>NC_133911.1:3203705-3938336 GCF_964199755.1 Larus michahellis | reverse complement strand
CATCTAGCATGCCGTCTGCAGAGCAGAATGAATGAGTTGTACACATTTCAGTGGAGGAGATGGTATATTTTAATTAAAACCACCTTTTTTCCATTCCTACAAGGAGATGTAAGAAACCGAATAATGCACTGAGGCCTTTCACCTTCCTGCAGTGAATTTAATCCAGACTGGTCGGGGGTTTTTTTTGTCTCTCTCTTGGCATGTGTGAAGGGAATTGGCTGATCCAATTTCATTTCTTTTGGAACAGGTGTATTTGTAGCAGCACACCCCCTCACAGGGTACTTAGCCTTTTGTTTGCAATTGCAAAAGGCAAGGTAAGAAATGCAGGAGCTTTAAATGCAGACGGACAACTGTGTTTCTCTCCAGGTCGTTGGAGAACTGCCTGAACACCTGGGCTGAGGGCTACTGACTGTTGTGTAGGACTGATGAAAAATGGCCATTGGCCCCTTCACGTACCTTGTGGGTTTTTTGCAATCAACCCATCTAATGTACTCGCCTTGCTTTATGAAAGAAACTTTGACCTTCCAAACAGCTTTAGTAGAAGGAAGGGCGTTTCTAGTGAGAGCTAGAGTTAAGCATCGAGCTAATTTGACCTGAAGGGTTTTTCTCTATCACAAAATGTGTCAAAGTCAGGAGCGTGAAAGAGTTCTTAAAAGAAAAGTCCATAAAAAAATTCCTCATTTCCTATCCCTTTAGACTTTCCCTTTTGCCTACACCTACTGTAGAAAGAACCAACACTTTGCTTTCCTATTGAAATATCTCTTTATTTTAGGTGTTCTGCACCTCTGGAGAGCAGGAGGCATGTGAGAGATGGTATAATACTGCTCACTAGGTACCAGAGCACTGGGACAGTTTTGTACATTCCGGACACAGAAAGAGGTGTCCTGTTGAATCTCTTGGCAAGATTTGGATTTTATACCCTTTAAGCTTTAGTTTGTGGCATTTATGTATGTGTGTTTTGGCTTGAATGTGCATCTGGGTCAGTTGAAAGGTTCCCATAGTAGGAAACTGGCTTAAGGTACGATCCCCTGAGAGCCAGGAGGGGCAGGATTGCTGCTGAAGGCCTGAGATTTCTTCGCTTAGAGTCTGTTCCTAGGACAGTGTTCTTCTCGAGCTCATAAAAGCAGGCGATGTCACCTTCTAGCTAGGCCACAGATGAAAATAATATGCATGAGGCTGAAATATTCCTGCAGCACTGGAAAATAGTAGGATCACGCCAGCACCTGTTCCTATTAGGGTTCCTCAGAAATGAAATGGTGATTGCCTTGAGTTGCCCTTATGGCATCTTTGAGATGTCATCAGAAATACTAGATCACAGAAAATTTAGTTTGGATTGGGCTGATAAAGGTCATCTAGTCTAAGCTAAAGCTAGATCTGGTAGCTCAGGGCCTTTTCCGACTGAGTTCAGAAAATCAGCAAGGATGCAGGATTCACAGCTTCTCATCTCGCACTCGGTCTGATAGTCTGTGACACGCTTAGCATCGCTCCGCTCCATGTCACGAGAAGGTGAGGCAATGGCAGTGCACTTCAGTGCTAATGTAAAATATTTTTCCTTTTGCAGTCACTATTTTTAAGTGAGAAACTAGTTTCCTGGCAGCTTTCCAAGGTTACTGTGGTGTAAAATGTTAAGATTAAGCAAAGGCCCTTTTATCAGCTGAAGAGGAAATCTTAGAAAAAAAACCCAAACCCTTTATGTTCCCTACGCTGACATCTCAGGTATTTTCTACTCCAAATTCAAGGGAGAAACAGTCCCTTGCCCCCCTCAGTTGTAGGAAGTATCGGGAAACTGTATCCATGCAGCAGCTTCCATTTGCAGCAAAGGGAATTGCACGTTGCATTTGGGGGCAGAACTAGATGGATAAATTCAAGGATACGAGCCCACGCTCACTCTGAAGTGATGGGATGTATCATGTTATAGTGCATATTCAAGGGACTAAGTTTCATGACTTTAGGCAAATCTATGAACGGATTTTTTGAAGAAGTGGCTTTTGGGGAACAGCATCCTTTGCTGTAAGTCTGTGGTGTAACAGCTCTTGTTTTGGCAGCTCTTGGATCGATGCCCAAACCAAGGAGCTAAAAAAAGCCTTTTTGTCACTTGACAGTGAAAGGGATGGCAAGATTCAAGTGCGGCAACAGTAAAACTGGTGTCTCTTCTGAAACCCCCTCAAAATATCTTATTCACAGAACCGCAAAACTCTCCCAACAGACAGGAGACCTGAATCCCCAGTTAGGAGCTCTCCATGTGTTTGTGGCCCGGGCTTCTGCGCCGCCGGATGGACTTTTCCATTCGGTTCCTTTGTTAGGAGTGTCAGGTCTGACAACCCAGGCCTATTTACGTGTGCTCATCACCTTCAGTCCCCAAGCAATTAATGAAAATTCAGCTGTTTAGCCTCCAGTACTGACGCCAAATAGGAAGGAGTCACTTCTCAAGGAATGAAAGACATCTTGTTTGCGCTATTAACAACCTGACATGTCACCACCAATGGGACGCCACCAGAGGATGTCTTTTATATCAATAACTTAATTCTGGTCATTAAGTGAGCCTTGGTATACTCTGGTTCTAGTACAATCATGCAAACATCTACTTGTAATGTACCTACCTTACTTGAACACCATCTGTTAAGATTTAATTTTTCTTTTCATTTGAAAAAGAAAATTGCCAGACTGCAAAGAGACATCCCAGCCAGGAAAGAAAGTGGGGGAGGAAGCCACGAAGCCCTCTAAAACAGAAGTTGAAGCAAGAGAATGAGAACTTCAAACTTCTGGCTGCTTCTGCCAATATGGCAGTAAAGAAAAAGGCTCACAAATTTCACCCTAGCATGACACTAGACCACAGGCAAAAAGGGTAAAATTAGGCAGAATCTTAGCTTATTCTCTAAATTATTCTTGTCAGTTGGCTAACATTTCCTAAGTCGTGTGTAATTGAATATTTTTGCTCTAATTATAACTAAGCATCATGGGATTTTTTTGTTGTTGTTGTTTTTCTTTTTGTAAACTGTGATCATTCTAGCAAATTATTATCCTCCATATTAAATGGCTAACAGATCTGGTTGCTATGTATCAAAACAGCGTTTAACACAGCCCGGGGCTTTATTGTCCATTCTGCCTACTTTTGTTTCAGCTACAGCTATCGCATCAACCACGCAGGCTGCGTTAGACAAAGAGCTATTGTCTAATTCTTCTTGTTGACTTTCTTTATGCCATGTTATTGATGTAGAAAGGACGGTTTCTGTTGCAACGGTGAAGTGGAGCATGTCTGCTTGTTAGCGCTGCGTTAGTGGGGCTGATGAGGTTCAGTGTCGTCTTGTTAAAAAAAACAAAACCCAAAAAGCACAAACACACACCCGCCCCGCCCCCCCCCCCCAAGTTTTCTGTAGTGCTCTCCTTAGCTATCTGCAGAACGTCAACCTGAAATGGAGTGGGGGACTCAAACCTGCATTCGTATTCACATGCCCCTGTAAGGTCATGGGACGCATTACAGGACTTGAAAAGCAGCCCTGGGGGGGGTTGCCTCACGGAACAGCTCTTTTAATATAATTTATTTTCATCAGAATTTGCCTGGAATTTCTCTTAAGTGAATCTCGAAGAGGTTATAGTGACCCAGCTACACTCTCAGGTACTGTACGTAACGCCACGACAGATGTAGGCATCTTAAACCAGGATGAGATTCGAGTTGCGACAAGGGTTTTATTTGTCGTTTCACCCCATTTTGTTCTAGCTGTTTTTCACTTCATTTTCACCGTCTTTTTATTGAAGGCGGTCCTGCTGTTCAAATGGCTCCCGTGCAGCCGAGCAGTCGGGAATGGCCCTCACCTTAGGGCAGTTTTGAAGTCATCAGTGCAAGCAGTCAGGGTGGGTTTGGTCTTGTTGCTTTTGTGAATTAAAACACTCGCTCCCTTTATTCAGCAATTTCGCCCTTTTTGACCTGGAGTTATCTGGAACAGAATGAAAATTTCTCTTCCCGTTCTTTTAGCGGCACTTTTTGCATCCCTCAATGTTTGTTGGGTTGGAGGTCGTTTTATTGTCGTACCCTATCAATCACTGCTCAGAATGGTGCGGGTTTGGTTTAGACGCTCAGCAACTGCGCAGGTAAAGGAGGAAATGGGAGGAGGGAGAGAAGGACGAACACCGTACTGGAGCCACTGGGCTGGGGAAGGTTTATCTGTCAGCAGGGTCTGGCAAACAGAGATTTCCAACGGGTTTCAAGAACACGCTGGAAAGTATCTTTGTCAGGTTCCAAGTCTTTTCTTTTCAAGGGTATTAACCGTCAATGCTGAGTTTCTTTGTGGTGAGCAAATTGTAGTAATTTGTTTAGTTGCTCCGGAGTTGTTTAGAGGACTAGGAGTATTTTTAATGTATATGAGTTAATATCGTAAAAAAAACCACGCATGCAAAAATCTTGTGAACGTTAAGAGATGATGTGAAGAGTACGAGGCTCCAAACATTCTTAGCATTTAAATAGTCGCAGTTTCTTTGTAATAACTCTGCTCTGCAAGATCTTTGGCCTCCCCAAATATAAACCTGATTAAAAAATGATTGAAGGAATCGGCAAATATGAATTGCCTAATAAAAACATAGATAAAGCTTAAATTGTTAGAGGTACTGGAAGAAAGGTAAGAGTTATAGACCCGTGGTGCTTCCTGGATTTTGCATTTCCCCACCTTTTTAATTTGCAGTAGCAGATAGGGCATAAGGGTGGCTGTAATTCCCCAGGCCTCAAATTTTTCAGTTCGTTAGTGTGTTTCGTTAGGTGTGAATATAAATAAGACCACTTCCCGGTAAGTGACGGTTCTGAAGGTGTGCGCGGGGAGGCGGGGATGGTGGGAAGAGTCAGGACTATATGACCCTGTGCAAATATCACTGGGATAATTTTTCAGAACGTTGTTGCTTCCGCCTCTCCCCGATGATAATTGCTGAAGTCACACAGAAGAGGCAGCTACAGGTGGTTATTGTTCCCCCCCAACACACAGCCTTTTTCTTTCTACTCCAAATAGTCAGGCTTTCTAGCGTGTGGTAGATCTGCTGTTTGTAGACCATGATCCTGAGATGCCATTACCATCTTACTGGGCAGCATTGGATGTTTTCAGTTTTTCTAATACTGCCTGGTAATGATGATTATGGTGTTTCGTGTACAACGTGGAAAAGTTCAACAGCGAATTTGGAGACAGAGGTTAGTGGCCAGCAGAGAAATCCATGCTTGACTGTCTGATCTTCCCAAGCATAAGTAAATTTAAAATTAAATGCTTTGGGTTCTAGAATAGAGGTCAAAAGCAAACGTAAGAAAATCTTATCCTTATTCTAGAATGATAAAATAACGTTAGAGCGAGCCTGTAAATAGAAAAGCATGCAGAATGGGGATCAGAGCACGTGTTTGACACGGCGACAACAGAATACGTTCAAATGAAAATGTTGTTTTGTAGCAGTAAGATGAACGTAGGAACTCTTCTCCAAACATCTTCTTTTTATTGACTTTTAAACATTGGCTTTCCAGAGAATGAAAAGTAAACACTTTATTGAAATGTAACATTTGGGTTTTCTTGTTCATAATTTTCTCTCAAAATCAAAATGTTCTTTTCATCTAAAAATACGATAATTTAAGAACTAGACTGCCAAAATGAAAAGTGGAGTTTGTTTTTTCAGCTTTGCTATCGTAACTTACTCTTTTCCTTTTCACAGCAATTTCTCTAGACTGCTCCAGTAGGATGTTCTAATAGCAAAGCCATTGATTTTAAAACTTTCACATTTTTTGCAATGTGTAAATTTTAAATTTTATTTTTATACAGATATACTTTAACACCCGTTTGTCACTTCTCTGGGGGGAGCTGGGGGGAGAGAGGGAGAATGAGACTTCACTCCCATTCCCCTTGATTGTTCCCATTACTTCAGCAGACTAATACTAGAATACGTTTTAAAATATGATGGGCTTGCTTCTTATTCTACGAGGTTTCTTTCCTCGTAGAATCAATTATACTAGTTAAAGTCACCTTGGAAGAACTAGCTCAGTCAAAACGGACTTAGTGGAAGTGAGAATTTTGTCTTAAAAGGTTCACGGAGGCTTTTTGTTCTTTCCTGAGAATTACAGGAAGCTGCATTTCCCAGTTTTCAGATACGGAAGCTACTGTGAATAATGATTTAGGCTATGACTGAGAAAGGGTATTACTGCTGTGAGATGTTTTTATCTGACACGTGGCTGTACGCGCAGGCGTTTCAGTGTACCCGGCAGGTGTTAAGCACTCAAATGCAGCAATGGCAGCGTCCTGGGGGGGGTCCCTTACCTGCACCCAGGAGGCTGGTTCTTTCCTTGCACCCTGTTCTGAAGCATCAGCCGAATGGTTCACTGCAGCGTAGCTTGGATGAAATGTATTCCTTTACAGTTTAGTTTGATGTAAAGGCTGTATATCTACCACGTGAAATACTGTGCTGGGTCCACAAAGATTTATCTTCTGGCTACGAGAAACGTTATACGCAGTATAACATCACCCACGCAGCGCAGCTCAGCTCAGGGCTCTCTTAAGCTATCGCATCGTGACAGGTCGTGACTACCCCGAGACAGGACTAACAAAAAGGGGTGAAGACAGGAAGACGAAACAAATCAGCCTGGGCCGTGCGGTGGGTCAGGGGCAGACTCCGAAATCTGGAGTCCCTGGAGTCACAGCCCCACTCAGACTGGCGCAGGGCTCTTGCACGGGGAAAAGCGTGCGCTGGATTTTTACCTTCTCCGTTGCGTGATGCGCTACAGCAAACTTCCCCTTCTGCTGGAAAAAAGGAAAACCAAGCAGAGACAGGTACCTCATCATCTTTATTGTTAGCATTCACTATGCTTAATTACATTACTGTTTAACGACTGCATCCCCAAGTCTGTTGTCACCGTCACTTTTATTTAAGACTCAAATTTGCCTGCACCCCTTAAAATAAAGCCGATACAATAAAGTATTTGTTGTAAAAGCAACCGACTGTGTTGAAGGCAAGGCCATCGTTGTCACTTTTTTGTGCCCTTCTTAGCACTGTTTTCTTGATATCGCAGCTCTCGGTATGTCTTTTTAATGACTTGAATCAGTTGGTATTTTTGTGAATCGAAAGGGAGGAGAGTGAGGAAGCCAAGAACCAAACCACAAGAAATCTTACTGCCTTTACATCATGTTGAAACAGAACTTAACCTTGTGTTTCTATTTTAGATCTTTATTAAATCAACTTTTTACACTATCTTTGTCTCCTGAAATCCACCGTGCTTTTCAAACGGTCCTTTAACATCAAATGTCTTCCTTCTGCCCGTCACATATTTGGTAAATTATTTACACCCCAGTGATGTAGGGCAATCTTTCTCGAGCCATTCCTGTTAGTTTTTATGGAACGCTGACATCCCGAAGAATGCGGAATCATTAATAGTTGCTTCATTTCTCCAACTGCTGGACAGACCGTGGTCCTCTGTGGGCATCTTACTAGACAGTGCTGGATTTTTTGGATCTACTCTAACACTGTCTGGTAACGATGTTTAAAGGGTGAACCAAACAACAACATGCCTCAGGAGGAGCTCTCACAGAAAGACACTGTGCCACAATTTAGGCCAAAGTGCAACATTTGGACAAGAGGGTAAGGATGTTGGCTATTGTGTTAATAAATGTATTAGTAAAAGGCTATAATCATAAATACTTCCCAAAAGAAGCTGCTCCGTTAGGTGCTACCCAACCTCCATGTTGCTGTGAAGGAGGCGAGACGGGACTCACAAAACGCGTGTCCTGGCAGAGGCACAGTAACGCGTCCTTCTCTCCAAACAGCGCTCCGAGCTGTGATACCTTTGCGTGGCCCAGCCCTTGCCCAGGGGGGCTGAAGGATTGGCTTGTAGGTTGCCGTGCCTGGCTGTGAAAGGTGGCCAAGGCGGGATACTGGCTGTAAAGGTCCTTCTTCCCAATTGCAGTGCAATTATACCTCCATGGTTGAACGGCCTATGAACTCCCAACCTTATACCCTGCCCTGTTACAGGCAGTGCTTTCAGCTTCTAGAACAGGTGGGTTAATCACTCGAATCATTCCACTAAGAAACAAAGGAATTAACCCAGGCAAGGAACAGCTACTGATTGCTTCCCCTGCTCCACCTCACCCAGCAGAGGCACAGGAAGAGCTACCCCCTCACAAGAATTCATTCTAATTGTGCAGCAGCTCCCGCAGGAGTACATCGCTGCACGGAGTGGGAGAATGGATGAGGTTTGGATTAGAAGCTGGGACTCCTTAAGGAAATAAGTACTTCTCTCAAATGCACAGAGCTCAGACTTAAACAAGCCTCCTGGGGTGACAGAGGAGCTCGAGGAGACCGCTTCTTCCTGTAAGAGTATTATCTTCGTGACCCGCCACGTCGTATTGGAGCCAGATGGTCCAGCTCCATCCGCTTTACTGAAAAAGCACAAGTTTCCGCACTGCTAGTGGTAATATTGCTTGCTGTTAAAGATCTGATTCTGCGAGCAGATTCTGGGGTCGCTCAAACAGCGGAAACGAAGCGGGTATTTGCAGGGCAAATTTGGGGACTAAATTGGGTCAAGGCTTGCCCTCCTCTAGTGGCGTTTAATGCCTCCTGCCTGAGCCGCACGTACGTATTCAGGGCCAGTCTGTGCTTACCCCACAGGCCTTTCCTACCCCTTGGATTAACCTAAATCAGTATTTTGCAGACAGCCTGGTCCAGCTGTAGAGGACAAGAATTCATAATAACAGTCCACTATACGAGCTGAGATTCATCTTTACACAAGGAGCTGCCTGCACTTCCGAAAGACCACAGAATTTTTAGTTCTTGGAGATGTAACGAGGTGGAACAGTGCCCAGACCTTGTACTGGTTCTTCAGTCTTGTACCCGTCGGTTTTCAGCTCCTTTCCGTGAGAAATGCAAGGCCGTGTTCCACATGCACCCTGACCACACGCGCCTTGCCCCAGAGCTTGAAATGGATCCCAAGGACTGATTTGTCTTGGCGTCCCAGCACCAAAGGGTTTTCCTCACCCTCAACCTCATGTTAATCCCCTCCCTCGCTCCAAAACGGACCTGGCAGAGCAGCACTGGGGTACACAAGCACATTCTGTGTTCTCCGCCTCGGTCACTGGAAATCTCGAAATATTTTTTTCAATACTTTGTAGTAAGCTGGGCGTGTGATTCCTTGCCAAAACCAGTAGGTCACACGCAAGAACAGTAGGAAAAAATGAACCAATTCGGATAGAACTTAAACTTATTCCCATCGCAATGTGTGAGCAGCTTGAAAGGCGCTGGCTGGGCCTGCTTTAGCGCCAACCGGACGAGCTCAGCTTTGTGTTTACCCTTGCAGGTTGTAATTCTCAGGAAAACGAGAGAGAGAGAGAGAGGGAAGAAGCAGAGAAGCGGTCTTTGCTGATTAGCTTCTGCGTTAATAAGTAACTGGTTCACAAGGGACGGAGGAAATGGTGTGAAATTTGAGTGACTCTGCAAATTGGCTTTTAACAAGCATTTAAGTAAGAGGAATTGGAGCGCGCACCCACCACCCATCCATCTTCTCTTCTTAAAGTATGGGTCCTAACCTTGGATGGAGCTGAGTAAATAAATAAAAATAAAAAAAAAAAAAAGAAGATAACTAATTGAGCATCCATGGCAGGCACAGGAATGTCGCCTTAAAAAGCCGAAATGGAGACCGGGGGAAGTCCCCCTTCCCGCCTCCGTGATGACGTACGCTCAGGAAAATGTCCCTTCAGTCTTGTCTCAGAGAGAGACGGTCACGAGAGCCAGGGGCAACTCAGGAAAATGCCCTTCTGCCTCCGCATCTTTCTCTCCCTCCCCTTCTCCTACTGACTTTCCTCTCGCTTCAATCGGTTTCACAGGATTTCACTTCCACTGATTCTTAGGACGGGTTAAGAGCTGTCTGAGGCCTGCTCCGCGTCAGACTTAATTCTGGAAAAGTTGTCTGGCTGAGGGGCGGTCGGCTGTTGCCGAGGGCAGAGCCTCTAGAGCCTCTAGAATCAGCCGAGGACGGCTGCGCCCCCGCGGCCACGGGGAGCCATTCCTCGGCGAGGGACGCGGCGGACACAGCTGCTGGTAAGTTCTTTACCATTCATTTATTTTTTTTTTTTTTCAACTCGCATACCAGTGAACTGGAAACAGTTGTGTTTTCATAATTGTACTGCCCCATAATCAGCAAGTATTCCAAGTTAAATATTTACCGGTTATTGCTTTGTCTAAGGGAGAGGCCCTCGGCCTTCCCCTATCTTTTTAGTCCTGGAGCTGGAGAAAGGCCTTTAATGGTGGTGGTTTCCTTTAGCCTGAGCGCCTGCTGATTGCTGTCTTACCAGGCAAAGTTAGATCTAGCTATTTTTGTCTAATACTGTCTGGTAATGCCGTCAATCGCATTGGCAAACCTCTTCGTCTTGAGAGAAATACGGAGAAAAAAAGCTTGCCTTTTTCAGAAGAATCGATGGAGTCTGGTGTCTGGCGCCTTCTCACCGGAGCTTGGGCTTACGCCGAAAGCTTGCGCGCTGGTTCTGCGCCTCGTCAACACCCAAACAGGCCCTGTAATGCCTCCAGGAGCGTAAAGAGAGAGATGAGAAAAGGCAAGAGCTCGCATGTCCGTGATACGTAGGTAGGTCAAGATCTGTTTTCTGGACTTGCTTCCGTAAGAAACGAGGCTCCTGCGCTCGTTAGCCGTCTGTACGGCAGTGACTTTGGGACCTAGCGTCAGACTTCCCTGGAGTCTGATGGGTGCAGACGCAACAACCCAGTAGCTTTGAGAATTACGTCATCCAATTAAATGGGCCAAGCAGAGGCCCTCGTCGCTCCCTACGGTAGTAAGTCTGTAGAGTACGCACGGCTGAAAACGCCCAGCGCCGTGGCATAGGGAGCTGAAAGTTTCTAAATCTTCCAAACTTCATCATACAGAGTTACTCCTATACTCAATACAGAAAACTCTGAGGCTTTTTTGCTGTTGTTTAAGAAGAAGAGAATTTTCCTGGGTAAACTCGGGCCATTTAGCCGCCTGAGGCTGCCGTCAGTTTAAGTAGCTGCTTCTGTTTGGAAATTATTTGTTAAACGAGCAAAATTCCGCCACAGATCAGTGCGCCCTGTTACTATATCGAAACTCCGAATGAGGTCTGCTTTATTTTCACACTGACCGAAAAGTACTTTTAAAGGCATCTTATAAAAAGGGAGGGTTTGCAAAGCCCTCAGTTCAGCAGATCTTCTATTTGAGACGCGGTTAGCCGAACCACACCGGGAGAAGGGCGGCCTCCCCGGGAAGTGCCCGGATTCCCCGCACGTGGCGGCCAGCCCTTACCCTCGCCGTGCCGGGGCGCAGCACCGGCCTTGGCCAGTTGCTGGGTTGAACGGAGCCCCCCCTCCTCGCGCAAGGAGAGGGAGCAGCGTGACGCCGCGTGTTCCCGACCTCCGCTGAGCACCCTGCGCCCCGAGGCGGGGGAACGGAGGTAGCGGAGTTCTCCACGGCCAGTCTCACTCAAGTGTCAGGAATTTCCCAGTTAGGAAATCGCCTTGCCCAAAACTCGCTCGGAAGGTGAAGATGGTATCTATGTCCCGCTTAAAATGACTCATGCTGGCAAGTCTCGCTTTGCAGGGTCCAAGCGGCAGTCCTTTCCATCGAAAAGTTACGGAAAGGCGCTACTCGGTCTGGTATATTGCAGTGTCTCACCGAGCGACGAGGCCACTACATTTTACGCTTCTCCCTGTGCTGCCCCTGAACTCCAGCCGCTGGGTTCCTTCTGTCCCGTTCCTCTCTACGCCTCCCTCTGTCCAACACTCACCCTTGGGATTTCGCAGAAGCCACAGTCTCTTGCTGGAACCTTCACCTTCTATTTCTGTCTTCGTGAGATGCTCGACATGATGTTCGAGGCTTTTTTGGAGTTAAGGTGTTCCCGGAAATGAAACAAATTTGACCTTTCAGCAACACTTTACGAGTTATCTTTAAAAGAAGCGAAAACAAGAACTGCGTGCCTTTTACTGAAATGTTTTTTGGGGAAATTGGTAATAAAAAAAAAATAATTCCGTGCGATGCCTGATGCAATCGATTTTAAAGGGTAGGTATATGCACAAAGCGTTCCCGGGGAAGGCAGAGAGATGAAGTCTAGTCCCCAATGCCGCGGTCAGTAGCTTACAGCTCACGCTCCCTCCAGGAGCTTGATGTCATTATTCTGCTGAATATTCTGCTGACACCGTTTTTATCACTGGCACCCACGCGTGTGGACAGGCACCTACGTAGAGATTGTTTTCTTTGTAGAAGCAGGAAGAAGAGTTTCACTCGCTGCTATTGTACAGATACATTTTTATATCTTACACGCCGTTTAATGTGCTATTTCGCTGCCTTATAGCTCACGTTATTCATTTTAGGATTCTAATAAAAAACCCAGTCGTATATTTAATAAAAGATGTTGAATCTCAGCCCAGCTCTGAGTTGAATTTATTTTGAAGCAATACAGATTTCTGAGCGTTTAAACCGAGCCTTCCCCGACGCTCGAGCAGCTCCAGCCCCGGAGCAGTACGTGCTGCCCCGCGCGGCTCTGGGGGGAGCCGGAGCCCAATCCCCGGCGCGTTCCCTGCCCGTCGGGGTGGGATGGGTGGGATGGGGCAGGGGCACGGCGCGGTGCTGGGGCATTCCGGAGCTCTGCTGCTCCCGCGGTCGCTCCCCACGGCCTGGGCTGGGCCGGCACAATTTACAACCAACTCTTCCAAGGGGTCGCGACCGCTGCGAGGCTGAACTGGGGGCCGGACATGGACCATCGATGGAACGCCGCCTCGTCCCTGCCCCGCTCATAAACCTCTAGCCAGCCACGTGAGACCGAAACCAACCCAGTAACATTTCGTTATCCTTAACATTGAATATCCTTGATTCCTAAGCGAAGGACCTGCCATCGGGTGGGGTGGGTGGGGAAGGAATTTCTCAATAAGCTCCCACCAAAAAAAAAAACCCTTAATCCAGAAAAAATGGTCCTTAAACAAGCCAGGAGCTGGTGTCTCTCGCAGAATACAAGCATTAAACTCCCTTGTAACGCCTCAACATATATATGTGTGTATATATATATATTTAATGTTACTTGTCCTGCTGATCTGTAGTCTGGAACAAGCCAAGGAGACTTTAGACTTGAAAACCCTCTTATGATCGTGGCAGTAGCAAGGCACATTCCGTCTTCGCAAATCCTAAACCACATCCCGCTCCGAGGAGAGCAGCAGGAAGGAAAGAAGCAACATCTATTTCAGCAAAACCAGCGTTTCCCGTCCTTTGACCGACCAGCAAACACTCCGGGCGGGTTTTCCGAACTGAGGAGCAGGAGCAGGAAGAGGCACCGCAACCGGAACAGCCCGGGCTCAGCCGGGGGAGAACTGAAGCAACTCATTGCAGCCCGGTGTAATTGTAGCTCGTGTCGTTGATTGAGGACTTACCGCAAGAGCAAGGCAAGTGGGAACCTTCCGACTACTTGCAGTACCTTCAGCTGGTACTCCACATGGAGTACCGATACCGGCTCTGGTTTCCAGGTATCGCCACAACTTCTTAATCCCTGCTTTCAGTCTTGGTACCTAGTAGAGTATTTAATTTTTTTATTTTTTTTTTTAAACAAACCTTTGTAAGCAAATTATTACATGAGGGGCCAAAAAAAATTGGGCAGACTTTCATTTCGGTCTGCTTCCCTTTTGTTAATCTTAGACTTTGGTACTCAAAATCTGTAAAAGCAGCGCCAAACATTGGCTTTACAGTTGTGAAAAGGATATTTTTTTTCAGCCTTATTTGTTGCTCCAAAACCCTGCGGCCCTTATTTCCACCTTCTAAGGTGAGCACAAGTCAAATATCCTTTTCCCAGCCTACGGCTCGTGCTGTGACGTACAAAATAAGGTCCGGGGACTCTGTCGCGATGCGCTTTACATTCCAGTAGGTAAAATATGGGAGTACGTTCCACGCCACGAGGCAGCGGTCCAGCGCGCCTTTGCACGATCAAGCACAGCGTCAGCGGGGATCGCGTTTTACCAAACAGCCCTCAAATATCTCCTGTTTCCTTGCCTCCCACAACTCCGTAATTAGTATTGATGCTTCCGACTAGGATGGGTGTCAGAATTGGCTCTGTTTGCTATCGGAATGCTACGTAGCAATGCCACCGGGCTGTTAATGCCTCATCTCACAGCGTCCCTTTCTCCCCCCGCCCCGGCACTTCCCAACCACCGTTGGCATTGCAGTCGCGTCGCTGTGTATCACCCACAGGTTAAAATTGGGAAAACTCAGGCACACGCAGAGAAAATAACTCATCCGGGCAGCTGCAGAAGAAAATAACCAAGAGACTTTGCTGTAGACTCCAAGTATTCAGCCTTATTTGTCTTTAACTTACTAACATTAACGTTTAACACACTGGCATGGCAACATATGGCTTTAAAAAAAGAAAAGGTGAGCACCTCCTCTCCTCTCCTCTCCTCTCCTCTCCTCTCCTCTCCTCTCCTCTCCTCTCCTCTCCTCTCCTCTCCTCTCCTCTCTCCTACAATTACCAATTTTAACAACAAGCGAAAAATAAACCAGGGATTTCTAACAGGGAGCTGAGCAGAGACAAAGACAAGACATTTAGCTTTCCTAGTATTTTGCAGAAATCAAAAGATTTAGGGGGGAAAACCAGCTTGAACCCTTCTAAATACTTTATTAGTCGTCATGCAGCAATAAACTCCAGCGCGTTAAAACCACGTCACATCACCTGTACGCAGGACGGAGGCACCATCAATAGGAAGGAGGGTTCTCAACAGGGTTCTTTACAGCTGCAGAATATCAGCCCCAGGTGTCGTGTGGAAGGCGATTTAGATACTTAGACGGTAGGGAAGAAAACCATAACACCTCCCCCCCTTTACAAACGGCCTGGGAGAAGCTCGTTTCATATTCCTTTGTGGGTTTATTTTAGGCCAGGCGAGGTGGGGGCATCTCCCAGGGCAGTAAATTTAACAGGCACCTCCTGGCACAGCCCAAACCCGTTCAAGAACAAAGTTCAAGCCGTTTAAACTACAGACATATGAACACATCATTTGATAATAAGTGGATTTAAGTATTAAAGAAGCTGTTTAATGAGTAATATACAATTCTATCAAACTATGTACCTTCTTCAAGGTGGCAGCAGCATTATTTATTTATTTTTTTTCCAGATAGTGTCAATTTGCTTTAAAAGCACCCGGGATCCAAACCGCCACGTTCAGGTTGGAGCATCTTGTGCAACTTCCCTGGCCCCTCCTGAGACCCACGGCACTTTAAAACCCTCATAAACACAGGTCTAAAGAGGGGTGGTGGTGGTGCATGTGTCGGAAGAACCAAGTGGATCTGATATTTGATGAAGATTCCACTTTAATTTTGGTGTCCGAGCGCTTAATAGACTGTATTAAACCATTCCCTCAAGCGGGAGCCACGGGCAGGGAGAGGCTCAGCAAACACCCAGGAGACGCGACCGCGCTTGGATCGCTCGTGTTATTTGCACGGCAAACACCGCTTGAAACAAACCCACTGCTGTGCGCGAGCTTAACTCGTTATTCACTGCCTGCCGTTTGATGGCTGTTTCTGAGCCTGCCCTGTCGATAAATGGAGGCCACACGAGAGAAAAAGCCTTGTGCGCCCATGAATGAAGGGAAACCTGAAAAACCGGGAGGAGTTAATAACGTGCGGCTCTTTCAGCTCGCTCACTTGTCTTCGGCCCTTATCTCCCGCAGAACGGCTCCCAAAATCAGGGCCATTTTAGAATAAAGGAACTGCCTATAAATATACTTTAAAAAACAGCAAGACCGGGAAAAGTCTGAGCTTTGTACAGTGACCAAATTGAATTAGACACAGCCTGCATTTAACTCTCTTCCTGATACCTCATCTAAATCTTCCCTCTCTCAGTTTAAAACCATTCCCCCTTGTCCTACGGCTCCCCTCACAGAGTCACGGAACGATGGGGGTGGGAAGGGCCCTCTGGAGATCACCCCGTCCCACCCCCTGCCAGAGCAGGGTCACCCACAGCAGGTGGCACAGGAACGCGTCCAGGCGGGGTTGGAATGTCTCCAGAGACGGAGACTCCCCCACCTCTCTGGGCAGCCTGTGCCAGGGCTCTGCCACCCTCACAGCAAAGAAGTTCCTCCTCATGTTGGGATGGAACTTCCCGTGTTCCAGCTTGTGCCCGTTGCCCCTTGTCCTGTCACCAGGCACCACTGAGAAGCCAAGTTCTGGAGCGCTATGAGGCAAACTTTCCTCATCTGAAGCTATAGCTGGGGGGCATGTAAACACTTGGCCATGCCAAATAAATGGTTAAGCTTGCCGGGTTGCTCTCTGTAGTGATAAAATAAAATAAAAATAGCCAGCAGCATGGCTCCGTGGGATGGTCTTTGTGGTTTATAGAGAACATGACTGACAACACGCATGAAAATTTGGCCCCATCCGATACTGTGAAGCGACCGCGTGTTTGAACGGCAGCGCTCGGCCAGGAACTCGCAGCAACGGATGGGGCCCCGTCAGGGTTTGAATGGAGAGAAGTAACCGGAGCGATGCGTATCCCATAGCAATCCGACTGCCAAAATACTGAAACGACAGCCACAGTTTGCCCTCAGACTACTGGAATTTCATCAGAAATTCATTTCTGAGGGCATCTGGGCATCCCTCTCACCTTCCCAAGGAGGGAGACCGCGGGGCCATGGGCGGAGCGTCCCGACTTCTCGGTTTGCTGGCAGCACTTCAGAGTCCCGCAGGCATCCGAGAGACGGGTCCAGGCTTGAGCAGCTGCGGGTTCTGAGATGAACCAAAGGCATTTCTGAAAGAGGACACACATGCCGAGTGAGCCTGACGGGTACGGCCACGGGGAATTTGTTTAAGTCTCAGGCAAAGTCCTGCCAAGCAATGGTTTGTACTTAGAAAGCTGCTGAGACTCTCCCGAAGTTGTATATGAAATAAAACGCCCGAAGAAAATACCACGGTAAATAAAAGAAGACTGAACCCCATCTAGGGAGGCAGAGGTACAGAGCTGGGCATGGACGGGGATGGCTTTGGGTCTGTGACAGCCTCAGCCCCTACAGACCGGCTCGCGGCTGGCTCTGCTGCCGACGGCGCGGCTGTGTTTGGGCAGGTCAATAAGGTCACTGCGGTTATTCCAGCTCCACGGGGATGCAGAGGGTGCAGACAGGCCCTGGGAATTTACAGCTGGCGGTTTGGAAAAAGCCAAGGCAGCAAAGTGCCCAAATCAAACTGGAATTCAACGGGCTTTGGGTGCTCAGCGCCCCACGACCTTTGAAAATGCCACAAATGATGTGAGAACCTGCACCGCTCCGCTTGTGAATCAGCCCGGGCGGCTGCTTTACCATGGCTTCATGCCCCAATGAGATGGAATTCCAGCCTCACCCGGAGTCTGACCGCACACATGGAGTGACCAGAGCAAGAAAAGGCAAATGGGGGGGCTTTGAATGATACGGTCACCCTTTGCTGCAGCAACAGGCAAGAGCAACTCCTTGGCAGTAGTTTGTCTTTAAAAAAAAACCCAACCAACCAAAACACAACCGTTTTTCACTCACAACTGCTGCTCCTGCTCACGTCCCTCTCGAATTTCCTGCGAGTTCTGGAAGTCGGCTCTGCAGGTACGGAACGGGAGCCAAGGCGAGTGGTTCTCCTGTAAAATCAGAACTTGGGCCTTGTGCCTCACACGGCTTCTTTTTAATATATTAAATATATATATTTGTATATGTTAATACACTGTAATATATATATTATTTTATATATTAAAGACGGTGGGCCAGGAGGACATACACACGGCGAGAGGAGCACCCGTGGATCCAGCGGGAGACCCTCCGGCGGGGCGGCTGCCTCCCGCACGAAGAGCTGCTGGGTCTGGGACTGGGCAGCGGGAAACCCGAGCCGCGGGAAGGACCACGTGCCACGGCTGTTTGCTTTACTCCTCGCTCACCTTTCTTTTTCCCGCCGCCACGCCTCGGACGGTGGGTTGGATGTTGCTGAAGCTGGGATGTAACGTCACTCCGGGGACTCGCCGCTCCTTCAGCTGCAGCTCCAAATCCAAACAAGGCAGGAGAACGCAACACCAGAAAGGGGTTCAGCACAAAAACAAAGCAGCAAACCCAAATGTCGTGGTTTGGGCACCAAAGCCACGTGAAAAGGGAGAGAAAGGGTGCGCATTTTCTAGGAAACACTCCCAGTTCCCTCAAAATACTGATACAAAGCCAGATGAAACCCTTGGAAGTTTTCCACAGCCTTCACGGGACTTCAGGCCAAATTCCTTTTTCCACGATTGACGGAGCCTCTCCTCTCACGGAGTGACGTGCTCCCGCCTTTCTGCTGATCTCAAGCAGGACTGTAGGTGCTCAGCGACACCGACAAATGGGCCTGTTTCAGGAGGAACTGGCTTGACGAAATCGCCGCGCGGAGGATTCACCTGCTGCTGGAGGGGCGCGTTGGGCTTGTCTTCTCCTAACGCCACGGCTTCGCTTCCAAATTTGGGGCTTAATCATTAATTTCCACGTGTCTGCGGGCCGCATGCCTGCTGTGCAGTGAGCCAGGGCTGGGCTGATAAACGCCTTGGGAAAGGTGGTGCCTGCCCCCGTGTTCCTACCGCTTTCCCTCTGGTACCGACATAAACCCCCCACACCACCCGTACTCTGTGTGGGAACCACAACTCACCACCGGGGAGCCCAAGCACGCATTGTTTAATACACCTATCAAAGCAATTTATAATTATCCATTACCGTTAAAGTCCGCAACATGTAAATGTCGGGGGGTTTTTTTTCCATCGCACAGGTGAGTCTCCCCGTCGCTCTCTGTGGCTTTCTTGCAGAGCCAAGGGGAGATGATCCTTCCTGGCCCCTACAGCAGCAAAAAACACGTGTACGTGACGGTGCACGGTCCTTCCGATCTGCCTCCTCACGGCCGGTTTCTCCCTCCCTCCCTCTAGAAGCGCTCTCCGTAAAAAACACTACTACTGTTGGAAAATGCCAATGCCAAGCTAGGAAAAATACCCTGGAATTGCAAACCCTGGAAAAAGCATTGGAATTGACCTCGTCCCAGCTCCAGAGGCAGTTTGGGAATGACCCCGTTTGTGTGTGTGTGTGGGGGAACAGCCTCCAAATGTGATTAAGACATTGCTCCCTGAGAGACGTGCTGTGCTCACCCTCCCGTTTGCTACGGAAAAGGCCACTGGGAGCACACGCACCACCGGCACGAGTCACCCCTAAAATATCCTTGAATGAAGGCGATTGCGTAGACAGGGCTGCACTCCCACCGCCAGCACGGGGTGAAACCTCATGGCTGCAGCTGGTACCCAGCCCCGGCCGCGCCGATCCCAGCCCCGAGCGCCGGTTTTGGCTGGAATAGCGCTGCCCACCCCAACACCGGGATGAGCAGCATCAAGACTTTACTGTGTCCAGCTCCGAAGCCCGCAGCACAAGAAGGGCATGGACCTGTTGGAGCGGGGCCAGAGGAGGCCACGGGGATGATCCAAGGGCTGGAGCCCCTCTGCTGTGAGGACAGGCTGAGAGAGCTGGGGGGGTTCAGCCTGGAGAAGAGAAGGCTCCGGGGAGACCTCAGAGCCCCTTCCAGTCCCTGAAGGGGGCTACAAGAAAGCCGGGGAGGGGCTGTTTGCAAGGGCAGGTAGCCATAGGACGAGGCCAATGGTTTAAACTGGAGCAGGGCAGGTTTAGATGAGACATCAGGAAGAAGTTCTTTCCACTGAGGGTGGTGAGACACTGGCCCAGGTTGCCCAGAGAGGTGGGGGAGGCCCCATCCCTGGAGACATCCAAGGCCAGGCTGGATGAGGCTCTGAGCGACCTGATCCAGTTACAGATGTCCCTGCTCACTGCAGGGGGGTGGGACGAGATGGCCTTTAGAGGTCCCTTCCCACCCAACACATTCTATGATTCCATGATTCTAAGACCCACTAAAGCATCTCTCATGAGCCACTGAAACTGTGTTTTCTGTCCTCAAAGCGCATCTATTTATAGAGAGACGCATCAAGAAGCATCACATACCTGCAGTAAAGCGAAGATTGTTTTCTTCAGCAAGAAAATATTAGCAGGTGTTTACGCAGCTTGCTTCCTTGCGCAGTACGCTGTGTGACATCAAGCCGTCAGGTGGTTACAAAACCTGAGAAAAATTCAGGCCCTGGGAGAGCTGCTGTCTCTTCTACCGGCAGCACTGTTGGCGTGCGACGGGAGCGCTCGATTCCGTTCTTTTCCTGGAATAGCAAGGCTCAGTCGTTTGCTTCAAGGTTCTCCATAAGTAACGATGTAGAACATTTATTTTATTTAAAAAAAGAATTAATATTTGAGCTTTTACTAGTTGTTGTTTCATACAGCGCTCCTCGCTTTTGTAGCTTGGATTTCTCGTGAACCTTGAAAAAAGAATTATAAATTTATTATTGCATCTTCTATAGCCGAAATACATTCCTTATATAAATCCTGATATATTTATCGTTTGTTAGACTCGTATTGTGCATGGATCCCATGAGACTTTCAGAAATAGGGAACGCAAATGGGCCTTTCACATCAAAACATTCCGACTTTGTACACTTAAACAACAGACCAAATGCAGCACTGTCTGATTCCCAACAGAGACGACGCGAATGTTGCTTGTAGAGATAATTAAGTCACAGAAACTCTTTGGCAGAACTACCTTGAATTAAACACGCGCCGTCTCTGGCCGTACCTGTGTTGGCAGTACGCGTTCTTTTCTATTGCATGTTATTTTTTGAGCCTGGTTTCCCAAGAGAATAAGGATTACACACAAACGTCTTTGGCATTTCTTACTCTAAGGACTTTTAAACCTTTTGGTCAAGTTCTACAACACTTGGTTTTTAGAGGCCTCCTGCATTGGTGCGGGTTTCGTGGGGCTGGGTGGACGACGGGGAGGTGACGAACGCTCCTTCCCCCTCGCCGCCAAGGGAAAACCTTCAGCGCTCTTTGACCGACGCGCTTAGCATTGGGGATTCAAACAGAAAAGGTCAGGAAAATAGGTGTCCAGATAAAATAGAGCTCAAAACACAGGGCGAATACCTAGTTCAGTCTTCTCTGGGAATTCTCTGAGGAATGTCTCATTTCCCTGGATGCAGAGGAATACTGAAAAGCCGCACATTTCGTCGTCTCCGGTGAATGAAACGCCTCCTTTAGCTCTGCAGCTGTCAGCCTCTCCCCTTCTCCAACAATTAGGCAATATTTCCTAGAGGGTGTAACGTTTGCTGAAGGTATTTGCAGTGCCAGTAGGTTGCGACACCGCCGTGTCCTCCCACCCCAGGCTGTTCCCAGTATGACCAGAGAGAGTAGGTTGGGCGGGTTGGCCGGGAGAGGTAATCCAGGAAGGTTGAAGGTAAGGCAAGGACAGGATCCCGACCGGTGCTGCGTGAGCACTGGAGCTAATCAGAGCCATTGTGCACCGACAGGAAAATACGGAGAACGTTCCTGAAGGTCGCCGTGACCGCCGGGGAGGAGTGCCAGGGTATTCACACGGCCTTGGCACGACCACCTTGGGAGGACGCAAGGGCCAACCCAGAGAGAGATTGAAGCGAAGCCAAATTCCGCCTTCCATCAACTTTTCTCACGCCTTTTGGTTGGGGTGGGGAGTTATCACGCAAGAAAACACAGGTTTGCTGCAGGGTTTTCATTCTTCCGCCCTTGTAGTTTTAATTGCGATGCCCCTGGCAGGGGATCTCTCTCCTCAGGGAGCAGATTTCAGCATCTCAGGCGCTGCTGGCAGATGTGGCCAAAGTTTTCTGGGTAGGCCAACAATTTGACTGTTTTACCTGCAGTTGGAAGCGTCAAAGCCTGGCAGTAAATGCCGACTTTTCCAAGCTTTATCTTCTGATGTGAACCCTGGAAACGACCTACTCCCTGTGCATATCCAGCTGAGCTCACAAAAAAAAAAAAAAAAATCACCTTTATTTTTTTGCTCCTGCAGCTGAAGGACAGAAAATACATAGAGAGAGGAATTTAGGCCTGCATAAATAAGCCTTTCTATCTTTAGATTTTTGACTGGGGCTTCCTAAGTGTCAAAATCCTTTATTATAGCTAGTTCCCCTTCCCTTCCCACAATTAATCCCTGGGTTGTTGTAGACTCAGCTCACGAGTAGCTGCAGCTTAGTGACACAATACAACTATTCAAGGGATTCGATAACCAGTTACAGGCAGTCTGCTAAGAGAAATCGCCGTATTTGGCAGTTATCTCACACTATCATGACCTTATTCCCCCTTTTAAAAATATGTTTGACTTTATGCTTTTTCCCTAAATCAGTGTCATTTTGTATCAGTGTGAGCTGACAGCGTCACCGCTGCCTTCTTCGGTGGCTAGGGGTGAGTTTGCAGGTGTGCTTTTGCTCACATCTGGCAGGCAATTTCCACAGAACCGCCCCGATCGCTGCTCCTCGGGGTGCCCCGGCTCAGCTCTTGGGTGCCCTCTGAGCTCGCAGACTGGATTCTGTCGCGACGGAGCTGAGCTAGGGAAGGCACACACCCTGCCCCACCAGAAATGGGGGGCTCTGGAGACCCGGTGTCCGCAGCACACACGTTACGGAAAAGGCGTCCTCCCTCTCTCTAGAGATCCACTTCTGTTGAACAGATGTATTTGCCGGGGCAGACCTCACCTTGGCACCGAGCAGCTTTGGTGGGCTCCCGAGGGCTGCTGCAGCAGCTGCCTTCGGCCTCCGAGTTGCCCTTCAGAACACCGCAGGAGGAATCGCCGCTGTTCAGTAATGAAACAGAAGGACTTAGGAGGATTTAGGACGCTAATTTTGCCCTGTTACCAGTTTTCACGGTTTGATCGTAGATGCCCCATCCCCAGGTTGGATGGGGCTTTGAGCAACCCGGTCTGGTGGGAGGTAGGTGGGACAGGATGATCGTTAAGGTCCCTTCAAACCTAAACCATTCTGTGATTCTATGATTAATCTGGCAAATTTAACAGTGCACCCTGCACCGGGCCGACTCCCGGACTCGGCATTAACCAAGGCCAACAAAGTACTGAGCTATGCAAACTCTGCCTCAGAAAGGAAAACTACATTATAGACAAAAATCTATATTTTCATGTCTTTAACCTGTTGGCCTATTGGTGATTGTGCCTCGGAGAGAATGAAACCGGACTCTGTGGTTTGCTCCTCGGGGCGAGTGGGAAGGGTGTCTGCAGCAGAGGTGACCTTGAGAAGACTTGAGGAAAGGCGCAGGAGAGGGAGCAAAACTGTGTCAGCCAGCAGACGCTCGGAGAACCGAACTGGTTTTCCCGTTTTTCTGTTACGCAAGCCGACTCGGATCCCCGCGGGCCGCTCTGCTCAGCAGCCCTCCTCTAACACTGCCGTTGGGTGGCTTTATCTGAAAGCACACACGTTTGTGGAAATCCCGTCGCATTTTTCACACCAGAAGCCCTTGCGTGATTACCAACAGTAGCCAGGCAGCAGTTGCCAGGGGATCAGCCCGTGTTTATAGCGCTGAAGCCTTTCCGAGCCTCCCGGACAGACACAACGCGATCTCGGTATCTATAAAGCAGAAAGAGCCCGGGTTTCTGAGCCTCCGCTTGCCTGTGCGAATCCACCGTGCTTCAGCCGATGGAATAAGGCAGCCTGTGCTCTCCCAGAGTGAAACCAGCTCCAGCGCGGGATGCCGGGTTTCTTTAGAAGCTGTTCACGGCCCGACTAGAAGTCAAGTGCAAGTTCTCCAAACCGCAGGCAGGGCAGGGAGCAGTCAAAGCTCTGCCGAAGTATTTAGAAAAACCGCCGAGCGAAGGTTAGAATTTCCATTTCTTTTTTTTTTAGCTTAAGGTACGGTTTTAGCCCCCGAAAGAAGGGGCTAAAAGGCAAGAAGTCGTGCTTGTACAGAGTGCCTCTCATCTCTGAGGAGATATGGTACAGAGTGATTTTTTTTCAGTAAAATGCTGAAGTGATTTTGTGTCATCTAATGCCAGCAGTCACGACTTATAAGCTAACCAGCTATTTGCAGCTATATTATGATATCTGGAGCGAACGTCGCAGGCCCTTTCCCCAGACATGGCCTGGCAAATCCCCTGAGATCTCATCAGATCACCAAAACCGGGCAACCTGCGGCCACCAGATACGCTTTGGTAAAAACACTGCACTGTGTTGTTGAGTTGTTGCAGAACAACTACCGCTCCAGACAAACAAGATGACGCCTAAAATGTTATTCTTTGCTATAAAAGGCTTTACATACATTCTGGGTACGGCAGCACCATCATTATTACCGCCAGCGATCGGTGTCTGTCTTGTACCTGTTAGTAAGAAGGTGTTACACAGACACACGTCACTAAACAGACAGGCGTAAGGAGGAGGCTTCTCACTTACTGCAGGCTTCTCTTTCTGCTGTTTTAAAATCCTTTTACTTTGCCAGGAGAGTGCGTAAAACAGCGTCCGCAGGGCTTGGTATGGGGATGCAAAGGCACACACAGGCTGCGAGGCCACCGTGTGCGCTAATTCCTCACAAGCAGTTGCCGGCTCAGCTCGAGTCCTTCAGCCTCAGGGGACAGTGACGTGTAAGTGCTCAATAATATGGGAAGAGAAACCTCTGAGAAGCATTTATCCTAAAATGAAGCTACAGGAAGAGGCTGGGATAAGAAACAAGCAAACAGCAGAACGCCCGCAGAATGGAAGAGCTGCTTTTGCCTGAGAGGAAGATTTCTGCTTTTGATGTTCACAGCAGGGACAACTGGAAGAGGAACACAAACTTAAGTATCTCCTCAGCGTGATGAGGATTTTTCAATGTGTTTTTCAGTTCCATGCTTGAGCCTCACTCCTTTCCTGAGCGGTGCATTCCGAGTGCGGGAGAATGCAGCAGGAGTAGCAAATGCAAACCCACCTGAACGTCAACCACCCCTGAGGACTCCTGGTCCCCAGTCCTCACGTTGCCTCCACCCAGACACTGACACACGTGTCTGCCTTCCCTGCCGACCCACGCCAACAAATCACCCGGGGAGGACAGTCTTCAATGGGAAATATCCTCTAAATTTATCTAACTGTAGAGTCAGTAGCTCAATATTATAATTCAGCTTGTTGCATTATATCTTCCTACATAAGAATATTTACAGTAACTAGCACTTTCGCATTTGTCCTGCTTACGGACTTTGAACTACACAGTATGCGTGCTCCACTTACGTGGTGTTCTTAGACTATTTGTTACTTTTGCTTGTAAATAAAAGCAGCAAATATCTATTTCCCTCTCTAATTCTAGCTGATGTTTCAGTTGTCCTGTGCTTTCTAAGGTAAGCATCCTTCACAGAATCCCAGAACGGTGGGGGTTGGAAGGGACCTCTGGAGATCACCCAGTCCCACCCCCTGCCAGAGCAGGGTCACCCACAGCAGGTGGCACAGGAACGCGTCCAGGCGGGGTTGGAATGTCTCCAGAGACGGAGACTCCCCCACCTCTCTGGGCAGCCTGTGCCAGGGCTCTGCCAGCCTCGGGGTAAAGAAGTTCCTCCTCATGTTGAGATGGAACTTCCCATGGTCAAGTTTGTGCCCGTTACCTCCCGCCCTGTCACTGGGCACCAAGAGGTAACGGGCACAAACTTCCTGCAAAACAGTTGCAGCCTTGACTCAGAACAAATCCTTTTTTCACAACTGATTATTCCAAGCATGAAACTTGCTGAAAACATTCTGCCTATGTCCAACAACTATCCGGCGTTATGGTTTTTGTCTCCAGATAAAATATCTCATTTGTTGTTTTCATATCCATTGCAAAGACAAAAAAAAGAGTCTCGGCTTCCCGGCTTCCTGAAAAGAAGCCTGTCTTTTATCCCGAGGCTGAACAACTGGAGCCTGAAGATGCCATAGACAAAGAATGCCAGCTATATCTGAGAACAACTCTTGGACACTGCGCCACCACGAGCAGCAGACTTCGGAAAAGCACCTGAATTTACTTACAAGGCAACCCAAGAGCTGCACTGAGTGTTATCGATGGGAAGGAAGCAGAAGGACCACCAAGATTAGATACAAAAGCACGTGGATCCCAACACAGTCCCCAAGAGCTTATCACTAGAGACCACCGAGAAGAAGCTACAGAGGGAAAGTAGAGCCTGTGTATTTCCAGCTAAACAACTAAGTCAAAACAAAGATTCTGAAGAAATGAAAGAACTGCAGAAAACGGTGGAAAATGGCATCTACAATCAACAGAGGAAATGATGACAAAGAGAAAACTACGTCTCGCAGACTGTCCCAGAGCATTCCTGACTCGGGCAAAGTGGCTGACGATGGTCTCTCCCTTTGCAGGCTCGGCTGCGACGGCCTTTGTGCCAACCAGGAGGAAAAAGAACATCGAATCCACGATGCGAGGAAGTAACCAACAACAGGCTGGATCCTTATCAGCTGACAGAGGTGAATCTCGTATCCTTGTTTTTCAGCTATTAATTGTGCCAAGTCCTATGAGCGGGTTCTCAGCTGATGCCAGTATCAAGGGATTTGTATCTTCTTATACCTGCCAAAGTGCCGGCCACTCACTCACCTAAAATTACAGTCACATTGCACGTAATTTACACCATTTTCATTTAAACCCTGTGACAATACAAGCCCATCCCTTTGCTTCTAAAATAATTCAAGACAGAAATTATCGATATTGGCTGACAAATATCTAGTGAAATTAATACATTTCACACTAACATTTGAAGTGTTTTGTTGAAGACACGAAGACAAAAATACAAGCAGTTGCTCTGCAAATAGACCGTTACATTTTTATGGAAGAGATAATTTGGCTGAAATGCCACAACCCTCTCAATGACAAAAGGGACAGTATTATTTTTCTGAGGTATTTGTTGTTGAACTCAGCTCTGTGTACCGGCAGCAAAAAATACATTCGTTTCACATGAAAACCTTTTTAATACAGAGGTAACCTTTAGGGCAACCCTTGTCTTTAGAAAGATGATTAGATCATTTCGTTTTCTGAAATGAAAATTTCAGCTAGATTTAAACGCTGGATTCTAGAGAAATCAGTCAGTGACTATTCTGTTAAACCTTCCTTTACGTGGAAAAGGGGAAAAAAAAAAAGAAGTTCTGTGTTCTAAACTCTGTTGGTTTTTTTTTTTTTATTTTTGGTAGGAAATGACACAAAGCAGGCTGCACCTCCCTGCCCGCGCGTTTATCCCCGTGCGTGCTGAAAGCAGAGCTGAGATTAGACGGGGCTTCTCGCGCAGACACCGCCAACACACCAGTCCCAAAGAAATTAATGAGCCGAACTCAAAATCGTCTCAAGCAATGCAATTTGCTGGCTGCTCCCGGTGCGAAGACGATCTCTGTGTGGGCTCTCTGGAAGGGAATCACGCTGTTTAATTTCATGCTGCTAGTTTACGGGAGGAGTTAGAAGCCCCTTTCCCCAGGGGCTCTCCCCACCTCCCCTCCCGAAATGACTTTGGGGCACTTGTTTTTCACAGGACAACGTAGAACTGAGTTCAGATGCACAAACTCAGCCTCTGAAATATCCCCTCCTGGCGGCTGATCGGCTCTGCGAGCCAAGCCACCCTGCCTGTTCTTTCCCAAGAGCTCAAGTCCCAACAAGCGGCTAATCCCACCCCTGATGATAAACAAGTGAAAAGGCCTGAAATTTATGCAATCAGGCAACGGGAATAACCCACCCTCCCCCACCCTCACCCCCCTCGCATCCCTGTTTCTCCTCGCCTCTTTAATAATTAGCCATGTAAGGATGCAAACCACGCAAACAAATGAAGGCTGAGGGGACTCACGCTTAAATAATACATGTCGAAAGATGCAATGAAATGAAGGTTCGTCTTTAATACTGGGAGATTCCATAATTAGACACAAAAGAAGATAAAAGGCTCCCACCCCCTGGGTCTCTGTATAAAGATTAGAGAGGGAGAGACAAGTATGTCTTCAGACTAATGGAAGAATATCTTACCAGCACTTCAATCATGGCAGGCTATTTCATGCGTCCATGTCTCGGGATAAATGGGACTGGTTAAAATTAGTTAATTTCTTAGCAATCCAGGCACGGAGGGAGGTGATAAAAGAGGCAAAAGCTCTGGCAGGCAGGAGGTATGAATGAGCAATTAAATGTTAAAAATAGATAAATATTTACATTCCCGTATCAAAGAGTAACGAGAGCAGCAGTATAGCACCCCGTGCTAAGGCAGAGGAGAGGGATCAGCCTCCCTCGTGGGAGATGCCAGTAGCCGGAGGGGTGGCACCGCTTTGCGGCACAACCTTTCCAGAAAACACACCGGCTCTAGGGAAGAGTTGAGCTGTGTCGCGCTTTTCTGCGCGTCTTTCAATTTGCCTGACGCTTACGCGTAGTGCATTAACCCTGTCTTCGAGCTGCTTTTGATCTGTTACACTGAGTGGCAAACGACAGTCTCTTCTGCAGGAAGAACCCAATTATGTGATGTTTTCGCCCAGTTTGGGTGCTGTGGTGGCAAAATGAGAAGGTGGCCAAGGTGCCAGGCACCGCCGGAGACTCCTCCCCATTGCAGCCCTCCCACCGTCCCGCAAGGAGCGAGCGCGGTCTCGGTTCCGCACAACCAGTAACGGGCAGCTTGAAATTTCACGGTGGAAAAAGCTCATTTCCGTGGGTTACGCGACACCGCCGAGGCAGCGTTCTCCACCATGGACATCGTGCCCTGGCTTGTTCAAACTGGTTGTTTCGCATGGTGGGTTTTTTTGGTTTGGTTTGGTTTTAATTTAAGGAGGAAATTCAAGGCAGGAGTCCAGGGGTTAGCACTGATAATGCTGCAGTTTGTAACAACGCTGAGGCTTTTGCTGTCAGAGCCCTTTGGTGCCAAGTACTACCTGACGCAGAAATTTAAAGCAAGTCCCGCCGCAAAGCGTTTGCAATGTGTTCGCTCTATTCCAAAGCAAACGGACCCAGGTGTGGGAGCCTGCTGGGAAATCCAATAACCGTGGGCACACAGTTCCCCCTGGACTGCACCTGTGTTCATGGGTGGAGTGCAGCGAAGACATAAAACAAGGGCTTGTAAAATGAGAGATAACAATGTCCAATACCTTTGCTCCACTTCAGTCAAAAGAGTTTTGTCATTGAGATGGAAGGTTTTACTCATGTGATCACTATAACAAATAACAATAAAAGAACAGTCCAAAGAGTAGACTCTTGTCATCTCCTTGCTTCCTGCTCCCTCCTTCCCTGTTCCCAGTGGGCACAGAACCAGGACGGAGTGGACTTTTTCTTCTATTCACAGGTGCTTTATTGTTGCCAAAAGTTCTGTGCATAACCAAGTTGAAGAGAAACCAGTGGCATAGCTTCGCAGCCCCTGGTAATATTAAGATTTGTATGTTTTCCATAGGTTTGGAGACAGTGATTTGGGTATCGATATCCCAAATGTTAGTTAAATAAGTAGTCATGAGCGCTTAATACCTGCTACCAGGTTACATTAGCAATAATTTCTGAATTGTTTAAAGACAATGCCCCTAGTGATGGCTATGAAACCAACTGAAGCGGTCCCTTACCTTACAGTATTTTCTTCTGTAACAGCTGTCGTTCTAGATGTGGATTTTATGGAGCAGATCCCGGATCGTCTGAAGTTTCTCAATTTCCAATTGTGCAGGTACTTCTCCCAACTCTGGAGTGGAGCCTGACAAAGCCAAGGCTAATGAGAACAGAACGCAGGGTAAGGCATGCCCTCAAGAAAAACAGCCAGAAGAAGAGACACCAAAAGTACCAATGGGACCAGGACCGTATTTTTATATCAGTGGATCTAATGGAGCGGGGCTGTAAGTAGGTCCTTTTACCGGACTCGTATGAACAGCAGTGTGACCATATACGAAGTCATGCAATGTTATTCATTGCCCTTAAATAATTTTCCTTTGGTGTGCTGTCTTTTTGGAGGGGTACACCTGGGGAACCGTTTAAAGACAATTCAAATAGAAAGCATTGACTGGAAGGCCACCCGTGGTAAAGTAGCTAACTACTCTGTCTTTGCAAAGAATGAAATACTTCTGTTTGTTTAATATAAGTTTCTCTGTCGGGGCTGCTCAGAAATCACTTAGCTACACCATATAGCAAATGTGCTAGCACCATCCCTAGCGCTAGGCACCACTGTTGTTGAATAACATTCTGTTATGCCAAATGTAAAACAAGCGAAAAATAAGAAGAGATTTCTGCCCAGGAAAAACTGTCAGATCAGAAGTTCCATTCGTTCCTTTCTGAGTTCTCTCCAGCATATCGGCATTCTTCTCTAGATGTTGTCACCAGAATCTCTGCTGCAAACAGCACTTTCTTTGCTATGTTTCCATAGTTTTGTCTACAAACAGCTTTTCCTCTCGCTACTTGTCATCTCTCCCTAAACTCCTCCGCAGAGAGGCTCCTTATTAAGACTAGACCCTCAACATTTCTATTCCATGGGTATCAGTTGCATCCTAATTGGACAAACCCTGCTGAATCGGTACAAGTTCTCGGCAGAGCTGCTGAATCACAGTGTTCTTCGCATGCTCAGCTACTCCCCAGCCGCCCTCTCGAGTTCAGACCAGCAGGTCCACCAGCGGCCATCCTAATTAGTGCTTCCCACTTTATCCCCCACCCAGGGGCTTCTGGGCATGTTAGGTCAGGCTCCCAGAGAAAATTATTAGGAGTTCAAGGGATATGCGCTAAGTATTTATTAATAGAAGGGAGGCTACTTTGCTATTTTATTTTCCGTGTGCAGTGTGAACATCTACTGCCAGAGCAGAGGCTGGCAGCGTATCTATGACAACAGAAGAGAGGATTATGCACTCAAATGGTGTGAAATCAAGTGCCGAGAGACCTATTACCATTTCAAAGAAGGTAGAGGTGCCTGTGGGCCTTGGGTGGGAGAGGGGAGTGGGAAAAACTTGAGAATGCTGGACTTTTAACTCCCAGGGCTGAGGAGGTCGCCTGGGGGTAGGAGGAACAGGTAACCTCAACTCCTTGGGAGACCTCAGAGGGGAGGGATATCAGAGCTGGATTGCCGTGGTGATTAAAGAAAGGGGTTTAGACAAGAAAACAGCTTTGGGAGAAAAGATACCATCGAAACGAACTAAGTATAGTAAAATGAGCAGCGTGGAGATTTAAACGCAAACCATCGCAATCACTTTTGAAAGGCCGTCCTCCCTCTTTGAGCGGAGGCTGCAGTAGGATGGACACAGGGCTGTAGCACAGGACCAGCACCCAGCCTGCTCTGGCATCTCTCGAGCGCTACGGAGGGTGCCCTGCAGTTCGAGACGCTCCCACAGTGGAGGTGGGGAGAGGAGAAAGGGAAGGAAGGGTGCACCTGGAGACAGAAGTCGAGTAAGCTCAAGGTGGGTCGCCCCACACACCCCAGGCCCAGCTATCTCCATCTAGGGAGAACAGAGTCACTAAAAAGCCAAACTACTCCACTGTATTAGCCAGCAACTTCTGGAATTGTGCTCTACCCTTCATCTCATCAGTACATCCTGACTTCTCAGGGCCCAGCTTTCCCACCAGAAAAGCATAAAATCAAGGACTCCCAGAGCAATACCTCTGGCTGGCACCCTTGGAGCGGTACAACTCCCAAAGCACAGCCCCTGGCGCCATTCTTTTACTTCTGGGAGGTGGTCAAAACCTGTGCCCTGGCAAGCCTGAGCATCGGGGCACAGACCCGCTGGCTCTCCTGTGGCAGAGGAACGTGTTATCTCTTCCCTACCAGCCCCCTTTCCCCTCCTGCCGGCTCTGATGGCAATGCGGTGGCTGTTTCTGCCAGGCTGCACCATTTACAGCCGTGCAGATGTGTTTCAATGCGATCCTGCAGCTGGAATGGTGTGAGGGCAGTGGCACCTTTGGAGCAGGCAAGGGACGCGCTAATTTACGAAGCCCCATCAGGTCGGTCTGTTCCGCTACAAGGTCAGACAGAAATACATTTACAGCACGTGATTTCACCGCTCTGTGGGTTGTCACTACAGCCTTAAAGCAAATTGGTGACAGTCAGCGGTGACAAAGTCAGCATCATCCTGCAGATTCTGCTGCATGGGACAACGAGGGCAAGCTGCTTTTTTTTTTTTTTTTCCTTTCTCATCCAGGTGAACAGCTTCTCTATCAGATTCCCAACAATGGAGTGCTGACCAGTAAGATAGGGCTTTTATGCTGCCTGAGAGAGCAAGAGCGAGCGATGACAAAGATCAGTAGGAGCTCTAATTCCAAGTAAGAACTCTCACCTTTGAGCCTTGACCAGAAACGTGCCAACAGAAAGTGAGAGCACATAAACAAAGGACCAGTTTCTTCTGGACGCGTAACATTACAGAATATGAAGTATTGGGGTTTTATTTCTTTCTTATCTTCCAGAAAAATCACTTTTTTTTTCCAGAAGTACATACATCAAAGACAGAATTTCTTCCTTTTCTGTCTGGAGTCGTAGGAGTGCCAGGTCCCCCGCAGACCATAGACATAGCAATTCCCCTATTTTGGGTACATTGTCCTACTGGAAAGGCCACAGTTTCTTGTGCCACAGACACTGTAAATGTAAGAGAAGTTTATTGCCATTTCTGCTCCTGTATTTTTAACTGATCAAAAAACCAAATGGCGATCCTGTACCGTGGTCACCTGCAGCCATCTCAACTGGTTTTCAAAAAACTGAGCATATGAAGAATGTCTTAAGGCTCACATATATTCTTGGAAGCTTATGGAATGAGGTAGCTCAGCAAAAACATACAACAAACACACAACTGTCTAGAAGCAGGAAAAAAAAAAAAGGCATTCCTTAAGTTTTTACTCGCACCCATCCTTTCTGAGAGTAACAGAGGAATGAACGTGTTGGATGGGGTTTTCAACTTGTATTTGGTTCTCCCATAGGTTCCTGAAGATGGAAGAATTCTTCCCAGAATCTTTTCGCCTGGACTTAGAAGATGAGAGAAATGCCTTTTTTGAGCTTTGCAAAGGTAGATAGTCTTAATCATGGTGGCAACCAATTTAAATAGCTACATGATCCTCTAAAACGTTCATAGAAGTATACATAGTAAAAACAATTCATATCTGTATGCACGTGTATTTATGTACATACACAGTCGCTCAATGAGCAGTTTTCAGAGCCCACTAACGGGCGCATCGGCATTTCCTAGCACACAAATTACTGTAATGGACTCATTCTCTCTGCAGAAGAACAGATTTGGATCTGCAAACCGAGCTGCTCTAACCAAGGGCGAGGAATTTTCCTGCTTAAAAACCCAGCTTCCGTCAACACCCTTCAAGCCAAGCTCCACAGCGCTGAAGACCACCTCCTCCATAAGAGGGTGCCATACAAGGCTCCCAAGGCAAGGATAGTGCAAAGGTAGAGACTGAAGCCTGGGAACTCACGTGTGAGTAATGTGCTTGATGAAGAACAGTGGCCTCAGCGAGCTGAACTGTTCCCATAGGTACTTAACGTGGTTGCACCACATCTCATCAACCTAGGAGATTTCATTTTGGGGGAGGGAGGCTATTTCTCTGGTTAGTCTGTCTTGCATCCACGCTGCGGTCCTTTCAAAGGGGATCTTTGTCATCAGAAAGATTTGCGTTTCCCTTTGTCTGGAAATTTAAGAATGACTTCAAAAGGCCAGGTCCTGCAGTTCTGTACATGAATGCTAGACAAAAAGCCTTGTGCAAAGCAATTCAAATTAGATATTATCCCAGCTTCTTATACAAAGCTGGCATTTTACAAATTGTACAGCTACAATATCTGTTCCACGCAATCTAGTAAAGCCTCCCAAATATCTTCTTAACTCTTCCTCAATGCTGCAAAAGTCTATACCTCAGTCAACAGGCAGTGGCTAAAAGTCCCTAGAATTTTGGGTTAGGGTTGTTTTAGTTTTTTATTCCTTTCACGAATAAAAGAACCACGATGGTTCTTTGTAGAATACACACCCTCTCAGCCACTGCTAGAACTTTTTGTCAAGTAGCAGAACGAGGAAGGGAAAAATAAGGCAGTAAAAGCCACGAGAACGGTTTCAGCCACTGGACGTTACTTGCATACTCTTACACAAACTCACTTGACTTCCCTTCGCCCCAGTGGCCCTCCCTCAACTGAGGAATGGATTACAATTAAATCACTTCAGTGCTTTGAGATGAGTGAATAAAGAGAGAGACATGCAAAACAGATGTTTTCTGTATTTATCCTAGGAGCTGCAGCTCCCAGATGCCTTTGATGCTGCCTCTGGTGTGCACAGCCAGGCACATGGGGCACTCTGAGGTGCCCGTACATGCATGGCACTGCCTGGCGTTGTCATGACGTGCCAGCAATGACAATGCCATACGCTCGTGACAACGCTGCAGTATTGGCATAGCAAAAGCACATTTTGCTGTGTAGTGATCACTGCGTGGACCTGTTGGAGCAGGTCCAGAGGAGGCCATGAGGATGCTCAGAGGGCTGGAGCCTCTCTGCTGTGAGGACAGGCTGAGAGAGCTGGGGGGGCTCAGCCTGGAGAAGAGAAGGCTCCGGGGAGACCTTCCAGCCCCTTCCAGTCCCTAAAGGGGGCCTACAGAAAGGGCGGCGGGACTCTTAATCACGGAGTGTAATGATAGGACGAGGGGTAACGGTTTCAAACTGAAGGAGGGCAGATTTAGATTGGATATGAGGAAGAAATTCTTTGCTGTGAGGGTGGTGAGCCCCTGGCCCAGGTTGCCCAGAGAAGCTGTGGCTGCCCCATCCCTGGAGGGGTTCAAGGCCAGGTTGGACGGGGCTTGGAGCAACCTGGGCTGGTGGGAGGTGTCCCTGCCCAGGGCAGGGGGGTTGGAATTAGATGATCTTTAAGGTCCCTTCCAACCCAAACCATTCTGTGATTCTATCATTCTATGTCCTGGCAAAGCGGTGATACCAATGCCTCACGCTGACCCAGTGCCACTTCCCTGACACTTTGCTGTCATTTGGCGTCTTTACTTTGCAAGAGAACACAGTGACCTTCCCAAGAGCTGCCCTAGCCAAAACAAGCAATATTCCCTGCTTACATTCATCCAAACATTTCTTTTCATCACAACGGGATGGTGGGCCTCATTGAGAAGGATAAGAGAGATTTGTAAAATGGCAAACTCGAATGATGATCTTAAAGTCTTTCAGGAATAGGCTGGACTGTGTTTACGCAGCAGCCAGTATACAGAGCAAAACAACAACTGCCTGACAAAATTAGACCAAGGGACTTCGTTAGACCAATTCTTTGACATGGACAAGCAGCAGTGCCAGGGGAAGAAGTGGTTGGACCCTATCTTAGATGTCACCTTGATTTCTAGTAGAATGGCTTATGCTCTGCAGAACGAGGCTCCATATTCCTTTGAAAACCGTTGTTAGCGTTGATTGTTTTAACAGCATATCCTCGTTATTTATGTAGACATCCAGCAACCTTTGATGATAAAGGGAAACAGTTCCCAGATTACATCACGCTGGCAATAAAAGCAATGGTGCTGTATGAAGGGCTCTTTGTGTTCAGACATAAACTTTGCATATTCTCCAGTAAATATTAGTAAATCTTTAATTACCTCCCGCTCCCAAGACTCATAGCGTCTTTCCCTCTTGAAAGGAGATACTCTTGGCATTTCTAACCTCTCCTATGAGCGCCCTCTGCTGCCATTCACCTTAAAACCAGTGCTGAGAATGGGACAAACAGATGAGCTCTGTGGTGAGACATGAACTGGCTTTTGTGTGAGCTTGGAATTGCCACGTCTTATGGCTACTTCTTGGTGACGCGTGTTGAAATACTGCTCTGACAGGTATATTCAGCAGCCTCTGCTCCTGGAAGGGAAGAAGTTTGACGTCCGGTCTTACCTCCTCATTGCCTGCACAGCGCCCTACGTGTTATTTTTTGCCCAGGGTTATGTCCGGCTGACCTGTGTCAATTATGATGCCGCTTCTGATGATCTGACTGTCCATCTGACCAACCAGGTAAACGAAGCGCACTTAGTTCAGAAGAAAGGGAGGCTGTGGTTAACAGAGGTGGGAAGCAAAAAAGACTTTAGAAAGGCTAAAAATAAATGCCTCGTGCAAGCAAAATCCATGCCCCCAGGAAAGGGAGGGGGGCTCATGGTCAGGCACGGCAACAGGAGTGAACAGAAGCAGTACCGGATCAGGTTCCCTTCTCTGCCACGGACCAGTTCTCTGCTTAACCTGACAATTTTTTTTCCCTGGATCTCTTTTTCCTGCTGTTGTTCTCTCATGTATCTACAGATTGTAAGCTTCTTAGGGCAAGAAGCCTTTGATTGCAGATACCTAGCACAAAGGAGCCTTAATCTTGGCGAAGGATTTTGCGCATAAACACAATAATCATAACGATGTAAGATGCAGATGTGTTCTTCAAGAGCCATCATTCCTAAATCTCCATCTTTGCTTGCCTCGCTTCTCAAATGAGAGCTATAACAGAACAAGACTGCTCAGGCTTGTACCCCCGTACATCTTTTATCATACAAAACAGAAGCCTGCCTTGCTCAGATCTCCCTGCGGTTTTGCTTCAAATGGGGCCCTTCTGTAGTTAGAACTGGCCGTGATGAAAGAGAATTAAAAGAATCAGAAGGAAGAAAGCAGTTTGCTTTTAAAGCCCTTCTCTCCTCCCAGTGTCACACTGTGCTCTGAGAACGAGGGAAATACAGATTCGAGAGGTATCAGACAAGCCCACTTCAGTTGGAGTTTTACGGTTCCTCTGGAAGTGCAGTTCAGGACAGCAGATTACACCTGCTTCCTGCAATATATGCTATTATCACAATATATGCTATTATCACTCTGCCACTTGTTTTCCTGGAATAGTTTGTTTGCTCAGCTAGAGAGCTAGCCACACGGGAATTCAGGTGCTCGGGTAGGATCCCATGGCACAAGTGATATTAAACAAAGGACAGGTGTTTATTAGCAGAACATAAATTACGTGGGTTCCTGCTGGGAGGAGGGAAACAAAATTTACAGGAGTGGCTGGTTATTACCAGACTCCTTCAAATTACAGTTGATTCCGCTCTCGTTCCCTTCCTACCCTTTCATCCCACCTGGAATCAGCCATTCTCCTACTGTATTTCCAAAAGACAAGAGGCAGCATCACTAACCTCGCAGGGACCGTCCCAAAGATGGACGTGCAGCCCAGCCCAGCTGTTTCGCAGGGAAAGGGGACTTGCCTATGACTGAACAATATAAATACCCCATTATTGATAAACTCCAGCTGACATAGGGATTAATGAGACAGTGGAAGAGAGAAGCCCTCACCTTGGTTTCCTATGGAAAACATCCATACACCTCTCCCAGACACGGTCTCCTCTAGGAGAGGACCAGACACTGGAACTGGATTTAGTTCAAATATCATGACTATGACTTGAAAGCACCTCTCCCTGTCTGCCAGCCACTGGTCCAGATGTGTCATACACACGCACACACACACAGAGAAAACACCGCTTTGACGGTGACCTTGGCAAATTGTCTCTCCAAGGGCCACGTGGGTCAGGCACACTTCTGCCTACGGCACTCTTGTACAATGGGAGTCGGCACATTTCCTCGGGTTTAGCTCCGCTAGTGAGGGGCTCTATTCCCTCCACCCCTATAACTTGATCCTGGGGTTCTTCCCAACTCCAGATGCCTGGAACAAGCGAGGGTGGTTGGATGTCTGCCATGCAAGCTGGTTCCCAGTTGCCCTTCACTGCCAGAAATCTAATGCTCCCTTTGCTCTGTTCCCCACCTCTCAGCACATGCAGAAGAAGAACTCCCTGTACAGCCAGCTGAAAGACGAGACAGTTTGGCGGATGGAGCACTTCAACAGCTACGTTAATGAGAAGTTCAGAAAAACCAATGGCCTCCCCATAGACTGGGTTTTCACTGTGTTTACCGTAAGTGCAAGCAAGCGCATGGTGTGCTACTCTGCCTAATTAGGGTGACAGAAATAGGGAGAAACCCCGTCAGGTCACCGGAGCCCCCAAGGAAACACATACACCGAGCGAGAAAGTCTTGATGGCCCCATGGTAACCATTTCTCTGCAGATGCTAAACACAGAAGTGAAGACACAAAGAGATTAACTTTAATAAAATGGGTAAACTGCTGACAAAGAGAGTGTGAATGTAAACGCTAGCTACAAAAATGCAATTATGGTCTTCACGTTCCTTGCCTAACGCTGTGATCCTGCGTTAAAAAATAAAGTAGACGTTAGAGAGCTCCCCAGCCTGACAGTCTTAGTCTGAAAAGGGACTGCACTTTCAGTGGTCTCATTCATGTCTGACTTGGTCTCACCCTTCACTTTCCACCTGATTTTGCCACATGAAAACCATGTCAGGGCCTTAGACCTTCTTTTATCATGGAGGAGAGATAAGAAGACTCAACTGGCCTGACTTCTTACCATCTTCCTGTCTCACTGGAGAAACAGAGAAGAAATTACCTGAGTCCCTGAGACTTCATTTCATCAGCCTGAGTCTTAAAATGCATCAGCTCTCTACATGACTTGCTGGCGTGAAAATGAAAAGGGCAGAGGACACAGCTTTCTCAGGTTAATTTTGGAAATGCTGTAGTTTAAAGTCAAATACAAAGAAAAATAAAAAGCTAAAAACTTTGTTAAAATATATTTTTGTTTAGAAAAACAGCTCAGAAGCAAATCTAGTTGGGTTTGCCAAGCTTCTCAGGTGATCAGAAACTTTTCAGCCAGCTTTATGGTATTGCTCTTCATGCAGAAATTCCCCACTGGGCATTTCAACTCCAAATGGAAGGAAACTTAGCATCACCTACCGTAAGTTGCATAGCTCTTTAAAACACTATGTCCAGCACAGCTGTGAGGGGGTTGCAAGTCATCACTGTCAGAAATGGCTGTGTTCAGCTCACATCCAGATACCCCCATAGGAGTAAATGAAAGAACACCACTAAAAATTCTTCAGACAGCTCGTTCTGAGTAAGGGACAAGGGCCGAGATTCCTTCACACGCCACCACACCGAGTTCAAGAGGGGGTTTCAATCAACTCAAAGTAGACAGATAGGCGGTCTGCAAAATACAACATCCTCCCAGGTCTAGAGAGGAGCTCTGATGGAGGCAGGGGAAGGAAAAAGCATCCCTAAACCAAGAGGGCACCTATGACTTACAGTCACGCCCATGCCCTTGGCATTCACAACGACCAGCTACCACCACCGTTCCCTCTCTTCCCTTTCAGAAAAGGATGCAGCAGATCATGTTGCAGTGCTTCCTGGCAGCCAAGCACAAACTGGATCGCAAACTGGGCTACTTTGATCTCATCGGCTGTGACTTTTTAATTGATGAAAACTTCAAGGTACGAATGCCATATCGTCAAATACTAAGTGTGATACTGGCCAGATGTCTGATGCCAGCAGTATAGCATGGTTGTCACAGGCTCTGGTGCTAGGAATGGAGTAGAGTACTCAGTCACTCAGGTGTGAAGCACAGGATTCAATGTTTTTCTCCAGTTCCATATTCCAGCATCAAGACATGGCACCTGCACTGCCTGAGCATTTACTGCACAGAGAAACCCCGGCATTAACAGCTCAGGATGGGAAGAAAAGTATTTACTGCAGCTGAAACTGTTCTGGGCAGAATTTTCACAGGGCAGTGGAGTTCGTAGTCAAAAAAGTATGGGAATTTTTATGCCCACGCAGTTTTTTCTTTCTCCACAAACCAAACATGCCAGATGATCAGCCAGCATAAATCAGTGTGCAATGCCTTCGACATCACACAAAATACACTGATTTACGCTGGCTGAGTAGCCATCAAAGGCAATGAAGGACCTGCCCTCACCATGCTGAAGATCAGTCATTATCGATTCAGGCGCCAGCATCAGCATCTCCACGTTCACCGCGGGTTCACCATTTAGCAATAGGTCAGCCCAATGAGTCTATAAAATCTGCTAGAATTACAACTCAAACTTGTAAAGAGTGAATGAAACACAGGCAAGAAAAGCCAGAAGAAAGGGAAAGGAAAATGTTAAACACAGCGATTGAGGTGGTTTCAATGCAGCACAGTCCTTCAAAACCACCTGGCCTGAACATAACAGAAAGCCATCTGGCAGATTCTGCTGTTGCTAAAGCAGAAAGGAACTCAAACATATTCCAGCCAAGGGCAGAGTGGGAACAGCAAACCCTACGAAAGAATGGAATTAATGTATGCAGCAGTGGGTAAGGCACCCGGACAATAGGCTCCTTTGTACAGGAAGTCAATGGCAAGGGAGAGTAAACGGCAAAGACACAGAAACTGGGGCTTCTCAGATTTCAGTGGGAATTGTCTTTTGCAATGTCGGCATGCAAAGCCCTGGCTGTGTAAACTTTAAGTAGAATAGAAGATCCAGTATCACTCTATTGTGGCAATTCCTACTTGGCTAGTTAAAAACTTCGGCATTTAAAGACCATTACGTCCCCATGTATTTTACATATGGAGAGATAAACAAAATCTCTTTCTTGACAGGTATTATTTATAAGAACGATGAGGATTTCTGGACGCTTAGTGGTGACAGAGTCAGTTGGAACCTGGAACTTCCCTTAGAGAGAGACTAATCTGGAAATTTAGGCATTTAGGTTTGTCTATGTTTTCTTGCCCCTGCTGGGGAGCAACAAACCTACTTTTTTCTTGGTGCAGTGCTGCATCGGGAGACACCTGCGCACTCCCCGCAGAGGCAGGACTGGCAGCTTCAACCCACAGTTAACACTGGTCGGAGCAGCAAACTCCCCGTTTTCTGTGGGCAATTAGACCCAGAAATTACAATTCCCGGTCTGACGTCCTGCCTTCTCCACCTGTAATACACAACAGCCTTATCCTCCCTGTCATCCTATTTCACAACGCGTGTACAATCTGCTTTATACTGATTTAACACGGTCTTATACATTCAGTCCTATAGCTTATCGTGCCATTCCCTCTTCCTTAGTTGTCTGAGATATAAATGCCCCCAGCATCATTCCTAATAATTCTTGAAGGCCCTGCAGCATCCTGATTCAGTCTTTGGAAGGTGTTTTTCCTGCCTCAGAGTTCTTAGAAGCACAGACTGTGAAAGCAGGGCTTGCTGAGAAACCACAGCTTTCTGCGGAGCTTTGCATATTCACATGTAAACTGAGAAAAGAATGAAGTACTTGAAGAGAAGAGGGAGCAAAAGCGACGGATGTGGTTTTGCTGTTGTTGGCTTTTTTCCTACTGTTTTCTGGAGCTTCCTTGTGCTGCGCTGTAAATGCTGAAGTCACCGCACAGCTTAGGACAGTGTCATTTAAATGCTCAAGGAACCTGTTTTCAGAAAGCATTGCATCAGCCGAGCAAAAGGCCTTCTCTCCAGAGGTATGCTGGGAAGACAGATGTGTACATTTTTTTATCAGTCATAAAGGGATCCAGCTATCTACCAGTAGAGAACAGACTGAACAGAGATAAGCCATTTGCCAATTTGTGGTGGATGTACATAAATGAAGATAACACTCAAATCCCCAGTGAAAGCAGGGACGGTTCCTTTGATTTGAATGACACAGCTTTTCATTCACCCCGGGAGTAGGAGGTACCACATGGATACTGTAAGATTTGGTTGTGCCCACTCCAGGTCACGACGATAAAAAAAATCTGATAAAAGCTTGTTAAGACTGTGGAGTACAGAACCCTGCTGCCTTGGGCTGTGGTCTCCGCTGTCGCTAAGCCGGTCTCTTTCTGGGTCAGCAACATCCGAGCAGCCCTTCCAGGGCTTGGTTTGTGACTGTGCACGTGGCTTCAGCTACATCCACACAGATGAGGTGATTTTATTCCTATTTCTGACTGGTATTTCAGTGCTGCTTAAAGCTCCAGCCAGAGGTCAGGCTCCCTGGACACCTGCTGCCACACAAATGCAGAACAAGACAGCCCTGCTGTGGATAGCTTTGGGCTTTGAAGCATGGTACAACCATCCTAGGTACGAGTTCTGATGGAGACAGATATAGACATTCCCATTCAGTCTCGGCTATCACGTCAGTCGGCGCCTCTGAGAGCAGGGACCGATGCCCCCTCCCTCTCTGAGACCCCAGCAGGATGTTCAGTGTCCACATGGTGAGCTCCAGCAAAGACCCAGACAGTTAAATAAGCTAAATGCTTTAAACAGAACGAAACTCTGGCTCAGTCATGCATTTCCTGCACACCAAAAAGTCCTACCTCTGCCCGTGTCGGCAGGGAAAGGACCCCTGAGACAAGTCTTATGCTGTTTGTTAGCCACCATGTCAACACTTGACAGAGCCCAGTCTTGTCACCCAACGCTCCTTTGAAAGACATTGAGCTGCTGCTGTAAGGACCAATGAGACTACAATAGTAATTAAACTAGACGAAAATAAAAAGTATGCGGCAGATGCTAATATTGCACCTAACACCATACAAAGAAGAAGAAATGAGACCTCAGATCCCGGTGTAAATGCATGATCCGGTTTCAGTCGGCATGCTGTTCAAGAACCTATGGAAAAATCCTAATATTTAAATGTTTTAAGCCTACCTGTGATGTCTTGACAGAGCGAGTTTAAGATGCGACAGAAGATGGGAGTTGTACTGGCAGGCTGCAGGGAGCAGTAACCTCTTCATCCCCGGGAAACACCCAGAGCAGCACTTCTGCCCAAAGCCACACGGCACTCGTTAGTGTTCTCATCACTTGAGATGCCTAAAGGAAAAGGACCATCCATGGTTAGGAAGTCGAGGACAGACATTCTGGGTTTTGGTTTCCTTTCTTTTGCTAGGAAATTTTGAGCAAGCGTGGCCTGCGTGCCAGATGCAGGGGGAAGCACAGGAATTTTCATTCTACATGAAATTCCTGTGAAATTCCTGATATTCACACAGATATGGTGAATCTTGGCCTTGTTCTCTCTTCTCCTCTTATATTTCATTATGCTTATTCTCCGCTCTTCCTGAAATAGAACCAAGGGGATTTATTAACTTGCCCTGGTTGTTGAGAGGTTAAGAACATTTAAAAACTGAGACACACGGTACAATAAATGGGGAACGTAGAGGATGAAGAGCCTGAGAACAGAGAACTTTCTTCCTCCTCTTTGTCAGTTTTAGTTGTTTCAAAGGAGAAGAAACCAAAACCTAATCAAGACAATTATGAAGGTTCACTGAGTTTGTCTGTCAGCACAAAATCTTATGAACTTTTAATAGGAAAAAGAACACATACTCAGAAGATGAATGAGTTTGCCAAGAAAAACATATGTAACTCAGGTGCCCTCTGTTGGCATCTGCAAAGCAGGTTTTTTTGATCAGATGTTCCAGTTCTCTGGAAAAAAAAAAAAAAAAAAGACAATTTACTGTCCTCGCTTACCAGTCTTTTCATTTGTTTAATGAAGTATTTCAAAGAAGTGAAAATTATTGTTATATATATCATATTGCCAAAGTATACCAAACACTTAGACTTCATTTCACAGGTACTTGCAAGCAAACTCATTGCTGCTTCAGAAAAAAAAAAAGGCATTTTTTAGAATTATTTTTTTAAAAACAATTAAAAGGGAGTAAGATTCTCCCGGGCGCTGTTGTAAGATTAAATATCCTTCCTTATAGAACACTGAATAGTTCCTACGTGTGTTATACAGAATCATAGAATTGTCAGGGTTGGAAGGGACCTTAAAGATCATCTGGTTCCAACTCCCCTGCCATGGGTAGGGACACCTCCCACTAGATCAGGTTGCTCAGAGCCCCGTCCAGCCTGGCCTTAAAAACTTCCAGGGATGGGGCTTCCACCACCTCCCTGGGCAACCTGTTCCAGTGTCTCACCACCCTCATGGTGAAGAACAACTTCCTAAAGTTCAATCTGAATTGACCCATCTCTAGTTTTAATCCATTCCCTCTAGTCCTACCATTACCTGACATCCTAACAAGTCCCTCCCCAGCTTTCTTGTAGGCCCCCTTAAGATACTGGTAGGCCACTAAAAGGTCTCCTCGGATCCTTCTTTTCTCCAGACTGAACAACCCCAACTCTCTCAGTCTGTCCTCACAGGAGAGGTGCTCCAGCCCTCTGATCGTCCTCGTGGCCCTTCTCTGGACATGTTCCAGCACCTCCGTATCTCTCTTGTAGTAGGGGCTCCAGAACTGGATGCAGCACTCCAGGTGGGGTCTCACGAGAGTGGAGTAGAGGGGGAGAATCACCTCCCTCGACCTGCTGGCCACGCTTCTCCTGATGCAGCCCAGGATACGGTTGGCTTTCTGGGCTGCAAGTGCACACTGACGGCTCATGTGGAGCCCCTTGTCTACCAGCACCCCCAGGTCCTTTTCTTCAGGGCTGCTCTCAATATACACGATGCAGCACCATATGGTGGAGGCAGGAAATGAACAGATGAGTTTCTCTCACTACAGGGAAAAGAAATCGTAAACAGCATTACGTGCAAGTCAGTTGTTTGGTTTCACACAGATTGCAACTGGACCATCACGTTCTGCACTTGTTGCTTCAGAGCTCGGCATTTCGAAGGGAAACAGAGATGAGACTAGTATAGATATGGAAAATCTTTATCTTACATGGCTTCTACCTGAAACTAAAGCTTATCCAGGAAATCAAGGGTTCATTGAAAACTCAGTGCCACGTTTGCTTAGTGTTGATCCCACATCCATCTCAAATCAAAATGATTCCTAGATTCCTTGTAACTTTATTTCATGATATCCAAAAAACTCAACTAGAAATTGTTATGGAAACTCATATGTTAAGAACAACAGTGCCTTTACACACCTATAGAGCAAGAGTTAATTTAAAGAGAATCAGCTGGAGACACAAAGTAATGTGTAGTGTTGTTCTCAAGGGCGTAAATGTATGCAAAAAGGGATTTTGTTTAATTCACCCAGTCCTTATGAAAATTCTGCCCTGCCTGTGCTTTGCGTTATGGGATTTTGTTGGGATTTATTAGCACTCCCACCTCTCAAGGTGCTCACTAAGTCAGTAAAAGGGCATCGCTCTGACTCTGAGGAGATCCAGCCTAGCTTCCTCATTGGCATTCATCTCTCCTAGGTGTGGCTTCTGGAGATGAACGCAAACCCAGCACTGCATACCAACTGCCAAGTCTTGAAAGACATCATCCCAACTGTAGTCTACGAGAGTCTTGGTGAGTGAACAAGTCACGGGGTGGCCAGCAGCAGAAAATCCTATCACTCCATTGCATGTCAGAGGAAAGACTCCTGTTTATATCAGTTGTAGCTCAAAAGCAGTCTTCAAATAAAGATAACTCGCTGCTGAGTTTGTAAGCGATTTAGAAGGCACTGAAAATTCTAATCCATGCAGACCTGGAAAAGCTACAGTCTTTTTAGCCATGCCCCCATTAGAAAGAAATAAGCGGTTAAATTTTTTTGTTATAATTATTTTTAAGAATATTTTCTTACATATTTGCCTACAAAAGGCTAAATCTTAATACATGACCCTATAAACTGCACCTGCACATTTTTCTCATGCCTGTTGTTCTGAATGTGCGGGAATTTGGGACGGTTTTTACAGCGCGCCTGACACAGCTATACTTCACAAACAGAGCTGGCAGCTCTTATGTGAACTATACAAAGACTGAAAAAATCCTGATGTAGTCTGATATACATTAACTAGAACTGCTCCTGCCTGGAGGACCAAAATCTCTGATTTTCTGTGATATCCCTGCAAGAAGTAGTAAAGGGAGAGTCTATGTCTGCATGAAGGGGATTAGCAATACCCTACCATGCTTACTTTCATACAGTGACCTCCCTGGGCACATGTATGTTTCTTTTGGGGTTTATTCATATCCTATATGGCACTGTAAGCCATTTTACAATATTTTTCCTACCAATCTCCTAAAATGCTTCCAGTGGAGCTGAAGCTGGCTGAAGTGGATGCAAGAAAAGTGTAGTGTTCTTTTTTTCTTTTTTTTCTTTTTTTTTTTTTTTTTAAAATTGTCTTAATAGCAGTAGTCCACAGAGGCCACAGATCACAGGTTGGAAACCACTTCCCCTCCCACATGACAGCTCGGGTGTATTTTAGTGTCAGAGCGTTTAGACCATCTCACAACCACATCTTCTTTTCCAGATTTGGTTCTTGAGGTTTTCAAAAAGCGCCTCAAAGGCCAGAGAGTTTTGCCTTTAGAGACGCTCGGCCGTTTTGTGCTTCTTTATCATGAGGATGCTGCAGACCTGGGCCAGAAACAACCCTTGAAGTTCAGAACTGGACCGTGCACAGGCCGATTTCTGAAGCCACAAACCAGCATGACCAGCCCCTTCGGTCAGAGCCCTGCCAAAAGGCTGGAGAACTCTTCCAAGAAGCTTGGTTGCTCTAGAAAAAAAGTTGCCTTCTTGCCCAGAAAGTCAACAAACTGTCCCAACTGCACCACACATGCAGCTCTTCGACCATCATGGAAAAACCCCCGGAACCGTTACAGAGCAAGGGGGCTTTCACAAGTTCAGAAGACAGAAAAAGAAAATAAAAGCTAAACTTGTGTGTGCTGTGCATGTCCAGCTCTTTTTCACCTTAGAGAAACAAAGAGCTATCAATCAACTTCAACTGGAAAACCAGCAACTATTTCTATACATTCTTAGTTCTTCTGTGGAAAGTTAAACTTTAACCAGCCAGCCAGAAATTATAGGAAAGTTACAGAAAATGAGACAACCGTTACCACATGAAAACTCATCCCTTTTAAAAACAATGTTAATCGACCGGTGCAATCCAGAAACAGGCCAGACTTATTACACACAAAGCCCTTATAGAAAAAGGCAGGGAGAGAAGCTGCAAAGACTAAACCTAAGGCTTAGCAGTGGAAATCCCCCCATTTGTCCCATCATTCGTAGCTGTATGTCATAGAATCACAGAATCGTTTTGCTCAGAAGAGACCTTTAAGATCATCAAGTCCAACTGTTAACCCAGCACTGCCAAGTTACCACTGAACCACGTCCCTCAGCACCGCATCTACACATCTTTTAAATACCTCCAGGGATGGTGACTCCACCACTTCCCCGGGCAGCCTGTTCCAATGCTTGACAACCCTTTCCAGCTCCCTCACTCAGAATCATAGAATTGTCAGGGTTGGAAGGGACCTTAAAGATCATCTAGTTCCAACTCCCCTGCCATGGGTAGGGACACCTCCCACTAGATCAGGTTGCTCAGAGCCCCGTCCAGCCTGGCCTTAAAAACTTCCAGGGATGGGGCTTCCACCACCTCCCTGGGCAACCTGTTCCAGTGTCTCACCACCCTCAGGGTGAAGAACTTCTTCCTAAAGTTCAATCTGAATTGACCCATCTCTAGTTTTAATCCATTCCCTCTAGTTCTACCATTACCCGACATCCTAAAAAGTCCCTCCCCAGCTTTCTTGTAGGCCCCCTTAAGATCTTGCTAGATCGACTCATTAGATCCTCTGTCCCTTGCACATTTAACCTTGTTATATTAAGGCTCTCCTTCATTTTTCATTTGGTTGTGGTGACAGCTGAGCAGCAGCACGTACTTATCGCATCAGGCCACCATCTCAGCAGGAAACCGTGACGCTTGGGGGACCAAGGAGACGGGGAGGAAGGGAGAGAGGTTTAAAACCAACAGGAAATGCTTTTACATCTCAGACACTGCTGCTTCTAACCCAAGAGGCATGTAAATGAGCAGTAAGTTGAAGGGTACATGCGTGTTTCCTTCCTCTCCTGCGCTTACTCTAACTGACCACAGCTCAGGCACATTCATGCGATCCTGCGACTGCAGCATCAATTTGAAGCACCTGTGGCCAAGCATGGGATGCTGCGGCCTGAGCGCCGGGCAGGCGGGCTCTGCAGGGGCAGGGCAGGGTGAGCTGGAGCTCCTGGAGACAGGCAGGACCAGGTAGGTAGAGATTTCGGGGGCACGTGAAAAAAGCCAGTCAGCTCCAGCCAAACAGAAAGATACTCGGTGCTGGAGACTGAAACGCAGTGGCTGTATTTGCTTTCCAAATGTGATTCCCTTCAAGGCAAAGCTTTCTCTTCTTCCTTTTCTCTAGCCAGAATTTACCATAATGCTAAGCGTTAGATTCGTTTAATCTTCTCACTAGAGCCTGCTTACTTCTCCTCAACATATCCCCCCAGGTGTTGCAGTCTTTTAAGATAGAGGGTCAGCATTTGAGAAACCGAAGGTGGAAACATTCCTTCCTGCCCTGGATGTAACTCCGTTTTGGGCGGACAATCACAACTAACTCCTGGGGCTCTGGCAAGCACCGCTCGTGTTTTGTCAGAAATGGATGCTTTCAATCAGACTCTCTCATGTCAGAGACAGATCGGAGGCCTCAAAAGAAGCTCAGGAGGCCTTTAGTCCTGCTTCCACCTCTGCAGCAGCCTCAGCTCTTCCTAAATCTTGCTTGTCAGACTCTTGTCTAACCTGTCCTTGAAAACCTCCAGTGATGAAGGTTCTGCAATGTCCCAGGCAAGCTCTTGTTTTTTCCTAATAGCTAATCTTTAACGCAGGTAAGGCCATTGCCTATCTTACACACCACAGGCAAAAAGAAAAAAATCGATCCCCTCCTCTTTCCAGTGGTCTTTTACATATGCGAAGACGATACCACCACTATGTTCTTTACTTCAGACCAAGTGTTGAGCTACATTATGCGTTTCCTTCCACAGTCTCAGCATGTTACAAGAAACGGTGTTATTCCTTCTTTGTCCATTAAGGCAGGCACACTGAGAGTGCCTTCATCATCCCTACACTCTTTTCTGTGTAACGCCAGGGGAAAATTAGGAGTCTAAGCGCTCTGCTGAATTTAGGACCTGCTTAATGCGAGGGGACATTTAGTGGTATGTTGCCCAAAAGTTCAGCTGTGTTATTCCCTGACATGCCTGCTTTCTGATTCTGCATCTGTTACATTTTTTGTCCCCCTAGAGTTCACTGAGCTGTTACCAACCAATATTCCTGTCAAAAATAGCATATTCTAAAATACACCAAATTTATGCCAGAAATCCATACATTTATCTGCTCACTGAGCACTGATATCTCTCTCTCTCTTTTTTTTTTTAAAAATACAACTCACGTAAGTGCTTTTCTGTGCCTTTTCATATTCTTTTCCATTTCAGAATGTGGTCCAATTCAGAAGGCCAGAGTCACGCATCCCTCCATCCTAGGGACCCTGCAATCCCAGCAGAAACAGAAGATGTGAGTATGAGCAGGATCGTGCCAGCAAGGATTTATACATAGAGCCAAGGAAGAAATCAGAGGCCTATTCACCTCCCCCACCACGGCATCATCCTGACGCTGGATCCCATTACAGTAAAGTGCCAGAGGCTGCGACATGCCCTTTGTTTTGAAAGCAAGTAACCAACAGGTCTCTCTGTTTTGAGGCCCAGGTGTAGGTTTTCGGCCGTTGCTCTACAAATTCACATGCAAGGAAGTTTGCCGTCACAAGTCAGTTTGGGATTTTTTCCTGGGACCACGTTTTATCACCATTGTTGAGAGAAGATGCTCAGAGGGAGGGGAAGTGATTTATGCAAATTCACATGGTTGGTCAACATCTGGGCTGCAAAACCACCCCTTCTGTCTTTTACCTAGTGTTATAAATAATTGTTTGGCTCTCGTTTCCATTACCAATTGTCTGGTAAGATTACCAGAAGAAATGCACGTTAATGTTTTTTTTTTTGTTTCAGCCAGACGTACTGTGGGGAAGAACACGGGAGGAACTAGCGAACTTGCTGAGCACACAGCCTGTCAGGGGCTGGGAAGGGATGAGCATTCGCTCTCTTGGGGAAATTATTTGGTCCTCCCTGGTTTTTCTGGGAACTTATTACATGGAGGTAATCATCCTCTTACCATAACCACTGAGTAACACACAAGGGATAAGGTGGGGGTAAATTTGGATTTCACACATCCTGTCCAAATTACTGTTAAATCCTAGGGCTTGACTAAAGCTATAATTTATCCTGACCTTTGTTTTTGAGAGTTAATTCTAATACATTCAACTTTTTTCACCAGTGCCAGCAAAAGCTGAATGGGTTTCATAGCCACTTCCTTGAGCAACGTGAATCTTTTCATTCATTCCCTGGGGAAACAAAACCATTTTTTTTTTTTTGTCAGGAGTTTTCTGTATTCTCTTCCCCAAAGAGATAAGGACTGGTTATTATGGTTGCAAATTTGTATGTGCAACAATCGAGCCCTCTCCACCGGTGCTGGAGGTGACAGCAGAAAGGAAGGGAAGGTGAAGAACTTTGAGGAAATATAATTTCCCTTTTAAAGAAAAAAAAATTGGAAACATTTTGGAGGGAAGATATAATTGATCTTCTTTCACCAGGAGATGTGTGAATGCTACCTTGTGCTGTCCTCCTTCCACTTGCTGATTCTTTCAGTGGATCGCAGAAATAAGGCATTTGTTTATGAGGTAAACCACGGGAATCCTTTTGTGTCTGTTGCATTCATGTTTGTATTCAAGATCTCCTAAATATCTATTTGCTCAGAGGAAAGGCAGATGAAAGTCCACCTTGTTCATACAAAGTACTTTTCAACACCAGCCTTGGTCTATTGGTGCCGCTAACTCCTATCTCTCAGAGCACTTTATGAAGGCGGACAGTCATTTTATGGGTAGGGAAGCAAGAATAAACTCCCCATTTCCTACGCCTTGAGCCAATGAGCCAAGTGCCATCCCACACAGACTTCCTTAAAGTCAAAGGGTCAAAGGATGGGAAATTCTTTAGCCTTGCTTGCAGAAAAGCATTTCGCTGTGCATCAGAGGGACTGCAGCGGGACACAGAGAAGTCGTCGTTACCAATCGATTTCTAACATAATTCCCTTCCGTACCAGGGTCTCCTTCCTCTTGCTGGGATGCGTCTGAGAGAGATTGCGAGTGCAATCAGCCACACATTTGAAATTTCTGGTAAGCCATTTCCTGAAAGGCCTGTGATAGTCACAAAGCAGGTCACAAGCATGATACCCATGCTCTAGCCTTCAAGGACTGGCCCACATGGCTAGAAGATGAGAGGGGTTACGCAGCCATGCAGAGGACTACTGAACAAGGGACGTGCCTCCGCTCCAACATTCAGCCATGCTGGAGAATATGCCGTGCCTTTCTGCACTGGACTCTCACATGCAGCACACGCTACAGTGGCACAGAGGGATGAGACATAGCTTAGATGGAAGGAATTCAGAATCTTAGTTTTTACAGGTAGACACAACTGCTGCACAGCCTTAAACCAGGAATGCCTTTGGGTTAACTAGAATTCCTCCCGTGCAAGGCAACATAAATTATAGGTTGCCCTTGACTCTAATTTTCTACTTAAACTAAACAGGGGGCAAATGCTGATGTCTGCATGTAGAACAAGAAACTGTCCCAGCGCCAACCCAGCGTCTGCCATCAAGAACAATGCGAGACATGTTTCATCATGAGATATCACAGCACAGGTGGAATATGGCTATGGAGATAACGAATGACAGAGTGGAGGGGCAGCACACAGAATTCACCCAACTAGAGTCAAAGGCAGATCCCAACTGCCCTTCCCCAGACCCAGGGGATCTCTGTTTCTTTGCACAGGGTCCATGATAGAATCCAGGCTCGTTTGCTGCCAGAATTCAGCTGACTTTGACATGTGGGTTCAACATCTCCAGCACCAAATCAAGATGGCAAACGCTCACTGCCCAGTCAGTCCCAACAATAATATCTCTTTTCTGGTGAGTCGCTGCAGAAGAGACGTAAAGAGCACGGGATGAAAACAGGAAACAGTGGCAGCTTTGAAAGTGGACAGGGTTCTTCAGGGATCTTTAGAAGGCAGGGTGGAAACGAACAGTGGTGTTACTTGAGGATGCTGTTCTAGGCAAGTAAACTTGCTGCACGCAAATCTGCAGCTGAGAGATTTTAGAAAAACTGATGATTGTTTTTGTTCTACTACAAATGTAGCAGTAGATGTAGGGATGTAACTACTACACTCGTTAAAAAAAAATAAATTTCCTCTTAGTTACAGTCACCGAATAAAGACTTTACCCTTCAATACATGCTGTCACACAAGCGACGCACTGCAACATCCACCAGGGTCACCAGATGGCAGGGTTACGCTGCCACTGAGAACATCCGCACAGCTGTGCCGTAGGGAATTCACAGACACCAACCCAACGAGTCCTCCAAAGCCTCTGCCCATGGGGTGGTACGCTCCCATTCCTACAGGGTAAGAGCCAACTGGAAAGCCAGTCTTTCCCCTCTCCCTAGTGTTATTTACTAACAGTTCTGCTAAGGTTCCCCCTTTTTTAAACATCCCCTCCGCTGTCCTTGTTGGCTAGCGTGGCACAGACTCCAGGGCAACGCTGCACCTTAGTTGTGTCCAACGCTTGTCTTCAGGCTGGGGGGAGAAACTACAACCCAGACCAGCCATCCTTAAGAGCTGCTGATTTCTGATGTTCCCTACAGTTCATGTAATTGTTTGTAGTAGCGGACACAAGCTAATTTTGCAGTAGTCAGCCCAGGTGGTCCTGCTCTAAGGATTCGATATAGATTGCAGAAATCCATCCGGGACTGAGCACAGCCACGTATACCGAGCGCCCACATCAAACCCCACTCTCCTGTTAGCTGCACAGCACTGCTTCGAAGGAAAAGGAAAATATCCCCAAATAAAGGGACCTGAATAGCAATCTGAAAGTGCTTTGAACTAAGATGAAATTCTAATTCAAATCAAACCAGTGTCTCAAACAACCTCCTCTGAGGGGCAGAAGGAAAATGAGAGCTTACCCTTTTAATAGATAAAGCTGTTTGGTTGTCTCAGTTGCTTCTCATGAAACCACAGCACCCATGATCTTCTTCAAGTAGGTAGGAAACCTACAGCAAACTAGGAACTTCATCCTGGGTTTCACAACTTCCAAGTGTTATTTCCTAGATACCTTTTCTTTTATGACCGTATAATCCTGAAAAACATCATACTTGTAGTTTTATCTTATTTCATTCTGTCTCAAAAAAAAAAAAAAAAGGTGCCATGTGATGAACAGTGGAAGAAAAGGGAGCTGGTGAGACATCTGTGGTGTAACACCATTCTGAAGTGGGAAGGAAAACCTATTCAGCATCTGGGAAGGATCCAATATTTGACCATGGTGCAAGTGACTAGTGGCTGCATGGGGGTAATGTACACCGATACCACTCTGACGTGTGGGTGGCTTTAAGAAGGCTGGAACCAGTGAAAGTTTAGGCTCACATGATACTGTTGCTTAAAGAAAAGGGGAGGGAAAAAAAATACAAAAAAGAAGGTTAATTATGTCAAAGATTCACAGTATTAAAGAGACAAAAGGAGATGCTTTTGTCTGAAAGCTGCTTCTGACAATGTGTCCAAAGAGTTGCACTCAACTCCCAAGGCAGTAGAGCTGGGAGGGACAGTCCCCCCCTTTCCCATCACACAGGAAGGTCTCACCATTTTCTAAACACCTCCTTGCAGACGTGTGACTGACCTATTCTAAAAAAAAGCTCGGCACTTTGTGATACCCTATCAGCTTTCTAAGCAATGAATAGCCAACCTGAATAAGAAATACAAAGCGGGGTATGTGTGGCTGACACCAGAGCAAGTGGGTGCTGCAGAGTTCCAAGTTTTGGTGTATTGTCACAGTCATTAAACTCCCTATTCTGCCTTTGACTGAGACAGACGCACTGAGCGGACGTCATTGAAAGTTTTTGCTGTCTCCAAGGTGCCTCTTTTCCACAGGCCCCTGAGGAAAGACTGCTGATCCTGTTTCCAGAAGACCTGCTTTTCCTCTCTGTGGATACGGACAGAACTGCAATCACATACAAGGTAACAGAGGAAATACTGGAAATGGTCAAATAAGCGAAGAACTAAAAGGAGCTGGAGCTACTGAGCAGCACGGGGTGATGAAAACATCTGAATAGCAAGGAGAAATGGGAGGAGGCAAAGGAAAAGCACATTTTTTTCTTTTCTTCTTTGAAGGGAAAACTCCCCCTAACTGGAATCCAGGCAAAGGAGAAACCTGCTATGCTGGGGAGGTTACAGTTTGAAATTACAGGTATGTAACTGAAAAAGAGAGATGAGAGCAATGAAACACAGGAGTTTCTGGCTGAACACTGGGAAACAGTGTTTTACTGTGAGGGTGACTGAGCACTGGGCCAGGTTGCTCAAAGAGGTTGAGGAGTCTCCAACCTTGGAGATACTCAGAAGCTGCCTGCAGACGGGCCTGGGCAACCGTCTCTGGGTGGCCCTGCTTGAGCACAGGGCTGGACCAGGTGACGTCCAGAGGTCCGTTCCAACCTCAGCCATTTTGCGATTCTCATGAGAAACTGTGCAATACCGCTCGCTGCTCAGGCTTGCCTTGAGGAAGGGTTGGTTATCTTGTGAAGTTGTCCTCCCACAGGGGACAGTCCCTGTGACTTTCCTTGCAATGGGCTAATAAATTGCGTGTCATGGCAAACTTTGCACACTTTTCCGTCACCAAACTGTTCCCTGCTGATGTCTTGCAGGAAGGCTGACAGAACCAATCCTTATCACCTGTTCCACAGCAGAGGACTATGAAAAATGCCTCTTCTACCTACAGAAGGTATTTTTCAGAGAACTTTAGAATCAGCAGCAATACTGCAAACTTTTCTGCAGCAACATCTCTTTTCAAGCCTGGGATTTTCCCAGCCATAGATTGATCTAACACGTATCAACCTCCCAACTTTTCTTCTCCGTTTGCACAAAAGATTCACCTGAGTGGGGAGTTGTCTTCAAGCCTATCCACCTAAACATGAGGAGGAACTTCTTTACCCCGAGGCTGGCAGAGCCCTGGCACAGGCTGCCCAGAGAGGTGGTGGAGTCTCCGTCTCTGGAGACATTCCAACCCCGCCTGGACGCGTTCCTGTGCCACCTGCTGTGGGTGACCCTGCTCTGGCAGGGGGTGGGACTGGGTGATCTCCAGAGGGCCCTTCCAACCCTACAATTCTATGATTCTTCTGATAAGACTCATCCATTTGGCCAGTAAAATATCAGTGGGTATTTACAAAGAAGAAAAACACTCAGTCAGCAGGGACTGCATTTGGGTCCTCTTAGACAAAACACCTACCTACTCTAGGAGTGAAAGACTGATACCTAAGCACTCAAATTGCACTGATTTCAATAGAAATTACATACTGAAATAAGCAGAACTACTGAGGGGAGGAGGCAGGCCATTGGACTCTATTTTATGAAGCTAGAGAGACACATTATGTCACACCAACTCCTAGAATACCCATGACTGCACTACCAGCTTATGACCTGGTTCCCTGCAAGTTATACTCATCTAAACAGGAGTTATTTCCAAGTAGGTCCTTCAAAAACTGCTTTTCAGAGTCAATCATTTTTTGTTGGCCAGCACACATAGCACACCCTACCCAGTGGACAACCCTACTTGGGCTCAGAGGAGAGAAAGGTGAATCAGGAGTGGATGTTTTAAAAGCAGAAGGGATTTGGGCTATGAGTATTTATTAATCAATATAGTTATTCTATAGTTAAGCATGGCTATGTTTATCTAGTGTGTGAATTCTTGGCAGAGCTAGGATATTCACGTGCTGAAAATATGTTCCAGCCACGGAAAATCCTTGATCCTCTGACTCTCCAGCCACCACCAATCATCCCTAAGAAATCCCGGCAACATCGGTAGGACGTTAGCCTGCACTGACAAGGAGAAGGGATGCTGAGTATGATCCTGACAGAAAGCGAAGAAGCTGCAAGAATGAGTAAGAGTGAACTGGAAATAGGAAACCAAGCTTCTTTCAGACTGAGAGGCCAATAAAGGTCTGCACACGAACTGCTCTCCACTGGCCACTCTTCTGAACGGGCCATTGCAATCAGTGTCGGATCTTGTAATTCTGATCTCAGCTGTACACATGCCATAAGGAGAAATCTTTCTCCATTTTCTTACTATATTTATTGCCTGATTTTTATCAGAAAAAGAAACATTGTAAAATACTGTGTAAATAGTACAAATAAAACCCATTTACCTGAGCTTAAACCATGCGTGAAAAGCAGCATTCGGGTGACTGTTGGCTCGGAGATCCATTGCCTTCCTTTGAAGTGACAGGCACAGCGCAATTCTTGATGGTGAACAGTCCCTTTTCTACAGCTTTTCTTCTCTGCCCAAATCAAGAAGAAAGGTTAATCCTGGAAGTTTTCACAAAACAAAAACTGTTTCCCCAAATACTCATTTCTGTCCACTACCCTCCAAGAAGAGCAACCCAAAAACCTACAGGCTGAATCAAATCCTGAAGAACTGTAGATCCAGAATAATTTTTCTTTATTAAACTTCTGGAGAAGGTGCACGAAAACAAAGATAACTCCCCTCCTCTGCTACCTGCCATTTGCCCTGCCCTGAAATTTTGCCATCGTTACCCTTTTTAATTTTAGAAGTCAAAATTCAGGAATACAGATCCAGATTAGAAGCACAAAATGCTAAATGGTAACACTGGATCTGGCATCAGGAAAATAATATACATCACTCAGAGAAAAGCTGCTAAATTTGGTTTAACTCCAGAGCTAGGTCAGGCCCTTTTCTGGGGACAGGCAAGGGAGCCTCGGGCACAGTCAGTTTCAAAGAAATCACAAAATATCTTAGATTAGCAGCTTCGTAAAATTTGTCAATGGTGTTCCTTTCTAAGTATAATTAAAGCACGTGTGCTAAAAGAGATGGCTCTTAAGCCGGTGAAAGATTTCACTGATCAGGTCTGAGACACTCAGCTTGCGAGGCTGCCTCGAGCAGGATGGAAAGCAGAACGAAAGGGCACACTTTTCAGCACATAAGAGACTTCTTCCACCTCTGCTGTATAAACGGAGCTGTTCCAGAAATTTCTTAGTTAAAGCTTTTCAGAGTCCTCGCTCACACGTAGGCTGCAGCAGGACACACCTGTGCCCAACACTCTTTTTATCTACCATTTCCTCAACAAGCAACGGCAGCAGCGCTGGCCGCGCAACGCAGCCAGGCAAACCCTGGGAGACGCTGCCCCAGCTGGAGGCAGAGCCCTCCGAGCCCGGGAGCAGACAGCCCTCCCCTGTGGAGCAGAAGGGGTGCAGAGACATAACCCAACCTCCCAGACAGACGGACACCACCACCAAACCCAAAACACTACCTGAGAGCTCCTTCTCTTGCAGACGGACACCGCCAGCGGAGGTCCATGTCACCCCAGAGCCAGGGCTGATCTGCAGGACGCGATGGGACACCCAGCCCACGCCTGCCATGGGGCAGAGACACAGCCCTCAGAGCAGCAGCTCCCTCGGACCTTGGCACTTTGGTGGCCGCAGCAGTGGTGGCAGCACAAACCCAGCTCCCACCCCCGGCTCTCTCTCAACCGAGTGATCCACCTCCTTACCTCTTGGATGGATTCAAGTCAGGGACACGACTTGCCGAGTCATGCCAAGCCAGGGACAGCATCAGGGCTGCTGGTGAGGGCAAGCACGCCCCAGACTGATATCACAAAATACATGTCTAAGAGACTCCCCTTAAACGGCAAAAGCCTTTACTCATCACTGGCAGCTCAAGAACTTTTTTTTACATTCCTCAGTTCATAGGACATCTCAAAGGCAAGTTTAAGATAAGTGCTGGACAACTCTAATAAAACAAGGACTAAGTGCTACCAACTGTCCTACCAAAAAAATTGCATTTTTTTTTTCCATAAACACGTAATACACCTTTTAAGCTTCACCTACGCAAAGTGTAGGACTTATTATGTCCTCACTTAAGCCGTAATTCGATATTGTCGTTTTGGAGCCTGCATATTTGCCTTTTGTTAGCAATGTGAAGGAACTTTTTCTTGTTTTTTTTTTTTTTTTTACATATAACCACGTATCATATTTTAACTATTTGACATTAACATTAATGAAACCTTGCATTTCTAAATTTGCTTGATCACTTAGCCTCTAGAAACTTCACGATATTTTTCAGGGATATTTCATTTTCTCTTTTGAAAAGAGATTCAAGCAAACCCAAATCTTGTTAGAATCATTTCATTGGATGTAAACGATTTGAGGGAGAAGCCTTTTTTTAACCTACAGTCTATACACAGAGATCAAGCAGAAGTTCAAATCAGAACTTGAAAAACCCCATAAACTCTGGGATTTGAGCTGAAAATTCAGCCATAATCTGATTCAAATATTGCAGTAATTGCACACTGATAAAACACAGCTATTGTTCTTTCTGACTGGAAACTTATATACAGTGTTTTCTTACAAGCTCACTGTTCTGAGCCAATGGCTTTCATTTCCTTTGATGCAAAGAACAGCTCTTTTACTGAAATTCTCCGAGGCTTAAATGATTCACACGTTGGGTTTTTCCCTCTAAATTGGAGCTTTAAGAAGTCAGGAAATTGGTTGCTTTTCCCATCAAGAAGCAGCCGTAAAGTCAGGTGGTTAGGTAAGCAGGAAGTGGAACTGTTCTTCAAGGTAGGCATATAGAAACCCAAAGGCCACTGTGCAAATTTCCAATGAATAATACGGCTCTGCTCATCCTGTTTCAATATTAACTGGCAGTAGCGTCGGCTATTCAACACCCACCGCCCAGAAAACCTTGTACGCCTCACCAAGATTTGCCACACGTTGCCAGAGGCGCAAGACACTCCACTAGACACTCGAATCTTTCATTCCTCAAATCATAAGCTCTGTTGAATTTTTTTTTTTTTTTTTTGTTGCTGCTTCTCTGCCACCGTCAGGAACGGAAAAAAACATCAGCCAGAGTTTCCTGCCATTTTGGTAGTGGGTAGCTTAAGAGCTGGTTTAGCCAGGAAACATTTAGCAACTTCCTTAAAAAGGGAAAAAAAGTGAAAGTGCAGCGATCTAAAATTCAGTGACAGAAGAATTTGGTTGGGGGTATGTTGCTGAAATAGCCAGAGTTCTGGAAGAGAGGGGAAGTGAATGGCGAAAGTAAAACTAAGAACACTGGGACAACCTAAAAAATAAACCCCTTCCTTTCCAATTTGCTTAATTATATCACATAGGCACTTAACTCAATTTTCAAGTTTATTTTACCTTTACAAAAGGTTACAGTCAGAAATCTTGTTGAAAACTAAAAAACCGAGAAGGGTCAATACAGAGCCGGGACTACACACGGCCAACATAGAAGGAGCAGTGTCTTTACTAGCCAGTGTTTAGACTTCTGAGTATATTAAATCCCACAGAGAAACTCCTTACAAGACAGTGACAGTCTTACACTTTAAAAAAGTGATCCTTTTTAATCCAATCCAATGCTTTCACCTTTCCTTGGCTGAACCTCCAGTTCACCTCCATTAAAAATCTGCACATTACTCAAAGCAATGGAGGAAAACTCACTCTGTAAGTGAATTTCACATAGGGATACCTATGCGAAAAATTATATCAGTAACACAAGAATTAACAATAAGAGGATCAAAGAAGGTATAGGGATGTCTCTTGCAGGAAACACAATAACAGAGAAGCTTGAAGATTGAAACTGGGACTATGGAGGAATACATTATAGTGAATAAGGATAACCCCTTGCACTTCATTTTTCCTTACAATTACTTCACCCAGTTACAAGATTCTATAATGCACAAAAATAAAAAAAGGCACAAAGCAAAAAAGACAGGATAACTCCTCTTGACATAATCACTGAAGAAATGTTCAGCAATAAAACCATGTCCATGAATCACAAAATTGATCCTTCGGCTTTACTCAAGCTTGCCAAGACCTCCTCCAGAGAAGGCTTTGAGAAAGACCATCTGGAGAGAGCTTAGAGAGACTAAGAGTACTAGAAACCACAGCCTGTGAAGCAGGATAAGAGTCTAGAGAAAACAAGGATAGATCCATCATAATGGATAATGTAAATTTTAACCAACAAATTATCTCTTCTCCTCTGATTTGAAATCAGTCACAGCACTGGATTCCCTAGGGAGGTCATGGAGTCACCTCAATGGAAGTCTAACGGGTAGGTCGTCGTCCAGTCTCACCAAGCCTGTCTGGGAGCAGAGAGGATATGTGACTTGCTTACCAAGGGAATAACCTGTCCCACTTCCGAGGATTCTCTGTTCAAGTGCTTTCGCAACACACGTCTGTGGAGGCAATAACTTCTGCTCTGCAGCTACTGTAATTTCACAGAGCCCTACTTAAAACAGCATGTCATTCAGACTTGGAATAATCCCCTCTGAGCATTTAGTAAGGTGATTAACAGAAATTTCATTATTCTGTTAGGATTTAATTTAGAAGCCCTGTACAGTTTAGGTTATCTCTAAGAAATCATGAGGAAGCTGATGTAATGGCTGTACTGTCAGATATTTATAACATTTCATGTGAAGGCCGAGTCAAAACCCATTTTTGGCCAGAGCTGATTCGGTCATAAAAGAGTCTACTCTAAGCACCTTTCACCAGAAGGACAAACCAGAAAGCATTCAGAGCTTTGAAGCTATTACTGCAGTCACAGAACACAAAAATAATTATATAAAAAAAGACACGTTGAGTTTTAACTAGTTGAAGCCACAGGCGAGATTATTTGAAATCGGCGTCAATTCACAGAAAGCAACCAACTCTAGCTGAAACCCTGCCCCTTTAAATTGGGGCAAAAGAATTAATTCTAGCCACGTTAGAGCTCTGAAACTGGAGGGCCACTAAATCAACATTAACGAAAATCCTCCATGGTAGAATTTCAGTAAGGGAAAACATCTTCCAGTGATGATGAAGTCACTGGAGCTATGCTGGTACACACCAGCAGATGCTCTGGTTCTTTTTGTTCTGGGGTGAGGGAAAAAAGCATGAAGAACAAATGCTGGGCTTTTCTCTGTTTTCCACTGTCTTTTCCCCCTCTATAAACTAGGTTAGATGAGAGCATTAAACCAAATGTCATTCTCTAAACAGTGTGATTCTCATTTGAGTGCGTTAGAAGTCTCCCTTTTGTAATTCAGTATTTCAAGTACCCAGGACTGCCGAGTTATAGAAGGGGAGGAGGATAAACGTTACTCCCTTCTCCCCTTAACTTCCCTGGAGGGGACGAGGGGATCACAGAACTTGCATAGGAAAACCTCTGCAAGCACAAGTGATGCGGCCATGGCAGTCTCACCCTGGCACTTCTGTGAACCGAGACTGGCCAAACCAACACCTTCTGTCGAGACTGGAGAGAGGATTTCATGGGTGAAGAGTGATGGCCTTCTGCTGCACAGCAAAGAGAGCCATTTGACATGAGTGAAAGGCACCGTCTGCTCAGGGAAGAGTAGTAGATAGGGTTGCTAGGCACAATGCCTTATTCCCTTAATATGAGCATCAGGACACATCTTGGAAATACAGAGAGCCTGCGAAAGCTGTGAGAGTGCCCTGTAGGAACTACTGTATTTCCTGCAGTGGGACGTCAGCCTTCTACGTGCGTATCAATCTGTGGGAGCATCACAGAGACATGTGCAGAAGATGCAAAGCGGAATAATGACAAGAAGGGTCCTTGGTCCCAAACACTGTTGAAGAGAGCATCAGTGAAAAAAAAAGCCCCAACCCAACAACCCAGGAAACTTGCAATAATGCAATGCAGCTGAACAGAATGTCAGCTTGACTTAGCAGTTTTTCTGTTTCTAAATGCTAGGTTTGTTGAGAAGAAACAAAGCGAAACTCCCTCCAAAGCCATTCCTTGCTGCTATCTATATAACGATGCTTTACGCACCCAGCCCCTCCCTTCTTTTTTCCTTGAAAAGCTGAGCTCGGCTTCCCATTCTCACAGCATATTGCAATTGAGCTGTTTTCATTATGGACTCTGAGGGTGGAAAAAGCAAGGCTTTTCTTCTGGTGTTTTGTCTCCATGTTCTTCTTCTGGAAACTGGCAGCTGTAAGTCTCTTCTCTATGGTGTGACAGTTGTGGAGCCCCCGGCAGCCTAGGGAAGTTATGTTCCAGATCTGCGGTGAGAATAAGCAAAAGCACTGCACATACAAGAGGTCTTCACACATGTCAGTCTGCTGCCCGTGACCTTTACCAACACAGCCTCTCGCTGAGGAAAGGGCAGAGAGACAGGTGATGCACTGCATCTTAATCAAACTAAGTAACCCGCCCAAAATTGCCGAGTAAATCCGTATTTACTCTGTTTATTCAACTTAATTTATTCCATTCTGACTGGATCAACAGAGACATTGTTCTCCACTGAAAGATTCTGGAGCAAGTCCAGAGAAGGGCAACAAAGGTGGTGAGAGGTCTAGAGGACAAAGTCCTGTGAGGAGTGGCTGAGGGAGCTGGGGTTGTTCAGCCTGGAGAAGAGGATGCTGAGGGGAGACCTTATCGCTCTCTACCTTTCTTCACCGAAAGGGTTGTCAAACGTTGGAACAGGCTGCCCAGGGCAGCGGTTGAGTCGCCACCCCTGGGGGTATTTAAAAGATGGGCAGACATGGTGCTGAGGGATATGGTTTAGTGATGGTTTGGGCAGTGCTGGGTTGATGGTTGGACTCGATGATCTGAAAGGTCCCTTCCAACCTCGACGATTCTATGATTCTATAGAAGTTCACAAAGGTGCGCTTACCATCAGCTGTGTGATATTTTTCCTTCTTCAGAGACCATATGCAGAAATGCAAGAAGAAAGTCAGCAAGATGAGAACAAATACAGCCACTGCAGTAAGGATGGCCAGGATGGTGGTATATAGAGAATCTTTCGCAACAGGAACTGCAATTAAAAATATTTTAATAAAGATTAAGCAATCATGTGCCCAGACAATTGTTAAAATACTCAGTATCTGCAAAGCCTGTACCCACTTATTCGTATCTAATTTGATCCACGATAAAACATGAGATTTCAGTCCCGGGTGTTGTGGACTCAACCAATACTTGTAAAGGAACTGGATAACTAACTAAGCTATTGTCTCCCTAAGAAAATCTAGCAAAACAGCAAGAGCAGTTCAACGGAAGACTCTGACAATTTGCCAAATAAGTGTACTCTATTTAAGGACAATTGTTGGGTTTTCTGTACCTTTATTACTGACAGCGCTTTAATGGTGGAACCTTTGCCTGGGTCAACAAATCTACTTATATTAATATCACAAGAAATACAACAGTAATTGTCAAAGCAAATTTTCATGACAGCAAACTCTGGATGATAATTATGCAGCAAATCACCAACTAAGGAAGCACAGAGAAAAGTTATAGGCTCAAAGAAACAAATCATTGTGAGAAGGTACCTTGCTCCACATCTTTAGAAGGGAAACCACATACTGCATTATGTGTACTGTTGCCTTGCTTGATTGTTAGAAACCCCGAACTTTCACAACTAAAAGAAGAATAAGAATCACATTTAGAACATCCCTGCCTTTCCCTTCATTCCTCTCCAGTCTTTCTCTTGGCTCCCTTTCTTCCTTCTCTCCACTCTTTCCACTACTTGTTTCCTTTTTTTCCTTTTTATAGCAGTGCAGGTAAAATTATGGCTGTTCCCCAACAAGTTAACACTACATCACAATTATTTATGCGCACATTTTTTTGAGTCTCTTGTTTCAAGTAATGTCCACTTTTGGAATAATTTTGCATCAGTTTAAGCTTGACTTGGAAGCAAGTTGAATACACAGCAGTTTGTCTTAAGTTCTGCTTTGAGACTGACTATTTATAAAGCCAAAGGAGAGTGAAATATCCTATTGCTGAATTTAAAAAATTCATCATTTAATCTTATCGGTGATCTCATCTTTAACCCAATTTTATTTTCTAATTTAAGTATTAATCATTTGAGAATTTTATCACGCATTTTTCCAAAGAAGGAAAGTATCAATAAATACATACTCAGTCCAATTACGGCACCAGCCATTCTTAACATTAGAATAGGTTCCAATCTCGCACGGTTTACATTTGAATATGAAGTCTAAAATTCCTACAAGAAAAAAGAACATGAATTATTAGTGGACAGTGATTTACTGGAAGATGGGAATATAACAAAATAGAGCACAATGCATTCCCTCTACGCTCTTTCATCATTATGAATCACCTCCCTGGAGAAACACGTAAGCAATTCTTGCCACCTTTGCGTTTTGGGAAATGTATGGGTGGACCCCTTACAGAAGAGGTACAGAATAGTCTGATCTGACAGCAGAGGGTGTAAAGTTAAGAGGCAACACAGAATAAAACACTCTTCTGCTGACAGTTCTAGCAGCTTGGAAAAACAGTAATACTGAAAGTCTGAGCATGAAAGTGAAAGCCGCAAATTTAGGAAGGGAAGACTCATAAAACAGGGAAGCAAGGGTTTTAGTCACAGAGGTCACAGGACAAATGACATTTCTGTCTGCATCACGAGCCTTCCCAAAAGCAGGTTGTAATAAGTGAAGGAAACTGCTGCTCCACTACCCACTTATATTGAACTCGGCCTTTTAGAGTCATTTGTGTTTCTTTAGTTACCAAGCTTAACCAGCTCCTCGCCTTCTGCACACTCGGGCAGTTTTTCACAGTAGAGACATGCGCTATCACTACAGCTGTATCCCTGACGACATTTGCAGTCAGGGTCCTCAACATTTTGACACGTGCTGTTGTCTCCTGTCAAGAAGAAAAAAGTTAGGTTTGCCTTTGTCACAGAGGCCAGAAATTAACTTAACTATTAGTCTTACCGGCTGACAGAGGTGAAATAGTTCCTTACTGTGCTGTGGCAGAAAAAATGGATAACAAAGATGTCACTCCCATACATACTGGGTAAAGTCTAGAGTACTCAAATTCACATCACTCAGCTTTTTACCCCGTGGCTATCTGAGGACTGCACGACTTACCACTGTAACCCTTCTCTCTTACCTGGAAAACCAGCGTTAGGTCACGGCAGACAGAAGTAAGGTAGCAGATTTGCTGGTTTACATTAGCAGGTTTGTGCAGGTTTAGACACTGTGGGGTGAGGAGGGCACTGCCAGTGCCCCAGAGAAGCGCTACGCATTAACTAGCCATCCAGTCAGCTCTCCAGACACTGCCAGAGCTCTTCTCAGTTAGGCACATGTTAGAGGAGGGATGCCCAAAAGATCCTTGGCCAGTGAAGCTAGAGCTCCTTTTTCATGCTTTTCCCAACAGCTGCTGCTTCCTACACTCTGTTGGCAGAACTAAGTCTAAATCCACGCCATAAAACCAGCACCCTTCCTACCCTCTGTCCTTGTGTTTCTAGAGGAGTTCTGTTGTGAACTTTGCTTTCACTCAAAATATACCATCTCTAATTCTGAGACACTCCTGAGTTCACGAAAGCAAAGGATTTATCACACATACTGATCCCATCAGTAAACAGTATCAAGCAGTCCTTCCGGCACTTGGAGACCAGTTAAAAGAAAAGTGCTGTTCAACCAGGAAGCTGTACAACTTAAAGGAAAAAAAATATAGAGGGAAATGCTGCGTAGTTCAATAGCGTGCTTAAAACCCCACAGTGAGTAGCAAAGATCAAGAAAAGATTATTTCCTGATGTTGCTCATGGAACGTACAGGGCCACCAGGAAACTCCCCACATCCTCCTCAGCCCACTGGCCTCCTCCAAAGCTTAGTGAAGTCTGTCAAAACTTAGTGAAGTTCAGCAAAAAGGAACCAGCCTGGGGGTGCTTCTTTCTGCCCATTACTAGTGGGTGATTCTGTAGGTGATCCCACCGAGCAATGACTCTCCTACCTCATGCTCATCCCACTTTATCTCAGTGGGAAGGGTTATACCCTGGGGTCTCCACACTCCCGAGGACTCTATAGCTCTTCACCTATTTATTGCTCATTCCCACAAATCTCAAGTGTCCGCTCCTTCCACAGGGAATTCAGATATATTCAAGCAGATATATTCAAGCTGCTAATAGGAGGCTGACTCCTACGGAGGCACCAATGAAAGATGTAACTTCTCAGCTAGTCCTGTGGCTAACCTGCAGGACACCAGCCCTACCATGCTAGCTAGACAAGGCTTCCAGCAACCCTGTTTCAGGATAAGCAGAAAAGGAAGGTGCATTCCTTACTATAAGGTCATACAAACAGCTGCATGTTCCCTGCTGTTCATCTCTGGCTACCGTTACGGACGACACTAGATTAGGAAGAATAGTATGATTGTTCCTGCGACCACGGAAGAGGCCATTGGAACCACCTGTTCCGTCCTTCAGCCTAACAGGCACAGAAACATCACCCAGCAAGTCCTGCAGCTAGTCTGTTCCACCTCTAGTGTCTTAATTTGACTTAAAGTTACAGGCAAGTGAGAAGCCATTACCATCTCACCACCACCCTAAGATCAGGCAAGGATACGGGTTAGAACAGGCTGTTGAAACCAATGACCACCCGAGACCTTGTCTGTGCCTTCACTTCTGGGACAAGCACAGGACAGTGGAACGAAGGGATTGAAGTGGAATGTTTCCTACTCTTTAGGACTGCAAATTGCAAAGGACAGCCTTACAGGGAGCATCACTCCCGGTATTCCCTCTGTAGTCTGAATGGCACAGACAAACTCTAAAACCACGTCAGAATGGAGCAAGGGCTCAGAATCGGTGTTAAGTGAACGCTTTCTTTCCTTGTGAGGCAGACCAGCCCACAGAAACTTCCTTTCCCTTTCCCACTACAGAATAACAAGTAAAAGCACATAACAAATCTGAAACATGAGTCTACTCTGAAGTTTATAGCTAAGGCCCATTATGAGTTTGGGGGGCAGGAGGGAAGCCCTTGCCACTTTGTTTTGCATATACAGTTAATCAAGATACATTTACATACCCACATGTCTGTTCCCCACACTCGACTACCCTGGTTGACATAAAACAATACTGACAAACGGAAAGAAGACAGACACATCATTCCTTTACCTGCGTTTGAGTTGCATTTGGGGCAGCATTTCTTTTCATCTTTACCGATTATTCTCAGTTCACCATCCTGGCACGGTGTTGCCAGAGTTTGCTGTGTCCATTGCCATAGGCACGCCAGCAGCAGCAAGCACGCTCGAATCTTGAGGTGACCGACTTCGCTTGCCAGGCCAGTCATGTCTTGAGCTATACAACCCCAAAGCACACCTAGGGTGGGCTTGTATCAGGACTTTTCTGCAAAAGCTCTCGTTCCCCTGACACCGTGGGAAGGCACTGTGCTTTTTGTGGCTGCACTCTTCCTGTTTCTTAAGGGGCGGGGAAAAGATTTTATTTTACGTCATCAAATTATTAAAAAAGTAGAGCTAAGCAACCATGCACCAGTGACTCCATTAAGAGTGCAGCAGGTTAGGAGCAAGATGTAGCATCACGTAATTTGATTTTCAAAGGATTTTGCAAGTTGATATACAATTGAAAATTAATGCATATTAAATTAGTGTGTGAACTTCAGCGCTCTCAGACTATTTCATTCTGACTTGAGTTCCTAATAAAGTTAGAAACCTTCAAGGATTTTAACTATCAGATTGCAATGTATAGTAAGTCCATCCATCCACGCAGATTTTCTGATTCTCATTCTGTTAATTGTTTTCAACTTCTTTCACTCTGGATCAGGAGAACTCTTGAATTACTTTCCAGAGCTGATGTAACTCCATATGGATACCATGAAACCAAGAGAAAGAATACCGTCATCCCCACAGGCTGCAAAATCAGCCCTGGTACCAAAACTGAAATTGGCTGCGATGGGGTCTTTAGGGGCACGCACAACTCCTCTGAGCCCCAGATCCCTGGGATTTAGGTAACAAAAGACTCAGTAAAATTGTAAATAGGCACAGAGATGTTGCCTATAATCATCACCAGCTGATGGGTTTCAATTCCAAAATGTCTCGCCTTATACAAATGCATATGCAAACTTCCATCTCTGCTTTAGGTGTAGACAGCTTTCTTCCTTCCCCCCCCCCACACCTTCTGTCTCCACTGCACCCCAGGGTTTGCTTCTATTCCTCTAGCTTGTGGTTGCTCTTAAGTGTGCACAGCGAGGGTAGTATTTTAAGTCCAACCTCATTCTCAACTGAACAGATGAATTCTGATGCAGAAGCAGCTTTTAACGGATTCTTTTCCACACTGTATGTGATGACAAATAGGTCAAGGCAAGGGAGAGTCAGACCCACGAAGAGAGATGAGCGCCTGTAGAAAATGTTATGCCTACAGAATTTGACACCTGCCCTGTTAATTCTCCTTAGCTTAATACACAGCCAATGAAGTCTGAATTAACTTCCCACACAGACAGCAACACTCTTCCTTCAGTGTGTTCTATGCTTTCTTCCTGAAGATTCATCTATGGATCGCAAACAGTAGGTTAGTCAACACACCCTTCACTTTGCCTTTGGTCTATTCAGGAATCTCGCTGTGTTCCTATTGTGGGTTGGAAACAACCGGATAGGTTTGGTATGCAACAGACCCTTCTAGTTTTAAAAATGTATGCTGCAAAGCAGCGTGTACTCTTAAATGTGCAGGTAAAACCCTTCTATCAAAAGATGACATCCAAACTAGCTGCAAGCAGGCAAGAGACACAGATCTCTGCCGTCACTTTTTCCCACATAATGGCCTAGAAGGCCAACTGCTAATTTTCAGAAACTAAAAGCCTCCTACTCTGTACTTCTGCCACACAGGAGATCCCCTCCTCTTCCCACACAGCACAGCTCCTCACACTCGTCACAGCTCGTACCACTCACGCTATACTGGAAACACACACTGCCTGCTGCTGCCCAGCCGGCCTCCGAGCGCCCTGGACACCACGGTTCTTGGGTTCAGTCCCCCACACCAGGATTCCTTTCACCGGCTCCTCCAAACAGCACAACCACAACACCTGGGCAACACAGGGAAGCTTTACAGGTACTGGTCAGGGTGCTGGCCCTGTACACAAAACACGGTGCATACAGAACTTTGTCTCACCTTCTTCAGAACTCATACGATGAAGACAAGTTATTAGGCAAAGCACTAATTGCAAAACACTACAGCACCACACTCTGCAGACCCATCAGTTATGACCATTTCTGAATTGCACACAAGCCCTGACCAACTCAGAGGATATTTTTATTATTCCTAGCTCTTATAAGAATAGGCCAACAATAAGGAGAACTTGTTTCAAGCTCCTTATGTTAAGATTCACGCCAGGGCATGCTGGCTGCAATACCATTTGAAAATACCCCTCCTCACATAATAGGGCAAGAAATACCTGGAGCACACTCAGCCCCACCACCTTACTGTGGCTGCAGCCAGAATTCCTGGGGGCAGAGCACCCCACATCTGCCCTGGTAACAAGTGCTGCTCCTGCTCTTGTAAATGGCGTGCACGCCAAGCTCTCCCTTACACCTTCTCCAACCCTTTGTCCCTTCCCCAGCACAGGCTGGTACAGTGGGGAAATGTGGCATCAACCACTTTTAGAAGCTTCTCAACGCGTGCATAAAGTGATTGTGGACAGGAGGGGATACACCTTTCCATTCAGCCCACCACTTCCCCTGGCTCTGCAAGTCTTTCTCAGAGTCTGTGAAAGAGGTATTTAGTCTCAACCGCATGAAGAAAGCAAGAACAAAAGACCCATGAAGGAAAGCCAAATTACTTGAAATCAAGATTTCTTCATTGTCCCAGCAGCACCTGCCTTTGAGGTCAGGTGCTTCCAGTTTCATTAAAAGACAGTGTGTAGGCTCCCTGCAAATATAAAAGGGCTGCAAACCCTCTCACAGTAGCTGGCAACACTGACACAAATTGTGGGACGTCACAAATGGTCTCAGGAGCAACACTGACAAATCTTCATGAAGTGTGCAGAGAAAAATGTAAGCCAGGAATAGGAAGAAATGGGATCAGCTCTGTGCGTTGCTGAGAGACTCACCCAGAGGTGCAGCTCATGCTCCCCAGAAACTCCCCAAGGCTTTGTTAAGCGCACGTGGATGCTGGGTGCAGTCCCACTGCCAGTACTGACGTGGAGGAGACAAACCCTTTGGGGACGCTGACAGCTGTTCTGATGCCAAAGCTGGGGTCCTGCAGAGCTGAGAGTCATTCAGCCTCACTTTCTGGAAATTACACCTCAAGGCCATACCCCAGGAAACCTGGCATGCCAGTCACCAATAACTAATGCTGCTGAATAACCAACAGGAAGAATTGCTACTTCCAGCAATAGCTGGGATGGGTAATTTTATAACGAACAGAAAGACTTGAATGGTAAAAGACCAGGTCTCTGATTAGGCACCACACTTAAGTCTCCTGATACCTTACTTTCTTCATCTTTAGAAGAAGTCTAGCTGTAGCAATAGACTAGACCACGTCTACCAGAAGGGACAAGGACAGTGTAGTTTCCAGACGGAGGAACTGGCCATGCCCTTGATGCTCAGAGATGAACATTACTAAATAGCACTGCCTAAATACCAAACATGAACGTTAATCAGACATTTGCTCAGTGTCATAAACACAGCAATAGAGAAGGGATCTCCAAAGGCCCTACCAAGACAACTGGCAGTTGGTATGCAAGGGACCCCCAGGCCTGGTTGCAGACAGGCAGTTAGCGTATGCGATATCTCATACCTGGTGTTTGTCAGAATAGGAATTAATAATTTATTACCCTCTATCTTTTTTCAATGTTGGTATTTTCTGAATTGGTCTCTACGTGTTTTCATTCTTGTTCAAGCACCACAGTCGCGCACAAATACTGCCAGGTGATGGAAAATTTACAGTCAGATCACAGACAATAGTTGCACATGCCAAGGCTAAATCTGTAGAGTCAGCAGCGACCTTTCAGAGACAACTTGACTATCTGGCTGCAAAATCTTTAGGGGTTTTTTCTAAAGCTAACCTTACCTGTCTCTGACATAAGGAAGTGACATTTCATCTGTCAATCCCTTTCTCACTCAGTCCTGCACGTGATGTACGTCAACGCTGCCAGGTTCCACACTGCTGCCTGATCTGGTACGGCTTCCAGCTCTCTCTGCACCTATTGATAGAACAAATGCCTATTTCACTCATCAATAAGCAGTAATTCTCACCTCCTCATAACCTGTTTGGTGGTTTTATTCAGCAGCAGCTACAGGACTAACTAGACAATATTGGACTGAGACTTTTCAGAAATGAGGAATCCTTACAGTCTTTACCTTCACGTGCAAGCAGAGGTTCTGTGGCCTGCACAGCTTCTTTCAATCCACGTCAATCTCAATGAGCCACTGGAAGCAATGTGGTCTTTGGGGTTGTCTGAGCACGTACGTCACGCAGTGCCTTCTCAATGCACAAAACAGGAAGACGTAGCACAGACATGAATAGGCAAAGAGAAGAAGTGAGGGGCCGAGATGCTCAGAAATGCCTCAGGGTTCAGAGTTCCCAGTTGCCACTAAAAAGTAGCATCCAAACGCTGATGCTGCTGTGCCTTTGGAGACAGACTCTGCAAGGGCTTGTGTGCTGGAGTTTGAACCAAAGGGTCTCTTGCGTGCCAGGCTCTAGTTTCTCAGTCATGGATGAAGAGGCCTTAATCTTTTATGATTGTCTCCAATAAATGAGCTCAGTTCTGAGTGTGGTGCCTCACTCTATCAGGAGAACTGAGGAAGACGGGTTTTTTCTCCTTCCTTCAGCAAAGGAAGGTACAGAAACACATGTGGCAAAAGACCCCAAATGCAGTGGCTCAGGGCAGATTAAGGCTGAAACATAAGCACACACAGTGGTGGAACAGAAGAAAAAGTGTTACAGATATCCTAATCCCTTCTCCCTCCGCTGTGCTCCATGACCCGCACATATCACACTAGAAGGAGTGCCCAAGGATGAGATCCGAAGGAAGAACCAGTGGATTCTTCCACCCACCGAAGTGCACTGATGAGGCAACTTCTACCTGTCTTCAGGGCCCACATTCCTAAGAGTACTTACAGAACCAGCTGAGAATTCTGCTTTTGCCCACCTTAAGGATATGCAGCCATGAGCTGAACATTACGCACATCGCCAGGAGCCTCATTTTACAGCTTCCTTTTTGCTTGGGGCCACAAGAGCCGCCAGTTTGCTGAACTGTCCAAATTACTAACCTGTTGGAAAGAACAAAAAACAAACAACCAAACAAAACAAAACCCCAAAAAAAGAGTATCACCATTTCTCAGACATGCAGTTAGTTCTTGCAAGTCCAGTAGCTTTACTGACACTCACACAGAATCACAGAATGGTTCGGGTTGGAAGGGACCTTAAAGATCATCTAGTTCCAACGCCCCTGCCCTGGGCAGGGACACCTCCCACCAAGCCCAGGTTGCTCAAAGCCTCATCCAGCCTGGCCTTGGACTTAACGTCATTAACAATATACTGTCATTGCCGGGGAGAGTTACTCGGTTTCCTGACATTGAGATTTTACTGATTACCCACAATGAGTGACCAAAGAAGCCATGCAGTTCTCCTAAATGTAAGAGGTTGTTCACATGAAATGTACGTCATTTCTGAATAACAAATATGTAAGACTGATGTAGAAATTGCCTTGTAAGCTCCATCTCATAAACTGATTCCATCCCATTGCAAAAAAGAGACTCCATTGCTACCTACAGGATTCACATTCTGTTGTACAGAACTTGTCTATGATCTTGGGAAACAACTGTCAGTCTGTCTTTACTTAAAGAGCCCTTGGCTATGTTGTGACAGCTACAAGAAACGTTCCTCACACCAGGGAACCAGTGGTAGAACAGCAGTTCTGGTGGGCTGCAGAAAGCGTGGAGGAACAGCCAGTGCATGGGGTGCAGGTCAGTGCCGCAGCAAGCAGACGGTGAGGCTGGCGCCAGGGGGACACAGGGACATCAGCTCCCCAGAAGGACACCATATGAATGGTGACAGCTCACATAGTACTGTCCCAAAGACTGGTGTAGAAAAAAAAAACAACCAAACAAACCTTAGGGACAAATAATTTATCTGCAGCCTGAAAGGAGAAGACAGAATTGTGTTCCTTTGAGCTCTGCTGACCTTTAGGCCAGCCTTGAGGTTTTGCAGTGACAAGGACTGGCTCCCCTGGGGGTTTCCAGATCCAGGGGTATTTGCAGCACCTGTCTAATGCCTGCCCTCTTTTGGCCCACTGGGAGAATGACTGCCCTGCAAACCTGCCCCAGCTAAGGCTGGGGGCACAGGAGTCACACAATGTGGCAGAAGCACGTGTGATTCAGGTAGTGCCACAGGTGGGTTCCTGAGACCAGTTAAATTCTCACCCCAAAACAATTAGGGCTTTGCAAAGACCCCCGGATCCTTCCTTCACACAGCACTAAGGACCCTGCAGCACGCACCCATGGGAGCCCTGCCTTAGCCCATGGAACGAGTCTCGCAGCTACCTCTGGGGGTTGTTTGCACAGCCCGGCCACCAAGAGTGGCAACTCCTCGCAGACAATCCCAATGGCGCAGAGGCCAGGTAGTACCATAACTGACATTTCATAGAGGGAAACCAAACCAGACAGAACGCAAAAACCACAAGTCCCTGACGTTACCAAGCCGTGTATTTCCTTCCCAGCTTAGCACCTGTCACAGCGTCTATCAGCGGATGTGACCTTTCTTAAGTCTCTCATGGCAAACCTGAGTCACTTTGATGCACTTCTAAGTCACAGGAGAACATGAAAGAAGAGAAAAGGCAGGAGATAAAGGATCTAGGGTAGCTGCAGTAGCAGAAGCTTGTCATATATTTCAGGGGAAGACCAAAAAAGACAACGGAGGAAGTGAACATAAAAAGCACAAACTTACGGATCTGTGGGTTGGGTTTTTTTTATTATAACAACTACTGAAATATGAAATACGTATGTTAACTGCCAAATCTGCGGTATGAAAGGAGTGTTCAAGAACTGCAAAACCCAGCTCATTTATATAATTTTTTTCCAACGTGGCTCTCAAATACCATCTGTTCTTGTCCTAATCCTTCTCCAAAACTGAATATACAGCAAAGCAATTAGCAAAACAAACCTCCCTTTTAACCAAATTGCCTTGTTAAAACTCCAGGCGATATGGAGTTAGATATGGAGTTAGATATGCGATAGCCTCGCATGTAAGAGAGGGAAAAATACTGTAGATGGAAATCCCAAAGACAAGAGGGGTTGGTTTTTTGTTTGGTTTTCCTCCTGTAGCTAATTAGAAACAGCGTAAGGGGCTGGCCCCGTGGCGCGTAACTCATGAATAGTGAAGTTGAAAAGTTAAATTATTCATTTTCACACGGATATTAGTCAGTTTTACAGACAGTTCTTAAAACAAGCAATAGGTCAAATTTCAGTGACAACATTCATACAGACAGTTTTGCATCTGCACAAACGACTTCCTGAATCAGGGCTCTATGGCAACCAAGAGGCATTTAATTTACAAATCACATCGGTTTACCAAGTACTCTAACTGCCAGTAGAGTTCACACTAAAACCAGAGTTAGCACTGGTTTGCAGAATAAAAGACAAACTGACACCTCAGCTTACTGCATTACACTGGAAAAAGTTTCCAGTACAGCCCTATCTTTATCAGCTTAGCTGAAGCTGCACAATTCAGACTGTGTCTCTCTCAAGTGCCCAAAAACGGGGAAATCTGAATGGTTGAAAAACAGGAACTTGCTTTGTGACACAGGCCCATACCTTTGAGAAGGGAAAGTTTCATTTCTGGCACGTAGGAAGGCAAGCGTGGGCAGAAGGCAGCACCAATTTGTTCAAGATTTTCTGCCTATTTTTAACTACTTTCTGCCGTTTTAGGGAAGATTGGAACAAAAAAATCCAAGCAAGTTTTTCACAGAAAGAGTGACAAGACTGAAGATGGCAATTAAAAAAAAAAATGTTATTCCTTTATTTAGAGTGAAATACCTACATCAGTTTATTTAAACTGGCAGTCTACCAACACAGAAATCCTCAAAAAAAAAAAATCAAATCGTAAATGCCTCCAATCCTATCAGATGTTATTATGGTTTAACTCTTCTGATAGGATTATACGTCTTGGCACAGCGACTGGATACAGTCCTCCAGCAGGGCAGCCGGCACAGACAGGCTCACCGGTACGGATTAGCACAAAAACCAGCAATCGCAGTCTGGGAGCGCTTGCTATTACAGACCTTCAGCCACACAGCACACCGAATTGGCTGTTCTTGTCTTCCAAACGATGAGCAAATGCAACTTGTTCTCCGCTACCCTGCTGTGCCCTTCCACAGCCAGCGTCGGTTCATTCTTCAGGCAGAGGGAACCCATGCCCTAGTTCGCAGGACATCTCCTGATGGGGAGGCTGTAGGAAGGCATGAGAACACAGTGAGTGCACTCGGGCATCTTCCTGTGCGGCTGAGCCAGAGGGCAGAAAACAAGTAAGATTCGCGGAAACAGCTGATGAGCCCACACCACAGAGGAGCTCTGCTGCCACAGCAGCACTTCTGTCAAGCCAACAGCTCATCTGCTCCTGTGGGCTGTTTTCACCGTATAACCCACAACCTACAATAGCTCGCTAGTTATCTCTGCCTTGCTCAGTTACATGGAAACATGGTACTTGCTTTATTGCCTCGGAAGTGGAGCCTACAAACTTGATAAGTTTCCGAGAATCTGTTGGGGTTTCCCTGGAATGCATTTCTCAGATTCATCATTTTGCCATCCAGTTCACCGCAAGATAACAGCATTTAGGCCACAGCACACTTCCAAAGACCTCTACGTTCACAACAGGGGCTCTACGATTTTGAAGGGGCTGAGCCTCATCATCTTGGCATCAACCATGGCAGGGGGGTTGCAACTAGATGATCTTTAAGGTCCCTTACAACCCTAACAATTCTAGGATTTTATGATCTTGAGCGTCCCAGCAACTCTCAGGTCAGAAATGCTGTCAGGCCAGATTCACAGAGATAAAACACTACACGCGACTTTCTCAAGTCGCACAGAAAGCCAAGGGGCAAGGCAGCATGTGAACTCAAAGCCAGTTAAGCCACAGGATTGACCATTTGGTGATCCTGCTTTCTGTGAGAATTATACGCACCGGAATAACGTTTTGCTCATTTGTACTCTCCAATCATACACATCATACAAGCACATCTAGCTGCTACCACAATTTATTTCAAAAAGTCACTATCACACTTCGTATATAATACAAATACTTATATACATTGTATATACGCTTCAAAATAGGAAATCACTGCTAAGTACACCATATGTATAACATATAAGAAAACATATGTTTAAAAACATGTTTCTAGACACCAGTTGTATTCTTGAATACATTTCCTGTTGCATATTTGGGCATATGCTTTGGTACTGTGCTTATAAAATACCTACCTCTAATGAATAATCTACTAAGGAGTTACATTTGAAGTGAAAAACACTTCTCAATTATACAACTCCCAAGTTTTATTACTTCTTGAATTTTTACACGGAGGCATTTCAATTACAGCAAAAGCTATTGACAGTAACACTTCAGGCTTCTCTCAGACACTTCAGATGTTGCACTTGCCATCTAAAATGTGAACGCTTTCCAAAACTACAGACTGATTAACTTGCGGTAAAACGTTACAGAAGTAAAATTCATTTCATACAGTGTACAGGCAAACAACCAGGCATTTTTAACTGCACAGCGACCAAATCAAGAACACTTCTTGAATGAAGATTCCACTGACAGCATGCACAAGGTGATCATCCCGATGAATGGTCAGAGTACAGTTTAGGCATCTATCCACCGTTACACCATCTTTACACGCCTTTGCTAAAACGCAACCCTTGAAGGCCCAGAGAGTCAGCGCTGCGTTCAGAGGTCAGCTCTTGCCTCTTGTCAACAGAGAACATCTAAGGAGTTACTCCTTTCTAAACCATCACAAAATTGTCATTCAGCAGCAGAAAAACTCTGCATGTCCATGTACATGCTCCTAAACCTAAGACATAAACAGACTTTCCCCAAATCCAGAGCACGGTCTGGAACCAAACTTGCTTCTGTGTTTCTCCCTACGTCCCAAGCAATCAAGTCTCACAAAAGTGGTTTTAGCTAAACAATTTTACTGTGGAAATGTCCAAGCTTGACTGAAGCAGCCTTGCTGATGACAGACACAACAGGATGTCCACCAAGAGGAAGCACACAGCATGTTGGTTGCACAGGGCTTATAGATAAAACATGAGTTATACATGGCAACTACTGAAGTTTACAGTGCAGACAACTGGCACTCTACCTTTCCCCCTATATTTTGAACTACAGTTTCCACTAATAATGTTCTAATCAGAAATTACCATCCCCTTTGCCTTCTGGCAATCCACATATTCTACTTTCCACACACATGAAGACCTCCGTGGAGATTTCCAAACACTTGGAGATCTGGAGCTACCTGGTGATCATTAGTAATTCCATTTTTTAGCCGGATAATGGATACACTGTTCACTATGTTAACATGACAATTTCTCAATGGGTATGTTTGAAGAAATGCATAACAGAGACAAGTGGCATTGAATAGCCATCTCTTACCAGTCACTTAACAACTAGCACCAGAACTCTGGTGCTATTCTGGCACACGGCCAGCACGAGAGTTACCAGCAGTGACAGCTGCCTCTGGAGGCACAGCTGACATATGCCACTCTACTTGACCAAGAAGAAATAACTTGAAAAAAACAGAAGCACAAGGGACACTGGCTAGGTTCATCGGGGGAGATTCTCCACCTAACGCGAGGAGAGCTCATTTGGTAAGTAGACTGAAACGCTGGAGATACCTGCACTGAGAAAAGAGAGACATGCTCTGCTCAGCATCTCAGAATTGTACGACAAGACATAAACTCAGCCATAAAGCAAGTCTTTCGATTTCCCTTTTTTTCTGTCTGCTCAATGATCAGCTCTTACAGCTTCACAAACACTTTCTTCAGTCCAAAGACAACTGCCCATCACTACATACAGAATTGGCTAGAAATGCAGAGCAGACTATTATCAACTCAGTCTGGCAAGAGGGACGCTGTGCACAGGATCTGCCAAAGAGAAAGAATCACATGATTTCAGCAAGAACAGCTACTCCCATGGGTCCTAATGCCAAAGGGGCCACTCAACGAGACCAAAGGAACCGAAGTGCAATTAAACAGTTACACACATCCACGCATACAGCCACAGAATGCTCCGTCACATTACTTGTTACAATCGATCGGCTCAGAAATGCAAGAAACAGAAGCGTAATGCGGAGTCAGTTTTTGATGAGACTAGAATTGGAGTGAATTTGTTCTTCCTGGACAGGGTATCGACAGCTCCCTCCTCCTGAAAGACAGATAATAATAACAAAACATAAAAAAATACTATACAGAGTAGAAAGGTCAGGAAAAGGGAAGTCAGGGACTTTTCTAGTTTCATAAAAGACTAGGGACCTGAATGACATTTGGGATAGTGCTTGCCTTTCCAGCCAGTGCTAGGAAACATTAAGCATAGGGGACAGTGAAAATACACTTTCTCATTGCTCTGTCAATGGAACACGAGGCAGCTGTGGGCTGATTCAGGAGCCAGGCTGCCACTTAATTCTCACTATAGAATTCAGCTCTTCTCAGTCAAACATTTCCTGTGTTTGCAGGTGACACTTCAAGACAACTCACTTTGCGTAGGCAAAAAAGTTCACCATATACTCTTTAAAAGACTGTTGATTCTGGATCCTGACTGTACTGAATAGAATTCCCTGCACAAAATCATTCCATCATTTTTGCAGGGACTAAGGGAGGAAAAAGCTACAAGGAGTTAAAGTTAGAGAAAGAGAGAGAATCCTTCTGCCGGGCAACAAGTTGGGGAATCTTTGCTCTGTAAGAATGCAAAACTTGAGACACTATGACCTCCAGTGCATCAGGACTACACAGAGGATGAACCACTGGCATTAACTGCAGATGACACTGTGCTACTTAGTCAGGTAGCCTTCATTATGATTAGAAACAATTATCAAAGTTCAAACACAGGGCCCTGATTATTATTTTCTGTACATTTTTCACCATAAAAAGAAACTCACCTTGACGGTTTTTCCTCCTCTTGGTCTCTTTTTTGGCTGCTTGGATAATCAACAGAAGGATGGACATTCCACTCACCATGAGCAATATCAGACAAATAAGGATAAGTGATAAAGACCCTGGAAGGAAAAATAGAAGAATACACTAAAAAAGGTGCATGGTTCTAGCTGCAGTTTCCATGGCTTTCCAGCTTCAGAAGAAGGAACCTAGAACTCCAGAAGCACCCCTGAACCACAAAGCCTACAAATCTCAGCTGCCAAGCAGACTAGCAAGAAGTCTGGAATCCCGTGCATGTCTCGCTGAAAGACTGTGTAAAATACAGATATGGCTTCTGAGAAAGAGTGTGATTTCATTTCCAATGAAATCAATTTCAGGTGAAAATTACTGAGCAGCTCTAGTAAATAGACTAGACTTGGTTATTCCCTCTCCTTACCCCAGTTAGTCTCTGTGGGGCTGTTTGTATCCGTGCAAATGAAAGGAATCACACTAGATCTGGACGGTGAGAACGTTGCAGTCGACATCTTATTCTTGTGGTCAGCATTGGAAAGATTCAAAGCAGGTGTTGCACTCTGCGAGGTAGCTGGCTGTGTGACATGGTTGCTGCAAACAGCATCAGCTGTTTTTGTCCCTGGTCGAAGAGTGCTTTTCCCAAGAACGCTGCAGCTAGAGACACAACATAAATTAGTGTAGAGTTTCAAACAGTTGCAGTATTGCACTTTAAGTAATCTCCATGGAAAAAGCCAGTGAATATTACAATACTTTTTTTATCAACACAAACTCACCTTTCCTAGATTCTACAGAATACGTGAAGAACAACTCAGCTAATCACAGTTATTACTGGAAAAAACCTGACATTCTGTTTTTCTTTGCAACCGTGTACCTAACAGCCTTGAAGCCCATCTGCATTTGGCAAGGGAACCTTTTGCTAGAGAAACAAAACATCCAGACCTTTAAAAAACCAAAAGGCTGAGAATACTGTTGTTGCTGTAGGCGAAGAAAGGGTGGAAGGCAGGCAGATGCTTCAAATCAGTACACAGACTGCTCAAGGCTCCTGAGAGCCATGAGAAACACAGTTTTGTCACACCTACTGCAGGTTTACTCTATACACCATGATTTGGGCATCAACTGCTACCGAGATAAACCCAAAAATATTGCTCTGGGCATGTTTAGATCAGTGATACATACTTGGTCCAAGGTTTGCAGTTTTCATTTCTCCCTGTGGAATAAGACCCTTCAGGACATGGTAAGCATGCTGGAAAAAAAGAAAGAGAGAGAATCTGAGTTCAGTTAGCAACATAACTGTATGACAACCACACGTTAGTTATGCTAATAGCTTATTCCAGTAGTCTAGCTTATGGAACAGACCAAACAAAACTCACATAGCCTCTATAAACCATACTCATTGGGTCAGAAGTAATACAACATACTCAGAGGCTCATTTTAGCCTGCAACTGGCAAGGTTTCCCTTTTCTCTACTGGCTATGGATATTAACAAGGAGAGCATTAAGATTTCTGACAGCTCAGGAATCAAAGCAACCGTTTGCACAACTACCCGGCTATTAACACTTGTGTGGAGACATCAGTGAGCCAAAAGACAAGCAGCTTTTACACTAGAAATAACAAGCATCTCACCTGAAGCGGAGGCAAGAGTTTGGAGAGTCTGATACATCACTAACTTACCGCTTCGCAGTGGATGGCTGTCATCTGGCATGTAACCTGCATCACACATGCAAATTCTGTCAGAGGTCTTCTCACACTTCTTCACTTCCTTGCTCCCCTTTGCTAGCAACAACAGAATACAGGGCAAGTGAGAGACAAGAAATAAGTTAAGAAAGGCACAAAATATTAATTACTCGGTGCCTATCTGTTGTGTGTAGAAACAACCGCGGAGAGCAGAGTTCATTAACAATTCTGAAGACACCCGTTTTCAGGCAGTGCAAGCCTGCTTCCCTTTGAAGGCTCTACCACCAGTACCAACCAGGAGTTATCAGCTACTGCAGTGACAACCCAGTGTTTGGGCTTGGTCATCTCAAGTGACAGGCTTTAGGACATCAGCCTTTGAGGAGCACACAAAGATATGAAGACTGATTGTCTCCCAAATTTGTATCAAGAAATGACCGCTATACAGCTGACTTACTAGTGTCACAGATCGTACAACTCTTGCAGAAGCTGTGGTTGTGCTCACTATTAAAGTATTCATCTTGACAGGGAGCGCAGACTGTGTCTGTTGTTGTTGTGCAGCGGCTTCTCATTCTTTCACCTAAAAGAAAGACCACATAGAAGGAGGAACCGATTGTTATCAGAAAAAAGTCCTCTTCGTTTTCATGCATTAGAATGAAAGATTGCCCAGAAAGCAACAGTTCCACTTACAACTCTGACTGAAAACATCCAGCAGATTTAGATACACCAGAATCCCTAAAAGCATTGGCCCATAGCATCACTGTAAATTATGCAGCCAAAATGAGCTAGTAGGGGCCTGATGACTCGCTAAGAGTTGAGGCAATGCCCCAAATGATTCTCCCAGTGGATTCCAAATATCACTTCTCCAGACCACCTTTTCATATGGTTTAGACATCACAGTTTGCAGCCAGTATCGGTTAGGGAAAAAAAGCAGGTTTTTAAGCACAGCAATAGGTCTGATCTCCAGTGTAATACAATGGCTCTATCACAGATCCTGCCTTCCCTTCTGACATAAATCATGCAATTCAACCCAAAGTAATCCCAAACAGGTACAAATGATGGCAATGGACTGCTCAGGTTTGCAGAAAATACATTAGTGAGGCAGTCAAGAATATATGTTTGTAGTACCTTTCTGTTGGCATTCTGAAAGCCCATTAGGCATGAAAGAATGCGGTTGTATTTTGATATGCATCTGTACTGGCGCCCAGCAACATCAAAGATGTTACTAGCTCCACTTCATAAACAGTGAGACACAGCGCAAGATGCAAGGCAGGCATTTGTTACTATTCCAAACAGCATGTCTGTACCACACAGTGCATTTAGAAACAAGCTCTGAATGCTTGCACCCACATCCTCCGACCTGTACAATACACAGTGCTTCCACAGAAGTTCACATTGATGCGCTAGGACAACAAAGTTCGTAAGCAAAGTAACTTGCCCAAACCGAAACGGCAAGTTACCAGTGGATTCTGGAAAAGAAAGGAGTCAGATACGTTTCTTCTATCTCACAGCTTCCCTCCATTACAGCACAGGCTGCAGGAACTATACAGACAGCTCTAATGACTAGGGTTTTTACACTTGAGCTTAAATACATCTTTCTTCTCACAGACTGCTTCTTTCGTTTTGGTTCTCCATTTTCCCGTTCTGTAGGTGAACAACGAGCACCAAGTCTCTCAATCACTCTAATTTTCTCTGCATTTTATTAAGTGCTATCAAAATACAGGAAATTTTTAGTGATGACCATATATGCAGTACACTTCCACATTTTTTACCATTTACACAATCAGGAAGAGACTATGAAGAAATGTCTCCCCAACAGCAGCAGATTTGCTAACAATGCCTAAAACCTGATAAAAGTTCTTTCAGCTCAAGGAGGAACAAAAAACTTTAGAGATAAAGGAATATCTTTACCTGCATACAAGTATGCCTTTCTTTAAACTGAGTTCAGAAACACTTTTTTTTCCTTAAAAAAAACACCAAGTCTTAACTAGTAAAACCTTGCTACGAAAGAAAGCTTAACAAGCCATCTTTAGAAATAGAATTAATTACCTAAAGTTTTCCAGTACTATGCAAGATTTCTGAGCTTCTTTATGTGATACGTAAAGGACAGTAACATAAATGCCACCACCTTTTCTCAGCCAGTACTCCCACAATGAAAACGCACCAGACCAACACATTAAGAAAGCTGAGCCACACAAAATAAGCTAAAGAACATGTAGCTCTTTCAAAAAGGTGGATTCCTAAATGTACTATGTTATAGAAATAATCTCTGTTAGTCCAGACTGATAGGAAAGTCTCCTCAAACGCTTTTTTCCAACATGCTGTTTTCTACCACCTGTGGGTTATTAACTGATAGATATTACATCGCGCAACTATAACCAACATCCAGTGAAAATTACTTACCAGGGGCACAGTCCTTACAGCATTTTTCACGGAAAAGATAGTGATGTTCTTTGCATTTCAATACCAAGCAATGGCTAATAGGGACTGCCAGCAGCAAGAACGAAACAGTAGAAAAATACGAGTAAAAACCTACAGCTACCATAATGCAGCCCTGTTGTCCCAGCAAAATTCTAATAGCGGCAAACTTAGAGAAGTGATTCTAAACTGCTGGCAACCAGAACAAATTCATATGTCAGTTGCTGGGAAACTCCCAGCATGTACTCCACGCCCCCATCCTTTTTTCCACACCCTGCAAACCTATTTTCTGCAGTTCACAGCTAAAATATTCACAGGCAGCAAGATGGCATGCTGAACAGCATTATGAAAAGGTTTCTATTCACAGCCTTAAAACAGAGTGCCTCCAGCCAGGTACATACCTCTCCACATTGTATTAACGCACAGGCGCCTTGAGTGCCAGGAGAACCAGAAGAGATGATCCTTGTTATTGTAAAGAGGAGTATTAAAGCGATAGAGGGGTAATGCCTGAAAACCTTTACGGATGAGAGCCGTAAGTAAAATGAAACATAGCCCACACAGGTTTGCTCCTTAAAAGAAGTACAGACAGATGCTCTCCCCTTGGTCTCAAGGTAACGACAGACCCGTGACTTTTATTGCTGTATAAAACCCAATGTTGTTAATACATTTCGCTTCTCAGGGAAAGTGTGGAATCACAAATCATCAGTCATCTCATTATTGCCCTCAGGAGCTAGCAAAAGCTACGGATGAGAAGGGTCTGCAGTCTCCATTTCGACTCTTAATATCAGACTCCCTGCATTGCCACTGAAGAAAAGTAAGCGCCTGACTCCAAAACAGAGACTTTGTGTCACCCCTACCAGTTGCCCCCATGGAAATAAAGGCTTCCAGCACAGGTGTGCTCTATGAAAGCAAAGAAAGCAATATTCATGTACCAGCTACTTCTGATGCTAATTTGTTCCACAGAAGCACATTAACTCTGGAATTCAAAGCCCCAGAAGGCTTCTCCATCCAGGTGTGCGCACCAGCAACAACCGGACGGCAATGGAGGAGGCCGAACAGCACACTGGCACAGCAGTCCTGCCCCCATCTAACACAAGCATGTAGAGCAGAGCAAAAAAGTGGTCACACTAGGAATTAGCGTGCTTTAACTTTCCAGGCTCACTATTGATTTTTACTAATTCGATCTTACTGATCTAGGATGTAAATTTTCAGTCTTCCCGTTCTAAGGGACTCGAGCAACTCTTATGCAAAGGCACAAGGAAACAAGACATCCTACAGTAATCAAAGATGTTTTATTTAAGTTAGTTAAAAAACATGGCCAGACTTCCCAGACAAAGCAGATCTACAGTCAAGGTACATCTAAATGCAAAGGAGATTTGACTGGAAGAGAAGTACATTTGGAATCCCAATTAGCCTGCAGTATTTGGGAGGACTGAACAGCAACATCCTGCCCTTTTTTATCCAGAACTGCTGCTTTTCATTTCTTTCTTAAATTTCCGTAAGACTGTTTAAGAGTGGAAGGGGAGACAAAAGCGAGGCAAAACAGTAACTATTTTTCTACTTCTATTTTCCAAGCATTTTGGAAAACAACCGCTATGGAAAAGAAGTTATATCTTAAAGCTACTCTTTCCAAAAGGGATCAAAGCTGACAGAGCAAGTAAACCATCCCAGCTGAATTTCAACTGCCTTCACACTCAGTACCTGCACGCAGGAAATAGCCAAATCTCTTCCCATTGCAGTATCACACTCAATGCCACTGAAGTAGCTTTATGCCTCATAACTCAGTCATTCCCTCAGCAATATTTAACCAGGCTTTTTTTTCCCCAATTCTCTTTCACAAACAGTAGAAGACTTAACCTATTCAGTAAGTCAACTATTCAGTAAGAAACTGAAAATACAGACTCCTATGATGTTCATAAACAAGGTAAGGTTAAAATTCTGCTATATGCACTTAAACTGAAAACTCAATACTAGCGCGGTGATGATGAAACACTGATATTCTTCTTAAGGATACTTTAATACAAATTAAATGCTCTTTTAATAAAAGCAGTTCACACAAACTTCATAAACCATCTAGAGAATTCAACTTTTATGTATGGCATCCTTAAGTGTTGACAGGCTTCATATTGCCAGATTTCTTTACCTGGCTATATCATGCAAGTAACTAAAACAGGGAGAGAACAGTGATAATCCCATAGCGTTCCACAACTAGCACACTCCTTGGCTGGATTTTTACCAATGCAGATTAACCTCTCCCAAATGCTGCTTGGCATTGCTGTGGGCATCATGGGCTGCTTCCAAAAACCAGCCTGGATGCAGCTACTCTGGTCGTAGTAGGAGAGGGGAGTTCCAGAGTGGCGAGTTGAGCCACGCTACGGGACAGAAATAAGACCTTGCTCTGCTTTTATTCAATATACATGTATCATTTTTGACTACAGATGCTTATCCCAGATATTCCATGCAAGCTTTTGAATTCTGGAAAGATGAAACATGTCCATGAGATAGTAGCTCTCAGAGACCAAGTCCTATTAACAGTAGGCAGATTGCCTGTGTACATCAAAAAAACCCAAACTACCAAACATGGAATTCGAAACTAGTGCTTAATAAAAGGCTTTAAAGAAAGAGTCACTAGATTCCTTAGGGATTACAGCCAAGTAAGAGTTCCCCTACGGGAAAGGGCCTAAAACAATCTGAGAAAGATTGAGTGCATATAAAATACTTGAAGAATTTTTAAAAATAAATAAGTCTATGGACAAATTAGAATAGTTCGAACTTCTAAAATTCCAAAACAGGAATAATCTCATGTACCTCCAAATTTCACCACGCAGTCCGCTTTATCCTTACAGCTGTTACTTAACATGTGATCCTGATTTCTGGCAGAGAAAAACAAAACACATTAAGGGGCAGAACTCTATGCATACATTAAAAATTAATTTTTCCCAGTTGCTCCTCAAGTTTCAGATTTATCAGTTACGAGGCAAATACTGCAACAACAGTACGTACTTAAACATTTTTGCAGTTGCTAGTTAAATACTGTGTTGCCTTGTATTTTTCAAGGGATTCCATGCTTACATTACCAGAATATTAAACTATGAGTGTGTATGCAAATCTTTGCTTCTATTGACAGATAAAGTCCCATATTTCATCATCATATTTCGGCTGCTGAAGAATCCCTCTGCAAACTAGCCCTTGCTTCCTGAGCGTCAGGTGTGACAAGATAGAACTTGCCCACTCAAATTATATCTAAATAATTGAGCTGTGCAAACAACTAGAGTATAATACAAGAATGCAGGCAGGGCATTTATATAATTATCAACTAATACTGCTACAACTTTTGTCTTAACCAGACTGGCAACAACCACATTGCAAAAATGTATGTTTACATGTATAATTTTGTGACAGTTCAAAGCGCAGGTCATTGCATATTTTTGAAGCCCTAGTTAAAACAGCAGCAAAGCAAAACCTAAAGCTTTTGCCAATCAATCTAAACCAGCCGTACTTATGACTTCCGCTAAGCACCACATGTTTAGACACAGGATTTTGTTCTGAACATCTCCAGATTCTAGCCACATTAAAATCTCACCACCCTGCAATCAAGTACACATGGGGCGTTGGTAGGGGGCAGAGGGGAGTGGGGGCTGACTAATGTGGCAGACGTTCTAAGTTCACTTTAACACAAGATTATCAGCTGAACTGATAACTTACAGTTCTTTCAAAATCATATTTTAATTTGTCTGTCCTCTGAAGACTTTCAGTTTTTCCCCCACTCACCGACAAACCTAAAACCAGCAACATTTCCAAAGCATGGAGAAAAATATTTAATGAAAAAAGATATGTATATAAAAAGACTCTGATACAAGCCATTTAACAAAAACAAAAAATAAAAAAAAAGGGAGAGAGGGAATACTAGAACAGAAACAGACAGCAATACTTATATTTACATTATATTAAGAGAATAAATTTAATCAAATATAACATCTCACTTGGATTTTCAGGCAACCCTTCAGAAAGAGGAGTTTTTACAGTAAAGATGGAACCAGGGTAAAAATAAATTTTCTATTTCAGACAGTAGTGGATATGACCCTTCTGTTGCAAGATTTTTTTTAGAGATTACCCAAAACCAGACTGATTAAAAAGCTTCCCAAGCGCTGACTGTACATTGCTCCGGCAAAAGCAGTACAAAAGCAAAGCCTGTATTTCCCCCAGCTTCATCATTCATGAGTTCATCAGCATCATTAATTTGCACAGAGGCAAGTAATTATACTAGTTTTAACAATGAATTTTAGTTAAGCAGTAACCATACTCCTAAGGTGAACCACATTGCTGCCTCCAACATCTTTAAGTCCACAAAGAAACCTTCCGATTGTTTAATTTCAGTATGCAATTTGATTTTTTATGACATAAGCAATCTCAAGTCACTCACATTCCCAGTGCAGCTGCAAACAAACACAAAACCTGTCCCACTATAACCAGTTTTCCTTTTAAAGTCGATGTATAAGTTCTTCCTCACAGCTCCTAAAGACAGTTCAGTGATGGAGGGAGAACTTCTATTAAATCCTCAACAATATATAAGTAGGTTGAGATGCTGGAAGATTAGCCAATCAGTCTATGTACGGATATTCTCACGAGGCCAGAATACACTTATTTGAACCACAATCCCCTTTACAAAAGCAAACATCTTTCAGTGTCATTTTTGATTTCCATGGATCAGCAGCTATGAGGGCAACAAGAACAGTTAAATATTTAAGAAGCCTCCACCAAATATGATTAGCCAAAAGCAGCTGAAATTTCAGCTGGGTTAACTGTACAAATGAGGGCAAACTGATGTAGTCCAGTACCTGCCCCATTATTTATGGACCTCTTTTTTTCCCCTTATACCAAAGGCAACAGAGCTGTAGATCTTATGTATGGACAGAAGTTATTTTAAATCTAGGACAACACACTGTAGGCATATAACACAAATAGCAGCAAAGTAACTTTCTGTCTGTTTGGGGGTTGGATTGTTTTCTTTTTTTTTTTTTTTTTTTTTTTTTTTTTGAAAGAAAGAAAGTGCTTCAGAGCTCTGGAAAAGTGAGCAGGATCAGAACTCCTCATGGACGTTACGTGCATAGTCCATAAGCTTGCTGCCTGTGAAGTATTCACTGTATTTCAGGATCTCCTCCAGCTCCAAGTGATGGTTTTGATTTTCATCTGCTACTGCTATCATTTGCTTCGCTTCATTTAGGGCATTGTATTCATTCATAGGATCCATATATTCCTAAAACAAGTAAGAAAATAATTTTTAACTACTAAGTACACATTTCCACACATCAGGATTATGAACCTTAGCTCTGTGTAACCTTCAGCAATTATGAGACCAATATAAGCCTTCACAAAGTGAACATAAAGTCATGGAAAAAGGTGTCAGCACATCTTTTTAACAGGCTTACATGTGTATCCTAGCTATTTTTCCATTCACTGCTTCCTTGGCTGTTCCAACATAAATCCAGATTTTCTCAGCTGATGCCAGTATCTACAATAAAAATATTTTTGACATTTTGGTTGCAAACTAAACTGACTATCAAATCTAGTGGGTTTTGTGAAGAAATATCAATTCAAAATTAAAAAGTGGCACAATATCAACCTGTATAACCTCATTATTTTTGTTTCTGGAAATAATCTTTTTAGAACAGGTTCAATTTAGAACTTTCTTGTTCCATTTTAAACCACCAGGCAGACATTACGGAGGTCAGAAGTCTCAGAAACAAATCATTTTGCTTCTTCACCTAATTTGAAGAAGTCTCAGAAGTCTCAGAAACAAATCATTTTGCTTCTTCACCTAATTTGAAATAGATTAAAAGATTTCAAGCAGTGCACTTTAGATCACGATGTAGAAGACTCAAGATTATCTTCGATTTCTTCCCAGAAGACACGACACGTGTGTGCGTCTACGTGTGGATATGTACACAAAGACCTCACAAATAAAACGCCTATTTTTAAAAGAAAATTCTCAGTAAAAAAAGCTATTGTCTATGTCACAATATAACTGTTTATCCATACTACCGCTACCGTTAATACCCACATATTTGCATACTGAGAAAGGCAGGAATTTCAGCATTCATCCTGTCTCAGGGAGAAAGCCAACATTTTAGAGGCTCTCCTTTCACACCGCCTACACTGCAGTTTGAATTCTGCTAGACAAAGTACATTCTTACACCCAGAAAGGAAAAAAAGCCAGAAATGAGCCATGAGCCTCTTCCATTGGCCACGAAACTGCCACAACTGTAGGGTGCAAAATATTTCACGTCATTTGGTACACTTGTGCAGGCAGAATTATTAGAAGAAAGCCTTACTCCTGCAAATCAAAGTCCAGAAAGGCCACAAAGTAGAATCCACACTAATCACTTGCGTTTTTAAAAAAGAAAAACACCATGAAAGACAAGAGATCTCTGCTATTTTCTAGGCTACTGGGGCCCCAGGGTTTGTTGGTTGTTGGGTTTTTTTAGTTTGTTTTATTTTTGATTTTGGTTTTGTTTTTTTTTAACTTAATATATAGGTTGCCAGTTACTCTTTTTGCAACTGAAAGTATGACTCGTTGTCCCGTTAACCAGCGCACCTAATGAAGTCTGTGACTTGCTTTCATGCACTCCATATCCATACAAGTGTCTACGTGTCAAAAAAACCCCAAAAGCATACCTATGAATAACAGTTATGCAAGGAAAACTCCCCCTCCTCTTTAACAAAAAGCTTAACACCACTATCCACAAGCAGTACAGAACAATACTATATTCCAAAGTTTTGTAAAGTAGACACTTTACTATTGTAGTAACAATAGACATTGTACTATTAATTCAAATATTTTTGGTCTTCATATTCTCTAAAGCAGTTTCAATCCTGTATTTAAAAGCTAACTGTTGGTTTTAAAATCGCTAGAACTAACCATCTGAGGAAGACTCACCTCCAGCTCTTCCATTGTGACAATACCATCGTGGTTAGCATCGATGACCTCCTCAAATTCCTTCCTTCTGTCTTTTACCCAGTCATCATCAATATCTTGAGCTTGCTGGTTCTCTACGGTACCAACAGGTAATGAAATGAACTCTGACAGGGTAAGTTTCTTATCTCCGTCTTGATCTACAACAGAAGCACATAGTAACTGAGAAGTATTTGCTTAATGCCCATTAAAAATGAGAAATTCCTTTGTGTCAGAGATGTCATTGGTACAGTCCGCCTGGTTCCACCAGTCCACAATCCTGACTCTAGCAGAGAAGAACAGTTACCATTTATATTTTTGGTTAGCCAAAAACTAACTGTATTATGGTACATACGCAATGTTTTAGAAGGCTAAAAAACATACACTCATCAATATACTAAACAAAAAGAATTTTACTGGACCTGAAGGACATATCAGGTGGTAAGCTGGGCTTTTTTTTTACTGCAACAGAAACTTTCTTATAGCTGTATCCAGTCTCCCTTGTATTAACATTCAGGTAAATTAACCCTCATAAAAGACTGTACTGGAGTTGTTCTGTCTGTGCGTGTCACACACTCGAGTATCACTGGAAACTCTTCATATTTATTAAGCTAACAACTAGCAAAGTCATAGTAGTTGGGTTTTTTTTAATCCAGGTGTTGTAGCAGTTTTAAATATGCATCACTATTGACTCAATAGAAAAAAAAAAACCCATGTGTACCAATACTTATGAATTTTTTTAAAAAAAATATTATTTTCTTAGAAACCTCAACCATTTATTTCCACTTTCACGACTGTACGTCACAATTCTTACATGGTTGCTGTACTGGGGAAGTACAAAGCAATTAATGCCCTCCTCATGGAACATTCACATCAGTATGTTTTATAATATTTTACTATTCACCCAACCTTTTCTACTATTGCTACAATGACCCTACAATGCAGCAGCACTTCAGTGTGAAGTAGCGTCAGCTGGTCTTTTTTGTATGAAGTACTCAGAATATCTTTATACGTATAATATTGTGCTGTTCTTTAACAACCAGAGACTAAATTTAGTCTTGAGATGCAGACAGCTCCATAGATATGTCAGCACATGTACTAACAGTTTGTTTTTCTTACTCATCACACTGGAAGATTGTGTAGAACAGAGCAAACAAGATGTGCCAAGATTTCAGACTGACCCATGACAATGCAGTGACCTAACAACAACTACCAAATAAAAATGATTTGCAAGCAAACAACTCCCACGAAACATGTTTTAAAATGGCATACCCAAATCTCGGATGATTTCTTTCACCATGAACTTCAGCATCCCCCTACTGTGCTCTGGATGAAGAAAGGACAAGAATTCTTCTTCGTTCAACAACAGATCAGGAGGTGGGTTGTCAGCTTGGTACCACCGATCCTTCAGGTTATCTAAAACTTCCTGTGCTAGAAATTTAACAAAAAGATTAAATAGAATGAACATGATAGCTCAAAAGTTCTTAAAATATACCTTCCCTCGCTAACTCAATTGTTTTAACAAGGATGGCCTATGAATCAGCTATTTTACAGTTCAGCTCCCAGGGAAAGCAGGTCCTGAGGGGAAACAAGTGCAATTAGCATCATCTAGCTTGTGCTGAAACACTATGAGAGATCCTTTAACCAAACAACTGAAGTGAAATTAGGAGATAAAAATAAAGATTTTGCTACACTTATATCAAAACTTCAATGTATCAAGTGAAAAGTACTGTCGTACCAGTACTGTTAGTCGGTTCTGGTAGGAGGTATGAATAATCCAACTTCATTTGGTACTTGTTTCTCTCCTTCCTTATTTTTAGATTTTTGAAGCCCACTACCAATAGAAACCTTTCACCTGCCTGAATACCAGTAGTATTTTAGCTACCCTTAGCTACCTTGTCTATTCTGTATCAGAAAGCATTCTGACTCCAAACCTAAACCCTGCATACGTTCTAGTTATCACTATAATTTAATAAAGGGAAATATTTTTGCTGCAAGCAGCAAACACGAGTTGAAGTACCCGCGTACAAGCAGATACACCAGCACCAAAATCACATTTCCACGTTTTTCATTTCGTCTTACAGCATGCAGACAAGCACTTTTTAAGTGAGTTTTTCCTAAACTCAACTGAGAATCATAATTTGTACATGAGTTTCCACTAAAACCATGCATCTGATTTGAAGAAAAAACCACCCTGCAACACACAAAGTGAATATCAGGTACACCTAGTGGCCCTGAACATAACCAAACAGAAAAAAAATACCTATATAGAGTATTCACTTTCTGGTGTAGGCATTTTCTAAATGACACACTGGAAAAAATACTGTCTGTAGCACGCCCTGCTATCTGCAAAATACACTAACAAACACAAACCTGAAGCATTTGCTTTTCACAAGTTTTAAAAACACTCTGAAAGACTACAGTGTTCAGATAAACATTTTTTTTTCATTTAATAAACTGTCTTAAATAAGTCCTGCATGCTTTTGCTTGTTAAGTTACAAGAGACAAAAAGCCAAAAACCCAACAGTCACATGTACAATTTTTGAACTGCTTGTTGCAATTAAGAGTTAAGTTATGGTTTTTTGTGAAGAGTAAAGAAATCCTTAATATGAACCTTAGGGCAAGTTTGTAAACGGCAAATTCTAGTTTTATTAAGGACACAAGTAAACACAGACTAATCAAATCACTTGCTTACAGTTTTCCACTATAGCCAACCCCGCATGTTAGAAGTCACAAGTCAATCTCCCTTTCCTACCTTTCTTACTCAGTCTTCAATGAAACTCAACTGTCAATCATCAGCTGAAACTGTCATTATCTGCATAAGTTAAATAAAGTTGCATCACTAGTTTTGGATGGCATACAAACTGTAATGTGCTTCTGCGCAAGACTCAGAACATGCCTTCAGATCCACATATTCAGTTATTTTTTATTATACAGACTGAAAAAGAGTACTTTTACACTGCACTAGAGTATGAAAATAAGTTTTGCCTATCATCCTCAGGAAGCGGGTAGATAACTAATCTGATTTTCCCAAACAAGGCTTTTTACCTAGGTAGAAAAATGATTATGTACACACTTCCCTTATTCAGCAAATCTTATCTGATGAGCATTCCTGTAAACTGTAGTTAACCACACTGCCATAGAACACGCTGCACAGGTGTTTTCCCTGCCATAAAATTCAAAGGCCCATTTGCATTTTAGTTGCTTTTTGATAAATGGAAAATATAACATAACCCACTTTTAAATGACTAATTCCTGCAAGGAAAGGCTAAGGCTTTGTGTTTTACTTAACAGTAAATTTAAATACTTTCAGACGGGGGAGAGTAGGGAGATTACTCTGTTAAGTGTTGCTATGTCTATACCAAGCCAGATTCAAATGAAAGTTTCAAAAGTAATAAGGAAGAAATGATCAATCTCACTAACCTAAAGAGTCAATCCATCTCTACAGAGAGCTCAGACGAAACAATTGTTCGGCAACCTTCTGCTATTAACTCCTAGTATGCTCTGCAGTGCCTAAGCATGTACCTATTTAAACACAGCACTGTTTGGTAGCACATACACCCCTCAGTTTTAGAACAGGAATCCGGTATAGCAGCTCCCCTTCATTTGGAGCAACAGGGGACCTGGTTCCCGCATTAACAATACAATGGTCCACAGACAACTCAGGTCTGACCAATTTTAGCAGACTGTTAAAACATAAATAACTGAAAACTATTCAAACAGGCAGTAACAAATAAGCAACTGAGATTTTTCAGCATTAAATATTTACATCAAGAGTGTCGGGAAGGCAGATTTGGGTTGGAAAGAAATAATAGTATTTCTGTCTTATGACTTACACATTCTACGTTTGCATAGAAGCAGAAGAACAAATAAAACATTCATCTTACATTAAGAACAGTTTTGACATTCAGGATATAGGAAAGCAAAAGAAAAAACGATGCACACCAACCGTCTGCACTTACTTTCTTCGTCTATTTTCAACTCTTCGTTGTTTTTTATCTTCTCTGCAATCTCTTTTTCATTAAAGCCCTTACTTGCCAAAAATTTAATTTTATATTCATCCCAGGACACATGGCCTGTAAGAAAGAGCCATATCTCAGACATGACATAGTATGCTTAAATAACTTTTGGTCTCATTACTTAAAACAGCATGCGCTAAAATCTTTTGGTTCAGCACCATAACCATCACACTAACCTTTATGAATGGCAATATGAAAGCTATCACCTGATTCACTTTTCTGTTTCTTTAGACCAGATGGGCCTTGTGAAAATAACCCATTTATGTCACCATCCTCACCCCATCCCTAGCAAAGCCACTTGTTACAACTTCCCATGACTGCAAGTGAAATAACATAGCAGTCAACACAGAACTACAATGCTGACAGGAGCGCATCAGTTATTTGCTCCATTGTCTTCTGTATGGATCAAAACTATTGTGATTACATGCAGTGCAAAAGAACTTGGATTTTGTCACAGCATATCTAAAGAGTAACCTGTAGGCTTGGCCACTAGCAACTGACTTAAGATGTCATCAGGAGATGAAGGAATCATTCATCTTACCATCGCCATCAGGGTCCACAGCTCGGAAGTGCATTTTATTCTCCTCCACAGCTTCCTGGAAATGTTCATCTGTCTTTTCCATGATCCAGCGCTGCATCTCTTTCGCACTTATCTTTTTATCATTATTTATATCCACCCTATGGATGAACAGCAAACAAGATTTACGTTTGGGGACTGAGGGATGTCTTGATACCTTGATCTCTGGATCTGGGATACCTTGATACCTGTTAACGCATTACAGCTGATAGTTTTTAATTCTTAACACATTTAAAAATTCTGCACGTACATTTGTTCCCCATTAGGTTTCTGAGTTATCAGGCTCACTTTGCTTTGTCAAAGGACATGCTTGTACTTAGTGCTATGGAGCTACTGAGCTACACAAATAAGCTTTTTCTACCTACCTGAAATTATCAGTAAATGTCCAATCTGACAATCCACTGTTCTCCTTATTATACTGCAAATACTGCTTTATTGTATTAAGACACACTGCCATACCATCGATTCTATTAATGCTTATTTCATTAAAAATAAGTTAATATAAAATACAGTTGAAGAAAAAATACAAAAAACAATAACATGCCACTTTATGGGGCTTTTTAGCATATCATTAAGTATTTATTCAAAAAAGACATACCAATATTTAAAACTGAAAAGACATCACTAACACTCAGAAGGCAAGATTCTATTTAAAGCATACCAAAACCACTCTTGTTCAATTAAAAAAAAAAAACCAACAACAAAGAAAAACACAACAAAAAACCCCAGCTTGACTCTGGCTTTCTTATCTGTTTGTATCGCTGTCTTAACAGGACTGAAGTGTTATCACTGAAACTCAAGTTATTAAATATGTGATTTGCCTTTAAATGTCAACTAAATGTTAAAAGCTTAAGCCAAATAGCAACACTAGCACCTAATCTTCTACAACACTTAGCTGTATTATTAAGTGCAGTATTAGTGGGTTTAAACATCTTATCGCATCTTTCCACATAGATATGCACAGGCTCAGTATTAGCAACTTGTCAGTATCAACGGCAAGACCAGCAAAATGGTCATGTTCCAGTCATGCCACCTTGCAAGTGAACAAATGTGGGTTTTGAGAAGGAATAACTATTATCAAAAATGAGAAGGGAAAACAAAGTATTTTCCCCCTCAACATTGAACATTCTAGTGTCCTTAGATCAAAGCTATCAAACTTACTGCTTCCTAGCTGTACTTTCCATCTAAATCACATGGTAACTAGGGAGAAAGGTAACAAACGTCCCATTTATTGCTCTTCTAGCTCATGAAAGTACACCTTTGTGCTGCTACCAGAGTTCACAAGAAGCCTCCAATGGCTCAGATTTTCATGAACCAGCAGGCATCCACTGTACAACGCGAGCTGAAATCCTTTCAGTGTCCATAACCAGCGCTTCTGCTTTTGAGAGGAATATTAAGTACTGTATGAAATATAAGATACGGTCCTGACATGAGGTTACCATCTAAGGCAATAAAAGCAAAAGACTGTCTGTGCTTCCTTAGATAAGTATCTCATTCAGAATGGATTACTGAAAACATTTCCACCAAATACAACAAGCTTAGATAATTACGTGTTGCTGAACAAGCTAATACTCACAAATAATGGAAACCTGGTTTTATAACACAGCAATGGGCAATCAGTTTTCTGAGGCCAGAACACTCAAAGAGATGTTAGTAAAGAGCGGTACATTCTAATACAGTCCTTTAAAATAATTGCCAAAGAACAAGTACTGGCAAGAAAGAATTTAAGTTCAAGAAAACAATATGAATCCAAGCAAGAATATCATCTCAGATTACAACTTTGCTCAAACCTTCCTTGGCAATCTGTGTATAGAAATCTTGTGACCATTTCTCAAACTTCCTGATATACTAGCTCCAAAAAAAAATTTAAAAAATCTTGATCGTTCTTGCTCTTTTCCTCCAAGAAGCATAGCTTTCTGATACAGTATGCTATCTCAAATTGGGAAAAACTTCGGTATATGATGTATATCCTGAATTGACAGCAAAGAAAGTTTTTGTAAAAGCAGGGACTACCACTAGCATAAATTTGAATTAAAAAAACAGACTACTGAGAGCAACCACATTGTTGCTTATCTGTCTCATTCCAAAGAAAATTATAGATAAACCACAGCCCAGACAGCAGTTGATGCAACATGACAAATACCATTAGTATTAATACATTTCAGTAACAGGCAGCATCAGGCATAACAGCTCTTTATAATGTCTAAATTCGAGATCAACACTTCACTGACTATTCAAACTATGTTTCATTACCTATTCACAGCCTAAATGTTAATACTACCTTTGAGTATGGAACAAGCAAATATGCTACTTTGTAGGATAACTGTAAATTTTTCCTTAATAAAAGCCTATAAGGGTTTCCTTAACCCCTGTAAGGGTTGCATTGAATACAGACGTCAAGGCTGGAAGAACAGGTTTTAAACACTTCAGCCCAGTTTCTCAACCACAAGCCATTAAAAATCAGATTTTTGTGGCCACCTGTCAAAAGGTCCACATATGAAAGCATTATCAATAAACACTGGCCACTCAGGTTTTCAAATGCACATTTTCAGGTTCCTAAATGACAACCTCGCAATGCTGCCCGAGGTACTGGGGGGAGCACGAAGACAGTGTTCTTACCTAAAGGACTACAGATAACGATATCCTCGAGCACCTGATGCATAATACACTAGAGCTAGTTTCTGTTTCATCCAAATAATAAAAAGCAGATTCAGAAAATAATTTTTAATAACAGAAACAAAAGCAAAGCTCTAGTTTACACAATAGGAGGTATACAAAATTTATTAGATGTATATTTAAAGGTACAGGTTAGGAAAAACGTAAGTCAGGGTGTACACACTACTTAAAACCTTCCAATGGCATACAGCATAAACAGTTTTTTACCTGAATAATACAAATCTGTAACCTAAACTGAAGATATCAAAACAGGAAAGCATAAGATGTCGCCTCTCCTCGTTTTCTATTCTACCTGCTACTGTCCAACATCAGCTGTCACTACTAGCATCTTCCTGCCATAAACAGAATGCATACCAGTAGAAATGAATACTGTGTTAGGCTACGAGACAAACCTGAAATTAAGAAAGGGAGCATGGATCTTGCCCTATGAGCAGTCTGAACACGAACAGTCACAGCTCTAAAGTCTAAGAGAGCACTGCCGGATTCAGAATGAGTTCTGATTTACAAAAGGATAAGTTCAGAACTTTTAAACACGGGGGAAAAAAAAAAAAAACAAATCGAAAAGCTCCTGTACGTGGTAGTAGTTAACAGAAGGTGTATTTAAACCTGTGACCTGATGAATGGCCATCAAGGTAAGGCACTCAGCTAACACAAAGATTTTAATCTTTAAATCACAACTAGGGCTTCCTCTAAGCAGATGAAAACATCAGCAAAATGCAAATGCTAGAAGGATACTCAACTGTCAAACTCACAGAGTTAACTCCACCACCACAAACACCCTGACAGAAAGCCACACACATCACATTCTTCTGTACTTGCATTTATCTGTTTTGTTCAGTACACGTAATTTCATTGAAAAGATAACTGACCCTTAGAAGCAAGGCTCCCCAAACTGAATTCTAGTACCCAATGCCACAGATTTAGCGAAATCAGCATCACCACATTAAAATTAATCCTCCACTTGATTGCTTTCAATATCCTTCCTCCTTCCCTCCCATCAACACCCACCTACACAAGCTAAACTACACCATACAGGAAAGAATTTTCTATAGATTCCGGGCTAATTTTAACTGTTTAAATAGAGACTACAGCAAATTTTTTCCGTCACTTACAAGAAGTACAACAAGAAAGGATATCAAGTAAGCCCCTCTCACACATTTTCTTGACCTGAGGATACCTGAACACTTACTCTTGGCACTGAAAGACAACTAAAAAGATGCACCCAGGATTTCCTGCAGCTTGCCCTAATTTGACAAGGAAAATTGGAAGTACACGATAACTTGTAAAAAACCCCTTCTATAGACAAGTTAGGTTTGTCTTCCCAGTAAAGAGTGACTTCTGAAACTGAAATACAGAAGTATGAAATACCACATGTTCTTTCAGTCACAGATAGCTTGCTTGCCTAGAAAAACATGGTTTGGGGAGCTTTACTTCCATGTTTCAACTTTATTTTCAGTAACCCTAATAGACAATAACGCATGCTTTGAATTGACTACTTTATATCATACTGGCATGCCATAGAATCTCACCTATCGTTAATTAAAAACACATTGCGTTTTCTTTATGTCTTCAAAGAAAATATTTCCAAAGCATCTGGAAGCCTGCGGCTTACTAGCTTTTCACATAAGTTTATAGTATTTCTCTTTTCATCAGCCTTTAAAAGTATGTCTAGAAAGCAAGCACATTCCTCAGAATGCTTCTCTACATTTCTAATCCAATCATCTGACAGAATGCAATTTTAAGTATCTGAGTGAAGCTGATCTTGAATCCAATTGCTTTAAGCTTCCTAAGACAACCTCTTTCGTAACAAACAGGCAGAAATGAATGGAGGTTGCAATTTGTGAATGACAATTGACTAACCACCAGTTGAACATTTCCAACAAACACACAACAATAAAGAAAATGAAACCTTCTAAGCACCATCTTAATATTTGTATATAACCTACCAATGAAGTGAGTGGTCTGAATAGCAGACACAGTAATAAAGGATTCTACTCTAATGAAAAAGGCACTCTGGTTTGCCTATTTGCTTTAGCTGCCTTTACTCAGGAGAACACCAGAAAAAAAATATCCAATGTTATTACTGATTTTTTTCCTTGTTAATGACAAGTTCACAGAAAAAAAGCTTTGTTAAGCCTCCTCATTTTATCTCAAGTATACGCCCACCATCACACCACCATCAGCATTAAGAGCACCAATGTAATTTAAGGTGCTCGAATAAAATTAATCCTCCACTGCAAAAATGCAAATAAAGCCAATTCTGCCACCTACTGTCTAGAAGTATGCACTGATTTTGATTTCCATTTCTGTTATGCTTACTGACATCTTAAGCGGTTATTAGCTGACACAAACCTTATCTAGCACAAGAAGTGCTTTATAAAAGGGAAAAACACTCCTGAGAATGCCTAGAATGTTAGTACCTTAATAACATGAACATAGTTCTTACAGTATGATGCTTTCCCCCTCATCAACACAATTTTTAAATATTACAGAAAAATTTGCTAATTTTACTCTGAAGATCAGAGAAAGAGGATGCACTTGGCAATAACTTACTTTGAAAAGATGACCATGAGCTTCTTCCTATTTTTTCTGGGTTCTGAATCTTCCTCAAACTCTTCCATCTCTTTTCCTAGAAAAACTTCTTGATGAAATTCTTTGTTCAGATGTCCATCCATCTCCATTTTGACCCCATTCAAGTGATCTGGGGGCAAGATCTCATTTTCATCTTTACTGTCAGCTGGCTTTTCTTTGAGGGCAGAATTATTTGCAGGCCTTGCATAAACATCCATTAGAAGAAATACAAACAGAAGGAACAAATACAGAGATCCCAAACTGCAGAGAAAGGCCTGCCTTGACATCATTTTTTCCTTTTTATTCAAAGTATTGGCCGATTAAATTACTGTGAATGGATTAAATGTTCTAAAAAGAAAAAAACAAAAGGAAAAAACACAAGCAAATTAAACTCTAGAATATTATGTCACTAATAAAACATCTCATAAAATTCAGAACTTACACACACACACGAGTATTTGCTGTGAAAGAATAAAAAAGCCTGTTAAATAATAAATACATGACAACAAATTAAACTGTGTCAGTTTTCAATCTGCACAATTGTAACTTCTGTCAGAGGACTCTGGAAGATAACATGTTTTAATTGCTTAGTTCTGCTCTGAAAACCCTTTTCAGGGGTTATGGCATGAGCTGATGACAACTGAAACCCAAACATTTACTGTGAAGCCAGTCCAGTGCCTGGAACACTTACTGTCCCAACGTGCAGCCCAAACTCCGCTGTGGCAATGTCCCTCACATAGCACCGCACTTCCCAGCAAGCTGCAGAAACAACCCTGACAGCACAACAGTTTCGTGGAATCACAGAACGGTTAAAGTTGGAAAGGACCTTAAAGACCATCCAGTGCCACCCCCTGCCCTGGGCAGAGACACCTCCCACCAGCCCAGGTTGCTCCAAGCCCCGTCCAACCTGGCCTTGAACCCCTCCAGGGATGGGGCAGCCACAGCTGCTCTGGGCAACCTGGGCCAGGGGCTCATGACCCTCACAGTAAACAATTTCTTCCAGTTTACCAGATATCTCAACAGACCATCTCTTTAGAAAAGATGAAAGATATAAAGGTCTTTTGCGGAAAAGATGACTGAGGGAAATACAATTACAAATGCCACCACATAAAGCGGAGCTGGAAACACAGAGGAAACAGCTGGCAGGAAAAGCAACCCTGGGGCGGACCTGTCATCACCTGCTTGAAAATCGAGTTCATAGGACAGGGGAAAGGACCGCAGACCAACAGACAGAGCACTGAGGTGCACAAAATCCACAGTCCTGCGAGCCAGCACAGCAGAGCCTTGGGCTGGGAGTATTTGTGGCAGGACTCATAGACTGAGCAGCAACAGCTAACTCCCCACCGGAGATGGGGAGCCCAGCTGGGGCGCCCAGCTCGACTCGAATCATAAAATGTTTTAGGTTTGGAAAGGACCTTAAAGATCATCTAGTTCCACCCCCTGCCCTGGGCAGGGACACCTCCCACCAGACCAGGTTGCTCCAAGCCCCGTCTAACCTGGCCTTGAACCCCTCCAGGGATGGGGCAGCCACAGCTTCTCTGGGCAACCCGCTCCAGTGCCTCACTACCCTCTTAGTGAAAAATTTCTTCCTGATATCTAATCTAAATCTACCCTATTCCAGTTTGAAGCCATTACCCCCCACCCTATCAATACACGCCCTTGTAAAAAGCCCCTCTCCAGCTTTCCTACAGGCGCCCTAAAGGGGCTGTGGCGGTCTCGACCCCGCTCCAGGAATGGCCACACACACTCACCGACAGCTCCGGCTGCCCCTTCTTCCCTGCAGCCTCGGAGAACCGTGATAGGTGGCGGTGAGGCCCACCTCGTCCCCCCTGCCCCTCGCTCCCCGTGCGCTCCCCTCACAGAAGGAGGGCCCCGGGCCCACTCCCGCCCCAGCGGCACCGGCGGAGGGAGGAACTTCGTCACGACGCGCCGGCGTGCGTAAGGGACGGGGAACGGCCATCTTGGAGAAGGGCAGCAGCGCGCCCTCTTTCGCTTACGGCAGCCATTTTCCTCTCACAGCGGGGCGGCCGCAGCTGGCGGAGCCTGGCCGTTGCCGAGGGGCGGTGAAGGGGGAAGGCAAAACTCATAAAAATCTGAATGTACTTGCCGACGTTCTCTTCCTTACCTCAATTTATAATAAAGCAGCTTTCCTCCAAGAGCGAAGGAACCTTTTTACTTCCCTGGCAGGTCTCTTTTCCTGGCTATACGTGAGTCTATGGCCCTGTGCTTATCCATCTGTTTTGCTCGGCGGTCCTTAAAATGCGTGACGCCGCCAGCAACCCGTATGAAATCAGAAGAGCAGGTAGCTAGCTAACACACGAGTGCTTCCACCAGACTACGTGCTCCCAACGAGGCGGCTCCACAGCGCCCATCCCCGCTGGAAGCTCAGCCCGCCGCGGCCCTCACCCGAAACCAAAATGGCAGCGCCTGGGCCTCGCTTGCCCGGCTGCAAGATGGCTGCCGCGAGGCACTGCGGTGCGCCGTCAGGTGGTGCGGGGCCCGGCCACGCCTCCTGCCCCTTCTCCCACAAGGCAGGCGGCGAGGGGAGCGGCGGCGGCGGCCCTCACCGGCTCCGCTACAGGTAGGCAGGGACGGAGCCGCTTCTCCTCCCACCCCGAGACGGCGCTTCCCCGAGGTAGACGGGGGAAAAGGCAAGGAAAGAGACATGAAGCCACCTCTGAGGGACGGCGAAGCGCGGTGAGGGCTCCCACAGGAATCTTGTCTCCTCCCGGCGGCCGTAAAGCCGTTCCCGCCGAAATAAACCTTCGGGGCGGCACGGGCCGGCTCGCCCCGTTGAGGCCCCGCGGCCATGAAGCTGCTGCGCTTGCTGTGCCGCCACAAGACGGCCCTGGGCCTGGGCGGCCTGTCACTCTTCGCCGTGGTCCTGCTTTACCTGGCCAAGTGCACCTCCGAGGGCCTCCGGCCTCTGCCAGCCCCCCGCGGGCTGCCACACAACCAGCCAGCTGCCCTGCCACCACGGGGTGCCAGGGGGCCACAGCCCCCCGCCGCCCCGCCATCTTCCCCTGAGGAGACTGCCTTCCTGGCCGTGCTCATCACCAGCGGCCCCAAGTACAGCGAGCGACGCAGCATCATCCGCAGCACGTGGCTGTCGGCCGCTGGGCGTCCCCCTCACGATGACATCTGGAGCCGCTTCGTGATCGGCACGGCAGGGCTCGGGGCAGAGGAGCTTCGTAGCCTGGAGCTAGAGCAGAGCCGTCACAGAGACCTCCTCCTCCTGCCGGAGCTGCGGGATTCCTACGAGAACCTGACTGCTAAAGTCCTGGCCACGTACGTCTGGCTGGATCTGCACCTGGACTTCCAGTTTGCCCTGAAGGCCGACGACGATACCTTCGTACGCTTGGATGTGCTCGTGGAAGAGCTGAGAGCCAAGGAGCCACGTCGCCTCTACTGGGGCTTCTTTTCTGGCCGCGGCCGGGTGAAGTCTGGCGGCAAATGGAAAGAGAGCGCCTGGGTGCTCTGTGACTACTATCTACCATATGCTCTGGGTGGTGGTTACGTGATTTCTGCAGATCTGGTGCACTATTTGCGTCTTAGCAGAGACTACCTGAACATGTGGCAGAGTGAAGATGTCTCCCTGGGGGTTTGGTTGGCTCCCATCGATGTGAAGAGAGTGCACGATCCTCGTTTTGACACTGAGTATAAGTCCCGAGGTTGCAACAATAAGTATATAGTAACTCATAAGCAAAGCATCGAGGACATGCTGGAAAAGCACCAGACCCTGGCTAAAGAAGGAAAGCTCTGTAAGGAGGAGGTTAAGCTCAGGCTTTCCTACATGTATGATTGGGGAGTGCCTCCTTCACAGTGTTGCCAAAGGAAGGATGGCATCCCGTGAAAGTCTGAGGAAGGAAAAGGCAGAATGTTGGTGGACTTCCTGAGCTTGGTTGCTGTTACTTGGGAAGAATCCCAGTAACTAGGGCTTAAAAATTACTCAAAAGATTTTGCACGATTCATTATGTCACGATCAATGAAACCCTGAAACTGCTAAGAGCTACCAATGTGGCATGATGTTTAAAAAGAAAGAGATGACAGAGCCTGGAAAGGCTCATACGACAGGATTCAAGGCAAATAATAGGTTGCAAAACATGGATAGCACAGAAAATTTGGGGGAGATAACTTGGATGAAAAGTTGCTGGAAGATTTTTAACCTAAGACCCTAAGATTTATTTGCTAAAGATCATGACAGGCCTTTATGCTATCTCTAAGATTGTGAAACTAGCATCTGCTGTTTATTTCTTGGCAAGGAACAAGTGTCAGTTTGGCAAGGTTTGGAGATTCTAATGGGGCTGCAAATCAGTTGCTAATGCCAGTGGGAACAGGTGGCTAGTTATTGACACAAGCAGTCAAGTGAAGGGAACAATTTTACCTAGGATATTCCCTCCCTGGGGAGGGAGGGAGAGTCTGTATTTTGACAAGTGCTCTGATTTACAAAAATGGAATTATTAGACCTTCTGTGTAACTTGCCTCTAAGCTTTTTGTTGTTTTAAAGACATCATGTACATAAGTTATCTGGCAGCTATGGAATAAGTCTGTATTTAGACAGGTGGATGAGTTATGGTGTTTGGCAGATATAGAATATATTCTCTTATTTTGGGGCAAGTAGTTATGCTACAAAGCTAGCCTTCAGTTGTTAGGCATAGGTGTTTTTTAGCTTATCCTCCAAGCACACTGTGTATGAGGAAACATTTCCCCTCCCAACAGTAAGTAAGCTCACTGACTACTACGAGGTCAGACATTGTAAATCTTCAGATTTATGTTGTTCTGGATTACTTCTGTAAAGTGTAAATTAGGAAGATTAGATCAGTGGAAACTATTTGGAGTTCAGACAAGATTGCCCTAACACGGGTACCTCAGCTAAGAAAGTAAATTCTGTATGTAGTCAAGAGAGAGAGGAATTTTGGGGGGTGGGGGAACCTGTTTTAGGAGAACCTGGTCCCTTTTCAAGAGCTACATTGCAACCTAAGGAGACTAATCCCCCAACAGTCACACTGAGATGCCCAAAGCCAGGTTGTGTGGATTCCCTCCTTCTCTCCAATAACACCGTAGAGTGGAACTAAACATAATTTTACAGGAGGTCTAAGTTAATTGCTCAAGTGATAATGTCAGTAAATGGGATTATATCCATTAGTCCCGTCTACACTACAGATAATTCTAGCACTGACAGAGCTTGTCAGCATCAAATGCAGTATCGAACAGTAAAAGCAGACAAGACATTCTTGGCTGTAGAACAGATCACTTCCACAATTTCTCCATGTTACTTATCTTCAAACCTTTAGGTAAGCCTGTAATTCGGCATTTTTGAGTGGCAGGTGCTCTAATACACAGAAATACTTCTTTTTCCAGTACTAGTACAGGGCTGCTGACTTCCAGTAACCTTTGTCAGCTACAGATCTTTCAGTATAAGCAGAATTTTACTTTTATGCCCAAAGGGCATTCATAATTATCAGTTTTACTGTTTGTTGCACACTGCACTTTCATACAATTTCATTCCCTCCTCTCCCTAGTTCAGTGTCTGTTCCCACCTGCAGGAAGAGACAAACTGCAAAGGAAAAAAAAAAAAAAGGGGGTGCCAATGTCTCTGTATTTTATTTTTGCTTCTTAAATTAGCAAGTTAGCAATTCATACCAAAGGAATCAAGAATGGGGTTTGGGTTTTTTTGTTATTCTTGTTTTGATTAAATTATTGAGGATTAAGAATAGTCTTCTACAGAGGCTGATAATTCTCTTTTTTTTTTTGAAAACTTGAACGAATCTTTGACTTCCTTCTAAAACAAAGTTAAATTAAGATACTGAAAAAAAAAGAAGTTATTTTAGCGTGTGTCCATTCTAATGCATGCTTATGTATTGATGGATAGGCAGATGTTCTTTTCAGCAAGGTATACTATTCCAAAACAAGAATTTAACGAGATTACAGGAAATTTAAATTGGCTTTAGCATTTTAAAAAAATACCTATTAGCTATTTGGGGTTCCCTAGTATTGTGTATATATATATGTGGTTAAATGCTTGTAATGTGAGTATTTATTTATAATTATTGAAAATGTATTATGTATAGAAAAAATAAGATAGTTAATGTCATTTTACATTTGTTGAAGGAGGTACTGTAATGTCCATGAGAATGGCATATCAAGCAGTGCTTGAGTTTCTTGGTGTAGAAGCCATTATTTAAAGTACTGGGATCTGAACTGCAGACGAAGAGTCTACTGCATGTCTCTCAAGCTAGTAAGAATGTACTGTTTATCCATTTTTACCAATAACTGTGTTCATGGAGGTTGTTTTCGTTGTTGACTTTGACTCTCCCTGCCCGCAACCCCCATCCCCACCCCACCAAAAAAAAGTATTTTTCATTGCTGGCAAAACTAATGGCAGAGAAATGCTGGATCTCCAGCTGATATTTGACCCCGTGGAAGACATTATGCATACAAATACTTAAGAAATTCCCTTGAAGAGTTTCTCACACAGGTGTCAGGAATACGACGTGCACCCCGAAATACCTGGCACAGCAGATCCCTGGACTGTGGCAGAGCCGGTGCCTGGGTGCGCTGCCTGCGTGCTGGCGAGATGGAGCGCAGAACCAGCAGTGACCACTCTTAACACTCTTGATATCGGGTCTGACACAGCTTCGTTACGCCCTTTCCTATTTAAGGTTACCCGTGTTTTGCTCTAGTTGCAAAACAAATCAACATGGAAGGTTTGACAGATTCTTTTCTTACGGTAAGGGGGTTTAGTTTTCAGTAGGCACCCCCTTACTGCAAATATAGCACTTTGATTTCAATCCCAGTTAATCCCACAAAAGTAAAAGATGAAGTTTTTAGACTTTTTTGCTATTTTAAAAGCAAATTGAATCATTTGGGAGAGAGCAGACATCCCACACGTTGTGTCAAAAAACACAGAAAAACATTAACTAGCACAGGATTTCTTTTTTTTATATATATATATATATTACAAGAAAGAATGTGCATGTGAAAGACCTATTGGTGTTATTTTGAATAATCAGGAAACATCCGTCTATTGCCTGAGTGAGTCACCAAGGTTTTAAAACTTACAGTTTCAGTCCAAAAATTCATTTTTGAGCGCATTTTTTCTAAAGCAAAATAGAAAGCACAGTTTGAACAACATATGAATTGAGTATTTTAGAAGTAGTAATTAAAGGCTTATCTTTCATACCTTCTCAGGACCGGGTCCCGTATTTCCTGACATCATCTCATCTAGTATATGATGTTTTTATACTTGAAAACTGTGGTGTAATCTTTGTCCTTCTTGAAAGTCAGTGGGTCCAGCCTTTGGAGGATGTTGAAGTGCTGCTGAGTCTTTATTGCAGCTATATGAAACTGGAAAGTTTTGTTCTGGGCCTTAGTGAAAATTAAATTATCCAGGAACAGATTTATCTTCTTGTTTGTAGCCATTCTTAGTGGCAATAGGTTAGCAATACATTGGCCTTTTTATTTAAATAGCGTTTCTGATGGTTTCCAAGTTTTCATAATACTTTGCATTTTTAATATTATTGTTAGTACAAGGAAAAATTATCACCTCGGCTTTTCTAGATATCGATGTTACACACTCTTAAGTTGGGCAGCTGTGTCAAGTCTGTGAGGCTATGTTGGCATCCGTTCAGGACTGCTATTGAGCTGATCGGTAACACTCTTCAGCTTTTTATTATTTTTAAAAAACAAAAATCCATAATCAGGCATTTAGCATTCTACCAGAGCTAACAGATGCACTAGAGAAATTAATTGTTCATGACACGTCCCCTCCATGATCATATCTAAGACTTGATACCGACATATTTAAAGCTGACAATGGCATAAACTCAACTGCAAAGTTGATTTTATTTTCCAGAGAATTTTTTAAAGTTATGTGCAACATGACTTAATTGCTTTAGTGTGTAAAAATAAGTAACTAAAACATTAATTTCCATACTAAATAAACCAACAGTTATATTTAAAAAAAAAACCCTCAGGCTTCCAAGAATTCCTAGTCAGTTCAAGATTTTAAAAAAACCAAACCCAACTTAGAAATTACTATTCCTGTAAGTGAATCCTTTCATTTCTCAATGTCTAGCCTTGTTCGTGTGAAGTTTGCTCAAATCCAGCTTCTACCTGTCATACTTTTGACAAATGTTACGTTTTCTGTAGTTGAAATGCCTCTTTTTTGAGCACTGAAACTGGGATTTCGTATCTGTTAACATTAATGTTTTGGGGGCCGAGGGTGTTGGCTTTGCAGATTTGATGAAACGCCCAGCAGGAAGGGGGGGTGTGCGTGATTAAGGGAAGGTGATTAAGAATTGCATTTCTGTTCCTTTCTGTTCAGCATCAGAGTTGAAATACGGGTTTGGTATTGCTGTACGCTTGACAAACTGTCGACACCTTCCCTCCTCTATATTTTATTTAGAACACACTGCCTGCGAGACTCAAATCTGTTGCTACTTGTACTGGTGTAAGATATGCTTTTACCTTGGGACTGGAACTACTTTATGCCAACATAATATGCCAGTTCTTACTTTCTAATACAGACTCTTTAGGTAATGTCTAGTAAAACTTGGAAACGGATCAGTCTGTTACTTGTAGCCTGTCTGAAGCTGAAGGATACCGCGCAATAAGTGTGCCTTTATGAACCAGAATTAGCGTGGGGTACTGTGCTGAGTGTCTTCTAAACGAGTGAATGAAATTGCACATTTTTTTGCAGCCACATAACGGGACCGTTTGGGGGGCACGGTGTGGCACACCCTTTATTTGCTCAGCATTTAGGTAGGAAATAAACTGCTAGAAACCTGAAGCTAGCTAAGATGATGAAAACTCTTGGTAATTGCGTAAGCGTATCGTCTATGTATTGATGTCCTTTCATGTACGCCTTTATTGGCCAAAGGATCTGTGTGCTGTGATTTTTAATAAAAGACTTTTCCTGTACACGTGGTTGCTTTTTCTATGTAAAAAAAAAAAAGATAGTAGTGTGATTATTTTATTATGCCACTGCCTGAGAGGCACAGAGAACTGGCTATAATCCTGTTTTCTGTTAAAAAACCTCAAAATACTATCAACGTGCTGACGAAGAGTTGAAAATATTTTCAATATAACATCTGTCCAAATCATTTCAACACTTCAGGCAGTTTAAACAGCACTGACTTTCTGCTGATGAAGTAGCTGGTCCATTCTCTTTAAAAATGAGCCTATTCTTGCTGCTCCTGCCAAAACTGCGGAAGAATCTTTTTGGGCTCTAGCCCAGAGCAACGCCTCTGTTTTTAGCTAAATAAACCATCTACTCGAACCCAGTAAGAACCCAAGATGACTCCGAGTAAGACCAAGTTGTTGTTTTTGACGAGAAGCATCCTGGTTCTCACCAGCACTTCTGCAATTCCCTACAAAGATTTTTCTTGGAGGTGTTTGTAATAAAGTGCCCTCTGACCAGAAAACCAGTAGTCATTTTCCCTCCTAACACTATGATCTCAAAGCGTCACAGTCCCCCCTGACACCTGGAAAGCTTTGCCAGACTCAATATGTTGCATATTGACCTGTTCCTAACTGGAGCACAAAAGGTACGCTTCTTCCTGGGGCATTGTGAGCCTTTAACTCGCCTGCTCAGTGACATTTGTTTTAAGAGTTTATATTGGCTGTGGTAGAGGCACAGGGAAGGAATAATAAAAACACTCCTCCAGTGCATTAGTAACTTAGAAACACTACGGTCTGATGAAGATTTATTTCAACTAGAATTAAGATCGCAACACACTGGTTTTGCTGCTGTTTCACTGAAATCAGGGACATCTCAGGATTTACACGCTTAGAAATTCTCAGCAAGGATGATCTAACCCCTGAAATTAGTGCGTCTTAAGCAGCTTATGGTTTGGATTTTCCCCCGCTATGAGAAACACCAGCCTTTTTCAGGTGTCACCCCTGACATTCGTTCAGCAGAAGGTAGAAGACGACACAGCACACCTGGAAAGCCACATCCAAGGAGTTTAAGTGAGGAGAGAAAGTGTCCAGAGGACCATTCCCTTGAGAAGGAGCATTGCCATTGCTTCCTCATTTAGAGGAGCAGGCATTCCGTTTTATCCACGTAGTATAATTCAGAACTGTATGTCAAATAGTAAAATTTATGTCTTGTGAGATATTTATAGGTACGGTGCTAGGTAAACACATGCATGTTCATTTTAAGAAGAGAAGTGCAAGTCTGAAATTCCTCGTCTACAGAGGCTGGAACAAGGAAGTATTTCAACGCTCTGGAATTTTTAAGACAAGCCAAGTGACCCTACAGAGCAGGGGGTTTGATTCCATGCCTGCACCCCGGCCTGCAGGCCATAATTAAATTCAAAATTTCATATTCACCTCATTCCAGCAGCAGCGGTATTGAGCTTTAATTAAAATTCATAAAGCACTACGATTGCCAAATAATACATGCAGTCTCCCCTTCTACTGAAATAGCAAGTCCAACGGTAAATCAAGTTAAAGAACTCCTGTCAATTACAAATGCGGTAATTAAATAGTAAAACCACACTTGACCAGTGTTCTAACCTGTCCCCATTAGTAACCTTGGGGAGACTGTGGAAACTTGGGGGCCAACACAAATACAAGTCAGCAGATCCCTTATTACTTTTATTTATGTGCTGAAGTTGTTCCCATCATCCCAGATCTTGCACACAAGCTAATCCGAAATTCCTCCTTTCAAAAGAACCCTGCCAGAGCCATGCAAATCCAACAGATCTTCATCCTCTTTGTGACAACCGAGCTAAGCCATCTAACTGTGCGTTGTTTCCATCTCTTTCCATCTCCCAGTCAGGGAGATCCAGGCACTCTTGGCAATGGGTTACCATGGAAATTATCAGCCTTTAAGTCTAAAAAGATTCACCCTTTACATCAAGCTTTGGGGTGATTAACCCCATAACAAAAGAGAAGCCAGCAAGATAGGGAGGTGATTCTGCCCCTCTACTCCACCTTGGTGAGACCCCACCTGCAGTACTGTGTCCAGCTCTGGAGCCCTCAGCACAAGAAGGACATGGACCTGTTGGAGCGGGGCCAGAGGCCACAGAGATGATCCAAGGGCTGGAGCCCCTCTGCTGTGAGGACAGGCTGAGAGAGCTGGGGGGGTTCAGCCTGGAGAAGAGAAGGCTCCGGGGAGATCTTCCAGCCCCTAAAGGGGGCTACAGGAAGGACGGGGAGGGATCTGGATCAAGGAGTGTAATGACAGGATGAGGGGTAACGGTTTCAAACTGAAGGAGGGGAGATTTACATGAGATCTGAGGAAGAAATTGTTTGCTGTGAGGGTGGTGAGCCCCTGGCCCAGGTTGCCCAGAGAAGCTGTGGCTGCCCCATCCCTGGAGGGGTTCAAGGCCAGGTTGGACGGGGCTTAGAGCAACCTGGGCTGGTGGGAGGTGTCCCTGCCCAGGGCAGGGGGTGGCACTGGGTGGGCTTTAAGGTCTCTTCCAACCTCAACCATTCTGTGACTCTGTGATCCTATAGGGCTAAACCAGTCACATCGGCTGAAGGTTTGCAGTTAATGCACAACTCCAGCTATTCAATATAGGTTTTTTGGACAAGTGTGAAAGCTCTTTTTTTCCTCCCTGTAACACAGGGCTCCAGAACAGACAGGCAATACATTACCTCTCCCCCAAATCCACCCGCCCTCTCTTTTGCCCAACTGTTGTTAGAGGAGCACAGTTTGAAGACCTGAGCGCCAAAACAACCCTCCCAACTCATCCACCTTACCTTCTTTTTCCAAGGAAGATTGCAAATAAAAGCCACTTACCCAACACAGCTTCCAAAGCACAACATCCACTGTCACAGCTCAAACACTCCACACCAAAAAGCCCCCACTGGCCTATTCCTGTTGCTTTTATATGGACCAGCTGGTCCTCACCTCGTTACCGAGCCCAGGGAATCAGCTGGGAATCAACAAATCAGCTACAGATGAGGATCAGGCCCAAATATTTTAAAGGAACATCTACAGGTGGGTATTGTCCATCTGTTTCCCCTGATACAATCAACAAGTGTATTAGAATTCTTTTTTTAAAAATGCATGTTCGTGCAAATTAAAATCTTTCACGTACATATAATGAATTCACTTCTTTTTGCATCTTTGCTACAAAGATTTTAAATAAGACTTTTCTTACTTTTTTTTTTTCATAAATAATTCCAAATAGCTTTCAATTTTGGTATTGAAGCAGACCTTTGAAACAAGGCAATTTATTTGGAACTCTCCATAATTTTCCTCTTTCCTTGCCCTATGCAATTCAGTCACTAGATGCCACTATGGGCCTTCAAAAGCACAGAACGGGCTGTTTTCCTCGATAAAAAAAAGACTGAAAGCAGGAACCTAAGCCCTGTTGAAAGGCAGTTGTTTATGACTAAAATGTAGCTGTATTCTCCAATAACTACCTGCTGTTTAACACAGGCTCAAATGGATGATGGGGGAGAAAAGGGAAAAAAAAAAAAGTTTTCCAATTCAGAAATGGAATTCTGAAGGAATTATTGAGGATGAAGCCAACCTATTGTTCCGTATAATTAATGATTGGTAATGCGCGCCCGCATTTTAAAGACAAACCTTTGCAGAAGTCCACAAAGCCCCCCAAAACGGAGAGAGCAAATTCATTAAAAATGATGAGCCGCATCTTGGTCAGTATGATAGCAAAGTTTAGATGCGTTTTGGGGGCTACAATAGCGTGGGATTAGGGAAAAATAACTAACTGTGCCTTTTATGGAAAAAAAAAATGCAGCTATGATTTGCCAAAATCTTTGGGTGGCTTTTTCTTGTCTATGTATGTTTGTGGTTAAAGTGGCCAAAAATTTTACATCAAAGGACTTTGTTGTTGGGGGGAGGGCTGGCAGGTGGAAGAGAAATAGCTTTTCAATGAAGTGGACATTTTTTATAGAAGAAGCCAAAACAACCCCAAATCCCCAATCCCCACGCCCCCCTCCCCTTTTTTTTTTCCTTTTTATTATCTGTTTTGATGAAAACATGGAAAAAATGTGGGGAAATCTAAACTCTGATTCATGTTTTGATGAAAAGTCGCAAAGCCACAAGCTTGCCCATCCATCCCTCTCCAGTGCCCACTGTTTGATGGTCCCTCTGGCCCTGATTTCTGGAGGCGCCAAGGCAATCCTCAGCCCGGCCCAGCAGCTTCAGCAAGTTGGCAAGGAAGATGAAGAACCTCTAGTCATTTAAGGCCACAAGCCCCACCTTCTGGTGGCCCGTGTCATTCCCTGCTTTGCTTGACAGCCAAGATCCAGGGAGGGCGAGTCCTGCTACGGCGTCTGTTTGCTTTCCAGGCGGCAGGGTGATGCGCACTCTTGAGATGTGACGTGTTGGACAAGTAGAGGAGTTCCACCCAAAGAGCCTCCAGTGCAAAGTGCACCGCACATAAGCAACAGAGGGGACTGGAAAATTAACAACGCCGGCTTTTTTAAATAAAGGAAAAGGTTGTTGTTGTTGCCAGTGATCAATGAATTTGGGGCAGTGCCAGATGGTTCCTCTTGGCTTTGAAGCATCATAGCACAAGACACTGCAAAAACATTTATCCAGAACAGATCCGAGCCACAAGAGTTACAAATATTTACTTTATGTATTTACTTTAGGGAAGGACTCAAGCCAGAGATAGTAGATCTTGATTGCAAACATACCAGCAATTGAGGTGCTAAGAACTGGAGTTTTGGGTCTAATCTCTGTGATCTTATCTTGTCTAATATATTTGTCTTTCTTTCCATGCCTTGACCTCAGTAAAACAAGTGTTCTACGCGCTGGAAAACCACCCCTATAAATATGCCGTGCTGAGCTCCAGGCCTGAATCTATGGTTCTGCTAAAATCAAGGGGACCAGGGCCTAACCCAGACTTAGATTAATTGCAGTATCTTTTGTAGTTCCTTAGGTGTTTACACACTGCACGCTTGCGTGTGCAATTGTCTCAGCTGTCTCTGCCCTGATTTGCAGCTCATCTCTCCTAGTCCTTAGCAAGTGGCACCTCTGGAAATGCTGCACCGTGTCCCTTCCTAAAAACAAACCTCGCTGAGTCTGGCTCTGAAGAACATTAGGCGAATCTTCAGGCACACAGGGATTTTCCTAAATAGGAGCTGCTTTGCAGAAGACGTTAGAAAAGTTATGGCTATTCTGGCTTTTCTTTACCATTTCTCATCCCTGATTTCGTAGGAACTCCTGGCTAGTAAGGTGCTTGGTGGGGTTTTATCTTTCTTTTATGACTTGCCTTCTGGCACCCTACTGTGCAGAGTTTTTCAGGGTGGTGGGTCACTCAAGCTGCGCCTTCCTGCCCATTGCGGAGAGCAATGGAGGGCTCCCCACGGCGGGGGAAGGCTGTAGAGAGACAGAAAGGAGAGAGTCCCCCAAGGAGACATGACTGAATGGCGAAGGGGCACCCTAGCGAGAAGCACTGGCAAAAGGGAGAAGAGCTACTGGCGATGTGCTGTGAGGGGAGAGGACAGCCCGCTCTCCACACCATCAGACTGAAAGAGTGAGGTTAGCCAGCTCCTCCATCAGCTGCTGGAAGACGCAGGTACTTCTGGAACCCTCTCTCTCCTGAAAGCTTCAAGTCAGATCTACCCTTGAGAGCTGGAGCAGTGAGACGTCGGCACTGAACTTTGGTCAATGCAGCCTGCGAGGCTGGTCACTTTTTCATTATTAAGGAAAAACCGCCCAATTAATTGTAGTCAGGTGTCCTGGAGCCTGCAGACCATCAGACTGGTCTGTAGCCGCAGCCAGGCCTGCCACACGGTGGTCCCCAGTGCCCTGAGTTCTTAATCTGCTCTGTATCCATTATTCCAACAGAATCCAGTGGAAATAGTTCTTGAAATGAAACTAGTGACTACTCCGTGCCTCAGTTTCTCCCTCACTAAATCAATAATAACGTTACCTCTGCTCAGGGCGCTGTGAAGCAAAGCTGGCAAAGGCCTTTGGGATCCAGGCATGGCTGGGCTTAGGGAAGTGCCTGATTATCTTACACTTTGTAAAAGTCCAATCTGGCTCCTGAAAAGCTTCATCAAAGCAAAACCCATAGCTGGAAGGTTTATGAGGACAGGGAGAGGGGTAAGAAAACAATAAGCAAGATCTAATTTCTTAGGAGTAACAGATAGTCCCGGGAGGATATAATTGAAGTCTCTAATAGCTGCAGATAAGATCAGACTGAGTTACTATTTTCAGCCAGTCTCAGACATCAGGACTGGAGTCACCGAAATAAATTCTAAAACCTGAGACAAATGAAATGCAGTGATCAGGAAGCTGCAGGGTCCCAAAGAGGGACAGACAGCAAGAAATACATAAATATTGCAACTGGGTAGAATCAGCCACTAGGCAGGGATGTCCTGTCCCGGTTGTCCTAAGCGCTGGGGTCACTAAAGAAGGGACAGATGCCTGTTTGGGGAAGGACTGAGATGAAAAGGAGGAACTTGAAGGGGTAAAATGACCTTGATTTTAATTCCAGCTGGAACAAGAGGAACTTTATCCTCATTACAGTGCACCAGCAACACTCCCTGCACCATTCGCTTTTGGAAACGAGCAGGGCACAACCATACAAAAGACGCGGAGCCAGGTTTAGCCCAGGGAGTTGCTCCGGGGTGATGGGTAGGAGCCTGTAGAAGTGGGCAATCCCTGAGTGAAGCCGGTGTCTCCCAGCTGGGGACCTGATCACCAGGCAGTGGTCCCAAATGAGCTATACAGGTGACTTCAAAGATCACCAGGGCGAAGACTAGTGGGTCTCATAGGAGGAAAGTTTGCATGATCATAGCAGAGAGATGGCGGGATGGGGAGAATTTTGTTTGTTTTCCTGGGGGGAGGTACTTACCCTGGGAAGGAAAAGGAAGGCTGGTGACTAAAGGCAATGTCGTCTCAGAAGCCCCCTTCCTATGTCAGGATCTGTGCGATTCCTGGGTGCTACGCAGCACCCAGCCACCTGCGGGTCATGCAAGTGGGTGCCCTGGTTTGAGAATTCCTTCCCATACTTCTTGTTTGGTGTGTTTATCACCCAATGTAGTTCCTTTAACCTGCCCAGGGGCCTATAAATCCTTGTCTGAGGACCCCAGAACACACTCCCCGCGCTACCAAGGAAGTGGGGCTGCCTCTTTGCAGACACAAGCTACTGAGGAGCAATATGGTCAAGAGCCCAGGGAGCTGGGCTTGTTTAGCCTGAAGAAGACAAGTTGGGGGGCAGGCTAGCGGCAAGCTTACCATACCTGTGAGAAGTTGGCAAGAAGACAGATCCAGGCTCTTCACGGTGGTGTATGGCAAGAGGACAAGAGACAAAGGGCACGTTGAAATAAGAGAGGTTCAAACTGGATTAAAAGAAATTTTTTTCATCATGTGAACAGTCAATTACTGGAACAGCTTGCCCAGAGAGGTTGTGCAGTCTCCAGTTATGGAAGTTTTCAAAACCCAACTGGATAAAGCCCTGAGTAACCTGGTCTGCCCCCCAAAGCTAACCCCACTTTGAGCAGTAGGTTGGACTCAAGACCTCCAGAGGTCTCTTCCAATGTTAATTATCCTCGGACTGACAGCAAGTCTGCCTCCACTCATCCTTGGCATGCATAGAGATCAGCCTTAGCCAGGGCACATGACAAATGGGAGATTACATCAGCAGGCAGGGGAACGCTTGGGAAACATCCCATCGCTTGCCTTACACCAGTTCCACGTCGGCTCGTGCAGAGAGCACCCCACCCAATCCATGTGGATCTGTTCACTCCCTACCTCTGACAGCTTGTTTATCCAAAAGTATTTGGCTCTCAATGCCTTGCAGATGAAACAAGAGATCAAAGGCCCTAATTTCCTCTCCTCCCACTGCATTCCCCTTCCATGTTCAGGCGAGGGCTCATATTGACCAGGGATTTCTTCATGGCACGGGAAGTGCAGTTTTGAAGAACCCCCAGCACAAGAACAGGCACGAGCAAGGACCAAGTTGGAAGTGGCTGCAGAATCCTTGATTGGGGAATTGTAAGAGGCTGAGTTTGCAGCAGTTGGGAGTAGGACTGTTCAGAGGCAAGAAAAAAGACAGGTTCAGAGCAACCTCATCTAGTGGGAGGTGTCCCTGCCCATGGCAGGGGGGTTGGAACTAAGTGATCTTTAAGGTCCCTTCCAACCCAAACCATTCTATGATTCTATGATATTACTAAACAGGTACAAAGCTGGTTGGAAGGCCCTGGCCTTGCAGACAGGACGAGAAGTGCTACGCAAATTCTTCTACAAACACAAAGAGATGAAGTGAGCTATTTCCCAGGCTCATCCTATCCTCACAGTACCTCCACTAGAAAGGTTAGTGCTATGGAATCACTTCGGAGGGTGGCTGAGGCACAGGGAGACCAAGATGACAATTAGACATCATCCCTCAGATCACAGAATCGTAGAATCATAGAATCATTTAGGTTGGAAAAGACCCTTGGGATCATCGAGTCCAACCATCATCTCCACTCTACAAAGTTCTCCCTTACACCATATCCCTTAACACCACATCTAAACGAGTCTTAAACACATCCAGGGGTGGTGACTCCACCACCTCCCTGGGCAGCCTATTCCAGTGTCTGACCACTCTTTCTGGGAAGAGTTTTTTCCTAATGTCCAGCCTAAACCTACCCTGTTGCAGCTTGAAGCCATTCCCTCTTGTTCTATCGCTAATGACCTGTGAGAAGAGACCAGCACCAACCTCTCTACAAAGATCCGAGCGTCATCTCCTACTGCACGAGTTTGACACAAGCCAGCTGTCTCGGGAAGACTTTATAACCGCGTTAGCATGACGCTGAACTCAAGCTAATCAGCTCAGACTCCTGGCCACAAAGAACTTGCTGGTATTGCTGGTCAGGAGCAAAATCAAAGGACTGAGCCACATTGTCATGGTCCTGCCCGGGCCCCCCGGCTGCTGTGGCATCTCTCCTCAGGCTGGGCAGCAGCAGCGCGGAGGTCTTGAAGTATCTCCGTGTCCCCGTTCCTTGAATTATACAGAATGCGTTCTTTCTTCTCCTGACTGAAAACAACCTGTGATTCACTGATTTCTTTCTAAGCGAACACGCAACCCCTTCCATGCAATCAGAGTTGTTTATTTCACTGCTTCCCCTTTCATCTGAGGCCGATGGCTTTCCATCTCTTCTCAGGCATCAAACGCTAATTTCACTTGGCTTTTGTCAGTGAAATGGGCTGGAACAGAGAGTCATAAACAACTGGATCAGTAACACTGATGTTTATTTAAAAGGCAGTTATGATTATTTTTTTTTTACTGTCGTTTTTTAACTCTTGAGATCCAGCATTTTTCTGCAGCCGTGTTGTTGCCCTCTCTGGCTTTACAGAGCAAGAAACTGAAGGTGGAGAAAACAAAACAAAACAAAAATTAAAGATAGATTTATTGGGATAAGATGGTCATTTGGCAATCACTGATCCTTGGGAGGCAATCCTGCAGAAGTCAATCCTGCGTTTCATTGGCAGCATGTGCTTAATAATGAGCTTAATAATTCATTGGCAGCATGTGCTTAATAATGAGCGCGGTCTTCTGCACTTGGGGGATCGGGCCCTTATTTGTGAACGACACCAGGTAGCCAGGTTAGAGGGAAGGAAATGTGAGGAATTATTTTTTCCCCCTTTTTTTTTTTCTGGGCAAATCTAGAACAAACCAGTGAAATGAGCTTGGGCAAACAGCATTTTAATGTAGCTGCATTGGGTAACAATCACAAAGTGACGATGGTAGCCCAGGTTTGGCAGGCACTAGAGCCCGCAAGAGCACAGCCAGAAACGCCTAAACTGGAGAAACTGTTTTAATATTATTGTGCTTTTCCCTTGAATATTTCAGAGCTTTCTTCTGCTCTTTTCCACAACGCAGGGGGAAATGCAAAATAAATGCCTGTGTTTGGAGGCTTGTGCAGACGCTGAAGCGAGACAGACTTCTGCTGGGCAAACATATTCTAGTTCAGGTCTTCTCATCTCTCAGCTCTTCTGTGTGCAAGCAAGAGTCCAACAAATACCTGTTGCTACATGGATGCCCCTCTTAGATGGTGGATTAGGGCTGTTGAGTCTTGTTTGCCTTGGCTGCCCAAGAAAGCCAACGTGTCACCTCTGCCCAGCCCCAAATCAGCTCTGGAGAACCACATGCTAAACACACCTACTGCTGAACGCCTCCTCTTTCCAAAGCTTTCAGATGCACACAGAGCAGTTTCTTGTCCTTGGGGAATGTTGGAAAGAAAACAGTGTTGTCGATAACTGTGAATTGCACTAATTGGGATATTTAATACTTGGTTGCAATTGCACTGGTGCTGAAACCATCAGACCCTGGCTATAAAAGACCCCAGTGTCAGAAATACAGTAGAGTTTTTCATGCCAACTGCTGTTCTGGGTTATGGCTCCAGTCTGGCTGCATTGCTCGGTGAAATATGTTATTAGAAAATTAAACCAACAAAGACAACGTTACAGCAATGTTCAAGCTGAGCCCAACCCACAGAGGGCTGGGACATTCACCAGAGCAGGGAACTGCATCCTAGGTCAGCCCAGATGGTGCGTACGGGGATGAATCCTGCAATGGGCTGAGTGCTCTCAAGGACTAAAGGTCTCAGGGAAATGTGATGGTGCTTACAGTCTCGCTCTGCTCAGGACTGAGCCCCCCTAGGCACCATGACCCCCCCATGACAACGCCAGCCACACCAGCATGGCTTAGAACTTGCCAACCACCGCTGGTGAACTGACCCATCGCTCCTTCTCCCTGGGGATTGAGAGGCTGCGTCCCGCTGGCTCAGGGCACGGGCTACCAAGGGAGCAGATGCCTTTTGCTTTCTCTCCTCTGTCCCTTTTCCCAGCAGCGTGCTGAGACGTGGCACCCTTTAACAAAGCTCTTCCTACGTGCCCTTGTTCTCCACATAGGGCTAGAAGGGGCCCCTTGCAAGAATGCTGACATAATCCACTGCTTAGAGCCCATCAAAACAGGGCAGCTTTGCCAAGGCCACCAGCAAGCAAAAAACATTTGCACTTTGCAGGATGGAACCCACTCATTCCTTTCCCAGTGGCTGCCCAGTACTCCTGTACTGGCCCAGCATGGATCTGAACTCACTGCTTACTGGTGGAAGAGGCTCTGTGGTCCATCAGATTGCCTGCCATTTAATCAAACTCACATCATGCTCACTCCGCTCTCTCCAGCTGAGACACGGGACTTTCTTAGCTGAGACAGAGCCTACTGGAGACGCCGGAAATTTCGTACTCAGGTGTCAAAGAAGAGAAATTTTGTCACTCCGTACGCTGGTCAAAAATTGATTTTGCAAGCATGAGTGCGCTTAGTCCTGGGGGCTACCTTTGATAAGAAATAATTTGTTAACAAACGGAGTTTATGCGCTGAGGGAATAGATCAGTATTTGAGTTAGTATTTCCTCTGCCAAGAAGCAGAAGTGATTGATCCACTTTGCAGTCTGCCTGATTTTTTGAGAAACTCCACTATATTAAATGAAACGAATTGATTTTTTGCCTCCTGTGTACTTACTTGCAAGAGCTGTAAAACAACAGAGAGCATGCAAGAGTATCATCTTGCAGTCATCAAACCTAGTGTGCTTTTCCCCTCTCAAATTCTACAAGGCGACTCAGCCAAACCTTCTGCAGAGGTGGATTCAGAGGCCAAGCCAGAGAACCTTCCAGCAGTAACCTAAACCGCTTCCAGTGGGGTTTATGGGTGAGACAATGACAAGCAGTGTCCTCTGTCTGGTATGGCACTGCTAGCGGGCGCCGTGGTAATGCTCTGATTTATACATTCATTTCCTACTCTCATCTGTGGTTTTGGGTCCCCGGCTCTGTCGCAGCACACTGTGCAGGGACACGGGCTCGTAGAGGAAGGATGGAATATCACTGATGTGTGCAAGCTGGTTTTTAAGAGCCCACAAAAAAACCCCAAACCACAACAAAACACACAACTCAAGAGCAACCACTTTTTCTGTGTTGTTGCTGTTGCAAGAGTTACAGTCAAAGAGGGGACAAGATAACATCTGCCCAGCCACAGCAAAGCAGTGGAAGCCCATGGCAGTTGATGAAGAGTTTCCCAAAGTTCAACCATAAAGCATTCGGCTCCCTTTTGTTAGAATTCATCTCTGCAGGGAGCACAGAAATAAACTCTTCTCGTGTCAAAAATATAAGAGGAGAGAGGAATGTAAGGGACAGGAATTTGAGCACTGAACAAGAAGCCCGAACAACCAGGCCATGGTGAGAAGGGGGACCCCATGAAACCTTGCAGGAGGTGCCCCTGTGCAGCCAGTAGTGCACACTTTTCACGTATGAGGGCACTAGCGTGTTTTTAATTGCGAACAGGTTTACTCTTGGTTCCAGCTCATAAGCAGATGTGAGGGAATAAAAAAAATACAGAGGTTTAAATCTGGCCACGGTACAAAAATTCTGTTTGCAGAGACATCCCTCAATGAGCCCCCGCTAGGTATGGCAGAAAGGCTTTTCGAAAAGGAAGGATTATGATTAAACACCAAGGAGGAGCTAAATCGGATTCTGATTTCAGTCTCTGCCATGTACGCCTGGAGTCAGCCTTGCAAAGTCAGGGGCGTTATTTCAGAATTCCCACCAAGGTTGTCGAGAAGCGAATGTCCGTCACTGTACTAAGCAGAAATTGGCCAGAAAAATACGCTCCTCTTGCCTGGCAGCCAGGCAGATTCTGAAGTTAGTTTCAGGGGTTGGGCTCGTGTTTAAATCTGGTTCAGAGTCCAAGTCCAGCAGCACTGAAATCTTACAGGCCTTGTATCGAAGGAGAATTTCAGTGTTTTGAGACAGAGAATTCTGCCATACTGCACGGTCTAAAACCAGGCTGTGCAGGAGGTCCCAGTGTCCCCAGGTCTGGCTGCCCATGTCCAGGAGAATGAAGCCAGAGCTGTTGCATTTCTCCTCGTCACATCGCCGTAGCGGAACCATTTCCCCGAGTTCCCAATGCTAAGACGCAGGACGAGTCCCAGCCATGGCCACAAAGAGGTTAACGAAGCACAAACGGAGGCCAACGTATGTATCTCTCCACATATCCTTGCTGAGGCGATCCGGATTACTGTTCCTGTGTAAATAAAGCATAGTGAGAGTGGGTGGTCAGCTCCCATCCGATCTGCTACGAAGCATGGGTTTTCTGGGCCTGGAAAAGCTCCAGCCATGTTGGCCTGACCCGAGAACTGCCAACTCTGCAGAACCATCACACCACGCTCCCCCTTTCGACGGACACGACGTATTTCTCTGTGCATTTAGCATCACCTGCTTCTGAAAGGCCGGATCCAACTGTCTCAATAATTAATGAAAGAGCCGATTCATTAATTGATCCAAAGCCCATTAATGGACGGTGGCCACTGGTGAATGCAGCTGAGGACTGGGTCTCAGGGAGCTGGTACAGAAGAAAGGGCTATATGAAGATAGACTATAAATAGCTACATTTATCTCACAATTTTAATAGAATTCCTTTAACTTGTTCACTCTTTCTTTTAGTATTGTCTACTATTACTATGGCCGCTGTTGTATTAGGTGTTGAACAGATCCAGAGAAAAAAGAAAAGAGCCTCTTTCCACCCAAAATCTGCAAACTAAGGTTAAGATAAAAGTAACACATGGATACACAAAAGAAAAACTAATCAAACAATACAACAGTTTTGTTCAGCATGCCAAAATGTGATCTCAGCACACCATGTCCCTAAATTGTTAAGATTTAAGCTGCTCCGCTAAGCAGGGTTTTAATGGAGAATTTGAAGAACTCAGCAAAGCTTTCCTTTCTTCAGCAGCAATTGAGCTCTTCAGCCTGAACAGATTTCAAACAAACAGTCCAACCTTTAGGCCACTTCGAAAACGAGTCACATCAAGCTCAGAAGAAATCTACCCCCGAAAAGAGCTTCAAAAACGAGTCACATCAAGCTCAGAAGAAAACTGCCCCCCACCAGAAGAGGCATCTGGTTCAGTGTGAGGATCCATAAACAGGAAAGGTTGGATCTGATTTTGAAATGCTCTTAGGAGGTACCAGAGAGGGCAGGAGCCAGAGCCAGGGGTTGTCTGAGCACACACGCTGCCCCATGCACACCAACCCGAGCTCTGGAGCTCAGCCGCAGACACCAGACTCCGCTCTCTGGCTGTTGGTGATACCGGTCTCAAAACCAAACAATTTCAGCACTACCAACATACAGCAATAATATAAAAGTACCTGCACTCTCAAAAAAAAAAAAAGAAAAGAAAAGTAATTTAGGAGGCTGTAAGTAACACATTGCCTGGTAAATCCTAGCTTAAGAGAGGAATCACTTTACCTCCTACAGACATTCAGCCATTTGGATTAAAAAAAACAACAACAACAACAACAACAGATTAATCCAAGGGGAATATAGAATGTCAGATAAACCGTAACGTAGCCAGGATACAAAAACTAGCTCCCGAGTTCCACATAATTTCTCCCCTTGCATGACTCCTCAGCACCTTTCCTTTTTACCTGAACCTTGACTTTCCCCAGCCACTTGCACTTATTTTTTATCTGTTTAAAACAAAGCCACCAAATTTGTTAAGCAATGTCCTTTGCTCATAACTCATCAGAGCTTTTCAAATGTTCGCTCGCTCCGGAGGTTAATGGATTCATCGTGTTAAAAAAAGCTCTAACTGGAAACTCAGAAAGTTTGTCTGGTCTTATCTCATGGTGGCAATCTGAGATGCATCCCCATCCCACTTCTAGGTGGAATAGAGGTATCTGCTGTTGCTTTCTTTGAGATACCATCAGACCATGCCGACCTCCACAGTTACACAGTTACTCGGAAAAAAGATGTTTGAATAGACGCTTGTCTCCTGCAGCGTTTGCACGTTTCAGAAACATGTTTCGGTGCTACCAGCGAATTCCTTGTCCTGCGTACCTTCTCTTTGCACTACACCATACTACTCTGAGTGCAAAGGCCATGGTAGAGACGTCATGGAGAATAACCTAGGGTACTGCGGTACCCTCTAGATCATGCAATGTTTCCCTTAGGTTAGTTTCCATCTCCCATGTCCTAAGTCTCTTCACCTGGGATGATATTACAGCCATCCGCAGCACCCTGTAGCATACACTGCACAGCAACGTACCTAAAAACATTGCTTTAACTATTAGCAGAAGAACAGATCTCCTGGGTTAGCCTGGCTTCCCTGGACAATGTACTAAGTTGTTTTCTGCCATCTGGTGTCCAGAGACTTAAGGCAGATGTTACCACTAATCAGAGTCTTCCAGATGGTCACCAGCCTCAGGATGTTTGTCTTACACAATTCTGTAGCCAAGAACCAAAGAGCTCTCCACATAGCCAAAATTCAACGATATTACCGAGGGAAATACCATCTGTGTGCTCTCACAGGGATTGAGTTAGACCTAACTCATCTGGAAAGAGCACTGTTTGGCATTTGGGAAGCTTCTTATCCTATCAAAGATCTCAAAAGTGCTTTGATAACTTTAATCAAGCCTCATTAAGCCTCACATGCACATCTGTAAGGCAAGTAAGGATTTCTTCTGCCTCGGTTACAGAGGAAAACACTGAGGCATTGGAAAGCAAAGCAGCTTGCCCTGGCCAGGGCTGTTGAGCCTTATGGTATTAGCTTGAATGTTGTGATATATTATTAGCGCAATATCATTCTTCTGGGGTCTCAAGTCTTAATTTTTGGAGGGTTATAGCAGGCAATGAGGCAAGTCCACTGTGAGGCCAGGAAAACAAATGAGGAACCTAGACTTTGATTGTTCTGTTTAAATTAAATTCATTCGAATCTCATTATAAAGACTCGAAATAAGCATTTTAACGTGTAGCAAGCTGCGCTCTCTCCAGCACCCTCAAATCTCCACTGCCTGCTCATTTTGTGGCCCATTCTCTAGCCAAGGAGTACCTGCTTGCAGATAGAGAGAGGCACAAAGTAAAAGTTTGACCCACGTTCCTGAGGGATTGTCCCAGGGAAAGCGCTCGTGTACAATCCGATGGCAGTGCCTTTCGAATACGGTGAAGTTTGGCTAACAAGCGAGTGCTTGCCAGGAGGTGCAGGCACCATGCTCCTGGGAAATACTTTGTTGCCTTTTTTTAAAGTTTGAATCAACTTCATCCATCTTTGTTATTTTCGTTGTAACTCAGATGGTCTAAAAATTGCGGAGGCCCCCAGTGTTTACTTTCGAAACAATAGAAAATGACTGGCTCTCAGTCACATGGATCCCAAGACTTTTTTCTAAAGTGTAATTAGAGTTCCTTCCATGGCTAATTAAATTCTCCAGTGAATGAAAACAAATTTCCTGGAATGAATATCATCTTGATTCACTTTGGGCAAAGCCAGGCTTACGTGCTTCTCCCACTCTGTTCTCTGAGGGTGTTGGCTACATTTCTGAAATCTTCTTGTCAACACATGACAATGCAGGGAAATAGTCTGGTGCTGGGGTCTGCGTACTCCTTTGCCACGGATTACAAGAAATTGTGTCTACCTTATTCCTCTTTTCTGCTTTATGTGATTTTATAGGCTTTTATTGTCTCCTGCATTAATCTTTTTTCCCAAGCAGAACAGTCATAGTCTATTTAACATCTCTCTGTACAATATGACACTGCACTTCTGACTATACCTCTTAACCTTTGCTGGACCTTTTCTATTTCTACTATATGTTTTTAAGCATGAGATACTGGTTGACTACCGCAGTTATGTGAGTACACTAGGATATGTACAGCAGAAATACGAACCCTTTTCTTATTTACAGAGCTCAGGATGCCAGTTCACTGCATGGCTTTCCCCTTACTCAGACATATCTACAAACTCCTGCCTCCCCAGTAGGAAGAAGTCTATGGTAATAAGCACTGGGTGAAAGAAGTCGTAATTATTGTTCTGACAACACTTAATTCCCAATACCTTGCTATTCCGCCTCATTTCCCTCCCAGGGAATGTACCCAAGTACCTATCAGGAGTGCCCACATGGTTTATGAGTGCACAGCAGTTGACTTTTACTGCTGATACAGCCACACGTACGGGAGAAAATCCTAGAACTTAGACATTAGTTACGAGTAAGTGAATGAATTTTCTTTAGTGCCGCAATTCCCCCCAGTAACTCCTGAAGAGAATGGCACTGTTTTACCTTTAAATGTAGCTTTAAGTTCCCAATGATGGAGAGATGCAGCCTTTTGTGCGATCACACTCATTTGGTTTTGAGAGCAATTTGCTCATAACTTGCTGAAGGCCACCAAGAAATCAGTTTACAAGCCACTTTGGACTGAAGCGGGGAAGATTCCTCCTGGGGCAGACAAAGATCCATACCTGGCAAAATCAGCTCCTTTCCTATGCTTGTTCCCTGGCTGTCATCTTCCCTGTGAGTCTGTATTTCATGCTGAGTGTTCCCCGGGGCAAGGCAGGCCTATACTCTGCATTTGGCAGTCAAGTGAGGTTAAAGTCAGCCCAAAGGAGACAATAAATCATTATCATGGTTAGACTGCGAGCAGATGCCTTTGGAGGCCATCCATTTTGAAGGCAAATTCCTTCCCTCTCTGACGTTTGCTTTCCTGTTTATTCATTTCAAAGCCTCCACAAATGGTGCTCAGTTCTCCATCATCTTTTGACACTGAACTCTGTGTCCAACTGGCCTCCAATCGCCTCTTGGTGGTAAACACCATCACATTCCCTCATGTGCTGGAAAACTTCATTCTCCAGACAAACTTGCAGTTTATCGTTTTACCACCCAACTTCCATTGTCCTGTCAGAAAGGAGACTGGGACCATACACTGAATAATAAGACAGAAGCAAGGTGCCACTTCACAGTTGAACGGAAGCAAGTGTTTCTAGGATGCGGCCTCAGAGGTCATACTCTGCCTACTTTCTCTACATCTATATCATGTCTACTATGACAGTTTGGTAGCTTGGGTATGTGGACACAGATAGCTGTGGTAGCACGTAACTATTTTACCTGGATGTTTGGGCTATGGCCAGCTAGTCGATGGTTGTGTTTCTGTGGAAGCAGATATCACTCATATCGCTTACAAACTGAGTGCTGGTTATTCCCAGCTCTTTGCTAAAATGGCGTGAAACAAGTAGACTGTTTTCACCTGGGTGTCAGGCCAATAGAGAACAGAAACGCTGTGTTGGAAGTGGAATGGACATGATCTCATTTTGTAAGAACTGCAGTTCCTGAACTCCTGTTGTTTGCTTAGTAACCTGTGAGTTGTTATGTGTGAAATTGCAGGTCTACTGAGTCAATTAACTTCATTATGCCATGAAATATTGGCAAATTTGACAGTAAAAGGCTGATTTCATACATTGCATTAAGTTGCCAAGAAGTTAGCTTGTGCGTCTGCTCAAATGCAGGATGCAGAAAGGCTAAGGATGGGAAGAAGGCAACTCTACTGGCAGCCATGGTTTGACCCACTCAATAGCTTAGCTTCAGCCTCTGCAAAATGTGGGGACCGACCTCTCTGCAATGGGGTAAAAATGAACATCTGCAGAATATTTTGGAAGAGGAAAGCATCAGAGAAGCAGGCACTGCTAGGTTTTATGTGTGTTTCTGGCGGCAGTCTGTGATTTCCCTAGTAGAGGTACGCGTGCGGTGGAACTGCTTTGCGCACTCACAACTCTTAAATTTCATTGGGCAAGAACGCGACTTGGATCATACCTATGCAGGGAGAAAAGAACCATGGCTTTTACATGTCGTGGATCCTGAGGTGTCAAAGATAGCAGCTGGCTGTGCTGACTGTACCCAGGGGTTGGGAGGGATGGAGCAAGGACTGTACGGGTTTCTTCTCCTACCACGTAAAAGCCAGACAGAATACTGAGGGTGTCCTCAAGCAAAGGTAACCTCTACACCAGCATCGGTATCTCAGCCGTGCAGTTTTAGAAGGTGTGCAGCATAAACTCCAGTCCCGTTCTTGGAGCACAAACACATCGCATTTGCCCCTATTTGAGTTTTAGAGGCCACAGCTTGCATCTTACACAAAAATGTTGTCAACTGAGATTCTCAGGAGCCATAAAGTAGCATAATCCCAGTGTCTCCAGCAACCCTACGCACAGCTGTGCTGTTTTAAACCTTAGAAAGTTCTCTGAGCCAAATGTTACCCAAGGCAGGCTGACAGGAGACCTAAGTTTCCCTCAGTCAGCTGCTCTCCCCTGTTTCCTGATGCCTCACCCTCTCCTCACATTGCCTCCTTGCCTCCCAGACAAAATGGCATAGTGTGTGTTGATCTTTCTTAGCTCTCTCAGAGAACCAGTTATAAAGAACCTCCAGACTGCCAAGAATAATCTGACAGCAGGAAAGCATAGTCTACTTGGACTGGATATGCCACCCATGTTGTGATGAGTGGAGCCAGGGGAGGTAAGCAGAGAGTAACACTGAAGGCTGTGCAGGGACTCAAAGCAGCGTTGTAGGATTGATATGAGATTGTCCTGGGAAATACCTAAGTGCTCTGGGTCTCTTCCACGCAACAAGACAACCTGTGGAAAGCTCCTTCATCGCAAGACCACAATGTGTGGCCACAACATCCTCGGCAACTTGCTCACCTCCTGCGACAAGTCCGCAGGACGACATCTCTGCACTAACTCCATCACAAACCAGCGTTCCGTTCCTTGGCTACACTTCTTGTGCAGGGCAGGGATTGAGTACAAGGGCTGCGTGGAAGTTGACTTTATGGGGGCCCAAATTCACACTTCAAGAGGGTGCAGATTCTTTGAAAGCAATAGATTCATACCTGAAGACATCCAGCAAACACATGGGAGTGGTGAGATGTCCTTGCAGCTCATCTTTTCACTACAAGTCCCCATCCATCTAGATGCGGTCAGTAGGTAGCTATTTCCTCCTGTGTTTGCCCAGAGATCAGTGCAGAATACTTCTATGGCTGCAACGTTGTTCTAGGTTTGCTAGGCATAGACCTTTATCAGTGGCAAGAAGACGAGGCTGAGCAGTACTTCAAGAGCCTGCTGGACTGTTTCCTCCCCTGGGGGACTATCAATCAGACCCAAATCACAAGTGCCGCATTCTGGATCTCAATAGCAATTTTGTAAATCCGTGAGGCAAGCAGGGTTTGCCCCGTTCATACGTGCAGTGACTGCCCCAGGACAGGACACCCCCCTCAATGACGTCTAGGTAGCACTCCTATCAGAAAGGGAGTCAAACAGATCAGCCAGAAAACACACAGAAGGGAAGCTGGCTTCAACCCAAACGGGCTGTTTCCCTCATATCTCCCCCCCTCAGAAGACGAGGATGAGGCCTCTGGTGTGTGAAGCATAAAGAACACCATGCTAGGTGAGGTAGGGATTGTTATCCATGATGAGAGAGATGGGAAAGCCCTTTCCCCCCTTCTGCCTGCCTTCCCTTTCACCAGCTTTGGCAACCTCTGCAGCATCAGCGCCGACTGAGGCCCCAGCTGAAACAGAAAGAAATACAACTTGAGGAATTTTCCAAACTGCAACATACAAATAAACACATTAGCCATCTTCCCCTCAGCAACCACAAAACATCCTCCCAAAAGCAACACAGCAAGTCACTTACTAGAGATTTAATGAGCTGTGGAAAAATAACACTATTCATTCTCAGCCACTTATTCTCTGTCCTTTCTGAAGTCATAGCTTGGGCCACCACAGAACCACACAGGCAGCATGCAAACTCCTGGGCAAAGGCACAAGCTCACTTCAGCACACAAGCTCCAAACAGTATTTGTTGGCTTGTAGCTTTGGCTCTGACCTGGTTTGACTCCAGCCTCCGCTGCGATAGCCCTAAATCCAAATGGGATTGAGCTCATGAAAGCTGGGAATTACTACCAGAAGAATGGTAGGAAGAGTTATCCCTTCTAGCAGTTGATTAGCTATATGCTTCATCTTTACTTTACAAGGACTGCAGATATTTCTATGGTACCTTTTTTTCCCCAGGACCTCAAAGCACATCACGAAGTGAGGGTTATTCATATCTCAGAATTCAGAAAACCAGATACAAGGAAATGATGTGGCTTGACCGCCTGAGACAGTGGAAGAACAGAGGCCATGTCTGATATGCTCCTAGGGCGGAATACGGTCCTCAAGCACAGTGCCTCCTCCAGCAAGCTTCTACCAGGATGGAAGGATGATTTCATTTCTACAATCTTTGCCTTACCGCCATGGTTGGTGCTGCATCCCTGCCTTCAAAATCAGCCAGCCTGAGATGCAGCAAGTTTGTCTGTTCTTATCTCATGGTGGCAATCTGAGATGCATCCCCATCCCACTTCTAGGTGGGATAGAGGTATCTGCTGTTGCTTTCTTTGAGATACCGTCAGACCATACTGACCTCCACAGTTACACTTCCCAACAGTGAGGACAAGCCTTGTGTTGTTAGAGAGCGCGCTCCAAGTTTCAACCACTGTTCCGCATGTCGACCAGCAGCAGCACCTGAAGGCCTCAGTGGTGGACCTGAACCCCGCAGTACTGAGGACTGGGAGCTGTTGCAAGATGGAAATGGAGCTCCACAGTCACTTAGTTGCCACTGGATGCTACTCAGAGCTGCGTACACGGCAGCAGCCAGCGTTCATAAGAAAATGTTACCTTTCCTCAGTGCCTGCCATTCAGTAAAGATGCAAGTAAATATTAGGAAACATGGTTGCACCCCACGAAGCTCTTTTCTATCAAAGAAGGGATGAAGACAGACACATATCAGTGCATGTGTAATGTTTTCCAAAAAAAGTCTTCTAATATTCTTTTTTAGCAGTTTCAAGAAGTTCACTGAACACCCCTTTCTCCCAATTTATTTTCCGCTTCACAGGGTTTTTTTCTTGGTCTCAGAATAAAAGCTGACGTTCACTAAGTGTAGAAAGGTTATATTCATCAGGTTGGTTTTTTTCCTCACAATTTAACTTGGAACCGTCTAACGAGCTTCACAAAGAGACTCAAGATTTCCTACCTCTTATGCAAACCAGATCTGGAAGCAGGAGGACCGCTCAGCTTCTATTCTGTTGAAGATTCGCATACCTCACACAGCTCAGATGATGGACTGACTGCAGCTGGTTGCATTCACATCTTGAAACTTGACAAGAGTTGCTTCCTAACCCGCTTGTTTCAAAGAGCGGTAACAATCTAACATGAATATCAGCTATTTACTTTCTGAAAAAGGTCTGCCAAAGAAAACTAGTATAAAACCACAAGTTTGTTCAAATTTTGGTCATATTCCATCTGTTCTGTTTGCAAAGCTGAGAGCACCTGTAGGCTAGCAAAGGGCTGTCGCAAACAGAGCTATACAATTTATAAAGAGCCACTGCAGACACCTCTTCTCTTTGCTGATGATTAGCCTTTCTTAGTCCTGTATAAATTACATCCAGATATCGTTCACAAAGGCCCAGTTGCTTCTCTAAAGACACTTTAATAGATGGGACTGTCAGCTAGGAATAGCATGCATCCCATCACTACACAAAGCACCAAGAAGAAATGGAGTTACTCTCTGGTTAATATTAGAGCTGGGAAAACAATGCCCCAAATCTTTATCTCCTTCTTAATGAGTGGGACCAGTTCACCTTCTACATCTCCTTTCTCCTTCATGATATGAAACCATTCCTATAGAAAAGACAATCGTGGCTTCAAAAGCCGTATCACCAATACATCAGCTTGCAAAGGAAGAATCGCCCTTGGCACGGGTCACACGTGTTCATCGTGACCACGGGCTGAGGCTTTTCTTGTTTGTTTAAGAAAAAAACCCAGCACATGATAAATCTGTGGGTGCCACTGTGTGGCAGAAGTCACACCTGCCTCCATCCTCGCTTTCGGCCAACACAAGCAATAGTACAAAAATGCCACCGGGAAGTGAAGGATGAGCCAAGAGCTGGATGAATACAAAAAACATTTTGATTTTGTTTTGGTTTGGTTTTTTTTTTTTTTTGGTGTTTTTTGGTGGGTATTTTGTGTTTGTTTGTTTTTTAATTTTAAAAGTCAGTGGTCTGCTTTCTGGCAGTTGACAACTCCAGCGTAGTATTACCGAGAAAAAATTATAACCATCTCTCCCATGTGACAGAGACCACCGCCAACTGCCTGGATCCTGGGTTCTGGGTTCTGCTACACACACGAACAATAACTAGTGTTGCTTCGGAGCTTCTGACAAGAGAGAATAAAGCTTTTTCCCTTTGTTTGCATTAAGTATGCACATACCACTGGAATTCCCAGACAATCCACCCTTCTCTAGCTTCCTTTAAGGCTCCATCCTGCGGGATGCTGAGCTCTGGGCCAATAAAGCACCTGGACGTGTACTTGGACTTAATCCCGGAGAAGACTCGCTGTGCTCACACAAAGTGTTGAGTCTCAGCTGTGGCCAGGGTTTTCAGCTACCACGCTGCCGAGAGGGAGACCTCCTAGCACTGAGCGGTTTTCTGCTATCAAAGGAGCTCTAGGAATGCAAGACATTTTCCTATGCTTTGGATCTTTGAATATAAAACAAATCAAAGGCTTCCGAGCACAGCCGGCCACTCCATTTTTATAAACAAACTTATTTCTGGAATTTGTGCTCTTCATAAGTAAGCGCTTGCTGAGATTCATGAATATCGCAAAGTTCAGAAAAATGATTACAAGAAGCTAAAAAACAGCACAAAAAACCCCACTGAAAAAGCCACTAACCAAAAGCTCTTGCCTGTACAGGGGATGGCAGCACTGCGATTGGAAAGCAGAAGGTCATACACGTAGATAGACCTGAGACAGATGCCTCCTAATCTTATCCAGCAATAACCACAGCAGAGCAAGCCGGCACAGAGCACAGCCACGGAACGTGTATGGAGGCCACGGATTATACACACAATTCCGTTCCTGCTATAGTCCATCGCTGCGTTTGCCCGTTTTCCCCCTTACATTTGTTTCCAGGTCTTCTATTCCTCCTCCCAGCCCAATTTTTCAGTGCAGCTGCTTGGTCAGGGCATCTTAGCAAAGATAGCTGCCTTTTCATTGCCCAAGCTTGCAAGGTGTGTGTGGATTTCATAACAGATTTGTTTAGCAAGGTCTGCTGACCAGTCTCCTTTGCCAATCACGAAATATTTCTGGAAAATGAAAGCTGTGACACACTCATTCCACAACTTGAAGGACAAGGCCAAGTGGATCCTTTCCAAAACCGTTGCAGGGCTAGTGACTGGCTCTCTCTTCTCACAGATCTAAAAACCTCATATCCCAACAAATCCTTTTTCCTTGAAGAGATCCCAATCAAGGCCGTTTACACAGAATGTGCATTTCATTTAGGGACTACAAGCCGTAAGAAACCGCTTTCAAATCAAAAAGGTGAAAAGCTACTTCGCTACGACTTCTACTGCTTGCTGCAAAAAGAGTACAGAGCATAAAAAAGTCAGGCTGAGGCTGAGCTGAGTTCTGTGGAGAAGAAGTTGGCCCTGCTTCGTTTCGGGGCTGAACCGACAAACTCTGGAGTTCCTTCCAACCTATGTAATTCTGTGATTCTACGATGGCCCTGTCTGTAGGAGACAGCGGTCTACAATGCGTTGTGACCAGCACAACTTCCATCACTCATCCTTGCTCGGTAGGCGAGGAATGAGAGACCAAGGCTTCAGCAGATAAGCCACAAAATCCGTTGTAGAAGACTGTCAGTCAGAACCTGGATAAACCCGAAGCGGGGAGCTGGTTTGTAGGCCTGTCAACCTGACTAGTAACCCCCAGACAAAAGAAATACCTATGAGGAAATATTTATTTTAGTGCACATTCCAGGCTATCAGATTTCTGGCAGTTTGATTTCAGCACCCTTGGGATCATGAGCCATGGGCCAAACTTGACAGTATCATCTCTGTGCGCTCTTAATCTTATTTCACTGGGAATTGCGGCTGGCCCCAGGCAGTCTCCAAGGAATCAACCCTCTTTCTGTCATCTTCTCATGTCAGCCCAGCGCTATCTGACATCCCAGGCAAACCTTTTCAGCTCATTGTTGCACACACAGATATATTGGCCTGAATTTGCACACATATTTTTTGTGTGGATTCATTCTGCTAATTCGCACGTGCCTGCATGGCAGAGGTCTTTTGGCGCCTGTCTTAGCTCTGCACTGGACTGGGATTTGCACATGATAGATTTAATTTCACTTTTGTTTATACTGACTTCAGCTTGATAAATTCAGAAGGGTCGTTCTTAGCATAACTGAGTGTCAGAAGCCAACCAGACACAAAAGACTTAAAATGGAGCAAGAAGGAATAAGATGAGCCTCACTGGGACACTTTCTGGCAGTGACAATGAATTTCAGAGATTTTCTTTTTTTTTCCCCTCTATTAATCTTTTCTCTTTGGACATTTTCAGAACTTCTCTGAAGTGAGGTACTTTCAGCCACAGGTTTTTGTTCTAATTGTTCTTAAGACCTTCACACTGGAGGCCTGAGCTCTGGAAATGTTCTTCCTGAGGTATTTTACAGATGGGATGAAAGGAGAAATACTGGATGCGTTGCAGGAAGCCTCCTAGCTTTCCCGAGCTTTCTGGTTTATTTTTGCAGACACATACAGCTCAGGTCAGAAAAGCCCGCAGATTCCGGGGAGCTTCTCCAAACCCCAAGCTCTAAACACCGCATTGCAGTCTTCCTGCGTAGCTGCATTCATTTGTCTGCAAACCGTCTGAGAAGAGAACTGCCCTTCTCTTGAGCTCAAATCATTTGTTCGGGGAAGTATCAAACAGCTGTAAGTAAATGCCAGGGAGTTTGACCCAAGAGCCTGCGCAGCGATAAAAGCAGATAGACCCGGACCTCAAAGGGACCAGCTTTCCTTTATAGATGCGCCAGTGCTGGCCTGAGCAGCTCCTTTCATGAGCAGCGAGTTGGCTGGCACCGCACAGACCTTCCAAATTATTTAACTCATTTTTCCACAGCCAGGCAGGCTTTGGGCAGGTGCTCGATAGCTGAGGCAGGGCTAATTAAAACCACTCTTGCAAAATCCGACCAAAGCCAATTAAAATAAATAAATAAATAAATAGTAATGATTGGTCCTCTAGAGCTCTGACAGAGCCTATGGATAAATCCTCCCAGTACCCGATGCTGTGCTGGCAGCTGGGGGAGATGCTTCAGGACTCCCCACGCACTGGGAAAAGACAACTTGGCAGGAGGGACAGCAGGCACTTTGAGATGACTTTAAGTTAGGCTTTCTTCCCCAGGGTGCATCTTTGCAAGGACGCACCCTGCCTGCTGGAACAAACGGAGGGGAAGAGCAGGTGCAAGAAGAAAGCACAAGCTGTTTGAAGAACCAGGAGCAAGGCTGGCAGCGGCGGGGGCTGCCGGTGCTCTGCTGGCAGGCACCCAACATTGCGGGACTTACCCCTCGTCAGACACGGTCGCGCCAAAGGGCTGGGCAGGCAGGCGCTGTTTTTCTTAACATATTCTGAACGGGACACCATGACATGGGTAGGTGATGGTGCAGAGATCAATACGTAATTAAGCGAAGACAAAACCTGCCATTGCCCCTCACCACCTGAGTGATGCTGAATGCGTCACTCGCCTCCCAGCTTCTCTCTTCGGACTAGGAGACTTTTAAGGAAGTGACTGTCCATCCTAAAGGCCTCACCTGGAGACACCAATGTAAGGTTAAAAATGAAAAGCAGCGGGTACGGACACCTGTTCTCCCCAGATGAAAAGCCAAAGTACATCCCCTAGAGGCTGACCTACAGAGAACCAGAACCAAAACCATCGCAACGTCCGGAACCTTTCTTTCCTCAGCTTCAGATGCACCCAAACTGTTGAAATTAAAGGCAGCAGGAATGAGGTAGAAAAGCCAGTTTTCATTGCCCTGCTTAGGGCTGATTTGTACCACAAACTTTGATAAAAGCTGGTGAATACCCTAACGCTCTGCCTGCTGACCTTTTAAAACCATATGATATTTCCTGTTAAAGATCACCAGCAGGAAGTTAGTTAACTACAGCCATCAAGGGCCCATAATCGCGTGGCAAATTAATGCCCTAGGGAGGTGAAAGACACCTTGGAGGAATTCAAATCTCTTTCAGAAGAATTCTTTCAGGCTGTTAGAAGCACACAAGTTGTATTGAAAAGGGTTTCTTGGGCTCATAGCAAATTAGGAAGGAGGTGACTGCGAGGGGTCATATGTGTCATCGTTGCCAGGGCAGGATAAACCCCGTGAAGCTAACCTAACTTCTCCAGAAGGCAAGGGCCGCCTGTGAAGCACTGGAACCATGTGCTGCCCTTTAACAGTCCAAATTGAACCTGGACCATGGCAATCACTAGTCACAAGGCAGTGCTTCTTTTGAAGGCTTACTCCAGGGGTTTCTCGCAAAAGCTTAAACAGGAGAGAAATGTGAGCAAAGTGACAAAAATTTAAGGAGGTTGTGTTTGTTTCTCCAGTAAGTTAAGCAAAGGATAGGGAGGCACTGCCAGACCACACAGTTCTGTTATTCAGGTATTTTTTTTTTTATTTTTTTTTTTTTTAATAAAAGGGAGACAACTTAGTTTTTGTTTCTTTGGTTCATAAATACAGCACGTGTGTGGTCTCCGGAGAAACACACCAGCCTGGGCTTTCCTGTCCCTAGTCTCTTCCCAACTGTTTTAAGGCACTGCTAATACCTGGTGGTAACGTCATTAGTGCGTTTGGGTGGGCAAGGAAACCGCGTCGCATGGAATGGCACTGTGGCCTCTCTCCTAAAGGGACAGCTGCCCAGCCTCTCTTCTCTGTTATTGCCAGCACCTTGCTTTGTGCCAGTGGTTTGGTGCCTGTGGTTAAATTTGCAGATGGCAACGCTAGCTTTGGAAGGTCCGGCTCCCTGGCTGGTGAGATCTGCAGAGCAGCGGCTGTGGTAAGGCCAGCGCTTGCCCTGGCAACTAATCCTGCCTGCTGGATGGCGGGAACAATTAAAATAGAGCTTGAGCTTTATTGCAGGCCTAGAAGAAGGATACTGATTTGGGTGCCTTTGCATAACAGAGCAAAGGTAGTTCTTCTGCCATTGTCCTGTGCCAGCAAGTGACAAAAGGTCTGTGCTCAGGACAGCCTGGAGTGAAGAACCAAAGCCCACATGCTAAAAGGATGCGAGGCGCTGAATGCCGGTCATATTCATTGCACTTTCCCACTCATTTCAGTCTTAAAAGAGACTCATAACCTCTGCAGAAGAGGCACAGATGCGTCTCATAGAGGGCTCTGTCTGGGTAGCTGTTACTTGTACAATACACGGTACTGTTGAGGCACAACAGAAATGGCCAAGTGTAGAATTTCAGGCTTACCATTGGATTTCCTGCCTTTGCCTGGAACAAAATTGTATCTGCGTCATTCAGTATATGGGAATTTCCTCTCTTAGATTACCTAAATGTTATTTAAAGAGGTACTGGGTAGATTTCATAACATATTTTAGCTTTGGAAAGGAATGTTTGTTATCAATTTATTAAAAAATGTTGCATTTATTGGTGATGTTTGGGCTAGAGATGCTTGTCTCTGAGCTACAAGTCCTCAGCAGTCTAAGATTTGTGCAGCTCTTTTTTGCTGTGTTACTATAATATAGTTAAATTATATATCGATACATAACAATATACTATATATTTGTTAGCAAATACAAATACTCATGCTGAAAGAATATAAATATTAACATAATTATCTATATTCCTCAGTATGTAATCAGATATTCACTTCGTATAAATCAGAACAAGCAGAACTGTATTTATGCAGAGGTATCTATTGATGCTAAACTACCCTAGGTCCCTGGACCAGATCACTAAGTCTAAGCTAACCAGAGGGTTTCCCCTCTTCCCCCATTCGTGTTGCTTTTCCAGAGAAATCACCTTAGCGTGCATTTCCACCGCTTTTGGACAACTTTGTTTCTAAGTCCCAGTCACCCTTCTGCTCTAATTTTCATACTTAATGCAAAGCAGAACGGTCTCCGGTCCTTTAGGCAAGCCGCGGGACCATTCCCTCTTCCCCACCTCTTAAATATAAAAAGCATGCAGCATAATCTTCCCTTCAGTCATGAAAAATACAGTATAATCTTAAGTAAATATTAGTGTTCCACTTACGTAAATACAAACTGCCATTGAGGGCTAAAGCACTGAGCCTGTCAAAACCCCAGACTGAGCATATTTCTTTGGAAAGGACAGTAAGGGTCAGGAGTGAAAGACACTTGGTGTTCACTGCGAGTTAGGGGAAGAGTTCTGCTGGAAAGAGAATGGGCCAAATAAGAGCTTCATCCTAGAGCTTCTGCCCTCATCAGGCGGTCCCTGATTCTCACTTGGTTATAACCAAGAGGTGGACCTTTCGCTACCTGGTCCTGTGCTTTTCTACAATGCTCTTCTCCCCCTGGCAGAGCGGGACAGGAGGGAAGGCTGGGTCCTGCTACTGAACAGATTAATTCTGTCAATTTTTTATTAGTCTTTAAAGCATCAGAGACATTCTACGCTTGGACCCTGGCTGCATTTGCCCCATCATTACTTTCTTTAAGCATTAATTTCGGACGCTTCTTTTTTTTTTTTTTGTCTCACGCCCTTTTACAATTCCCCTGCTCTGAGCCAAAGCCCGGCTTGTTCCGTAACTGCCATAACTTTGATGTAGACATTCAATTTCAGAACAGTGCTCAGATCTTTCCCGAGGATCCACCAGCAGCATACGCAGGTTGCCTTGTCCCGTGCGGTGATTCTGCGTACCTCTATTACATAGAATCGTCCAGGTTGGAAGGACCTTTAAGATTGTCATGCATGCCAACTTGCTGGCTTTGCTGCTAACGTTTCTCTTTGGCCCACTCCCTGGCAGGATACCTTTCCTCATTTGCAAAGAGAACCTGAAACCACAAAAGCATTTAAATGCCAAATCCCCACCGGCCTCAGTGGGATTTAGAGCCCCAAATACCTTTGCGAATCTACGAGTGGACAAAACGCCAGGAACCAGTGATAGCTAAAAGACAGAGAAGGGCGGGGGGGGATGGAAATAGATGAGCTCAACCTCCCAGCCTTGCAGTCAGACTAAACGGACCCAGCTTCTTCCCCCAGCTTTCCATCCTCCGTACAGACAACTCTGAGCGCTGGAGAATAATCACCTATATCCAGTTCCTCCTCCTAAGCCCTCCCCCCACCCAACTCGGCTTTATGACACCGAAAGCACGCACAGCCCATTTTAACATTTTCCAGCCCGAGAGCTGTAGTCCAACCAGGGTGGGCAAACAAACGTCTCGTCACCGCCAAGTATGGCCCAACATTGGCTCCAGCAAGAAATTTCCAGCCACTATGGAGCCAGACACATTTACATTCCTCTATTTGAAGTAAAACCCTAATCCTTTGGAAGATTTGCAGTCTGAGCAAGAGCTGTGCTCTCACCCGTGCCTTTAAGGTTTCTTTCTGTCTTGCAGCAAGGGGCAGCAGCAGACTTCTAAAGAAAGAAGGGGCTGTTAAAGAAAATGGACTGGAATTTCATGAAGGGGGCTTTTCTTTTGTTTCAGTTCTTTGAGGGCTGTGAGGGTTTTCACAAATTTATCTTCAGGATCTCCCCTCTAGGAAATGAATTAAGCTTTTTTTCTCCTCCTTATTTTACCAGCAGGTAAACATAAGTGTGTAGAAGGAAAGTGTCTTGTCCGATGCCATCCAAAAAGTAAAGATTTCACAGCAGAGCCAGCATGGGGACTCTAGAAACTTTGGCTCCAGTAAGCCTGTTAACGAACACAGACTCAAAACACAAGTTTGTCACAATTCTGATCACGTGAAAGGGCCGTTAGCAGCTTTGACTTTCCCTGCTGATTGTTGCCCAGAATTACTGCATTCATTTTTACTGCATGCATTGTGTTTTGTTCCTCACCCTCCACCTGTTGGCAACGGGTGGGTGGAATTCTTCTAAAAACTGGAATATACTTGGAAGTCAGGGGGAGGATGGTTCCAGCGTAGTAAGCACATGGCTTAATCCTATAGCTCTTACAGCCCTTAGAAGCGATACACCTGAGGTACGTGCTCTTGACTAGCAAATCGGTTCACGGATGTGACATCCAGTCTCCAGTTATATGCCTTCTTTAACAGAGGAGTATTTCCATAGACCTTAAATTTTATGAAATGGCCTTCCTTGCTAAGAATAAAACAACGGGAGAAATGAACAAACAGAAAGCTACCCTTTTTGTACTATGCATCAGTTCATGAACTTCTTATAAGATCCAGAATCACCTAGTGACTGTCTTTTGCAGGGAAGGAAGAAGTGCTAATGCAGGTGAGCGTGCAGAGAATTCCTTCTGGAACTGCTGAAAACGCTCAATGCCCTGCCCTTCTCTCCAATTCTAAGCTCACAGAGTGACAACCCACATCTCAGCACTTCATGGGAACCAAGACGTCCAAACAGACAGAGGACATAGCTCTATGCTTCATGTTGTCCTGTCTGCTCAGACAACAGCCAGCAAAAACATTCCAGAGTAGAACATGGTTGAGATGTTTGGACTCATCAATAGGAACAGCAGAGCCTACCAGGCCTTGATACTTGGCACAGTCCTGAGCACAGAATGTTAGCTCTGGTTATACCTGGGAAAGCCTAAGAGAGCAAATTTCCACGTTGCTATGCGTACAGAAGTGAGGAGTGGCTGGGACCACAGCACTGGATCTAGCCAGGCATCAAGCTGGCAAGCCTTTGGTAAGCTTCTCGTGGGCATCTCTGCCAGCGCACCAGGTGCGTGGGGACATCCAAGCCTACACCTTCCCTGTGACACCCAACACCCTCTCCTGTTTCCCTGCCGAGGTGAGGCCGCACCGACCACAGGAGAACTTTGGGGTGAGCACATGGTAGTTAGTTATTGCCCAGGCTGGGACTCCAGGATGTGGTTGTGGCCTGGATCTCAGCCTTGGCCCCCAGGCAAGAGCACTGTGAGTATAAGGGCTCTCACTTCCTTCCTGGCCAAGCCCAAGGACTAGAAGCAGTCTCAGAATGGGTCACTGAATGCCTTTTCACTCCTGGAATTTCATACAGATTACCTAGCAAACCATAAATTAGTCCTGCTTCTGGATTTCCAGTCAAGGGCTTGGACTTGCTGACCTAGTCTCTTGTTTCTTTCAGCACAGACATTGTGAAACCCCGACTTTCCTGTTTTCTCTCTCCTTAGAAAAAAAACCAAAAAAAAAAAAAAATTCTTCAAAGAATATTAAAGGTTCTTTTGCTGGCTAGCCTTACACATCAACTTTCCAAGCAACAGTACCACAATAGTTTCTCCTTTCAAATGTCAGGACCAAACACTCCTGTTTATTTTGTGTCTGCAGACAGTCCATCTACTCTTTTCAGGAGGATGAGGGAGTATTTGATGTAGGGAGGAAGGGTTAAAACTGGAGCAAAACATGTTCATTCCACGCTAAGGCATTATTCTTCCCACGCTTGACTCGGATCACCTCACCGCTGCCAAGGTAGCTGTGGAAAACAGAGTAAATAAACCTGCTGCAAAGCTCACACATGCAGTATTCTAATTATTTTAGCTTTGGCCAGCTACAGGAGTGTGACAAGACTATGTCTTCCCAGCAGTAACGCGGGTTTTCTCTAGTCATATTCTCCAGCTCTGTTGGATCTTTTCTCCTAAGGTTGGGCAATACGTGACTGAGCGGTGGCAGTGGTGCCTCCTGGGGCCTGCAGCCACACGCGTACCGACAGGTTGGCCCTTGGTTCTCTGAAGTCCTCCTCTTGGAGTCCCAAGTCATGGCATGTTTATCTGCACAGCAAAGAGCTAAAGGGGGATAGATAGTGGGAAAGATCAATGTTTTTTAATAGCAAATCTCCATTTCATGCCAAAGGTGTGGATTCTCCCATTACAATTTAGGTTCTCTATTTCTCCTCTGTAGACTCTTTCTATGAAAAGCTTAAATTAAAAGATACATATGCAGAAGTCCACTCTGTAGGCAGGACTGACCATGCCTGTTGTCATACCCTGACTGTAAACAACAACATGCCTCCAGCTTCCCTTGCTGTCTCCGGCATATCGCAAAACCGTCACAGTTCCCTACAGTCTTCTCACTGCACTTCACTTCACTGGGTAAATACAATAATATGGAATAATAAATTAATGATTTCAGTTTCAGATCTTGTAGCTGGTAAGAAGGGTAGCTCTGGAAACAGAGACATTCCAAGAGGATTACAGTTAAGTGGTTAATAACCTCTGATGAGGATCATTAGAATCCGAAAGGAAAAACAAAACAATACAGAGGAAGGGGAAAAGGGAAAAACAAGCTGGCTCTTGTTCCACAGTGCTACGGCATCTGCTGCTGAACAATTCTAGCACTCAACCAGTCGCAATACCGTACAAGTCCTTCCAGCACCATGCTTTTCCAACATTTTCCAGGCTACAGACTACACTTATTTCAGGATAACACTACAGTTCCCAGCTCTTTGCTTACTATTGTGCTTAAATCACACCCAGAAGAGAAAACTAATCCAGCTAGTTCCATCTCAGTTAACTGGACAAAGACAACCTCTGCCCGTTTGAGAGGGTCAAAAGTGTTTTAAGATCAGACAAATAGTCTCATCACAACTTGATCAGAAATTATCACATTTTCCACTTCTTTGACAAACTGTGTCACCAAAAATAATTTCTGCTTGCCCAAAAAAAGTAATAAGCCTGTGGCAGAGCCAAGACCACTGCAGGATAACCTTCCCCCTCTACCCACCACCAGCTCGGTTTAGAACATTGCTCCTTACAGCAAAGTCTCTAGCGCTAATACAAAAATGAGCCCCATTTTGCTGGCAGGACGCAAAGCCCTAGTTCTCCACACAGAAAGGAGCTTGTACCTGAGAAATACCATGAGTAATCACTCTGTGATTCTCTGAATATCTCCATGCTGCCCTCATAGCAGTTTTTCAGAGAGAGCTCCATGGGTTCTGGCTGGCTGAAGTAAGTCAGAACAGGAGACGGTCCAGGGAAGCTCTTCTTGATCCTTTATGTTCCTTTAGGTTTTATTAATATATTGACAAGAAGGCACAAGGAATTTTGACAGCTTCTTTACAGCATTTTCCAGAAGCCTGAAATGGGATTCAAGTGGCAGACCTCTAAATTCCTGTAAAGTTCCTCTGTATGCCATGGCAAATTAGGAATTTGCTGTCCAAACCACATATACTGAACTGGCTCTGATCCTGCTGCATTAACATTCTGATGTGTTTTCCTTTCCCTCTATTTCATTCCCTCTGGCCAACTACAATTGTTACGCATCTATGAATCATGGCTTCCTGGTCTTCAAGGCTGACCCACTAATAACAGCATTATTTGCATTATAGTCAGCCTATTTCACTAGACATTGTGCAAAAATCTAGAAAATGACAGACCTTGCCTCACAGAGTCAACAACAGAATTAGAAAACGTCTGTTCCTTCTTACACAGAGAAGTGGGAGGTTCTTGAATTCCCTTATGTGTTTGTTCAGTGGTTGCATGAAGATGGTACTTTGAGAACTCCCCCGATTAACTAGTTTCCACACCGTGCCAAAAGACCACCCTCATAACTGGATTTGCCTCTCATCATCAGAGAGATCAAGGAAGCAATAGCCCATGAATGGGGAATCATCCTCTTCATAGAATCGCAGAATGGTTTGGGTTGGAAGGGACCTTAAAGATCACCCAGTGCCACCCCCTGCCCTGGGCAGGGACACCTCCCACCAGCCCAGGTTGCTCCAAGCCCCGTCCAACCTGGCCTTGAACCCCTCCAGGGATGGGGCAGCCACAGCTTCTCTGGGCAACCTGGGCCAGGGGCTCATCGCCCTCACAGCAAACAATTTCTTCCTGAGATCTAATCTAAATCTCCCCTCTTTTGGTTTAAAACCGTTACCCCTCGTTACCCCTAGAGGAAGAATACAGGTAAGAACAAGCGTAACTTCCTTTATGCAGAAGTATCTTTCCATCCTAAACTAACCCTGCACCAAATCAGTAAGTCTGAGCTAACCAGAGGGTTTCCCCTCTTCCCCCATTCCTTCCCTTTAACAATTTCAAATGAAGCCTTATATCCACTCTTCAGCTGAGAATATTTCTAGATTAGACTGCTTCAGAGCCCCAAACGCCTCCCCAGTCCCTCACTCTCACTCTTCCCAGCGGTGCCACTTCCAACTGCCCAGGCCACATTCTCTCTCCTTTCCCCCTGCTTTTGTCACCTCTGCGGAAGCCATCTATGTCTCTGAAATAACTTTCCTATATTAGGTAAAATAGCCTCAAAAACTGGGTGCTGAGTGTTCACAGCCCTCAAAGAAGCATCTTGCAGCCGATCAGTTACCGCTGCCTACATATTTGAACCAAAAGGGATACGTTTTTTGCTGGCAGACGGTGGAGACTTGCTGAACCTGAGCCAAGAAAATAGATGAGGCAAGGGGTGTTAAAAGCTACCGTCTCGCCTCTTCTACACATCACACGCACGAGTGCCTTCAGCACCCAGGGCCCGGAGCCCAGACAATTCGCTGAAAGTCTAATGCATTTCAGATAAGGCCTTTGACTATTACCTGGATTGACAGCCAGAGAATGGGAGGAAAAATCCAGGCTCCATCCTACGCAGCCGAGCAGAAAGCATCCCAGTTCACAGGCTAACCTAGGTCAAGTGATTTGGCGCCTGCGGTGTATTAAAGCTATTTACAAGAGAAGAGAGGGAGGGATTTACAGAACTTGAAGGGAACCCACTCTCCCAGTGAAAATTGGGTTTTATTATTTTAATTTGTGATACGTCCTGGCTCTGTGCCCACGGTCAGGGTTGGAAAGGCACTGTCTTTAGTAGAGAAAATGGGAAAATGAACAATATTTCTAAAACCCCCTCCGTTTCACGACTACCCAGCTCACATACTTTGCTTTCATTCTACGGACCGTCACCAGAAAGCTGTGCCTTCAGGTTGGAAGTGGACAGAATCCACTCTAAGTTCCCCAACAGCCACGTGCATTTGTACACACGCTCTCAGACATACCTGAAAGTACCAGGGCAAGGATGCAAAAGGACTACCACGTTCAGAGCCTCTGTCAGAAAGATAAACGTGTCTCTCGTCCAGAAAGACAAACTGGGAACTCCAGAAAGACTCTTGTGAGGTTTCAGCCATCTCCCGTTTGAGCTGGAATGGTGTTTCACACATGACTAGTGCTCTCAGAACAGGGTATGCCTGGGGGACAGATTGCAGAACCTGCCAAAATGCTGAAAGATTATGAGACATTTGGGACTGAGAGAGTTGACTCTTCCTAACTCTTTCCAAGGCTTAATTTCTTAGAAGAAGCCTTACCTATTCAAGCCCGATGTACCCCCCACAACACTGTGTATCATCATCCTCTGCTCATCCAACTGTCAGCCCAAAGGCAGGGAAGGGACACAGTCACTCCAAGTGGCCAAGGTGGGCTGGGAGCTCCAGAGCGACAGTAGCCATCACACTGTCCTGTACCAGCGTAAAGCTCCCGAGTTCTCCACACATTGTTTATCCAGTGGGAAAACTGAAGGGGGAATTACTCCTTCTGAAGGAGATGGACACAATTCCTCCTTTGGAGTCTTAGAAAGCTGCCTTTCCCACCATGTTTTGTTGGTCTCCCAGTTATTGTGTGCCATCAGTGGCTATAAACCAGCTGATGCTTCTGTCCGCTTCCCAGCGGAGACACAGGTCTTGCCTCAAGTTTCCACGAGGAGCTCATGTCTCATGCTGGGCTGGGTGAGCGGCAGCGGTCCTGAGTGGGGCAGTTGGACACCTCACGCCCCTTCTGGCTCTAGATGGAGCAGCCAGGGCTGGGGGGCTCTGTACGGATGACACGCAGCAGAGGGGAACCAGCACCAGTTCACTCATTGCGTTAGTCCTCGTGGTCTGACCTCAGCACAGACACACCACGTCAGGACAATAAACATAATAATTCCCTACAACATCTTGACTCTTTCCCCTCTGCTTCTGTTTTCCCTCTTCACTTTTCCTTTCTCTTTTATTTCTTCCTGGGCTGTTTGTTGGGAAATCCAATATTCTGAGACCAACTTGCCAGCCCTCACCTCTGCTTGTCCCCCTCCACCTCCTGTCCCCTTCTGCTCTTTGATCTGAAGATCAAAGAGAGAAATGAGCACAAGCTGGTGACAGTAAGAAAATCAACAGACGCGCGGAGAAAAGGAAAACACCTACTTGCAAAGAGGAATGGTATTATTTATTCCTCCACTTGTGGTGGCCCCCACAGGCAGCTCTCTTCCTTGATTCTCTGAACTTGGCATGAAGGTCTGACAAATGTCCCTGACTGAACAATGCCCAATGTTTTGGAGTAATTTGGGAACCCCACATTGTGGGCTACCATCCAAAAAATGTATGTTTTTCTTATAATTGGTCCAACTGATTTCTGCTGCAAGGCTCCAGTTCTATCGCTTTTCTCCACTGCTGCGGTATCAAAGCACACCACAGGGTTATGGAATCAGCTGCTCCCCATCGCAGAGGAAAATCGAGCGCCGTCGTGCCCATTCTGCACTGGGTCAGTGCTGCCTGGACAGCTGGAGTGCCGGAGGATAAACCACCAAGAGCACCCCTCTGAGTCTTTCGGCTTTACCCTTAGAAAACTTCCTTTTCAGTTCCGAATCAGAATCTGCTTAGCTGGGAAATACAAGCAGGACCTTCCGCTGACACAGCATAGATGCTCCACAGCAGCTTTAAAATCAATGACTGAAACATGAGTTGGTGGTTTTTTTTCTGGTGGCTGCGATGCCTTACATGTATTACACTGGGAACATAATTTCCTAATATCCCACAGACACTTACCCATGGCGCACTATCGCTGTTGTCTCAGATTCAAGAGCAGGGTAAGGACAGCCCGTACGAGCAGCTACAGTCATCTGAGCCCCTGACATTCTTCTCATCCTTCTCCAGATATGTAAATATATATGTATAGGCGCAGAGCAAAGCATATCCCTCTGCTGCTCAGGCTCAGTTTCTGTGATGAAAAGGAAAATAGCCCAGGCCCTTTTTTTTGTGAGAATTGCCTAGCATTTACAGAAAAAGGGCAAAATAAGTGTAGGGGGAGTAAATATTGTCTACCGCTAAACAAGGGCTAAACCCAACATCCCCACGGGTTGCTAACTCGCCATGGCTGTCAGCACTGATCATAATCAATTGGTCACTCATCGCAGGAAAGCAAATGGTCAGGCCACAGCCTGCCCCACAGAATCAACAGGCTAATTATTATACTCGGTCTCGCTGGAATAAGCCTGCTATTAAACTCCCAGGAGTCTCACAAAGCTAAAAGGTTGTCCTCCAGCGATGTCAAGGAGACCTGGAGCAGTATCCCTGAGATTTCTCTGCGGTTCATTCATGTTTTAGCAATGGGGAATAACAGAGCGGAGGAAGGTGGCCATCTCTGCAAGAGCAAAGAAACAGTTTCGTGATGTTTCCGGAGCTTCCTCATCACAAACTCTCCTCCATAGCAATCCCCCTGCCTGGACTCGAGGATTTTCTCTCTTCCCAGAACGAGAAGAGGAACGCAGCGGTTCTCGCAGGACGGTTTTCTGAGCGGTAACTATCAATTTACCAGGCACGTCATTTGCAAACCCGGGAAGATTGTCTCTTCGGCATCAGCCCGTCCTGCCTCCCGCAGCATCCCTCGCCGGCGGGCAGGAGGCCAGGGCTGTCACTCGGCACAGGCCCTGTCAGCAGGCTCTTTAGCCATCACAACACTGTCAGCCCTGGCGCCCGGGCAACTGTGGGAGGATGCTTAATGAGGCCCAATTTGTCTGGCTGCAAGGGAGGAGAAGCCAGGGACACGTTGTGTCCTGAAACAGAGCTACGCGCTTGAGGCTAAAGCTGCGGGACCCGAGGGGAAAGGCAGAGAAGCTAAAGCAACAAATAGCCTCTTCTTCCCCAACCCTCTCCCTGCCCCCCTGGGGACGGGACGGGTTAAACACCGGCCCTTCTGTCTCTATGCGCAGTTCTGCTTCCTCTCTCCGAACTCCTTAATCTCTTTTTGCAACTCCCGGAGTTGCACCTACTCTATGAACAGTCTCCTGCTCAGCCTGGCTAAACACGTTTTTTTTTTTTTTTTATCTAGCACACGGTAATTAAGACATTTAGAGTGAGACGCTTCTTCCTACCAGCACAAAACTCCACATGGCTATTATCTGCACCTTGGGGATAACTGCGACACTCCGCTTCCGTGAAAACTCCTCCAGCCGAGGGTTATTACAGTGCAACAATCCACCTGTCTCCTTGTAAATCCGGCAGCTTTAGCCACACCATCCTCGCGCCTTCCTGCCAAGCTACATCCTGCTTTTTCTCAATATAAATGACTAATTCTCCACACTACTTCCCGTCACATGAAAAGGTTTCACTCGGGGCTGTGTCTGGTTAAAACAAAACAAAGCGCGGCAAAAATTGCTTCTAGCTAAAAGAAAAATTCTTTCAATATTATATCACCGTTCCTTTCCATCACATCTCACATTACGATTCCAAGGCACTGAATGAGAGCACATTTTACCTGTGAGTAGGAGATGGGTAATCCTGATTTCCCATGGGTTCATAGACACCCACGGTAGGGAAGCGGGGTGGAAATTCCACTGTAACTGATGGGAAAGATGAGCTCAGGTGGAACGGCAGCAGCTTTCCCTTGACGCTCTGGCCCATGACTCCAAATCAACCACAAAGGTGAGATAATCCAGGAGATTTGGGGACAGAAGAGCAGAGCAGACTGTGCAGAGGGCTTCACTGCAGAGTGCCGAGGGTGGAAGAAGATGCCTGACACAAGATGTCTTTTGCTCTCTCGGTTAAATGACCTTCTTACTACTTGATTTGCAAAGGTACGTTAGAAGCCATCTCCTGTATGGACAGATCAGCCTTTCCCATAAAAGGCTGTCAATTACTGTCACCTTGAATTAATTGTAACAGTCGCCCGCCAGCACGCATGAGCTCAGAGAGGTTGGGATCAGGTCAGCGATCGGCCTGTTACATTACCAGAAGGCTATTGTTTAACCGTATCTTCCAGCAAGGAATTTTTTGCAATCTTTCCATGGGAGTTGGCTATTAAATGTGAGCCTGGAAGTTGTGAGAAACAGAGGATCCTTGTCCCATCATGAAAACAATTTAATCTACTCTCTCAAACATTAGCAATTAAAGACAGGGTAGGAACACGCTTCTTGGGTTGGGAATCTCATCGAAACTCCTTTTTCATTTTGAGAATTCTGGGGAGCTTTGGGGCACTGGGTGATTTGATCCTACCTTATTTATTAGTGGCTTCCGACACTTCCAGATCAGAAAAACACCCACAAAAGCAGGCTGGCTTTAATTGAACTGAGTCCCTTCCGTACCTTCCCAGCTCAATGTGACAAATCTGCCACCACAGCTGAGTGAACGGAAAGATGCCGAGAGGCTTGTCTTACTCCAAAGCCATTGAAGCGTTTAGATCTTCCTGGCCTGCCTTTGACTACGGTTGACACTGCAAACTGCTCTCAGTCCAACGTCCTTCCTTTTCCTGCATAAAGACAAATACAACACCAAACCCAAGGCCTGAAGAAAGCGTATCTGGTTCACCTGATTTTTGCTCACTATGGAAACGAGCGCCTGGATACCTTTTGTGATTGAGAAGTAGCAGAGACCGAGGTACAAGCCAGCACAGTAACTAACACGCAACTTGGTGAGTATTCAGTCATGGAGTCTGCCTCTGCGACACAACAGCTGCGGTTCAGGCAGGAACTTCTCCCCCTCCAAATGACCACAACTGCCGATGACTGATTTCACAACTACAGGAGACCCCGATCACATACGCTGGGACATGATTGCCTCATTTAATCCCCTGCCAAGCTCTGCACAGGGTTCTGCCACGCACCACCACAGCACGTCCCAGTGCCTTCAGGAAGGTACCCCAAAGAGAGGGGGCTTGCTTCCCCCAAAAGAGGCAAATCTGCATCCTAAGACTCCTCCGAGCACTTTTTACTCATGCAAGTACACCCATCAGCTTCAGCAAGATCCAGAGTCTGCAAGAATGACTCATAATGAGCAATAAAAGGTTGATCACTCATGTCCACTGATTTGAGGCGGCGCCGTGGTTTGGGTCGGGGTAGAGGAGGCAGGAGCAGCCAGCCTTCCTGCAAAATCCATCTGTAGCTGTGGCTGGGGGCAGTGGCGTCAGGAGGCCGTCTCCAGGGCTGCGGGGAGGCGGTGGGATGTCACGTTGTGCAAGAGCCGCGAGCTGTGCGGTTAGCAGAGCTCAGCCCAGGGTTTGCGTGGCGCCCATGTGCCTCAGGTCATCTCGGGAAGCACCTGCTGTGTAGGTGCCAGACAGAGATGATATCAAATGAAACTTTGGCACCAAAATTGACATACTTCTGCAAAGCCAATTTACATTCCTTGCTCTGGGCTTCTGGAGCCAAAAGGAAAAAAAAATAATTAAAAAAATATATTAAAAAAAAAAAAAAAAGAGGACTTTGGATCCAAACTTGACGCCGTGGCTCCGGTTTGCCTAGCATAGTTTCCCTGGTATAATGCTAAAATGAGGTTCTGGCTCACAGTGGTGTGTCCTAGAAGAGTCCCCAGTGGGTATTGCAAAGTCTATCATAAGAGCAGACTGGGAACAAGACAGCAATTATGAGATTGTGATGAAAAATGGTCTATTTGTTGCATTGCCCAACCCTGTTCCCATCTTTGTCCTCAAGGGCTTCTTTGCAGACACTGTGATTTGCTGTTTTTTTCTTAATGATGTTGGTTTGGAAAAGAGACGCCTTTTTTTCCGCCCTCCTGACACACAGCCCATGTGGTGCCTCCTTCCTTCCTTCCCTCCCTCTCCCCTGCAGCAGCCGGCATCCTCAGCGAGGGGATCAGCAGATCCGCAGCCCCACAGCTCCTACCCCAGCAGCGAAGCAGCATCAAACAACACGTGCAGGTTTACTATGAGCAAACCGACCCTGTTGGCCGCTCACAGAAAATACAGAGTTGGGTAATCTGCATTTTCTGGTCTTGAATCTATACTATAAGCTATAAGTTATTGCTCGTACCCTTACAAAGCTGGGTTGAGAAGCCCTTTCTACTGCCAGGGCTTTAACAGCTTGCTACGTGCGTCCTGTCCCAGGGTCACCGACAAAGCGCAGTGGATACAGCCCAGCTTCTGTGTTGACCTTTCAGCTTCACAGTCTCAGCCAAATTACGTGGCTTGAGCATCCAAAATCCATTCTTTTCTTACACTAATAGCTAACAGCTTGGTGCCCCACCAGCTCCCTTCCCAATACAAAGCATAAATTAATAACCCAGCGTTAGGTGGTTTTCATGTAACATAATACTGATGTAGTAATACAGAATAACATACAACATTACTGATGTATATTATAATGCAAGTTATTAATTTTCCCATTTGTTTGGTCTTTTGCCTACTTGTTTCGTGAAGGCACCGTCTTAACGTAACTCTGTATTAACACGAGGGTTATTTTAACAATAAATATATTTCTTCTTGTTTAGGCTTCTCGTTCAGACCTGGCAAACACTTGTGCACATGTTCAGCAAGTCAGGATGAGGACTTTGCTTTTCCAGTTTTGTCCGTTCCCTCTGGCTGCCTTCCGTAGCATTCCTACACGCCAGCAGACATCACTGGGAGCACACAGGTTCTTTGCCGACAGCTTCTTTCTGCTTCTCAGCTCACATTCTGCCCAAATACTCACACTTGGTTCTTCTCAAACTTAACCACCCATGTCTGAGATGTTCTTGCTGCCTCTGTGGTCCACCTGACCATCTTTCCTCCTTTGCTTTCTCTGCCCCCACTCGACAGCCCCATCCTTCTGCATCTGAACCCTGTGGACACAGCTCGGCCCTGGCGTGTCCTACTCAGGCCCTGGGATTTAATGGCTCCTACAGTTTCAGTGACCTGATTTTTCTAAAGGAGCTTTGCAGCTTCTTACATCTCTCCTGCATGAAGAGCAGGTCTTACTTGTACAGCTTCAGAGAAGTTCCAGACAGCCCAGAGCATCATAGTATTAACCTGTTTCGCTCTTCGAGAGTAGCACAAGCTTTTTGAAAAGGTGCTTAAGAAATCAGACTTCTGTTTTTATTGGAGTCCCTGAAAGCCAAAAGCAGCCACGATTATACGAACTTAAATTTTTCTAAAGCTCCCCCTTGGCCTCTGCAGTTTCTACCCAAAGCAAATACACTCAGGCTATAGGGCTCGGCTGAAATGAAGGTAACGCTCATTAGAGTATAAAGGCTTCACCTTTATGAGTAAGGCAACAGCAAAATACCACTGAACTGATTATTTAAAGAAACATGTTTTATGTCGCCTTTATTGATTCTCTTCTGAGGCGCTGATTTGGCAAATACTTATACAGGTGTGTAATTGAAGCCCCTGAGGAGGGCCAGGCAGCTAATTATTTGGAGGAATGGAGGGCCTTTTGTGCCAGCTAAATAATGAAATATACATTTGCAAGCCTGTCAGTGAGCAAGCAGTTCTCCTTTCATTGACTATTATCCCATCTGTGTTATGGGTTTGTGTTAGGCAGCTTCCACCGGCAATGAAAAAAGCAGCAGTAAGTAGATTCAGACAATTTTCAAGTCTTTTCCCAGTTGGGTATAAATGTCACTTGGGGCAGAGTTTTATTTTCACTGTTTGTCTTGTAATTTTCTTTTCTGGGCAGGAAGGTTTCAAGTCTTGGGTGCTGATGAGGGTTTATGATTAAAACTAAACGCTACTGGCTGCGTGTCTACAGATGCCCATAGGAACGGTGGGAAGGCTTTGGAGGACGCTGGTCTCTCCAGTGCCACTGCCCAGCTTTCTCTGAGTTCATAGACTGTGTTGGGTCAGAAGGGACCTCTAAAGGCCATCTCGTCCCACCCCCCTGCAGTGAGCAGGGACATCTGTAACTAGATCAGGTCACTCAGAGCCTCATCCAGCCTGGCCTTGAATGTCTCCAGGGATGGGGCCTCCCCCAGCTCTCTGGGCAACCTGGGCTCAGATAGCCAAGGGTTTCACAAAACCCTCGTGGCACATACCTCCAGCCCGTGGCTCAGCAGCACCAGTTGGTCACTGGTCTGACCACCAACCGCTTTCTGTGGCCAAGTCTTCCCATTCCCTGCCGGTACTCTCCCTGCCTAGTCCATTCCTGCTGCAGTTTCACAGCTGCTTTGGCAAAGGATTCCCATTTTCCTCTCTGTGCCTATCCCCCAATTCTGTCTAGAACAGGAAAAAAAATAATTAATATTTATTTTCCTCTTCAAAAACCCGGTGTTACCCCTCTTCTTGTTTTATTTGTAAACAAACAGGTGAGGACAGCCTCCTCTGGGGTTATTTCTCCAAGTTAAGCTTTCCCTGCTTTTCATTATCATCTTTCCCTACAATCCTCTCTCCACAGATTTCTTTATGTTCATATCTAATCACAACAGACCGTTTGCCATGCGAGACAGTCCAAGACAAATAGCTAATGGGAGAGATTTCGACTGCTTCTTTCTAGGAAGGATGTGTTTGCAGGAAACCAGCAGACATCGCCCAGAAAAAAAAAAAAAAAAAACCAAAAAAAACCACCAGAAAGTACAGCTGAGAGTAAAAATCAAGCTTGGAAGTATAAGATCAGATTTGGAACTTTGTTTTGTCTCCCTACCCCCAGCCCCCTCCAGCAAAGCCTCACCAAAGGAGATCTGGCAGGAGAGATCACTTTACACGTGTTTTCTCCGAGCAATCCCAGACCTTCCTGGATCACCGAGAATTTAGACACTAGCAACGAGGGGCAAGTTCCCTGCTGCCTCCATCCATGTCTCCAGCACTTCCCTAGAGTCAGCCAGGCTCACTTCCACGTCCTCATCCTCAGCTTTGTGATCTCCAGCCCCCTTTCAGGCTACCAGAGCTAGCGTCTTGCAGAAGGAGATTCACAGAGGCCATCTATTTGGCCAAAAGGCAGCCTTTAACTCCCTCCTACTGGCAAGTGTCTTGCTGCAGTGAAATAAGTTGTTCTCAAACTCTCTGACTCTTTATTGCTGCCCCAAACATCAGTGTCCATGGCATGACCTTTCAGGGGAGGTACAATATCTTGTTTCAAGCCTTTTTGTCTCTACCAATGCGGGAGAAGAACTGTCAATCTGCACAAACTCCACTAAAATTCATGCTAGTGAGTACAAAGATCAAGGAAAGTGTGATAATTCCCTTGGGCTGAGAGCTGGTCGAGCAACGGCATTCCATTTCCTCACTTGATTCCACTGCCACTTTGCCAGCATCGCTGTTGCGTTGCATCACCTGCTGTCCGGATTCCCGCTGGGACATTTTGGAGAGTCATAGAATCACAGAACGGTTTGGGTTGGAAGGGACCTTAAAGATCACCCAGTGCCACCCCCTGCCCTGGGCAGGGACACCTCCCACCAGCCCAGGTTGCTCCAAGCCCTGTCCAACCTGGCCTTGAACCCCTCCAGGGATGGGGCAGCCACAGCTTCTCTGGGCAACCTGGGCCAGGGGCTCACCACCCTCACAGCAAACAATTTCTTCCTCGGATCTCATCTAAATCTCCCCTCCTTCAGTTTGAAACCGTTACCCCTCATCCTGTCATTACACTCCCTGATCCAGAGTCCCTCCCCAGCTTTCCTGGAGCCCCTTTAGGGACTGGAAGGGGCTCTGAGGTCTCCCCGGAGCCTTCTCTTCTCCAGGCTGAACCCCCCCAGCTCTCTCAGCCTGTCCCCACAGCAGAGGGGCTCCAGCCCTTGGATCATCTCTGTGGCCTCCCCTGGCCCCGCTCCAACAGGTCCATGTCCTTCCTGTGCTGAGGGCTCCAGAGCTGGACACAGTACTGCAGGTGGGGTCTCACCAGAGCAGAGCAGAGGGGCAGAATCACCTCCCTCGACCTGCTGGCCACGCTTCTTTTGATGCAGCCCAGGATGCGGTTGGCTTTCTGGGCTGCCAGTGCACTTTGCCGGCTCATGTTGAGTCCCAGAAAGCCAGCCTGACACTGTCACAGCCCTGGCCCTCGTTTGTGGCCATCCTCTCTTCTTCCTCCCCATTTATGTCCTGCTAACGACATGGTCTCACAAAAGTTCTTGCTCACATCCTATACAGACGGGTGGGCTACTGACAATCTACCCAGAGTTGCCCCTTGTAGTAAATCGCATAGCTTCATTAAAATGGGTTAGAAGCTTTGCGTGAGCTGGAAATTTGAGCCGCAGTAAAGCAAGTAGCACTAATATAAAGGCAAAGAGCTGAGTAAATAGATATGGAAATGCATCGTGCAGAACCGGCTGCACCAGTGCACCGCCAGGCTGGGAGCAAGCCTTCTGCATCCGTACTGGCTTACTGGATCCAGTTCACTGTCCTTTGGTGTTTGAGGGGTCTCTATTTGGTCTTCCACACGTCTAGAAGTGCCTTTTCCTTTTCAAGTATTTGTCCCTCCAAGTCATCTCCTATCTGTGTGCTGCAGGAACGGAACTGGAGCCCTCAGTATGAAGCTGGCGGCAAAGTAACGCGTCCAAAAAGCGTGGGAGGCTGGTAACATTTCTCTGCAGAGGTCAGAGTACTGTCCGGCGTTATTGGCAGAGACAAAGAGCATTTCTAGCTGTTATCACATTGTCACTTCACCTTTGAATAATCCCACAGAGTTACTCGGGGGGGTTGTTTTGCTTTTCCAATCCCTTTAATCAACTCCTCTCGTCTGGGAAAAGCTGATGGGATTTGTCACGTTGGGTAAGGGCTGACTCATTTATAAATTGGCCTAAGCTTGCACAGACACACTCAAATCCTGATCCAGTCTGTCCCAGCCTTCCTTTTCACTCCAAAGAGCCTTGGTTCCCAAGGCAGTTGAGATACCAAAGCAGGAAGCACTCAGCCCTTTGAGGATCAGGGGTTTGTCTGGAATTATTAAAATAAATAAATAAATAAAAATCCTTCCCCAGAGGATGCGAGGCGTGTTTGGGTGAAAACATTACACAGAAGTCAGACACCATGTTATCTTTTTCCACGCAGCCTGTACGTAGCTACGGTGATAAGAGACAACAGTCACCCACAGGTGTCCGAGTGGTGATCGCCTGGTTTCTCGGTGAAATGAGATCGTGCCTGACGTCTGTGTGCAACACCTTCTAACTAAACCTGGCAGCGATGTGAAGGTCTCGGACATATCTAAGTTCCTACAGGTTTCATGAAAAAAAAGCATCCAGGTAAAAGCAGCCAATTTATGCATATTCTCAAAAAAAAGAAGTCTGTAACAAAACAAAAACAAGAAAGAGAACCATCCACCTAGAAAGAAGTTAAATGGTCCGCCTGAAACCACCGAACAAACAGAGCTGACCTCAGGCATCCTACCTCCCACCATTATTAATTGGATGAGACAATTGTTACGCAGGGAAGCAGGGGAGGCAGTCACCGAACCCTCTAGTCAAAACCGGAGCCCACACAGCATAGAACGAAGCCAAAGACCCAAAAAAAAGCCGCTCTAGCGTAGCTCTCCCAAGGCCACAGCTAAAAACCCAGCATGGAAATAGCTACGCCAGGTCAGAGCGAGCTCTCCGTGCCTCCACCAGTGACCAAAAGCCAACGTTGAGAAGGGCAGAGTATAGTCACCAAACAGGAGGGGCAGGACACAACGGCTCCTTTTTGCTGCTTAAGCAAGAGGAGCAGCAGTGACTCATGGGCGGTGCAGAGCCCGTGACACCAACCGAGGGAGACTCAATGGCTCCACGCCACGCTCCGCTGTTTCGTTAGGGTCGTTAAGCTGCGGCAGCCGTCCCTGGGCAAGGCTGCTGGCAGGACGAGGACACGGGAAGCAGGAACCTGGCTGCAGTTGGAAACAGTAATTTTTTCCATTCCCCCGCACCCCCCACCTCCTTTTTTTTTGGGCCTGATACAACTAGGCTGTGTCTTTAGCAAATGCTCCCGCTGAGTTTTCCGAGTCAAAACAGCACATTCCTTATGACCCCAAATGCCTGTGCGATCCCACTGGGCACGAGAGGAGAGGGGGAAGCGAGAGCAGTCCTGGAGGTGAGCTGGGCCAGCTGGAAGGAGGACGTTGGTCTCAGTGGTCCAGTGGAGACAGAGCTCATTTGGAACTGCCCCTTCTGGAGATGAGCAGGACGGCAGTTCCAAGATCCTCAGCCCAGCTTCTGCGCCACACAGCGAGTGGTGGCCAGTCCCATGGTACGGCGGCAGAGCTGGGCAAGGAAAAGCGGCAGAGCCCTGGGCATCCCTGGTCCATGAGAAACCTGGTCCATGAACCCCCCGCGTGCTGTTTTGAAGTGCTGGTGGTGGTTTGCGGATGGGATTGACTTTGGATGGAGCCTTGTTTGCACATGGCTAGAGTTCATCAGGCCTTAAACAGTGATTCTTAACTCTTACTACTTTTACTCCAAGCAGTGAGAGCTGACATTAAAACACAAGGCATTTAGATAGCTTTAACATCATTAATGACTGAGAGGGGATCCCATCAATGCTCAGCAATAGCTACAGGGCGGGGGGCTCTTGCCTCTTGGATGGGGCCAGACTCCTCTCAGTGGTGCCCGGAGACAGGACAAGGGGCAACGGGCACAAACTTGACCATGGGAAGTTCCATCTCAACACGAGGAGGAACTTCTTTGCTGTGAGGGTGGCAGAGCCCTGGCACAGGCTGCCCAGAGAGGTGGGGGAGTCTCCGTCTCTGGAGACATTCCAACCCCGCCTGGACACGTTCCTGTGCCACCTGCTCTGGGTGACCCTGCTCTGGCAGGGGGGGGACTGGGTGATCTCCAAAGGGCCCTTCCAACCCCTGCCAGTCGGTGACTCTGTGACGATGGCTTGGAAAATGAGGCAGAGGGGAGCATGGGAGGAGGCCTGGGTTCTCTGGACAGGTGTCCCTAGTTTCCAGAGAGGATCTAGCGGGCACGCGTGTGCGCACCTATATCCGACACCCCTGCACAGGCTGCGCACACAGCAGTTCCCAAATACCTGCCGAGCCTGTGGAAAGCTTTCCGTCGCCTTCCCATCTTGTCCATGGTGGAGGGGAGCGGTACCTGGCACGGCTGCAAATCCTCTCCCCCTCATCCACCTTCTGCCTCCCCCCTTATCAGATCCTGCTCATTGTGAGTTCCGAGCTAATGGCTTCCTCGGGTACAGCCCAGAATGGTGTTATCGGTGAAGATCCCTATCACTAACATACCCTAAGGCTCCAGCTCCTATTTGTTTAAACCAGGGGGGAAAGCGAGAAGAATGTAACCCATTGAGCCCTAGCAAGGCAAGGGGCAACGGCTGGAGATCCAGCACTGAGATGTCTAGCACCGCTGTCTGACACGCTCTCCCTCTTTCCCTGGCATTTTTCTTTAAAGGAAAGAGTAAATATGGAAGTACAGACCAATTCCACAAATACCAGATGCGCAGGGGTCAGACTGTCTGTAGTTCGCCCGTTGCTCTCGGCTACCCAGCACGCTCCGGCTGCTGCCAACGGCTTCGTGGCAGAGGTCTTTTTGGAAAAGGGGATGTTTGTCCTGGTACAGGGACCCGGAGGGACACAAACGACTGGCTTCTGAGCTCTCTGTGCGGCCCCTGTTCCCCTGTGGTGTGAAGAAGCCCATTAGAACACGTGTGACAGGGGTCCGGCCTCCCAAGGTCATCGCAGCAATGACAAGATGTGCAGGGACGCAGAGGCACTTGCTAACTGCTCCGTGTGTGTTATTGCAAGATGAATAGCCTCCAGGCAAGTAACCCGATACATTTTATTATTACAAAATGGGATTTTTATGTGCAGAATTTGGATATCACACATACTTCAGTTTCTTTTTCTGACCATGAAAGATATGCAAGTTACTTTTGAGATGGCAGAGAATATTAACCCCCTCCTCGCCCCAGGCACTCAAAAGCTCTGACAAAGCGAAGAAGAAAATAAACTCCTCTCCAATCGCTTCGCAGGTCTGCGACGGGAGGAAATAAGGAGCTCTGCCCACCCCTCAGATGGCATTAGTCAGACACCGCAGCATTTTTAAAACAGTCTGTCATTAATCACGACAACGCGAGAGAGCGAGATCAAAGGGGCAGAAATCTGAAATGCCAGTTTCAGGTTCCCTGCAGTTAAAGGTAATGACAAGGCTAGGAACCCGCAACACGCGATCCCCGAGCGTTCTGATCGAGTTGGGCACCCACCGCCGTAGGACCCAGAACTTCTGTACGGCCCCCTCATTTCACGGCTTTAGCCCAGGTGAAGATCTAGCGGCATGGATTTATCCAAACCACAGAAAACAGTGTAGCAAGACTGGAACCTTCAAAGGGATGACATTTCCAGTAGCTCCTGCCTGTGGTAGAAACTGGAAATACCATCAGCAGATGATATTTCCTCATCCCCGACTGCAGAACACCTCTGGCCACGCAAAGGCAGCAGCATCACGGTGGTGGGGTTACCCAGAAAGGCTTCAGAGAAGACACTCCCCCCACTCCCAGGGGAATTTCCATTTAATTTTCATCAGGAGGCTTCAGGAAGGCTGATGACTCTTTCCCTGAGTGGAAGAGAGATGTGATCCTTCGGTGCCAGTTCCCTTTGGCAGAAGCCCTGAATTTCTTTGATACCCCTGCCCTTCTTCTCAGCAGGAGGGGGACATTGATGCTCTCCCAACTTGCGGTGGCATGAACAGGAGTTATTCACGCCTGTAAGGCGCTAGCACTCTTCACAAAGACAATGTTCTTCCTGGTCATCAGGGATAGCAGATGATACCTAAGGGCAACCGAAGAGCACTCTAGAACTCAAGCACTCACTAACCTGGTGTGAGCTTAACACACACCGGCTGCTGTAACCCACCGGAGACCCTTTCCCAAAGGGTTAGTGTTGAACGGGATATAGGACACAGAAAGAATGAGGGGATTTGCCCAAGGTCATCGAACAGGTCAATGGGAGTGCTGGAAAGACAGCCCAGATTTTCCGTTCTCTTGCTCCGAGACAAATTTGCTCCCGCAGGCAAGTGTGTGTCCCCTTGGCTTACAGCAGCCACCAACTCAACCCGGGCTATCTACCCCCCAGGCTCCAACGCCAGGGGCAACAACACAACTACCCGCGAGCTGCCCAGTTCCTCACTGCCCAGCCTCTTGGAAAAACATCCCCAGAATCTCTATCACTTCATAAAACTTTAAAACCAAAGCCTGGTTGGAGATATTTATACCGTTTGAGATCATTTCCCCCAGCCTGACCGTCCCTCCTGTTTTATAGATTACTGGCAGCTCCCAGCACCCTTTGCTGGGAAAAAGGGGGTTTGATAATTACAACGGCCCTTGAGAACTTCGCTTTGAACAAAAACAAACAAACAAAAAGAAAAACCCCAACTCCGTCATCCTGTAAGGTTTTGTTAGATTCCAAGTGTAACCCCCCCCCACAGAGCAAACATTCAGCGGCCTGTCAAAGGAGACACCTGAGATGATAGTTTTAAGGGGAGTTTTCAGCCCCTTGAAATCAGCTCAGATTTTTTTTTCCCTCGCAACTGGAGCCGCCCCGAAGAGCACTCTCCCATCTACTGAAACGCAGTTTCCTGTCCACGCAGACGTCCCGGCTAATCCGTACCGCAGCTAGTGCCGCCAAGGACTTTGTGCCGACCTTTAAACCCAGCTCGTGCTGGGACACAGGCTGTCTTTGCCCGCCCGCGGGAGCTGCGGGCCAGCGAGGCCCCTGGAGGGATGCTCCTGGCCTTCGCAGTGTATCTCAGATACGTTTCGCTTAAAGAAAAAGTCTCGGAAAGGTTGTCAGACCTTTCTAAATAAGCCAGGAATGCCTGAGCGAGAGACAACAGGAACACCCAGAGCCCAGCCTTGCTCCGTCTCTATCCTGAGATCTGGGCACTTTGTTTTTCTGCCCCCCGACGACCCGGCGCTGATCCAGCTCCCCAGGGAGCCCGTCCCTGACACCTCTTCCCACCGCTCCTTCAGGACAACAAGCTCTGAAAAAGCCTACGGTGAAGAGGAGCATTCCTCAAATGGAGCGAGACGACAAACCCTTGTCCAGACAGAGCTCCAAATGCCATTATTGCCACCACCCTGCCAGCCAGGGCCGCTCGCGGGGGACAGCATCTCCTTCCAGGGAGCTGGGAAAACCCGCATCCGCTCTTCCAGCCCTCTGCAAGCCAGCCCCAGCGAGAGGGAGGGCAAACAGCAGGCAGAAAAAGAAATAAACGCTGAAACCACTGCGAAGGACAAACATGCAAACGGTGTTTATGCCAAACAAACAGCAAACACGACACTTTCTTTGCTAAAAAAACAAACCCCAAGCTGCAGTAAAGAACCAAAGTACGGGGTGGATCTAACAAAGAAGCAAGCGCTCAAACGAGATTTAAGATCCTGACTTTAAAATCCACAAAACCTGCAGGAAGGTTTTATGGAGACACAAAGTAGTGTTCTCCATGTAATGCTGGGTTTATTTATACATATTTTTTTTTTTTTTTAATCAGATCAATACGTCAAGTATTTCTCACAAGTCCTAACGGTAGAGAAGAGGCCTCCACACATGCTGGCACTGCCGGGGGGACACCAGGGCTGTCTCGAACCTCAGCCGGGAAGGGGACACCCTGGAGAGACAGCCCCGGAGAAGCACCTGTGTAACTCTGGAGTCTGCACCGGCCAGTCCTCGCAGAGCCGTCCCCGTCCCCGCACGGCAGAGCTCTGCGCTCCCGTTCAACGCCGTGTAACTTTTGAGCTGGTGTTTCCCACCTTATCTGCATTTGGAGCCTCCGCGTGGGTCGATTAACCCATCCTACGACCAAGGGAAAAGCACGACAGACATTTCGCAAGTGTTTCTTCCATCCCCACCCCCTGCAAGCACATTGATTTGTCTGGGCAATTACAGAAGCACGGATCTGTGCAGCGGAGTTTAAGTGTGTGTATGAGAAAGCTGTGTATTAGGTGGCGACGGTATTGCTGTAATCCTGTCTGCTCCGGCCCTGCTGCGGAAGGAGGCGGGTACAGCTCGCCCCAAACCTCCACGGCAGGTCTGGGGTGGCCCAGGAGGATTTCCATGAAGCCTTCCCTTCTCACCAAGGGAGCAGGCTGTTTCCCTGCAGAAAACATCTGCAAGGGACCCAAACAACGGAGCTGTCGTGCTTCATGGTAAGTTTGGGGTGCTGTACAGTGAAGGCGCAGGGCAGCCAGGTGGGCTGAGTTCACGGTGCCATCTTAATTCCCATCCTCTCCTCAAACCAGGGCGCCAAGCTCCCCTCCGGCACACATCCCGTCTCCTCCTGGCCACCTTCCTCCCCCTTCTCATCCAGCCCTTCAATGCCCGTCCTCAGACGGCCCACGGGGCAGCAGACCCACGCGCAACCCGCCGCACGCCAGCTGTGGCCAGGCAGCTCTCGACACGCGCCATCCCACTTCACAGAAAAATGAGTCACCTTAAAACAGAGCAGGGGAACACCCTGCCCACGGACAGTGACCCCCAAGCCCCTGGCACAAAGGAGCCCAGGGAGAAGCGAGACCCGGCAGCAGCCCAGGGTCTCGTGTCCGTGGACACCTCCAAATTGAGTCCGTGCTGGAGGCAAACCCGGCTCGGGTGCCTCAACACTGGGGTTCGGATTGGGAATTTCCATGTAAAACATAATAAAAGGACAGGTGTTTTGTCCCTGCACACCGAGCCCCTGCAAGATGCAACAAAATCAGCCCCAGCCTGAACGGAAGCTACGGTAACGCTACGTCAGCTGTGCTGGAATATTATGGCCTCAGCAGCAAAGGCGTAAGATCGTTGCCCAAGCATCTTGTACGTCAGGATAAAGGGAGGTAAAACATTAAGAAGGTGAGGTCAGAAGCCATGCTCCAGCAGCTCTCCTAGACCATTCCAGCTTTCCCAAGAGCCACAAGGAAGGAGGCATTTCCAACTCCTACATCCCGTCTATTCTCAGGACTGCCCAGGGCATAGAGGCTATTTTAAACCAGAACAGCTTGCCACAGCAGAAATACAAACACGACACCCTTTCCAAGCCTGGAGATAGAGCAGTCTAAGCAGCAACAAAGAAACACCATTTCCCCCCAAACGCAGAGTGGGGTTACAGGACTGACCAGCAGACGCAGCTCCTCCGCTCCGCAGGGGTCCAGCAGCTCCTCGTCAACGCTATTATTATAAACGCCTCTCCAGCCCTTCACTGCCGGTTATTTATTGGGGGAATCCTGAATGCCAGAAGCTCTGCAGCAGGTGAGCGGTGCTGCCGGAAACGCGGTGCACCTGGATCCCTCACGGCATGGCCTCCCAGCCGGCATTGGCCCCCGCCTAACCTCAGCACTGCATAAACCTGCCGAGGGACAATCAGCTCTGGAATTGGTGGGGGTCTGATAATTTCTTTCCCCAGATAAGGGCCAGGAGGCAAAGAAATAAAGACTCGAGGTCTTCTTGGTGCTTTGTTCTATTTTTCCAGGGTTATCTCCCCCGCTTTCCGTGGAACCCCCCCCGGATACAGCTCGTTGGAGTCTGCTGTTTGGGCTCTCTACATCGTAGTGATTACAAGACCGAAGTATGTGCTGTTAATTTTTAAATATCATATAGTGTTAATGCTATATGTAGGGCTAATTTTACTCTGCTTTTTTTCCACTACAGTCACCAATTCCGAATGCTTTTTAAATTACCCTTAAGTTTTCCTCGAGGATGAAGCATTTAACTAACATCCTGTCGCTCGCTTCTGTTTGCCGGCGCCTCTCCGAGAAGAGGCCTGGAAAGGGTCTCTCTGTTGGATTTCATCGTTGTCCTCGGGACTGATTTATACCCTACGCCTATTTATAACAGGAGTTTTATACGACAAACTAATCATTTTGCTTGCCGGTTAATAGCCCGCCATTCAAGGGGAGTTTACGTGTGCCGGGCTCTCTCCTCTGGAGTGAGGAAAGGCAGGCGATCCGCTGCTAATCCAACGTAAATACCCCCGGAGTCAGGCTGGAACGTGGCATCCAAATCGTTTACAAAAACGTGAAATTTGAATAGAGCTTAAAACCTCATAACCTGTCAGCTCCCAGCCAGAGAAAATACTCAGCGAGCGCCCGCAACGGGAATCTCGGTGCCTGGGAGATGGCTTGGATTTGTCTGGAGCGGAGAGAGCGGGGGTGCGAAGGGGACGAGCCTGGCACTGTGGAGGAAGCTGTGCTCAGCCCCGACTCTAACAAAGCCTGTCCGAGGGCTACTTCAAGGCCAGCGTGAATGAAATAGAAAGAATTCACTGCAAATTCCATGTCTGAAGGGCTGCTCCAGCGCTGCACCGTGCCCTTGGGAGCCAGTTAGGGTGGTGGTAAACACGGGGACAGCGAAAAGCAGCGGGATCAGGACAACCCAGCCATCCATGTAGCTCAAAGGACAAAAGTTTATAGCGGCCATGCCAGCAGAAACACACCTGAAAGGTCAACCCTGCAGTCAAGCCCTGAGCTAGACCAAACACCTGGGATACTCCGGGATGAAGCATTTCTGCCAGGTTTCCCACCAGCCCCTGGGCTCTCCCTCAGGCTCACGAGCCACAGCTACCAGCTGGTTTCGTGAGGACCCCCAGCACAGAAGGAGCCAAAAACCTCGCAGCAATGCTACCTGGCTGACACCTTTGAGACGAGGGCAGAGGCGTGCTCCAGAAACAGGAGGCTCCGACACTTACCATCACACCAGGCAAGGAACTGTAGCTTGAAGCCAGACGCTTTTTATCTGGACTCTGTTTAGAATAAGGAATTACGAGTGAAGATAATCGCTTTTATAGACATTGTAATCAGCAGTCAGTGCTCACCCTGGGATGGTTTGGTTTATGGTTGGCATCTTGGAATCAAGAAGCTCTCAGACGGGAAAAATCCATGTGAGTGATCTCAAACCCCTGGAGTGTGAACACACCTCCCTCGGAGAGAGGGGCCGGGAGGACGATGAGTGAGCAAGGGCATGGAGGCGGCAAAGATGCAGTAAATGTTAACTGACCCCTGTGGGGTGTCACAATAACCTTTTAGAAAGTGCCCTTGAGCTAATACATAGCACCTGGACAGAGTTACGGCTGCAAATACAAGTTATTAACGTTGGAAACTTTTTGAAGGTGATTCTGTGGCAAAGGTTTCTGTGAAGAACTCAAAGGCGAGGGTAAGAAAAACTTGTTCCGGTAAGAAGAGATGGACTTTCCTTCACCTCCAGTTTCCCTGGAACCCTTAGAAATTGTAAATAAAAAAAAAAATATCACGACTGTTTGTGTTTCCTATTCTGCTTGGACCTCAATAGTGGGGTGCCCCCATGGTATCCTCCTGCCTCAGTTCAGACAGATACTGCACTGAACGTGCCAGAACAACCCAGAAATAAATAAAAACCGGCTGTGTAATTTGTGCCTCTTCTAGATTTCTCCCCTTGCATGCCACAAACAGCCATTGCCACTGGGTGGGATTAACACGCTTGGCCATTAAACCACAGGCTCAAGCACATGGGTTTTATTTTGTTATAAACAACTTCTTCACGCTGAACTCAGTTCTCCGAGTTCTTAAGTTTTCCTGGACTATAAACTGGATGACTGCAGAGGAGCACTGAGACTTCGCTCGGCACACCATTAATCTCCTGGCTCTCCGAAGAGCACGGAAGCCGCGCGGAGCGTTTGTCTCAGCCCCAGCCCAGCCAGGAGCCTGGTGCCCACATCAGTCAGGAGTTTTGTGCACCTCACCACCAGCCGCCCCGTCCCAGCTGGATTCTTGGCTCTTTCAACCCAGTCCGCCCCAGCTTACCGCTGGATGGACGATCTCACGCTGGCTGGAGCTCCAGGGTACAACTGCAGCCTGGTAGTATTCAGAGCTAAAAGACTCTTTAAAAAAATAAAATAATAAAGGGACTCTTTTGGCTAAAACACCTCGGTGATGCACGGGAAAGCTTTTTAAGGGACAACGCTCTGTCCTGAGGATAAAAAGAGCTGATCAAAACCCCGTGAGCTTTCCAGCGGTGACACAGAACTCAGGACAAGTCGAGAGACGCGATGTCCATTTTCTCTGCTAATTTGGCGGCTTTCCCCAGCGCTGCCCCAGTCTGACACGAGCCGTCCAGAGAGACACCAGAGACAGATGTTTACTTCTCTCTGACGGCGTCCACAGGAAAATCACTGCCCCTGCCCAGGGAGATTCGAGCCTTCACTGTTTAGGCTGCGTCTTCCTCCGGGCTGTCTGACACCAGGGAAACGCCCGCCGGGACAGCACTCCTTGGATAAATACGGGAGAAAGGTATGAAGACATTAAACAGGTATAAAGACACTAAACAATTCATCTCCTACTAAGAAGATCATAAGTGCAAAACACGGCAAAGAAGGGGAAAAAAAGTCACAAATCCCAAAAAAGCGTCTGACAAACATTTTTAGTTCTACAACAAAATAAATACTTTAACTCTGATTTAGCAAGAACAGTGAGACTTGGTTCAAAAAAACCAAACAACCCTATAGATATAACAACATATGCTGAAGGTCACAACACTTTGATTATGTTGCTGGAAGTCATGCACAAAACAGCCCAATTTATTACAAGTATTCACACAGTACAAAGTACAGTCTAGAAATACATGCGGGGATAGAGGCCACTTCCCTGACTACACTTACTCCATCAAACCCCGTGTGCTTATTGATGGGGTTTAGTGAGATTCACGCGTGGTTTATGCTTTGTGAAGCTCTAGAAGTGACTACTGTTGCTCCTTGCTCTGCCTTTCAGTAGCTGTGGGCTCCCCTCTACCAGGGGAGCACCCCGTTTATTCTTAAAAGCACATTCTCCCCAGAGTGTGCCAGAAAAAAAACCCCTAGGGATTCTGGGATGTATTGTGGAGCAAGAATGAATATACCGACATCAATAGCTGCTGTTTCAGCCAGCATGAATATACCAACATCGACAGCTGCTGTTTCAGACGGTTCCACAGGTCCAGTTAGAACAACCGCATTCCACTGACTAGAAGGTGGAATTCACCTGGGTTCCCTTGCGTAGCAGCATTACTTGATGAGTCCCTGTGCCCTCTCCTTCCTCCTCCAATAGGTATCACTTTAATATGTTCTTCACAAAGGAAAAAATACCATTGAGTACCCTTAAAGGTCTGTCTCAAGGTATTTATAATGGAGATGAAAAAAAAACCCAACAGTTTCAGCCACGCGGGTTTTACAGCAGATTTCTCCACAGCCCTTGAAACAAGACATCTTTGCGTACCACCAACCTCAACAGCAGCGTTACTGGAGTCGTAGAAACACCACACATTGATCCACCTGACCAAGAGACCCAGCAACAGGTGACATTTTTTTTCATGCCTCCTGCTGTCCCCAGCAGTCTGTGTTTTCATCGCATAAAGATAGTGTAGTTGATCAAAAATGGCAACACTATACAGGGATATCTTCCATTCGCTGCAAACGGTCAAGAACAAGCATCTGGACATTTTTTTGGGCCTTGCTACCATCTATTTATGCCACTGTTACACAACCATTGCCTCAGCTAAGTTGAGCCAATAAAAGGGCCAGGTGTCTGTTGAAAGGGAAAGTTACAGAGCTACATTAAATGAGCGTGGGTTTTTTTAATCACAAGGATATTACCACATCGTGGGTAACACCTTAACCCCGTGAAATGTCAACACCCTTTTACTTTATTAAAATGAGTTTATAGCCTGGAGCTATATGCAAAGCTGCTTTGAGGGCTCAATCTCACACACTTGCATTTGCAAATAGATTTGTAGAAATACAGAAAACATTCACTGGACGGTCTTTGACGGCACTTTCAGCCCCTAAGGAAAGCGCAGAGATTCCCTCTGACCCTGGCCACCTGACGGCAGTAAGCCTTGCCTCGTGTTTTCTTTCCTTATTTTACTGCAGTTCAACAAGCCCCGAAGAGGTGACACAGCTGATCCGAGGCCGCTACCCTCACTGTCTTCGCCAGGTTTTCGACAACCAGTGTAATGCATTTGACGCATTTACAAATGATTAAACGGCGCCCAAGAGGAGCCTGGTTACATGACGCAGTCCCAACCCACATGTATGTCTTACTAAAACATAAGAACATAAGTAAGGGAGTTCATGCTAGAAGTGGTGCCATTGGCCTTACTTTTTCATAAAAACAAAACTGCACGGGCAGCGAGGTATTCAGCTTCATCAATAAGATCAAGGAAATACTTAGATATAAAGAACCACAATTAAAGAGTTCAGGCCTCAGGTTCCCATCTTTGAAGCAGGCATTGTCTGAGAATTCAACATGCTTCTTGTCAAATATATCTAATTTTGAACATGAGAGAGGGCCTATACCGTTTACAATTGTATGGAAAAAAAAAAAGCAGTTTTGCTGGCAAATCCTTGTCTCCTTCCTCCACAACACATAAAATATAGTCACTATTTTACTTCCCCTTTCAATCCTTCATTTACAAACGCAAACACCCCACAATCAATCCCAAAAGACATGCTGATTACAAGTGCTATTGTGAAATAAAGTTATAACGTAACAAATTCCAAATCTCAGTGTATTGTTTAGTGAGCATCCGGTGAAGCACAACTTAAATATTACAGAGTTTGTTTCTGAATTATAAAAGTATATTTTTCTTCATGATGAATGAACTGGTGTGGACCTTGAGAAGCAGTAGCCTCTGAAAGCAAGCTGAAGTATCTGTGAAAGGACAGGCTCTTTGCTTGTTTAAAAAGATGCCAACAGTTACAGGAAGCAGTCTTCAAGAGGCAAAGTAAAGGTTTCTTCAGTCCAATATACACTGCAAGGCTCTAATTCATATCCTTCCCTGCGACACCGCTGCAGACGATGTTATGCGCCCATTAACATGCCCATGAAATCGGATCCGTTCTGAATGGTGATGGGAGCTCCAGCGCTGTTGTCCACAAATATGGAGGTGTACTGGCCAGCCTGCGGAGAGAACAAGAGGGAAAGGAAAATGCCTGACACTTCATCCCAGCGTAAAAGGAGGAAAAAAAAAAATGCATTTCACCACCATGAACTAAGCACAGAAGCCTCCTGCCTTTTTCTGTGGCTCCTGCGAGCAGGATCTGACCACACATTTTTATGGCAGCGCTACAGCTTTGACTCAGTGGAAGAAACTCTCTGTAGTGAAACTGTGTTATAGGTTTATTCCTTAACTAGATCCTTACTGCACTAGCATCTTTTTGGGTGACCAGTCAAGTGGCCACCTGTGCTTCAGATTCCCTTCCATGAAATGGGAAATACAACCACCATCTTGACAATGCAAAGGGAGATCTGAGAAGGAAGAATATTTACTGCCATTTCTTAGGGGGAAGGTTACTTTTGCTTTTGTTCCTGTTCCTGCCACTCTCAAGTCACCTCAGGTAAGGCATTTAACTTCATTAACCTTAGAAAGAAAGTTAATAAAAACTTCCCCACCTCCTGGTGAGAGTTCAGCCTTGCCAGTAAATAACTCCACAGCCTGCCAAGCAAACCAGTACGGTGATTCCCAGTCTGCATGGGCTTACCTGCAGCTGCAATAAGCCATGTACATAGATAGTGAAGATTTTGCTGTTACTTTCCAGACCAGCAATGACTTCCAAAGACCTAAACAGTAGCAAAAGAAAAACAAACAGGTTAAACACCTAAGGCAGTCAACAACAGTTGTACATGGAATGACAATAGTCTTGTGACTTCCCTGGAAAGAGGACCTGGTGGTTCTAGTACCCAACTGTACTTGGTTCTAGCAGTAATCGGCTGCCGTGAGAAGAGAACAGTAGACCCTCGTCCTCACTGCAGCGTCTAGTGGAAGACCTACAGAGCATACAGGATTGTCAACGCAAAACTCAGCTGCAGGCAGGAACCGGGAGCCACTTTCTCTCACAGCGGCCTTTCTCAAGGTCCCGTAGTTTCTATCCCCCACCCTTGAAGAGGCGCTAAACACGCCCTTTAGCTTTATCTACGTATCAGTTATCCCAGTTTGTTGACCACAATAGCTTATACTGTTGTGATTCTTCGAAGAGCTAGCTACATGCATCCTGCCAGTAACAGCTCATCCATTTTCACGGTGTGAAAGGCCTGTTTCACCTTAAAAATGTATGTAGTCAGCCTATGCAAGAAAGAACATATTCTGCATCTGAAAAGTGTTTTGGGAGGACAGGATCAGGGGTCACAGACAAGCCGAAAAAATAAATAAACTGCGCTTCAGTTAAAAATCAAGGGAGAGCTCCATATCACCCCCTCAAGCACTGTTCTTTTCTAATATCATGCTCTAATAGCCATTATATTCCTCGCAGTAGCAAGATGTAGGACAGCTGCTCTCCGTGGCATCCTCTGTTTACAGAACCCTAACTCAGGTCCTTCGTACAGGACTCAGAGCGGAAGGAGGTGCCTGAGACATCAACAATCAGAACAACCCAGTTCCAAAGCAATATGAAAGCACAAAGCTCCATGCCTGGCTGGTTCTTCTGAATTCTGCCTAGACGGTGGATCTAGTTGTTTTCCCAAGAAAACCAACCCCTTTCCTCCCTTTTTTTCCATGAAGTGGTGGTGACGAAAGCTGGCAAGTGCAAACGTGCAGTTTCCAGCCCCCTTGCAAGGAAATAATATGCATAAAAGGTAGGGGCAATTTGGCCCAGAGAGAGCAAGCCACTTGGCACCACCTTGATTGAAGAGCTCAGTCTGTGTGTCATATCCTGCCAAAAGCCTAACTGGGGTGGGAACTTCCCACCATTAATCTCTTCTACTCCAACTGTCTCCTTGCCTCCGAGTTTCCATCTCTCTCAGCCGAAAGCCCTCGGGGCTCTTTCAGCTCCCTCAAATGAATGACTGTGTACGCTGACATCCCCAGGAAATTCCACAAGCACGGGTAGCAGCTCAGCCTGTGCCAGCAGAATGTCTGTCCAGACAGGTTCCCATCCCTCCACCCATCTGCCTTCCACGCCGCAGACCAGTCAAACTCTCCCCCACCATAGGAGAGAGAGGGGTCTCTCATAGAGCCAGTGCTGATGCTGCTTTACTCTCACTGCTGTCCCACTCACTCAACCCAGGGCAGCCTTGCAGGACAACCCATCATAAATTGCGACCCTGGACAACTGATGAAAACTCCAGGTCAGACATCGGAGAGCTTTATCTAAATGGTTAACATCTGGGCCAGTTCTGTCTAAGAAAAGAAAAAAAAAAAAGTTTTTACTGTTACTATTCTTTGGAGAATGTAGCTATAAATTCTTCAGATGGCAAGTTAATCTCAAAACATCCCAATAAACCTGCCTGGGCTCTATGTGACAAAGAGGTTGTTGACACATCCCAGCTAGAACCAGAACAGTTTTCCAGGAGCTTTCAGCTAAAAAGACCTGCAATGAGGAAGGCACAGTAGTTTCCATGTTCCACGGAGAAGCTTCCTGTTCAGATAACTCTTGTGCTTGCATTTACCAGAACAAGGAAGCAAGACTAAAGTCACGCTGAAAGCAATCAGAGACTGACATCCATTCTTTGGGAACATTACTGTAAGGCTGACTGAATGGACAGCAAGGACAGACACTGTCCTTGGAGACAGAAGTGAGCCTTCCAGAAGAAAAACACTTTGTTCTCTCTCAAATGCCTTAATCAAATCAGTTGGGAGCTTGTGGAATCATTAGGAAGAAAAACTCAACACTGTCATTTATGGTTTAAATGGAATTTAGATTTTCTGAATAATTCTGCAACTGAAGACAATGTAGAGTGGAGATCAGGATGGGAGAACAGCTTTTCACTCTTGCAGATCCGTAGGATCAATTTCACTTTTAAATTCTCTTAGGTGGCTTCATAAATCTCACCAACTCATTCACTCAAATCTTTATTGAACCAACCAACTGGCAATATTTTTCCACATCCCAAGGGGGAATATCTTTCCACATCCCAAAAGCATGTAGAAAATAATTCTGTGGAACTTGCTGTCTCTCTTCATGGGGAATCCAAGGGCTAGGGGCATTTCTTGATGAAATTGCTAAGATAAGATTGTTGTAGGTGAAAAGAAAAAAGCACCAATGCTGAAGAAAGAAAAAAACCTGATTACCTGATTCTGACTGGTCTTTGCTATGCAGACTAAGGGACAGGAATAGGGATCTGCGCTGTGCACAGGCAATTTGTCAGAGCTACTCGTAAAAAGGACAGTAACATTCTGCCCTACTCATACCTGTTCCACCCCTGTGATTAAAGGCCTGGGCTGTCCCAAAATCACCCATTGTCAACACGCATCCCAGTTTTCAAGATCAGGCTGAGGTCCATTCTTAGTACGACCTAAAGGAATTCTCACTAGTGCCAGAAATTAAATGTCCCATGATTTCTGCAGTTTGCCAGAATATAAAGTGTACCTTCAAGGGGCAAGAAGTTACACCCCCCTTCTTCTGCTGACATTGTGAGTGCAGCCAGTCTGCCACTGCCTTGCTTTAAGTGCTGCAATCATAAAAGACTGTTATAAAGCAGTCTACAAGGCTGAGGACGTGCCAGTTTGCCAGTTGCTCCGGTCAGCAAGCTCCTTGACTTCCCATCAGTTTACCCTAATGGGTACTCAGATACCAACCAAGTCTTCTCCGCAGTCCAATGAAACCTAAGAGACGTTTATTTATTACATGAGGCTTCATGTGAAATTCACCTGCCTATAAAGCCTCTAAATTGAAATGCCTGTGGAGAAGTCAGTCCTATTTGCAGCATTCTGACTCATGGAACAGGGAAAACGAGGGCTGAAGCGGCCAGTCCAGCAGCAAATTTATGGTTTTGTGGGTTTTAAGTTGCACCTGTGGAGTCGTTTTATGGATATATTTCAGTGGTGCTATTGCAAGGGTGTTGCTACAGCTGCACTGGAAGAGCTGCAGGCAGGGCAGAGCAAATCTGCACAGCCCTGTACAGGCATTTTTTCCTCCCGTGACAAGGGCCGAGCCGCAAGCAGAGGCGGTGGCCACTCTCTGCAAGCAGCATTGCCCTCTGCTGGGTGCAATTCAGCCCAGCCCAGGGGCTCCCCAGCCTCTTCCTCCATGCAAAGCTTGCCAAACCCCTCCTGAGCTGGCCTTCTCTGAGACACAGGGCACCTATACACTGCAGCTGAAAGGACGACAGAGCAAACAAGAGCAGCCAACAGTACGCTGATGTCATGGGCCGCTGCGTAAGGAGCAGCACTTAAGGTTGCCATGACGAAACAAAAGCATTTCTTTAGCGGAGTTTTGCTAATGGATCCCAGCAGAGGAAAATTCAGCACAGTTGTCTGAGCAAGCCCCACGCGTCAGCTGAGGGCTGCGAGAAGGTCTCATGTACCTGTGTGCAAGCCCTGCACTTTCTGCCTCAGGACCCGTTCCCCTCTATTTTCCACCTATTCATTGTCCTCAGCACTCCAACACTTTCATGGCAACGTGAGTGAGAAGCTGTGACCCGTTCAGGATGCAGCTGAAATTATAAAAATAGAGCTAACAACCTCTGGCACAAAATTAAAGTGCTTCTCTGACTCTGTACATTTATGATGATAGCTGAGCATTCAGCGCCTTTAACTATATCCAGTTTCAGCCAACTTCATTCAGAATTCTCTCAACATATGTAATATTCATATATTTAGAGCAATTAGCTTTGAAAGGTTAAAAATCAGAATAAAAAAAACAACACATAAAAGTTAAGGGCCAGATGGAATCACCCTCTTCAGAAAAGTTCTACAAGCAATTACTGTATAAAATTCACTGTTGGTGAACTTGATTTCCACAGTCGGTTGAAACATTGTCCCATCTGAGAAAAATAATTGCCAAGACAGCATTGCAGTAACTCACGTGTATCGGTGGCACAGAGATTCAATGCAGATCAACACTCGGACGTTATCTCTGGCTCGGAGTTGGACTTTACTCTTCAACTCACTGTGGTCTGGGGAAAGCAGTGGAAGAAATACAAGGACTTTTGCAGCATAGCAGACCACCAGTTGCTGGTGTTTGGCTTCACAGAGACACCTGTAACCTTACAACTTTTTAGGAAAGCAACCTGCTGGCTTTGGATTATAAAATACTTAATCACTGAATGTTTAAAATCATAGAATGAATGCACCGGTGATAAAACACAGTCAAAAATGCCTCGATGCAGTTCTACATCATCACGTTGGTTTCTTCTAAAGTCTTTTATGGAAGCCATAACTTACACACATGAATAGATTTGGTCCCTAAACTCATCCTCCATAAGGAGTGTTGATTTGTTTGGTTTGCCTGGAGCAGCCTGCTGTCGCTATCAGTCTGTGAAAGTACCCGGCTCTAAGGAGAGGGGCTTGGTACCAAAGGGAGAGCTCACTGCGAAGGGCTGCCATTGCACGTGCTTCAAATCAAACAGGACCTGGAGTTCTCCAGGACTCCTTCCTGCAACCCTCAAGCAGTACAGAAAAGCCTTTTGTGGACAACACTCACCAATGTGGACATTGGCTGAAAACTGGTAGATGCCGGACACGGGTGCTGTGAAACGTCCTGTTGCCAGATTTAATCCTGTCCCCCGGAGAAACGCTCCTTTGGCCAGAGGCTGTAAGATAAGAAGAGCAGACCCTGAACAAGTCCCCAGCACTCTCAACAATTACTTCTGCCTAGGACAAAGAACAACCTTACGTACATGAGAACAAAGTTGAAACAATTTGCAAGGCTACTGCCTTATCTCCCCAGAACACACCTTCCGGATGGGCGCTCTCAGCGTATGATGCCCACGAAAGGTAAAATGATCAGGATGAGACATGAAGATGCCCATTTTGCTCACTGCCCAACTCTTCTAATTCATCTTGACTCAGACAGTGCTTACTGCATCCCTCTGCTCTGCTGGTCATAGTGGCCTCTGGCCTCCACTGATGTTCTGATATACAAGATCTCCCATTATTTCCCTACCACTCCAAAGGATTTCCTAGATGGGGCCAAGCAGTGCCCCCAGGCTTAAAAAACCTGGAACCTTATACATTGTTTTTGTGATACAAGTACAGAGAAAACACACATGTGTGTCTCCAATTCAGGTCGAAGTCAGATGGCTTTGATAGCGTTAAAGAACAGCTGCCTAGATTCTTACAGGTTCCATATTTAGTTTCATTTTTTCCTAGCCTTGGATTCTACAGAACAGGCAAAAATCTAGTAAAATAGCATGCAGCTTCTCCTCATGGCAAGGAAGCAGTCTGAAGTGAAATGCACAGCAGATTATGTGACTCAGGCTAAAATAAACTCTGCGAGAAATGTTTATTGTTAGTTTTGGCCTGCCTGATATGAATTTGGCTAGAGCTGGGGAGAAGCAGGAGTGGCTTCAATGTGCCAAGAAAGCACATTAGTCAGACTCTGCTTCCACCGCAAGGGCATTCTGTGCAATGTGAACGCATTCCTATGAACGCTGTCCTGAGAGATTTGCCCCACGTTGCTCTTACGGGGCAGACGAGCTGTTCAAATCTGACTCTGTGAGGCACGCACACTGCTATATCCCTAAAACATGCACAAATGCACTGTCGAGTGAGCTCAACGACCCAGCATTCCCGTACACTTTCCAATACTAGATGGCAAAATGGGCCTGAGACACGGTGAACGAATTCTTAGCAGGTGCTCTTACACTAAAAATTATTCACGTACCAGAAGGAAGTTAATTGCCCCCCCATTCTGGCTCATCACAGACAGAAATTGCCAGTTTTCACAGTGCGGGATAGGAATAATTTGTTTAGCTTTCTCTTTGAAAGGAAGTAAGGCTGCAAATATTGGGGTCTGGTGGTGTTTGTTTAGAGAGTTACTACAGGGTAGGAGTGAAATGACTAACCTGCCTTTATCCAGCAAATCCCAGGCAAGGCTCACAAAAGAGTGATTCCCAGTCCTTATTTACCAAGATGTAGCTGTATTTTAAATTTCATAGCACTTTACTAGCAATGTTTTATGTATGCAGATGGTGGTGATAATATATCCATGTGCAACAGCAGTGGCATTTCTCGTAAGATTCCATGTGTACAATGGGAAAACAGTAATAATGAACGGCAGAACAGCTACGCTTCGTACGATGATTTCTAAGTCTCTATATTGATCAACGTGCACTGATGTGTGCCTATGTGCACACATATACACACAAAAGGAGCTCTATTTTCTTTATGTATACACATATGGACAATATAACAGCTAACCTAACAACAAAGACTATGGAAGGAGCTTGATTCTGTTCTTGTGCTATCACTACGCCATCATTTTTGGTACTGCTATTTTTGCTTTACCTCACTGAAAGAGCAGATCCAAGCCCCCCCGTGTGTGCAAAACTGTACTGCGTAGTTAATCCATTCCTTTCTTGTTACAGCTATTAGCAGAATCAGCAACATAATTCCAAAACCACTGACTGAGCATGGAAGGCAATTTTAGGCACCAGTAAATTATCACTGATAAAACATTCCTGTTTCTTCATGCCCTCTGCGGCTTTGTTATTCTTTTGCTCATAGAAACAGACAATGCAGGGAGAGGTTCTCCGGGCAAAACCCCATGCCAATTAGAGCTCCCTGCTGCGTTGCTGCCTCACAGCAGCGCACTCACCTAGCTGCTTCAAGCACTGCAGGGATTTGTATCTGAGAAACTACTTGCAGACAGTTATTTCAGTTAGCAGACCAAAAGCAAACAAACAAGTTAAGTGTCCAGCCATTCTGTACAAACCAAGGTCAGCTTCTCCTCCTCAGTTCAACTCCTATCCCTGCGTCTTCCTCACTCCATAGTTTACTTCTGAGTGGAAAATAGGAACCATGCACAGAGAATTGAGATGTGATCTTTCACCATGAAAAGCACACCTTAGCTTTAAATGATCTGATGCCAGTGATGTTCCTGAGCCCCAGATAAATCCCACTTCCATGGTCAGAGGCTGCAGTTACTTCAGTTCTCACTGTGTAAAGTACCTTGCTGAAAGCTTTTAGAAACCTCAAAGCATGAGATATAGGAGGAAGAGAGAGGTGTGGGGAAAGGAGTATCACGTGTTTCATTCCAGATACTAAGGAAATTGTGAGACCAAGAGAAAGAGAAGGAGGGAATGTTCTTGGAGGAAATTTAGTATGGAAGAATGAGAAAACCATCATGCTCTCTCAATACTCAAGGTCAGAGTGCCTTAGACACCATACTCAAATGACAGAGTATAGAAGTGACAGGCAGCTTCAGCACAGCTTCTTTCCACTATCTCAAAATGCTCTGGGTAAGGTCCACACCCAGGAATTAGAGCCAATCCCTATCATCTCACTGAGAAGTATCAAACCGTTGGCTTCTTCACGCTATTAAACTGATAGAATGGAGGGAGGGGAATTCTCCCTCTCTTTTCCCCCTTGGACTGTTTAAAGACAATGTTTTCATCTTTGCAAGAGCATCCACTGTCTCACTCCCTGCTAAATTCCCCTATATCAGAGCACAAGCTAAAACCAGACACTTCTCGTCCCAAAGCTGAAATGAAAGGCTGGCATCCAGAGGCCTGCCAGCCCTCCCACATCAGCTGCAGGGCCAGAAGCAATTAGAAAGAAGCTAGGCATATGATAACAAAGCATGGGAAGCATCAGCCTACGCACTGATTGCTGAGATGTCTTTATTCACATTTTCCCTCCTAATTAATGAGGCAGCAGATCTCTCTAGCCCTGCCCACACTTCAAGTACAATCTTGCCTCTGTGCCAGCACCCACAGTGCTGTCAAACCAGGCTTCCACAAGTGTATTTGGGAAAGATCCAGGAAAGCACCCTGTTTAGCACATAACCGCTGCCTCTAGTCCTGTAGCTCCAAGAAGTCCTAGCAGCAAAACTACTCCATAGGAAAGGATCTGCTGGACAGGATTATTTAGAAATGGGACTTGGTGCAGCTGGGAAGAAAGCTCAGCACCTTACTACATGAACAGTGTTAGCAAACCCTGCTGATGGAAAGCCATATTCCCTGTTCACGCTCTTCAAACTCTTGCTGTCACATCACAAAACCAACAATGTACCTGAAGGCCCTATGCTACTAGGCAGTCTTTGTGACTCCAAAGTCTAAAATAAGTCTCCTCAATTACCAAGTAACTATTTGTTTTTAGCTATTACTTTCCTTATCATTTATACTTCAAATCCAGATCCTATTTGCAACTGTTTCAGAAATGGTTAGTAGAAGTTTCAATATAAAATTCAACACCTGGCTTGTAACCATGCTTATAATGACCTAGAGCATCCCATGATGGTGTGCTTTATATAACATGTCATTATAACATGTCTATAATGAAGTTATATAGGTAACATTTATTCATCTGCTATAAAACATTATGTAAAGAGTTTGAGCATCAGGACTAGCCCACCCAACAAAATGACAGCTCTTACTTGGGCTCACAAATCTATAACCAATGGCTTCTGTCTGCCTCTTACATTTTTCTACATCTGAACGTTAGTCTGGAATTAAAGAGGGTGTGCACTGAAAAAAAAAGAACAGATCCTTCAGACTAATGCCAAACATGGACAAGTCTTTCTCCATCATTAACTGAAATAAAAAGACTGTTGTTTGGACCTGTGAGACAGCCCTCTCTTGCACAGACCTGTTAGAACTTCAGTAAGAACAGTAATGAGATTCAGTTGGGCTGCAAGAGAGGAAGAAAGTCTGCCTCTTGGGTTTGTCAGGAAGGAGAGGACTCAAAGCTAAACATCCGTCTTACTGCAGTGGAGCTTCAGTGCTGAAATCACCATATGAGATCCTACTTCACAGCATCCGCGCCTGAGACGAGCTTCTGGGATTAGTCTGCCCTTTCAGGAAGCGCCTTTATCTACAGAGCCACCCAGCAGCTTTGCAGACTAGGGGAACTATAGCTGATCTACGCACAATGGCTGTTGTGGTGTTGCACAGGTTCAGTCTGTAATCCCTTCTCACCGACTGGAAGTTCTGAAGTTCTACCAGGGTCTTCTTATCTACAATGACTTGTCCTTTTAGCTTGCAATGGAATGCCTCCTCTACGCGTCTGTGCGGTGAAACTTCCTCCAAGGAGAGCAGGAGCGGAGGCAGCTGGCTAGGATGGGCTGAAATAGCCAGGGATGCTCGACGCTCAATGGCTTCTGAGGAGAAAAGAAAAAGTATAGGAAAATAAAGGCTTAGTTTAAGAGCCTGGTCTATGAAGCCATTAGTTGTGGAATTAGACTTCTGCACTCAACTCTTCAACTCAAACTAAGCAGCATTGGGGAAACATTTTCTCAAATTTTCAATTGCCAGATAGGGGAATGCTTTGAGGCAAACATTTGCAAAGCCAGTTCTTTATTTGCCATGGTGCTTACCAAAATAAGATCACAAAAGCACAAAGCTCTTACAGTCTTTACCTTTTAATATCTCCTTAAACTCCTGCAAAAGGACTTCCCGGGTGACTTCAGCACCAGGTGCTCCTGGAGGTCCCTGGGGGCCAGGAGGTCCTGGGGGCCCAACAAGGCCACGCTGAGGAAGTAACCAAAGAAAAATATGTGAATTAGAACCAGGCAATTGCACCGACAGACCAGAAGTTCTCTCAGCCATGAGCCAGTTCTACAGGGCTGTCAGCCACGTGAGCAGCCCCTCCGCTATCAGTTGAACTACAGGCCTGGTGCAGTAAATCTTAAACTGACTCTCTGGCCAGCTGGGAATTCCGGCACTTGGAATTTACTCACGTCTTTATGTGGGAGGATAAACTTTGCTCAGGTAAACACAAACTGGTTCTTCAAGTGCATATATACAGTGGGAAGCACAACAGGCACAAGACTAAGTTTGTTGCTTCTGTATCTTCTCCTATCACCAAAGTAACTTACTAGCTTTTAAGCTTCTTATTCTGCCTGTTCGCCACACTTTACATTAACAAGGTATATTGCTCAGACATAATAATCACATAAATGAATGTCTGGTGCGACAGTAGAGCTCCCAGAAAAAAAATTAAACAGATCCAAAACAGCTGTAAATGTTACCCCCGCACACATTAGAGCTTTAAACTAGTAGTACGAACATGCAACGGTGTTATCAATGCTATTTTGATGTATATTGTTCCCAGGGAGTTCCTGTTTCCTCAACTAAACTGCAGTAAACCTGCATGGAAGTACTCCTGCCTATCAGCTCACTGAGAAAGGAAAGGAAATCGTTAAAAGTGTTCAAGACTGACTGAGCGGCAGATTAAAAGTGCACACGTGATCAAGCGTCACTCAGCAGATGATCAATTATTCATTAATTTGAAATAAATGACTTGTCCACACCTTTATCCTTTTAATAGGATTAATATATCCTTTATTAATCCTAAAAAGGATTAATATATCCTTTGAGATACCTGGACTTTATCTTGTGGAAGAAAAAAAATGTTAATTTTATTCCTACTGAGCAGTAAAAAACCAAAAAAGGCTCAGTCCAAGAAATGTCTGGTTTAAACAAAAATTAACGTTGACAGTGGAATTCAGATACCTTATCTTACAAAAGAATATAGCACTTACTGTCTCAAACTCCTCCAGAATACTTTGGGAAATTAAACTCAAACAAATGAAAATGCAGCACCCTCTGGAGTGGGAAGGCAAAAGCTGGAGCGTACAAAACACCTTGCATAGCAACAGTAGGAAGGGAAGGCACAGTGCACGTTTATTAGCTGACGGCAATCTAGCAATAACCTACTAATTTCTTGTCTTTCCCTTTGCATCTCCTTTTAGAGGTATTGCCATCATCTGGGCGGTGAACAAAGGATATCCAGGTCCGCCGTGGGTCTGTGATTCGAGGATCTGGAGATTCTAGGATCTAAAGAGAAACAAGAACAAAGACTGGTATCGCTGTATCTCTTCAGCCACTACATGGATTCAGAGAATGCAAAGTTTCCGCACCAGACTGTTGTCTGCTGCCTAAACCATATCCTTGATCCAAACGCACTGCATTCGGCAGCACATCGAAGGTGGGATAAAAAGGGACTTCACACTTCTGTACCAAGCAATTCAGTTTGGATTATCCAGTACCACGCCACATTTTGTCTTCGTTTACAGGAGCACTGCAAATGCAGGACAGTAGTTCAATCTGAGTTCTGACACAGAACAGACACCAGCCTTTCAAAGAGTCTCATTAGAGTGGGATTTTTTTCTTCGTAAGTAACAGACTAAGCTTGCCAGGAGAAACGTCCCAAAAATCAGAAGATGCTGTCCTTAAACCATCAAAATTCCTTCTCATAACTTAATATGCTATCACCTGCAGGGCCTCCCAGCTCCCTTTGCTTAAGAAATCAGTAAGAGCCGAGAGCTGGGCTCAGAGACCTTTCTCGGAGACCTTTCTCAAGCTGCTGAGACTCTCAGCCCTCTGACAGTCCTAATATGTGCCACAGAAAACCTGCCCAGATGCCAGAGATTGTTCACCACTGGCACCTGACATTTATCAGTTGCATCAATCAAGCAATACAGCGAGATTAAAACCTACAGAAAACCTTGAAATGCTCCATAACTTTCAAATCACAGGCTGTAGAGTGACAAACGCGCACACAGGAAAAAAAGCACAAACCAATTCACAATGAAAAACCAAGTCCATGTCTGATCACAGAATAAATGTCCATTGGCAAATCTAACTACCTTGCCCATTCCTATGTTCTGCAAGTATATTGCAGCCATAAAGAAATTATCTAGAGAAGGTTTGACATTACAGTGCCAGTTCTGGATCCTTTCTAAACGAAGTCTGGACAGAAGGGAGGATCTGTCGTTACAAATTTGGGTCCACTTCCTATTGGACTCCCTCGCTCCCATTAGATACCTCCCAGAGACAACCAGAAGTAAGTGATCAAAAAGCCATACCCGTTGTTTTTCTCCTAGGCTAGGAATGAACTTCTAACTGCAAATTAAAAAAAGGCACCAGAAATCATTGGTTACCAATACCCTGCCACGCTCTTATCAAGAGCGACTAACTGTTGACTATGGAGGTTCCAATCTGTTGACACAGCAGCCTCCCAAATGTCCATCGCAGTGAGCATAAAAGCACAAGCCTTCCCAAAGTTTCACGAACCGTGCTTAAGAATTCAGATCCATTAATGAAGAAACAGGAGAGGAAAAACTGCAATGAGCACTTAAAATCTTTAAAACAAACAAACAAAACCCCACCACCACTGTATGCCTATTGTAAACGTTTGAATTCATTCAAAAAAACTGTTTTTTTCTCTCCTGGTGAGACAGAACGGGTACAGATCAGAATTCCAGCAGGAAAGCAATACAAGGCAGCAGCGGGTTGGATGACATTTGGAATGATTCCTAGACCATTACAAACTTAGGTAAATCAATATTGATTTATCACCATTTAGGAGGAAGAAACCAAGATGGATGTAGAAAAAGTATAGAAGCAAAGTCAGTTAACAGTGCTTTTTTCAGATCTAAAAGTGTTTGCCTCTGGGTATTAAGGCCCTGCTAGTCTGACAGCACCTGACAGTTCTGCCCCAGCTCAGACACTAGAGCTCTACGCACCGTGGCCTTAACAGGAACAGTGACTTTGCAAGGTGCTTCTAACGCAACGAAGTTAGCAAACACATCTACATTTACTCATTACCTGTCTCACTTGGCTCCCTAAAGCACTTGCCACTTCTCAGAGAACAATATTGAGTTTTAATAACATTTCTAGTACCACTTATAAGCATAGATTCACTTTCCTCAGTCTGCAGAAGCATGTAGAAAACGATTAACCTTTAGGGTGCAGGCAGAGCTGACGCTCTACCAATAACCTTAATATACGTCACCATCTAAGAGCAACAGGAATTGGACAGAGGATTGCAAATTTTAGCTAGAAATATCAGGGCAAGCCCATTTTGAGGAGGAAGGAGCACAGTCTGTGTGATCTGCTATGAAAAATCCATGCAGCATAAATTGTTTCAAAATTGAATCTTAGAAGTCTGCTGGAGTTCCAGCTTGAGGTTGCAAGGAATGTTGGTGCTTCTAAGCTGATGCAGAGCCTGGAAAGCTCTCTCTCCGGCATGCATCCAGGCACATGGGTGTAGTACGAGGCACTTGTCCATAGATTTCGGAACTGACGTGATCACAACTATTTATTTCAAACAGCTTCAGACAACAGATGATTTACAAACCAGCAGCCTATGAGCAGCTCCCCAGAAATCAGATGTGTTGCGAGCTGAGCAAGGGTATTCATTAAACATACATCTCAAACTCTGCGAAGCCAAATCTATCTTCTCTATTCAGCAAATAATCTTAGGTGATTTACTGCTCAGACGCAACCCACTGAAAGATCTACTCCTATTGAATTGCTCTATTCAGGCAGTCCACTTATCCTCCCCTCCAGATGGATGGCTGCAGAGTAGCTGGCATCTGTGCTTTAAGCAAGGATATACCGAGACATTTCGCCATATCGTTCATGCGCTCTACTGTAATTAATCAGAGACGGAGTTATGGTTGTGCACACTCCCCCCAGTACTTCAAATTTAGCATGCATCGCAAACAAGAGCAAGGAAAGCTATTCATAACCATCTATTATTTCTGTATCAAAATCAGTCTTGAACAGGCTTTTTATGTTTAGAAACATATTTACAGTCAGCTGTCAATTGTGTGTTTAGTCAAGGGGTTCTAGTAGTTGTTTTAGCTAAATTATTATTTGCTTTTTTTACTTACCACACCCAGGACTTAAATAACTTTCCAAAATTTCACTGGAAAGTAACGTAAATGGAGCACCATAGGAAATCCCGTGTATTGTGAGGTTAGTCACCTCACTAAAACGTTATCATCTTCTCACAGATTTGCTTGACTGCAGATTTTTGTGAAGCATAAGAAAGAAGTCAAAGACAGGCCGAGAAGGTCCTTTGGTACAAAGCTCCCCATCTATTGTAACATGTAAACAAAAAGTCCAGAGGCAAACATTCATAAAGTTTGCAAAAGCCCTTAGAACAGCACACAAGGTGCAGCTTATTTCTACAACAAACATGAAATATATTTATCAGTGTCATGGGGATTTAATGGTTTCTGACAGGAGAAGATAGTTCTTTCCTACACAACTTCATCTGCAAACAGATGGGTGCAGCATCACCACACACAAGGTCACACCTGCAGAGGACTGTGTTTATGAGCATTATATTATATTTTATAACATTACTATATTATATATTATAGTTCATAAATGTAAAGCAGGCAAAAGCCTACCCGTGCTCTGCCCAAAGGAAGGAGATATCTTTTTGTCCCAGCGACTGGGACGGACAGGTCTGCGGTAAAGCTTCAGGGCAGTTCACAAAACAGAAGGAAGCAACTTATTAATAGAAGCACCCAACTCAGGCAGGATGGAGTATTCCCTCAGTGCTGTAACAGAAGCCAGCAAAAGAACAGCTGGGTTGCAGAGAAAAGGAAAATAAAATCAGTTCATCCTTCAACAAGGGCTGGCAGGAACTCAGAAGTGCAGTCTCCAGAACACGGCAAACACAAGAACAGAGTCTTAGGAACCGGGATGCAGCATTTGCTGCAGATGTGGAAGAGACGATTCAAATATTCCTGGTCTCCACCAGGCTGCAAGACAGGCATAAACTCCCCTCCACTGCAAAAATGAGGAAACAGGCCAGCTAAAAGCAGAAGCCAGCAATCATGGGCAGACTCTGACCATGAACTGTGAAGACAAACAGATGTCCTCAGCCTTTCTGGAGCTCCAGCTGTGAAGAAACAGGCCAGAGCAGACATCTTGTCAGGGAGAAAAAAGAAATCCAGATGGCACATCCCAGAAAAATAAATGAAAAGCTCCTGAAGTTTTTAAAAAAAAAAAAAAAAATTAAAAAAAATCCCATACCTCTCCAGTGGCTTACTTAAATTACAAATCCCTCTACAAGACAGTCATGGCACTCCCCAGTTTCTCCAGCACAAGGATGATTGACAGTTAAAATGAATGTTCCATCCTTGTGGTATTATTATTTAATTACTATGGCATGCATGAGCAATCCCAGCAATAAGCATGCAAGCCTCTATTTTTCTTGGCAGCAGCAGCCTCCAGCAGCCAGAGAGACCTTGCAGCCAACTCAGGTATCAGTCTGAGAACAGCCTTGGAATCCCAGCAAAGGGGACTTGTCCCTCCTGGGGTGCTGTTTACAGAGCGAAGCTAACCTACAGGAGTCAGGAGGAATCCTCACGTTAACTGCAGTGAAATCAGGCTTACTCCTTAACACTTGAAACAGTACCTCCAAAATCAACAGAAGCCTTGCCAGCAATTTTTAATGAACTTTCAATCGGGTCTTTTAAGATTACTTTGGAATCCGAATACAACGGTACCTATCACTTCAGAACCAGTTTATGACACTGATGAGAAACTAGCCCACTCTGTCCCTAACAATAAAAACCAAATTAAGCTGTAATTTAGGCTGCTGTACACAAGCAGAACCTGCGGTTCTTTCTGGCTCTAACTCCCAGAACAGCACGCACTGCTCAGAGACACACACAGTCCCCGGCCAAGATGCAGCCAGCATGGAAGGAACTACTAGCAGAAATCTACAGGCAAGTAGCAGAGTTTGGATCCTGAGAAATTTCTGAACTGTATCTGAACTTTCCTGAAATTCAAGGATAGTGGGATCCAGTCTGCATCTCTGCTAAAAAACAAAGTCAAATGGACAAAAGCAGTTTCAGAGTCTGGATGATTAGAAGAAAAAAGTCAACGCTGCCTGTGAGCAAGTCTGTACACCTAAAAGCATCTTAAAGTGTTCCCAGGCACACCTAAGTATTTCTCAGGATGGGAGAGGATGTAGAAGCATGAAAAGATTACAATTTTGTGAGCGGACAGCACCCTTTCCACCTGCAATTATTTAGAGATGTGTGTCCAAGAACATATACCCAACCATTCCAGTCTGCAGTCTTCACGCCCTGAAGTTACTGCCCTACAAAGTTTTGCTCGAACAGTTATCTATGTATTTGTCCATCTCTGAGGGAATTATATTTAAGACTTCTTTGCTTAATAGTTAAGCAGTTGCCAGACAGATAATTGACTTAAGCATTTCAGTTATCTTAATCCACAAATTTCTGTTACACCTGATTTACACCAGCAAAAGTATTGGCAGCTTCATTATGAAATTAGGAGCAAATTATTTATTTCAGTAGTGTATTTTACTTGGAACATGTTAAAAAGTGACAGACCACTCTTTTTTTTTTTTAGCATGAAAAATCTTATGTCAGCTGGTAATAACTTACGGTTATACACACTCTTGGTTATTAATGAGATGTAAAACCAAGATCCTGACCACTTGTGGTTTTTACAGATCTCTCAAGAATTTTCCCTAGAGCAGAAGCGTTAGGTTTGGTATCTTAGCCAAATCCAAAATGGAATTCCTACCTAAATTCCCACTGTGTTTTGTGATTGAAAAACTATTCTTCACCCCTCTAAAGGGCTATGTCAGAAAGCTTCTCCCCTCCACAAACTGCCTTCAGCAGTCACACCCGTGATGAATTTAATTAATCTAACGGAACGGTTCATATGAGCAAGAGCTACTCCACGTGAGAAAACGACATGCTGTTTGTTGCTGTGTTAGCTGTGCTGTTAAGCCGTGCCACCCCTGGATGTGCCAGTGAAGTTCTCTCTGTAGGGATGCCACAACAAGGTAAGGAACCGAGCAGCACCACCAGAACAGGTACAGCACAACGCATCTAGCACACACAACCACATCTGATGTAGGAGTGCATCCTTTAAACAGCTCTGAGAAATGAGACCAAGCCCTGAACTATTTGATACGCTGAGTCAGATGTATGAATCCAATGTTATTTTACACCGGCCACAAGGAATGGCTAGGAAGCGTGTTGTTATAACCCTTCTCATTCATAATATGCCAGAGCTAGACTGACAACGATGACAGATACGAAACATAAACGATAACATCTCCTACTACAGACAGGTCACAGTCCAGTCTCTCCCACGGCTTTAATACTTGTCAGGCCCAAAAATACTTTTCTCAATTACACATGCAATCACACACTTCAGGCTACGACTGAAACCTCTTTACAGAGGAGGACTGCAATTTGTGCAGTATCATTGAACCAGCCGCTTTTTTCAATTGGAAGCAAAAGGCTCCAAAGAAGTCATTCAGGGAGATTTAAGTAATAAACCAGGTAGACTTAGCCCTAGATATTTGACAGAGACGGATCACAAAGGAAAAACTTCAAGGACTCCTTGAAATTTTAACGGGTAACTTTAAATAAAAATAATACCCACTTTTAATGAAGTGGGTAATATTAAAAATATTACACTATTTCTTGCAGAAATTCTACTGAATGTAAAATCCCGTTGGCTTCAAATCATCCTTGATATTTCTCTGTGATGCTGGAGTCAACAATTTTCCCCAGGTAAGGATGCTGCCTTTGAGTTGCTTAGCTGAGCTACCCCCAAAAGCAGCTCACAGAACAGCTGAAGCTGGAAAGGACAGCCACAGATTATCTAGTTCAACACCCCCTGCTCTAAGCAGGTGAAATGCAGCAGGTTAATCTGGACCACGCGCAGTCAGGTTTTGACTGTCTCCAAGGATGGAGACTCCACAGCCTGTCCAGCCTGTTCCAGTGTCCGACCATCCTCACAGTAAAGAAGCTTTTTTTCTTATGTTTAAATGGAATTTCCTGTATTTTAACTTGTACCCACTGCCTCTTGCCCTTTAAGTGGGCACTGAGAGCCTGATTCCATCTTTACGTCCTCTACTCAGGTATCAAATGGTAACTCCTGATCAGTGTCAACCCTATATAACCACTGGACAAGCTACTACTGCTGAACCCCTGTTAGTATAATATCACAGAATCATATAGAATCATAGAATATCACATCTCACAAGACAAGATCTATGCCTGGAAAAGGGAAGGCAAGCCTGGCAAGTGGCAGCTGCTGGTACTCAGCCACATACGGTCCAAGTAAGAAGGTCCAGTAAATTAAAACCTCTGTATCCATCAGTCATGCTCTGCTCTCTCTCTTAGTCCATCCGTGTCAGAGAAAAAAAACTCTCATGCGCTTGGCAAGCACATCACGTGGACAGCAACTCAGCAAAGATCAGACTGAAGGAAATTTTTTAAAAAATAAAAAAATCCAACACACTTACTATTTCCTTGGAAATACCATGTTTATCAGGAGATTTGAGACTTATGCTTCCCTGTTTTAAGGTAGATGTTTCACCACATGCATTATGAATGCTAAAGGGGAGCTTTCTCCACTCCTATTTGAAAAGAATTCCCAAGAGAAATTTGTCCCAAATTGTTTTGCTTAATTAGAAAGAAAGTACCTTTTCAACAGTATGAATAAAAATCACTGCTCTCAACTAATAGTCCATTCCCTGCTCCTTCTGCTTTGATAAACCTACCAGCTGGCCACAGACTCTTCCAAGGTAAACACAGCCTTAATTTTTACTGTACAAGGCCAAAAAAAGTTCCATCTTTCCTGTTATGTGCTGTAGGGAAACGAAATGGGACACTGCTGTTGTTCCACTTTCCTGTGCAGAGCATCCTTTCATGAAACAAAACTGCTCACAGAAGTACCTTCAAGGCTCAGAGAGATGGGTCTTCCTCAGAGAACCGCCTTCCACCTTCCTTTAGCTTGATAGGTAAGGTAAGGATAGCTTCACTATTGCTTTGCTTCTTCTCTTAGTGAATACAAATTGTGATGCTTTGTGTGCTGTTATTTACCCCAGAAATGGTGGCAATTCTTAAGCACTGCGTTTATAGTATGTATAAAATAATCCCTTAGCTTGGGCAGGTGCTATATAAATATAAAATACCATACAGTCAAGCCATGACATTTAGATGCAATGCTTAACTGGAGCCTGGACTTCAACGTCAAATAGATTCCAAGGAGAAAAGTTCACATTGCAAAATTTGGGAGTGGATATCAAGCAGAGCTCACGAGCATTTACATCAAAGATTTGGTTTTGTACAGTCCTTATTAAACAGAACCTGCCTTCACTGCACTTGCCAGCTCTTACTGCGGCCAAACTTTTGCCATGGATATTTTAAAGCAAAGTATTTCAACACAGAAACTGCAGCTTCCAAACAATGTCTGTTTTAATGAATGCCCACTAGCCTCCGAATGAGTACTGTGTTTCTTCTAGCAGTAACGTATGTACGACTATATTAGAATTAACCAGGACCAGTTTCTGCTTGCTTTTGCAATCAGAATATATTGTGCTTGCGGTCCAATACATTTCACATCAAGCCAAATTAATTCCAGAATAGATTGAAGTTTAGTTGCACCAGCTATGTGTCTGGCCCCTTTTGCAAAAACAGAATGAAGCAGCTCTAAAGGGAGCAGAAGAAAGTGATTGATTATAAGCACCTCAAGAATTTAGCGTGTATACAACCTGTCCTGACAGAGCCCTGCAATACACAACAAAGAATTAGTTGAAGAAACGCTGCTTACAGTCCCCTAATGATAATTTTAAGTGTAGCAGCCAGCTTTTTTATATAGAGGACTGTTTCCCAGACTTGCCCAACCTTAACCAATTACTCTCACAATAGCATTGAATGGGATATTTAGAATGTCAGCCCAATTGTTCCAACTTGCCCCTTCTGCCATGCCCCAATTTTTGACAGGTTTGTTCCTCTATTGCTATAGTGACTGCCATCCCTAATGCTTGTGATCAAAGTCATCTTTTAGAGGTCACCTCCATTTGAAACAAGGGACATTTTTGTGTGAGCAGAGAGAGAGAGAGAGAAGGGGCTGTGTGATAGGGGAGACTCCCTGCTTTCTCAGCATTGTAGTCTCCCTGAATCCTTTCCTACAAGAGCCACAATCACCTTAAACAGATCATCTGACCCCAGCAAAATATTTCTCATCTGTAATTTCCAATCACCACAGCCTCTCTGGTGGAAGGTGCAGTGCAGAGGAAGCTCAGGCATGCCCAGGTGTTTATACTGATGCCTAAGATAGTTTTGAAGTAACGTTTCAGGGAGTAAAGGGTTTGCCTGCAAAAGATACATTAATATTCCAGTATCACTATTGTCCTGCGATAGTCCACTTGCCTTTTTTTGATCAGTTTCTGAACAGGGTAGTGTTCATACAATAGAACTCCAAAATGTCTTTACACTTAATCAGCTACTGCAGGACTGGAACTTCAGTCACGCATATTCTAAAATAAATTACAATCATAAATTGCAGTATTCCAGTGTTTGCGTCGGTAAGCTATAAAAATCAATCACACACAGGCAAAAGAGAGAACATTTCTTTTTAAAATCAAATAGAATTTGGCAAGATTGCCTCAATCATTGGAAAAAGGAACCAGCATCACATTACTGCCAGAAATAAATTCTACCAAGCACTGACAACACGTAAACACCTACCTTGGGATGCCCGTGCAGTTCTTCACTGTTTGAGAGGGTGGCATTGAAAGGCTCTGTATACTGATTAGGTTCTTTCTTCATCTTTCTCTCTCTCTTTGCTGCCATAACTCTGAAGAGGCAAAACTGCTGACAAAGTAAAGTTGCCACAAATACCCAGGTGCACCCCTTCATTTTGCAAAGGGAGGGGCCAAGTCAGGAAGGGCACTCTCCAAGCACAAAAACCTTCACCACCAATAACAGGAACAGACACAGACTTCTCTCTAAAAAAAATAAAAAATAAAAAGGTTAGAACTATTAAAGGTGATCCTCTGGGCTACGCAATGTCAAATGAGCAGCATGCACAGATGCGCTTGTTACTGGAGAGATCTCTGTTCAAGCAGGACACATGGAAATGGTATAGATAAACTTGTTTGAAAATCTGGATTCACTCGAAGAAAGAGGTAAGTCCATTCAGCCTCTTGAAGCTTACATAAATACAAGGGGCCCTGTAAAGTCCTGCCACCCACCTTGAAGTGTCGCTCCCCCCCCCCCCAGTAAGTCTTCGGACTCGTTTAAAATGCACTCAACTATGAAACCTAGAGAAGTCAAATTGCTCAGGGCAACAGTTCCTCAGGCCGGAGCTGACAACTCGAACTCATTAGGAGAGTGGTTAGGTTGTTCCTCTTCAACAGGAGATTTCACTTTCTGTCATTTGCAGCATTGTGCTCAGTTCAAAGCAGGCTTGAATATGTTCCGTCCATTCTCTCTTGAGCGATACTTCCCTTTCCTCAGTGACAAGTCCTCATCCTTTCCTTTCAGGATGCCGGGGAACTGCAACCCAAGGTTGCTACAGCCACTGCTCTTCTGAAGAGGTTGAAAGCATCACAGCTCAGCCAAGTGCTCAGCCTTCTAAGGAGAAAATAAATTTCTCATATCATAAAAGTTAGAACAGGGAGAAGCAAAGAATCTGAAGATGTACCTAGGTCCATTAGGAGCAGATAAAGTTTTCCCAAGTCTAGCTTCTCTCTCGTTTTAGCTGGGCTGATCTTCACTTTTCTTTAATGAGACGATGAGCAGCAAGTCCCGATGCCACAAGCAGCCGTCAGGATGTAGAATCTCATGTCTTTTTCATCCTCATCTGCCCTCGCACTAGGCAGGATTTCAGGTACCTCTGAGTGTAGATCACGTCTGATTTTTCTCACTGCTCCTTTCCTCAGCTGCACACTGGCAAAACCCTCCTCAGCTTTTGCTTTACCTCAGCAAATAAGTACTTCTTTCCTGAATGAGTTTCCATCAACTTCAAGAAAGGGGAAAAAAAAGAAAAAAAAAAAAAAAAAAAGGAGGAGGGATCACATTCTAATGAGCTGTCAAGCCTATTCTCTTCACATTCCTATTAGACTCACTGATAAGTGGAGCTGGCCCGTGTGCCAGGCAGATTTAAATCAATGCCCGTTCCCTGCTCCCTCCCCTCAGCCCTATTCTGTACCTCCCCTTCATTATCTCAGAGAAATCACCATTTTTCTGGGAAGTTTGTAAAACTGTACATGAGCGTGTGGTAGAGCTAAAAATATGTGGCTTGGAATATGCACTCAGCATCACACCACACATTGATACATCAGAACTCCTGCTTTATACTCTAGTTAGCTGTGCTCCATACAACTTTTTCCCCTAGCTCTCGTTAGAGGCTGGCTCAGTAGGGGCTTTCTGATTTCGTTACAGGAGGGCGGGCTGTTTATTAAAAATAACAGAAAACCAAAGGTTACACACCTCCTACCAGCATTTCATAAGGGAGACCCTGAAGTACTCGGACAGTCTGCAAATCTGTCAGTTCCCCACCACCTAGAACAAATATTCCTATTCTTTCTACAACTGTAGTGATGCAAAAATTTATCTGAGAGTGTACCATGAGAAAGTCCAAGAATGATAAAGGGCTGAAGATCACATAATTTGAAGTGCCTTAATGCAGCCAGCAAGCAACAGATTCGCTTTCTTTTAACAATCCCTTTACCATGCCTTCTGTAATCTAAGTAATAACGCCAGCACACTCCTTCATTGGACTCTCAAGGCAGCCAGGGCGGATCAGGAGCAACAGCTCAATTACCCACAGCTCAGGGAAACTGAGGCATGAACAATCTGAGCACAAAATCGGGAAGTAGAATACAGATTATTTTTTTTTTTTAAAAGCATCTTTTGAGAGAAATGGAGTTTGGGGAAGAGAAGAGAGGGAGAGTAAGAAGGGAAGTTACACAGAAGCTAAATAGTTAACAGCATATCACCCCTCCCCCAACTAGCTCACATTCCATCAAAACTACGTGGCAGACTTTATTTGTTAATAATATTTAACTTTCTTTGGCGCCTTCTCATACTTAAGCCTCTTTTTTCAGGTTAGTTGTAGACAAGCCATGAATTTGTAAAAGTGCACTTGATGACACATTAATAGGACAATCTGTCATATTGCAGCTAAACAGCTTGACAGATCCACACACCATGGCAAGAAATGACATTCACGGCTGGAATGGGGCAATCGCTTTTTTGGTCTGCTGTCTGCCTGCAACATCTCCTTTCCCATCCCAAGAGCCAAATCCCAAGACTATAACCTCAGATTTTGGGGAATTGAATCCCAACTGTATTGGCAAGCATATGACAAAGTTACTTGATGGTCCAGTAGGACAAACTGACTGTAGCTAAATCCTGCCTGTATACTTTTGTCTATGTTGGGCTGAAACAAGTGTCAGCACAGTTATTACTTCTCCTCCGACCTTCAATTCAGCATTTGTTTTATCTGCAGAAAATTGCACACCTTGCTGCTGCTGTTTTCACATCCTAGTTGCAGCAGTTCCAAACACCTGAGTCCTGCCAATGCATGAACAACATTCAACCCCCATTTGCAAAAAAAAAAAAAAAAAAAAAAGAAAAGAAAAAAAATAAGAAAGGAATACGCCAATGTTGCACTTACAACAAACCAAGGATCTCAAAGTGACTGAAAAGACAAATATTTTCTTGTCGGAGCTCAGCACCATAATGGGAGTAGTTAAGAATATAACAATACCAATTCTGCACGAGCAAAGTTTTGAAGTAGGGAAGATAGTATAAGCAGCCCCATTTACATTTCAAAATTGTGGGCAAGAACCCAAATACAGTGTTTGCAAACACTGTAAGAAGTGCGTGTAAAGCTGGAGAGGAAACTGAACAGTCAGGCAAGAAACTTGTGATTTGATCTTTCAATCTCTACTTATGCAAGTCGCCTTTTACTCAAGATAGACCTCACCTAACTACGCTAAGAGTAATATCCAAAGGGCAAAAGGTCAAAAGCTAGGATTTTCCCAGAGTTGCCCATTGTAAATACATTGACCGAATCCTAAGCCTTAAAGCAGAGATAGTGATTTTTTTAAGCCAATACAGAAGGTGGCACATTACCATTCCCTGACACACACAAACCCCCCTTCATAGCAGATAAAGGTCTAGAATACTCCTATGATAGATTCCTTAGGTTTAAATCTAAAATTTCCCAATGCTAATTCAATATAAACTCAAGCTTGGTGATTGGGTTAATATACAAAAGCTGCTAGAACAAACCTAAACACACCAGCAGATAAAAGAGCAGGCGTGGGGAGACAGACCAAGAGTTTGTGGCCACTCAGTGGCCTTTTGCGAACCCCCTGTACCCCACGCTTCGCAGGTTCTCTCCGTTGGGCGCTTTCCCGCATCCCCCAGGCGGGATCGCTACGCCATCTCCCGGCAAAGCCACGGAAACGCGGCGCAGCACCGGGGAGCCTCCACTGCCATGCCCAAGGTCTCGCTTGCAGCGGGCTCTGCGGAGCGACCGAGGTGGGAAATAACGGTGGTGGGGGTAAAGCTTTTACCACTAATAAAAGGTTCCTAGTACACCCTAATAAATCATCCTCATTCGTGGCCCAGAAAAGCCTTTTCAATAACATGAGATGTGAATGCTTTGAGTTCAATAGCCTCCCTTTTGTGTGTGCGTATGTGATTTTTACACGGAAAACATGGTTTTTCTGCTTTAAGAAGTGAGATCTGACCTTTGCTGGGCAGCAAAAAAGTATCATCTTGTATACTATTTATATTGCAACCCAGTCACAGGAAGACAAGCCACCAATAGCAGCAAATTAGCAGCGTAAATTATTCAGAGATGTTAAAAAAATACTTTTTGAAGCACAGGACTTCAAGTAATAATTCTAACTACAAATTATGAGCTTGCACTTCTGAAGAAAAGACGGCTTGTCACTTGCTGACTGCTGAAACATTTAAGGCAAGCTGGTGAATCCACGAGATGGACAAGAGGCATCTCATTTGTCTGGCCTTCTGTGCACGGCAGAGTTTCCCATTTAATTCTTGTCTAGATTGACACTATCAACACCCATGAGCAGTTTCAAATTCAAATATTGTGCAAATGCAATACAAGGGGTTGTTTTTTTTTTCCTTACAGAATTTGCCTAGGGAAGGGGCAGAACAATGCCTCTCCTCACAGCAAGAATCCTGTGTGACTACATGGATCCGAAACACAGCTGTCCTCATCCGACTAGTTCCTTACTAACACAAGCACTAAACAAACCTGAAGCAGGGCAACGGACAAAACGTATAAACAATGGAATGCAAAAGAACTCCAGGCACGAGAACTGTCCTGAATAAGAAAAAAAAATAAATGGTGGAAATACCAGTGTTATTATTAAAGAAAATACATCATTTCGTAAAACAAATTAGGACACACCTCAGCCCCAGCAGATGTTAGTCAAGCAAAAAAAAACCAAACAACTTACTTCCATCCATTAGAAACAATTAGGTTTTGGATCCACACACGCAATTGAAATGCCAGCCCAAAAATCAAATTCTAGAATTCAGAAGTGAAGACAGCCTCCTAGTTACACTCACTGCTTTACACAGAACTGAAGCTGTCTAGGTACCACAGAAGTAGCTATCCAGATGTTAAGGGAATGGCAGCAGAATGAAGTCAAACTGCACTCAAACAGCAACTGATGAGTTAGTAGCAAGGTTCCAATCTACTTTGTTCTTCAGACGCACCATCACTGTTGGCAAAAACAGTGGAACAGCATCTTAGAGTGGTTCCATGTCTCAGAGAAGGTACTGAAAACAGGTACTGCACTGCAAGGACAGTTTATGCAATGACATTTATGTCATTATAGAACGAATACCTCTCTGTAAAGGAACTGCATTAGAAACAAAAGATCTAGAAGTTACTACCTGTAGATCTTCCTGGAGGTGTTTTACCACAGATGTAACGGATACCAAACTAACTTGAGGAAAAAAATAACCTTGAGGTGGAAGGAATGCAGTTTTGCCATCGTTTTTGTTTTCTAGTCCATATACATCCAGTCAGATTTTTTTCCCAGTGATTCTTTTCCCAAAAACAGTCCCACAGAAAGTAGAAATTTTATCATGAATGTTTATTATGAACAAACAACTTTACAATGCAGTCATTTCTACTCCTCAGTACATGCGTGAAGTAAGGTAACTTCCGTGACCTTGAAATCTTAGGGAGAGAAAAAGTTACGGCTACACACAAATCCAGGATTTTGAAAATCAAGAGATCTTTAAAGGGGACCACTGAGATGTCTTCTGAGTCAAGCTGCAAAAACCCCCTACCAACTGCGTGTAACGATCCACAGAAGTCTATGAAATTGCAGCACGAAAGCAAAGGGCCAGACATTTGTTCCAATATCATATACTGAGGGACAGCTTTTCATTTTATTACATTAAGTAATGCACTGCTTCAGGGCATGATGATATTTTTGCATGGCAAAGAATGGTTTACTCCATCTAATGACTTTGGTAACAAAAAGATCAGATACTGCATACTATTATAAATGCTTTTAAAAAACACAAAACAGTAAAACCTACACAAGAGAGAATAAATCTTCCGTTACCAAAGGCAAGGAGCAAGGAGATGTATCAAAATCTTGTAAGCCATAGGTGCAAGGGTTCCATCAGCTACTGCTCCTAGAAATGACTGTCAAGTCTTTCTCCGAATCCAGGACAGTGAAGGGAAACTGCAGTTGGAAGTTTTGTTTTTTAAATACAACCAATCCTCAGAAAGAATGCAGCATGTCCAGGGTTTAACCAAAGCTTTTTTTGTTTCCAATTGTGGCACTTACTAAAAACAAGACACCCGCCTTAAAATACTTGGGTGTAGCTTAAGGCCAACTTGTTGTCACACAATAAAATGCCTTTTATTCAACATCTCTGGATTTTGCTAGTTCTTTTGCCTTGGTTAGGTACATTTCACAGAAGATGCAAACACACCATGCCCAAGGTCTCCTTGCCTTTGTCTTCATGTATGTGGAAAAAAGAACTTCCATAAGATAAGATGATAAACATAGATAACCGATTATAAGCTTCTATCTGTAGGCGATGTCAATGGTAATAAAAGGCATTGCGAGAACACAAACATGTTTCAATGATACTAAGATCTGAGGCACAACAACCTCAGCTACGGGTCCATACGCTTTGAGGGAAAAATACCAGTCTGACAAGCCATCGTGAAAATTTCTATCACTGCAGGAAAGACACGACGCTCCCCCTTCCTTTCCAGCACACTCCCAGACCAACAGACACATAATTGGTTCTACATAGATACAACTGGTGCTTCTCTTTTTACAAGAGCTGATTAAGCACATACAAGAGGTAAATTAAAAAATAGTTATAAATAAGATTTGGTAAAACCACAAAATAGAAAAAAAAAAAGACTTATAAATACATCTTAAAATCCAGCCTTTTCCAAATTCCATCCCCACACACCCCATCTCCTCCTTCCCTTCCTTACCTCAGTAAGAACTGCTTTAAGATTTCTTTAGTATAGAGCTGTTCTGCTATTTTGATAATTCCTACCTATTGCAGAGAATTGGTCACATTTATTGATGCTCTAAGCTGCATGGCTCATGGGTTAACAATACATTTTTGCTTACAATTCAAGATACTAAGGAGAAGCAGAGAGAGAGAACAAATCTGAAAGGGAAAATAAAACGTTTCAAAAAAATTCTTAGATACATGAGGTAATATTTATTTGGGCTCTTCACAACACTTATAATAAGACTATGCAGTTAGATGCAGAGCTTTTTACCCTGCTATCACCTTTGACAGTTTGTTGTACCATCAACAGTGACTGCGTTCTTCCCCAGATGACTAGGCGTCACTGTCAATTACGAAAGGCACAGGATGTTTGCTTCTGATGAAACAAAGCATTGGGATAAAATTAAGCAGGGGGAGAAAACCAAGCAAAATCAGTTAAAAAAGTAGTTTCAGACTTTTGAACTACCACAGGGGCTTTAGTGTTTATCCACAGTCCTGTAATCCCATGAACAAACATCAGTTTTTCAGTCATCAATCATCTGAAGGGGAACAGCAATGAACTTATACCTCAAAGCAAAAAGCTTCTAGAATCTTAGAAGAATTAGAAGGCTTTCGGTTTTGGTGGGGGTGGTGGGGTTTGTTTTTTTTTCCAGAGTTTATGCAAATCTTCAAGTAAGCAAGCAGAATTAATTTTAAGGGTTTACTTCAGCTACTGACACGTCAGATTAATTCAGTTGACTCTGAAGAAGCTGGTTTTGTTTTTCAGACTCATTTGTCTTTTTGTCTTCACAAGGGCTAGGGTTACTTCATTTACCAAAGCCCAAGAAATGCAAAGAAGAGTTTCTGAATACACAATCAACTCTCCATGGGTCTGTGCAGTTTTATTATTTTTTTCAACAGTGGCACCTTGTGATCAAAATTAAGTATTACAGCTTTGAAATATAACATCTCCCAAAATGGAAATCTGTAAGTGAACAAATCCAAAACAATACTGGATATGGGTATCCCCACTAAAGACTGATTCAAATGCTTTTTCTTGCTAATTGTTCCTAAAGGCTGACAACTGCGCTTCTTATAGCCCAAATAAAACATTCAATTACATTGTGATAATTTAGACAATACATTTAACACACACAGTGTTACCTTCCCACTCATCTAATCACTACTGACTAGATATGCAATGATGTTCATTCTATTTTAAAAAAGAAACCAGCAATCTTCTGTAGCATCAATGTTCACATTAATCAAACCCTTACCAAGTCCACATGAAAGCTCTACTTGAATCATTCCAACACCTGTACAGACTCTTCCCTAATGAAAATAAAATATGATATGCGTTAATTGTGAAATTTTAAAAATTGTTCAATGAAGTAAAAAGCCTTATTTGCTTAAGGTTTTCAAATAACAGATGGAGAACTGCTATAAAAATCAAAGCACTAGAAATGTTAGCATCTCATCAATAATGCTTTGACTTGTTTGTGAGCCACTACCAGATAGTAGCGAGGACAAGAGGATCTGCGAGTAGAACTTCTTTTAGTTTTCTGACTAATCGAAACTACTCCATTTCCCAAACGTAACCCATGAGCCAACCATTGTTTTACCTGCAACTTGGTAAAAAAAATATTTATCCCAGTGTCAGATGCCCGAAAAGTCCCAATCATTCTGCAACTACCACTAATTTGGTCTTGGATTGCTTTTATTATCCTCATTCTTGCGCTATGCTTCTCAGTACATACTTGACTGTGTAGGCAAAGGCCGCAAAACCAACTATAACAAACAAGTTCGCCAAAGCTCCGCCTAAAAGTCCATGGTTACGGTTGGCCTGTTGGAGACCTGGATGGTTTGCAGGTGCCAACGGTACATGCCCATTCAGAAGGGGTATTCCGTTCTGACCGTAGTGTGCTTCCCCATCAGGGACAACATCTGGTAAAGGGAGGGATGGAGGTCTGTTACTGAGCTCCTCTTGTGCTTTCTGTTTTTGTTTAATCTCCTAGAGAAAGAAAAAAGGAAACTGAATAGTTGGAAGTGAAAGTGTTGAAGCTCTTGGGTATTTTGAAAAGATTTCAGGGTCTTGCATAACTTTAGGAAAAGGATATGGTAGGTATCCTTTATATCTTTATATTCAATATAAATATATCAATATAAAGGTATCTTTACATTGTAGGTTTTTTAACTAAATTAACTGCATTACATACATTTGTACAGACTCCCCAACTTCTCCAAAGTAACCTACTTCAGTAGTTGACACTAACAATCACTTGGCAGCTTATTTTTAGTTCACAGGTACATTTTCTGAGAAGGCTTTTTTCAGAAATAAGAAATACTTGCATCAAGTATTGCATTTGCAGCTTGTTTTGAACACAAGACATTAAGCTGTTACCCATACACGGCAATATAAACTGTATCAACACACTTAGCGTGTTAGTGTTGTGCAAGGAAGATGCATACCCTAAAAAAAAAAGAACAGGCACCTCCCATTCTCAGAAGTTAAGCAGGAAGTAACAATCTCTGATCTTAAATGGGAAATAAGAAATCTAAGAAATCTAGGATATTGATGAACATCTAGAATATTCTCAGAAAATGTACACGTGAACTAAAAATAAACTCGGACACATGATTGTTAGTGTCAACTACTGAAAGATTAGTCCTGCCCAAACTCAAGAAAACACAGCATAAAATTCTAAAATATTGGGACCACAACCATGCAGGCTCCATGTGCACGTGCAGCTCAGTTAAGGCTGTGACACCAATGCCAAATACACAGACTTGATTCCCTTTACAATGGATCTTTGGGTAGCAGAAAAACAATTCTATTTCAAGATTCAAGGTTTTAATTCTTACGCATAGCAAAAGTGCCCATTAAAAGGTTTCCAGGACTGACAAAAGCAGCTACTGTCCAGGAAAAGTCCTAAACAATTAGTTTACAGATCTACAAAGAGAAATTGAAAAATTACAGGAAACCAAATTATTGCACAGATTAATTCCCTTACCTCCACCACTTCAGGAAAGAGCTCGCAGAAGACTTTATCTTTTAAATTAAATGCTAAGCTTTGTGCAGCAAGCTGTCTTTTCTGTGGAGGAAACAAAAATTATCAGCAGCTGCTTATAAATGAAGTTAATATACTTTAATTCAACATTTGATCATTTCCCCACAAGAATGGTGCAAACCACTAGCCATGTAGTTTCTAACATTTAAAACTCCATACTTAGGAATATTATTCACTCCAATAGACATTTCTAGGCATAAGTTATATTCTCAATTCTTCATCTTCTGGGATTAGCGTTCTATACTAGTGTGCCTGCTTGGCAGACACTTCAAGCGGAAAGAAGGAAGCAGAAAGTCCTAACTATACTGTTTACTAAAAGGGATTTCAAGTTCTCTAAGAAATCCTCTCACCATCCCCACACTACCTAAAATTGACTGGATTCATCTGCCCATCATCTGTAGTAGGCAACAACATATTCATTCATGAGATATCTAAATGCCAGCCGCTCCTGGTGTTTAAATTTCGAGGTCACATTCAACATTCCCATAGCTGACAAAAAGGTACATCACACAGTCTGGAGCTTACTGTGAACTCTGATGTCTCTATGCTGCCCAGTGTGGGGCCCTTTTCCACCATAAAACTAAGAAGGCCCGTCAAGATCGTCGAGACTGACCAAGCTGGATTCCATGTGTCCGGATGGAAATCAGTGATTGAAAGACACAACCTTCAAAAAGGTAAGACAAGCAATGTATGTTATTTTTGCCATTGAAATTATTACACACTATACATATTGCTAAAATGGTGTTAATTGCTTAAGTGTTAGAAGAAAATCCTTACCTTGTATTACACTTAAACCTTCCATTAGGTGTAATCATATAAATACTAGGAGGTTTAAAAGGAAATTCTCTGGGGAATATTAGTTTCCCATGATAATAGCCACCTGCATTACATAAAGAGATGAATTACTTATTTTGCATGAAGATGAAGTCCTAAGCTGCTACTCAAAATGGGCCAAATAAAACCCTTTACTTGTCTCCTCCCCCTCACACTAAAGAGACCAAGCTCATCATCTTGTGCCTCTAACACACAGGAATAATGATCCACACCTGCAACAGATTTACTTTGGAGGCAATTCTCTCACATGCATATTACAAACAGTACTTGCTGCTGTCAAGTCTGTAATAAATTCAAGGAAAACCAGCCAAAGTGTTTTTGATAGAATACAAATGGACTAGTTTTCCAGGAACACAGCTAACTGCACATACAATACTATGAAGAGTCCGATTTCAAAAAGCAGTTTGTGAGAGGCTCCAGAAGACATTGTGAAATATGCAACTACAACAAATTAATAACGTTTTTACATTCCTCACTTTCTCTAGAGAAATTCATAAAGCAAGTATATGTCTCAGTTCACTGAGAGCATTTACGTGGTAACAAAATGGGGTTTTTTGAAATTATTTTTGACTGTCACATGCTACATAAAGGGAGTTATCTGCTCCCTGACCTTTAGCAATTACTTAATAGGAAGTTATCTGTTAACCTAGATGTGGTTTTGTTAGAATCCTTTATAACAGAAAAATTACTAATAGATAGTAGTACCACTGCTTCTTTTCAACAAGCTACCACATGAGTCATGGACAGCTTTGAAACTGCACTAACAGTTTTTTGAGCTGTCTACAGTAGTTATATTTTGCCCATTCAAACAGGCATGCAATTACTCAGGCACACAAATCACAACATAAAGTACATGCACGCTTTTGCTACATGCTAACTTTTACCTTCATAAGGAGTCATTTCAGGTCCCCGTACAACATAGTGCCTAGACAAAGAGGGAAAATTAGACAATATGAAAGCCATCGCACCATCAACCAATTTCACTAGAAAAAAATCTACATCACTTCAGCCAAAGTTTCATACTGCACCTCCCAAAATCAATATTCTCATACAATCTGTAGGAGTGAGGGAGTCAGACTTGATGACCTGGAAAATCTTGTTCTCTCTTCACAAGTGTGTGAGCAGTTCATTCTAATTCTTACCATTCAAGGATATTAGATGGGAGGGGCTCTGCACAGATATAAGGCACTGGATCTTTCTTAATTCGAAGGTAGTCTTGTTTAAGTCTCTGTGTTGCTGTCGTTGGTGCCCTCTTATTACTGTTGTTGCTCATCTAGTTTTTGAGAAATACATATAAACACAATCTCAGTACAATCTTAACAGACGCAGAGCTACTATGCTTCATTGAACACAGCTCCAGATTTTTGCAAAATCTACTTCGCAGAGTATTTTTAAAAAATATACATTAAATTACCATAACTTTTAAGTGGCAAGAACCATGCAAAATCTTAACCAACTAACACACTCCCAAGAGTCTCTGTATATTGCCAAAATGGGAAAATACTCCTTCCAGAACACCGCTGTTTAAATACCACAGTGAAGTGCTACCATGAAAATATGCTGCACTATAGAACCCACTTGAACTCTTAATAACGAGCCCTGTGTTTGGCTGAACACACATCATTATGACACTGTTTCAAAGAGCTTAGTATTTTTGACTAATTCATTTCCCTTTTCAGTTTGAACATCTATTATGTAAATTTGCCTATGATGTAAATTTGTTTGCTGTTTCTACACATACAGTTATTTGAAATAAATAACAAATATAAAAAACAGAGTAACCTTATTACTGACTCTGAGGTGAAGGATTTTAAATTAAATCTGCTGCCTGCTTAAGAGTCAGCTGAATTTACAGAAGGGAACTTCTGAGCCAGATTATTCTCTTCCAGACAAACAAAGGCCTCATCCAAAGTGAGACAAGTCAGTGTGAAGAAAGGAAACTCCATGCTGCTTACAAGATAAAGAAAGTATTAGCCCTTACAATGCACCTACAGAACACATACCAATTAACAACTGCTATTTAACTCGCTTTTCCCCTAGAAATGCAGCAAGTTACTTGGCAATTCAAGCAAGAACGAAAACGAAAGACTTTACAAACAATTCGTGTAAACAGATAAGAAAATACTTACAATATGATAGCAGCATTTGACACAAAAAGTATAACCCTTTCTGTTCCTTTACTTTAAACAGATAACCAAGCAGAATTTGTTAAATACTATTAAACCACAAGCAACAATTGCATGTGGACCAATATTCAAACCCTACTCGAAATAAACGCATTTAACCTGGCTTTTGTCAGAATTACTGTAAATCATTGTTTGAAACATACGGTATTTTTTCTCGAAGGAAGTCACACTTTTTAAGTCACGCCTCTTGAAATCATAAGATTAAGAATTTTCTCTAAAGAAGTCAGTTTTGACATTAAAACATATCTTTTTAATTTAACTCAATTATTTGTTCTGTAATCTTAGTATAGCGCCCCTCACTATGGGCTACAAAGATACACTAAAATATTTTAGAGCACTAAGCATAGCTCTGGGGATTTTAACACCCCTCAAAGGCCTTATCTGAAAGAACATTTGTACCTTAAACGCGCAAAATAAACGGCAAACACTTACAGAAGCTACGACCGGAAACCCAACTTCCCACCTCGACAATACAATTTACGAGAACCAAGCCAAAAAGCAACTCGCCGGTGTTTAGCCAGCCGAGCACGAGCAGCACGATGCGCCCAAAAGCCCTACTCCCAGCCCGGACGGCTCCCTCAGCTCCCTCACGGGCTCGCCCCGCCGGCCCAGGCCCCACTCACCTCTCCCTGCTGGAGCAGGCCCCTCCACGGCCGGGACGCCCCACCTGCCTGCAGCCGGCGGCCAAGCGAGGGAGGGATGGAGGGGAGGGAAGGAAAAGGGAAGGGATGGGAGAGCCACAGGAGAAGGCGGCAGGGCAGGGCAGCAACCCCCACACCTCCCCGCTGCGGCGCCGACCGCGGCTCCCAGCCAAGATGGCGGCCCGGCGAGGCGGGGCCAAGGCAGGGCTGGCCTCTCCTTCCGGGAAGGAGCCGCCCCGCTTCCGGGGCGTGAGTGCGTCACACAGCACTCACATGATTCCCACTTCCGCCCACCGCCATGGCGGACTAGGGGCTGTGGGGGTCCCGGGAGCGGCCCGACGCCTCCGCGTTGAACGTGGTTTTTTTTCGCTATAAGTCTCCGAAGTCTTTTCTTGAGGTCCCCATTGCTCATAAAATGGATAAATCGAACCCTGTTTTCAGTCATTCTGTGCGCAGGCAGTATTTTTTGTTCCAGGATTCCACGGGTAGGCCCATAAAAATAACAGCAAATCATTTTGTAAATCACATTTGCACGTTTGTTGCTTCAGTAATGTGTAAGAAGAGTAAAGCAAAGTGCTCCTTTACAGTTGGGAGGCTAAACGTGACAGGAAGGTGTAGTGTCTATTCACTCTTAATTTCAGGTCGCGTATCCAGACCATTTTAAGAGAAAATGCTGCAAAGTTTTGCTCCGTCAAAGGGAGCGCGGAGTTCTGCTCTGTCTTGGATCCTTAGTTCACCATTGAGCACCATGGCACACAGGCCTTTCCCTGAAGGGATTATGGGAGATGCCTACGCTTGAAAGATTAAACATTTTAATAACATGGGTGTTGTGGGATGTTTTGTCAAACACAAAATTCCTCCTGGCCTTAACATCGTTCTTGGCGCAATAAGCACGTTGCATAAGTTACACTACAGTCTTAACCTACGTGCCATTTTGTGCAAGACGGGGTTTAGCAGATGTCAGTCACGATGGTCCTTCTCTTTTATTGTCAGGGCTGGGCTAATCAGTTCTCTTTGGTGAGCTGAGTCCAGCTTGAGACTGACTTATATTGAATCTAAATACTAGCATTTCCTGTTGTATTTGTTCACACGCAAAGAACGCCAAAAAATAAAAAAATTCCTCTTCAAAAGACTAAGAAATAACCTGTTCGTGGTTAACAATATTTTGGCATTTCGGTCGTCACCTATATACTGAATTGTATCCCTGTTGAGGGGAATTTTTCGCCCACTCCCTTCCAATGTTTTTTTTTCTGGGCTTTTGAAATCTGCAACTCAGTTAATGTTTGTGAAAGGGAATTCATGCAGTTTGATTATCCAAGCTTTAATTTAAAAAAGCATAAGGAAGAGACCGGCTCCTGATTTATACATGTGTGTTTAGCGCTGTAGGTGTAGAGCAGAGCTGCAGTGTTGTGTTCATTAACTATTAGGATACGTACTACTTTAAGGGAAAGTGTACCTCTCTCTCTGGGCTAATAATCTTCTTTATTGCCTCAGGTGAAACGAAACGGCAGAAAAGAAAACGATTGAGTTGCCCAAAGAGTTTGCAAAAGACGCACAGATGGAACCACATGACTGCAAAAAAGGCCAGAATTTTTCTTACTCTTCCAAAAGCTGCAGGCATCTTCCATGTGAATAGTTCCTGCAGTGACCACGGTTCTCCTCAAAGCTTGAGCACTTCTGCACCGGTACCCAACAGAGGGCAGTGGTAGCCCACAAACTTTTTCAGCTCTTAGTTCTGTCTGTTGCGAGTAGCACAGGCTGTTGTGCAGACTTGCACTCCCTCTCCCGGCTTTGTGGAGATTAATTAAGTGCAAGAAGTGGGGGTAAAAATGGCCGTGATGTCAGTACCTGTGGGCCAAAACCAAATTTGGAACTTCGTTTCTACAAACTGGGGAGTGCAAAATACCGTGTGCTCCTAGAATATCTCACTCGAGGTCATCTGTTCGTTTTTAGTGGGAATATGTAGTTTTAATTTATGTGGTAAGCACAGAGGCAGGGTTGTTGACGCAAAGTGACTGTTGTATTAGACCCCAGGGAGAGCTACAGTTGTGCAGCAAAATTAAATGATGTTTGGATTTACAGAACCCCACTGAGAGATGTAACCATTTTTGTTATCGAGGTTTCAAATATGGACAAGAAATATTTTTCTAGAAGTAAGAAAATGACAGAGATTTTAGAAAAAAAATGCCAATCTGAAATCATGAAGAGAGAAACCAACCAAACAAAAATATTTTCAGTTTGCTGAGGGGTGTAAAAATTTTTATTTCATTTTTACCTCAGACTTCAATCACAATAACGGGATCTTTCATACACAAAGTATTCACGTGTGCCACCTGTGGCCACATAAAATCTTTTTGAGTTAGTGAAATTTATCAAACCATATCCTTTTCTTTGAACTGTTTTAATTTTGGTGCCCTGAAATGCTTCAAGGAAAAATGGTTTGCTTCAAAAAAGAAGGAATAGTTGATCTGTTTTGTTTTAATCTCTTACACTCACTCATCCTTATATCTAATCTGAGATCACAGTTTACAAATGCTTGAAGGTTTTGCAGAACAGAAGGAACTCTTTATAATAAATTATTATTATAATTCAAGATGAAAAGCACTCTATAAATACACGGTATTATTAGAATGCTGCATTAGCCTACCTGTATTTCACCTAATAAATTCCCCATGGCAACTCATGCAATGTGATACATACCTAGTTTTATACCCTTTGACCTGAGGACAATTACCTTGTTTTCCTCTGCCACACCATTTTGTCCTTTTTTGTATTTACACTGGAATTCCTACTAAGTCATCTCAGTCTAGAAATGTGGGAAACATGTGAACCTGGAGACTGTAATAAAGGCCCCAAAATGCTGAAGGGATTCCAGAGCTCATATTTACACCTCTGTCATTCTCCCTAATGTTCCCCAACCCCAAAGTATTTCATGCATAAGTGTGTTGTCATTAACATTCCATTCATCTTTCTGGTATGTTATTCTCAACCCTAATGATAGCGTAGAATGAGACTTCTCTCTCAGAGTAGTTTCTTTCTTCCCAGTTGTTTTCCAACATGCAAATGAATCACACTGTAGAATTTCCTCTCTCTGTAAAGTATCTTTGCTGTACTGCTATCGTGTCTTGGAGGCATATTTTAAACCTGGGCTTGGGCAGTGACTAGGAGCTCCAAATTTATGTTTTTAAATCATTAAATGCACCAAATAAATAAGTACATGCTGCTAAATTAGCTTGGAAAGTGATTAAGTCCAGGACAGAGACAAGTGAGGCAGTTCACTATGTCATAAAGGTTGGAGTTGCTTTTTAATTTTGTATGGCCCCTCAGCAGTATCACATGGGTGGTTACAGGACATGAAAACATCTTTGTGTGCTCATGAACACAGACCTTTTGCTTTATTCTTGAAAATTACATAGCTGTCTGACTTTCACATTGCAGAAAATGTTCCTTTAATTGTAATCATAACAAAAGAATCGCAAATTTTCAAGTCGGATACAAACAACAGGAATCAGAATTTGTTCTATTTGCGGGTGCGTTTGAGTAAGTCCTTTGCTTTAGTTTCTCCATTAAATGAAAGTACTACTTTATGCACTACTCCACGCATGCAGTCAAATGAGTATTTTGAGGCTGACCTTGGTGGATGAAGAAATAATTTGAGAAAGAAAACGCACCCTGAGGAATGTAGTGATGGTTAATTAGTGTTCACATATACTCAAATGTAATCTTGTCCAGTAAACGTGGCAATTCTGCGGCTGCTGAGTGTCTCTGTTTAGGTCGTCCAGAAAGACAGAGAACACTTGGAAGAACAGCCATGCTGATGAAATGGAAGGTTCTTGTATCCCGAAAAGATGTTTGATATATCCTTGGGGAAGCGATTTCCCTGAGTCCTAGTACCAACAGCCACATTACAGTGGGATCAGGAGAAGACCTAACTGCATAACTCACATGTACTCAATGGGCAGGTTTTTTTCTTTAGTTACCTCATGGGTTGACCATTGAACCCATTGCTGCTTCAGATAACCAAGATAGGTCACAGCTTAAGTAGTGAAAAAAACCAGGAATCTTTACTTCTACCCTGAATACAGAGAACTACCCCCTAGGCCCTTTACTGGTGTTTCAATCTCTGTAGCCTGTGGAACTGGAAGATCGGTCAGTTATAATGCGCTCTCTTACATTACACGTCCATATAATCTCTCCCCTGATGTGTAGCACAGTGAAACTACTGATCTATTCATTTTGTTTGCTGTCTAAAGCCACTGCCAACTGGCACCATGTAAATATTTTGGATATACAAAGGCAGGATTTGGTAACTGTGAAGACCTTACGGCCTACAAGCGCAAGATGCATTAGAGAAATCGTTGCCCAGTGAATAAATGGAAGAGCGTCATGTGGCCTCTCATGGCTGACAACCTCCTAGAACAGGGGGCCTCAGGGAACCGAAGGCGTTGGGCAAATCCTGCCTTGCATCTTGCGCCATGACCAAAGATACAACGAAGATTCCGAGCAAGCAAAACCCATGGGGATCAGGAAGGACGGAGGTCTGGGAGTCTTACACCCAAGTAAGAGATGTGGGTGGAGATTACCAAGCCCAGTAAACGTGAGGGTAGAGTTGGACAGAAGGGCAAGAAGCTTGGATGGAACTGAGAAGAAAACAAACAGGGAAAAAATACTCCTGGGCCTCAGAACAAAAGCGACTCTGGCAATCTTGATCTGAATGGGCTGAAAGAATCATAGAATCACAGAATGGTTTGGGTTGGAAGGGACCTTAAAGCTCATCCAGTTCCAACCCCCCTGCCCTGGGCAGGGACACCTCCCACCAGCCCAGGCTGCTCCAAGCCCCGTCCAACCTGGCCTTGAACCCCTCCAGGGATGGGGCAGCCACAGCTTCTCTGGGCAACCTGGGCCAGGGGCTCACCACCCTCACAGCAAAGAATTTCTTCCTCGGATCTCATCTAAATCTCCCCTCTTGCAGTTTGAAGCCACTACCCTCATCTTATAAAGAAGTCAGGCATGGGGCTGAACCTTTGCAAAGCTGTGGGGAAGGAAAGAATGAATCTTTAGGATGTTGTTAAGGAAGAATTCATCCCATGAGTAACAGGTGATTTAGCTCAGGAAACCACAGAATCATCTCTCTCTGAGCAGGGGAGCACCATTTATTAGCATGGCTATTGTCGGTGTTTGCCAAAGACAGGGCAAGGAGCTCAGTGATGCCGGTGAAGCCATTTTTCATTTGTGCTAGGTGAAACGTGTGTTCCAGACACTGTTATCTGAAAGGCCTTACTTAGGGATTTGGTTTTGTACTGTGTTTAAGCATTAATAAATATTGCTGAACTGTATTTATTCTTAACTTTTTAAAGTGTATTTCTTCATTTTGGGTGAATGCAAAACTTCTACAAGGTGTGGGGTTTTTTTTCTTTTTTTTTGGGAGGGGCTTTCAACAAAAGGAATTTGTAATTCTGAACCCTATTAAAAGCAGAAGGATATTTACTGTTCAATGTACAGTGAATCTCCCATCAACGATATCTGAATGTGCTGCAACTGTAAGTACCTGTGTGCAGCTGAGAAATGTGACATTGAGAAACCAAATCACTGTCCCAGGGTCATGTTTGTAACATGGCACTGACTGATTAAATATTTTCCACTGTCTGACCTGGCATTCACACCAAGAGATATGCTTGACCAATAACCCTTCAGAGATCTTTTTGTAAGAGTACAGGACACTAATGCTAACGTCTTGGCCAGATTTAGTTCAAGTAATTATATCCTGCCTTCCTGAATTCCCCTCCAATTTCAAGTGCATATGAGATGCATCACTTCCAGGCCTAAACTACGAGCAACGTCATTCGCGTTAAAACATCTCGCCCCTTTCCCAGCTAAAAGTAGTTCCACTTCGTTGATGGATGAAACAATGTAGGGGGTTTTTGTTTTGGCTTTCCCATAAAGTGCTGCCAAATCGAGTCTCCTTTAATCTTTGGCCAGAAGGCAATTTAGAGATATTGTGTGTTTATTTGTTTTTCTTATTTTTGGTTCTTTGTCCTTCTAAGGGGGTTTATTGCTTTAACTACCACATTGGCTTTTACTGAGAAACTTGCCTTCAGTGAATGTTTTGTCACTATAGTGCATGTTTGTTTCATAGTATTACAGAAGTACAGTATATTATTATCTAGTAGAACTATATGATTTTGTAGAATTCCTCAAACTCTTTGATTCCCTAGGAAACTGATCCTTATCATTTTTTTTAATGGAAATTGATAACTTGATCATAAATAGCTTCAACATGTGTGATTACCTTGAGTTTCAGAGAAAGGCTATGACGGTTCCTGAGTCTCACTGATTCACTGTTGATCATGAGGAAATCATTCAATTGTTTTGAAGCTCTATTTTTCTTGTTGTATAAAGGAAGGATAATATTATTTATCTGGCTTAACTGGAAGCATGCACACTTAATCATTTGGTAAGTGTCACCTGGTTTGAGCTCTCTGGACTAAAGGTTCCACATCAGCAAGTGCCAAACGTGAATCATAATCTTTGTTTGCAATAATCATTGCTGTTATGATAATGATCAATGTTGTTCATTTATAGGACAGATTAATATTTCCAGGTGTCACACTTTTTGTGATTTACTTCATTTTCTACTGTCTGAATTGCAGAGACAGCAGGCAATCAGACAGCCTTAGGTGACCCAAATAAAACGATAGGCAATTTAACCTAAGCACCGATAAATCCCTGATAAACTTGCTGAATCTAGGGCTTTTTTTCCCTTTGATTTCCTCTCCTGCCTGGCTACGGTTGGGCATGACCTCCTTTATGATGATTGACAAGGAGATAGTATTACTTAGAAAATAATTCTGGCATGTTTCTGAGTCAGGAAGAGGAAAGGTCAGTCCTCTTCCTTATTTATTCCACTGGTACTAGGTAAGGAGCTCCATTACCAGGACCCAGTTCCCATTTACCTCTCCATCCTGTGTTTCCCAAACGATAATTGGTACACAGCCATCAGTGGCCATAAGTGGCCTTCTGATGACATCACCTCAAGATGCAAAGGCAAATAGTATGACGTGCCAGTTTCTCCTTACCGTTCATCACTTTCACTCAGAGCCTTTCACTGCTTCTGCGTGCTCTTCTTTAGTATTTGATATTTGTGTGATTACATTGCTCTTTATATCCAAAGTACGGCATGCCTAGCATTAGAACGTTATTAAGCTATTACCTTGCAGGATGGATGTATGCCTTCAAAAGCCATTATAGTGGCTGTGGTTTCGTTACTGCTGAACTTCCTTTAAAGCCGGGTAATCTCTACACAGATCTCTATAGATAATCATTCTTCACAGAGATCATTTGCAATTTCATGGCAAATTTTTCTGTCTAAATATTTTTTTTCTTACTTGTGTAAAATTTTTAGTCCTGCAGAAAGATCTGGCTGAGCTGACAAGTCGTTTGTTCTCCTCTGGTTAGACGAAAAACGAGCCTCATTGAATGGGCTGCTTTGCTAAATTTCTTTGACAAATACGCCTCTGACTTACCTAGAATAATTGTCTCCAGGGCTGAAAGGAGGCATTGAGCCTTTCAATTAAAAAATATTTCCTTTATAGAGCTTAATAAGCAACACCGAGTACCTGTGAAACTTAGCCTGAGTTGTAAATCCTTGCTCTCCCACTCCACCTTCTGATCTGTTTTTTTCTTTACATCCACGAAGAGAAGTGGGCGCACACTGAGTGCCCCCGGAATGGTTGGAGCGGAGTGTAGAAGCACATGCAGCCTTTTACAGCCAGATTCTAATCAGTTCGGGAGTAGGTAAACAGTTTGCTTACTGAGGCAAGCCTTTGGACGTGCTGCAGCCTTGCAGGAAGACACATCCTTGAAGAGGAGGAGGGAAGACTTTTCCAACTATTGGTACCAATAACGTTTAGAATTTCTGTCTGCCAGTAATACAAAATGCATTCCTTGCCTTGTAGGCCTAACTGTCAGTCCTTATGTGACGAGTGACTGTATTCTCTCAAAGAGGAGAGAGAATTTCAGAAAAAATACCAGGTAAAGGATACAAGCCCTCATGATGTACTTCTGGAGGTGTATTAAACGGCCTGCGTGGCAAATGCAAATTACAAGTGTTCTTGATCTGTAGACCTCTATGACAAATGCACGTAGAAGTGAAAATAATCTCAAGATCTTATCCTCTCATGCTGATAAAGTGAGAAGAAAGTCTATTCTGTTAAGCAACGGGCCTTGCAAGAAGCTCATTTGATGAGGCTGAGCGCCAAAGGCCGAAATGTGTGGGATCTGCTGTACGCAGCACCCCTTGCGTGTTGTTGGAAAGTATCTGCAGGATTGTTAAACGCACAAAGAATTTGGTCATCTGTTCGTCTAATACAGGAGTAAGTACTGATCATCTTCAAATACCAGATGAGATCTAGGAATATCTCTTAAAAACATATTTTTAAATACTGGCGCATGACTACAACCCATCCTGTCGCAATTAACAAGCAGTATCAAAGCAATAGTCATCATCATGCTTACATGGCAGCTTACATCACCAAAGCTTTATACAAACACCAATTAACCCTCTCAACAATGCTGCAAAGTGTCATTATGTCTATTTCAGAGATGAAGCAACAGAGAGAGAGAGGCAGAAAGATTTGCCCAAGATTGCACAGCAAGAGAAGAGAAAAGTTCAAGAGTTTAAGGCTTTGAAGTTGGTATTTCGTGTCCATGTTGGGGCAGACTCTACCCTTGTCTGTGGGGTGGAGTTCTGTATTTATTGCCATTGCTTTTGCCATTCTGGGGGACAGGGAAAATTTAATGTCTTCTTGTTGCATTTGAGTTTTGTTTTGGTTGGGTTTTTTTTGTTTGTTAGTTTGTTTTAAATATGCTAGAGACTGGACAAAATCTCCTCGGCAAGCAGGGACCCTCCAGCAAACAGGACATAGACTTTGAACAAATGGTTGTGAAGAGTTTGTAGAGTTCTGCCTTCATTTGAGTTTTATATGGTGCCGGTGGGGTAAATTCAGTCAGGAAACTTCACTAGGCCAGTTTAACTCCTTTTGGTTACAAACCATTCCGACCTTTTGGGGGGACCAACTTTTGGGGGCTGCTTGGGGACTTGTGTAGAGGGTTTTTGTTAGTGCTGAACAGACGGGTCAGACCAGGAATATTTGTGCTGTTCAGGTGGACTATTCACTCCACATTACTCACGGTGAGGTATGGGTCGTGGAAGTCACGTGGCAGCAGTTCTACTCTTTGGTTGGCTAATAAAGCTTTCCAGGGCGTGAAAAAAAAAATAAAAACAAGTGATTAATAGCAAATCGTAGGGCTTCCCGGCTAACTACGGTGCTTTCCATGTGAATAAGCACAGCCCAAACATCAGAGCAAACAGACCCAGAGCACAGAGACATTCATGGGTCTCCCAGATAATCTGCAATTTTGAATGAATCAAAAATAAGTCATCTATGCAATCCTTACGTCGGCCTAGCATTTTAGATCACCTTTGGTATCATTTAAAGGTTGCAAAATCATCTGTTTTTTAAAGCCAGGTCTTCTCTTCAGCCAGAATGCTTCCCTGAGGGTTTACCTGCATTCAGGAGATTATTACTGTGGTTTTTAAAGTTTTCAGCACCGGTAGCCTGTATAGAGCTGTTTGTACATTTGCTGTTGGGGCATTGGGTCTATGACTTTGCAATTACCGACTCAGGCATGGATAGAACTGTTCTGTGAGAAGGTGAAGGAATCCTTCAGAGGTTGCTGATGGAAAATATAATATTGCAGCTGAATTTAACTCAAAAAGCATCCATCTAAAGAAAGAGGTATGACAGCTGACACAGCCACTTATATAATAGCTAGTTTCAGTTACTGATTTGCTAATGACTGTTTTGCCCTTGCGCAGTTTGTTCCTGGTTTCTTCATTCCCCTCCTTCCTCGCTGCCATACTATAGTACCTCTTCCTCTTGTTGACATCTGTTCTAGTTCCCAATAGGGAGAGCCTGAAGTTACTGGATTGATTAACCCCAGTGAATTCCTACCAAGCATTGCAATCGCTCCGCCAAGTACCAAGAGGAGTGAGGATCGCCAGGGGAGATCTGCTTGCCTATTGCCAGAAGACAGGAGAAGACATACTATCTACCACTTTCTCCAGGAGCTTGGACAACTGCTCAGGAAGATTTGGGCTTCATTTATGGTGGAGTTATGGTGTCTGTGATTCCAGGATGATTGCATCTTGCATGTCCACAGAACAAGAAGCTTTTACTGATGTTCTCCAACCTCTGATAGTTCTAATTGCATCAGCATTCCTACAGATACTGCATCTGAGCTGGAGTAGGATTAAAAAAAAAAAAATCCACTAGCAAGCAGGATTTCACCAGCTTGTGAATCTTCTAAATTGGCTGAGGGGTTGACAGGTTGGAACAGGCAGAACATCATCTATGAAGGCCTGTGACTAAAGAAACAAGAACAGAGAACAGGAAGAGAAACAAGAAAGCAGGTGTTATCCCAGAGGGATGACAGGAGGAGCTACAGTCGTCTTACTCAGAAAGGTGAGTGAGTGGAAATGAATGCTTGGTCATACTGGAAGCAAGCAGGATTTTGCTACTGAGGCTGCATTTTTAACCCTCTGTGCCTCTGGTGGAGGCTTAATGAAAAGCAGGGGTTATGTAGGGCCTCTTCATAACAACAGGTGTAATTAAGGAACGTTCAAATGGCTGGTGACGAGCAGAATATGCACGTGCTCATTGCTGCGATTTCTGGGTTTTGTAAGGATGTGCCAGCTAGCTTCAGCCGTGCTAACTCAGGCACTGCTGGCGATCAAACCAGAGCACTAGGGAGCTCAGCACAAGTTAAGGAGTATTTACCCACTTCCTCGAGCAGGTTTGGCAGCCTTTGCAGCAATTGGAGTTGCTTTGGCTAGATGCAAACCAGTGCAAAAGGGACGCCGAGGTACACCAATGCTATCCTATTTCTGCAGGCATAGCTCACTGTGGTTTCAAGATATAGATCCCCTCAGCCGCGGCTCAAAGCATCACACAGGCAAAGCAATGAATGTTGGGATTCCCAGAAGAAATTTTGGTGAACGGAGCTTCAACGGAGAGATTACAGCAGATGAGGCAAACGCCTGAAAATCAGAGTTAGTTCAGCAACATTTGGGGCAGGATCAAAAGGAGACATTAAGCAACGTTTGAAAGCTCTCCAGGGCAGGGACTGCCTTTGTTCTGCCTCTTGCATAGGACTGAACAAGCTGTCAGCACTTCCATAATACCTCTGGGTACTGCTCCTTCCTCCAGTGGGACAGCAGAGAAACAGTTTTGCGTTCTGCTTTGAAAAGACGACAGAATTGTTCTGGCTGGTAAGAACTGGGAAAAAATACAGGAGGCAGAGCCTGATGTGTGCCAGTTCAAGTCCATACAGAGCACAGCCAACCAACAGATGTGGAGGAAACACTGGGAGTTTCCTTTTTCTGTAGTTGCCCACAGAAGTTTGCCTGCCTTTGAGTGGGAGGAGGAATAGACTGGCTCATCCAGTGGCCATGAAGAAAGCACTGTGAGGGAGTTTCCACAAAACCAGAGGAGGCAAGTCGCACTGATTTTGGAGAGAGAAAAACTGGGTTGGTATGCTGTGTCCTGTGTAATGGGAGAAAATGTGGGAAGATGGTTTGACAGAGTAACCTGGAGCATTCCAGGAGAATAAACGCCATTCATGCAGGAACGAGTGACGTGAGTAAAGCAAGATTTGCTAAAAATCAAGATTAAACTGTAGATCTACAAAGCCTGCTGAAGGCAGGAGGGTGCAGGATCTGCTCCGTAGCCCTTCCACTGCCAGAGAAGCGGATGCCAAAGGCTGCTTTTCTCAGCTCACAGGCTGAAGAATATAGAGAAAAGCACAGGGCATGTCTGCAAGACACCGGAGAGTTGAGGAATAATAGAAAGAAATGAAACACTTAAGCGTGAGAGAGCGCGATAATATGAAACAAATGCAGCACGGGAGAAAGTTAATAACTGAAAGACAGTTTGTGTGGTTAGTGGACAGCAAATTACAGTGAAGTTTACAGTTTGGTATGGCAGCAGGGAAAGCTGCTGGAAGTTGGGGGGGGTTTAATGTGTCATTTCAGTTTGCTGATTTGTTTTTGGCCTCTCAGTACGAGCAGTTTTCAACCAACTGTGAAAGTTTTCATGAACGAGTAGCTAGCGTGTCCTCTGTTGTTCCTGTGTAAGCCAAAAAAAAGTGTGATTTACTCTTATCTGTCAGGTCAGACTCATCTCACTGCAATTCAGCGTTCTGACAAGAAGTCCAGACAGTCTGGCACCTCTTGTTCTGGACACTTAAAATGAGATAGGGCAAAATATTAATATTTGAGCTCTAGAGGAGTAGCCTGTCACAGCAAGAGCGACTAGCTAGAGATCATCACTAAGCTTCTCCAGTTTAATCTCTGTTACCCTTTCACTCAAGCCTGTAACAACAGCAAATGTAATAAGGGGCAGGCACACCGAATATTCTACACGGTGAACGTTGTCTGTGCTGTTGATCTGCTTAGTGTCTAATGATACCCAAAATCAGTGTTATAAGAAATGTTTGCTTTATAGAGAGCAGCACTTTTTTTCACGTGCACCAGCTGAAAGGAAATATTCAAGGATTAAAAAAAATATATGATTGTCTGGTAATAGATTTCCCTAAGTGCCTGAGTCCATTCCACAAAGCACATTAATTCACTGAGTAACTCTTTGGCCCGTGTGAAGTAGAAAAAGTCTCTTCTTTCTGCCTGCAGGATACTCTTTGTACCTCTCTCTCTTCTGTTACTCTGAGCTGGTGCTGATACTAGACAGGCACATCTTCAGAGACATGTTTGTACGGTCGTGATTGTAATTTCTGTTTCAGTAGTCTACGAAATGGGTGAGAATCGTATTATGGTCCGTGCTGAGCATGCCCAATCATCAAGGCTCGTGTGGAGCCGAGAGTGGGGAGTCTGGACGGTTCCTTTAACACGCGACGGCAACGCAAAATCTTAAAAGCAAAATGACGAGATCCCTTTATTTTGTTTACCTGTATGGTCTCGGTCAACTAAATGGGATGTGATTCCATTAAACCTAATTGGGGAACAAATTGCAATTTAGGGAAAGGGGTTTGAAAGGTTGTGGGAGGCATCCTTCTGTGTAAAGCATAACTTGGCCAGAGGGTGTATTCATCCGTTGATATTTGCTGCTGCTCTACAGGGCGTGCAGTATTCTTACTCCTTCCCCCCATTACGCTACTACGAGCACTAATAAACATGTTCTGCCCCACTGAAAATAATTATAGCATAGTCTTTTTGCAACCGTAAAGGACTTTCTCATGAATGTTATCTCTCCTTAATCTGTTTCTGTATTTTGAAAGAAACACCAACTTACTTTTTAACCAGAGAGAGAGTTCTCTTCCCCGCTCCTCCCAGTTCAGGATACAGGATAACGAATGAGCAAGTGCAAACAGAAATGGTATCTTGCTTGAGGGTCAGCGTTGTCTGTGTATCCAGTTCTTCTCCATTTCCTGCAGGAAAAATTCATGGCTGGCTCAGAAGGTATTGTTCTGATGTGTTGCCAGAGAATCTCTACACTGAGGCCTGCAGCCATAATGAAGCAACAGAATTTGTCTTGTGTATGTTCATTGTGCAATAATCTCATTGTCAAGGATTTATTGTTGCCATTTTCTATTGCACAACATAAAATGAAGCGAGAAAGAAGGGTGGGGGACAAATAAATGGACATGACAGAATTAGGTTTTCAGTTTTCTGAGGTTTTTTTTAATGATAGTTTAACTACTTACCTCTTCATCAATCAGTGCAAATGGCTCTGTGGTAGCTGCTCGATCAAGAGCCAATTGGAGTTTTTTTAATAAAAAGTTTAATTTTTACATCCCAAAATGCTGACTTTTTTAAAAATGTAAAACATTTTCCGAGTACTTTTCGTGACATTTCCCCTTAATACCAAAGACAAAGAGGGTTAAAACACACTAATAGCAGCTGTTTAATAGGATTCTCATCTTTTAGAATAATCATGAACCTCCTACATGTTTTGGTTCTCTAAAACATAATCCAGCACAAAGCAATTGTTAAAAACGTAAGCAGGATTGAAATTGGTCAAAATCAGAAGAGTGTATTTTCCCTGATCTTTGCCCTTTCTCCCTTCTTTTTGAATTCAATTTCACAAGAAATTTCAGTTGTCTTTGCAAATGACAGTATTTCGCAAGTTCCAATGTAAAAGAAAATCCGGTTCCAGCCAATTTGAAAAGGCAGGCAGGAGCTCTGCTGGTCTGATATGGAGCTCTAAACAGTATCCATATCCGGAGTATTAACATTTTCATATAACAAGCTTCTTGCAAAACCATCGCAGAGCTGTTTTCCAACTGGGCAGCCGTCAGTACTAATTAAGCAACAATCCGAGGTGCTTGTGTTTTAGCAGTCCCAGAGTCCTGAATCTGCCTCTGTATTACTTATGCAAATCTTAACTAAGCAGTGTTACAAAACCAGGGTGTTCTGATTTTAACTGAGTATCGTGGTTGATTCAGTCTATTCAAGTCTTAACGTCTGAAGAGTTCTATTCTTTATGGGTATGGGATAGCCCACTGCAGGTGAGCAGGAGTCATGGAGAAGCAGGAAGAAATCCACTGCCACGTGTGCCTTAGACTGAGTAGCTGATCATTTCAGATTACACTGAGGTATGTAATTCCTCAAGCACACCTGTGGAAACCTTAATGGCTTCAATTACTAGTGATCATGCAAGCCTCCGGAAACCATGAAAAGAAGGCAGAATGCTAATTCCTCGATGGGAAAGTTCAGAGCGGGAAGAACCTTACAGGACCCATGGTTACTTCCCTAAGTGTTTATAGAAATTGTGGATAAAAAGCTTTTCTAACCGTTAAAATAAAAAAGGAGAACACAGCACCACCACTCAAACCAACTTTAACTCAAGCGTAACCTTAATGTTAACTAGTTTGTCCAGTTCATTCACTTCCTATTATTCCCTGCATCATGCTTTGAATAATTTCCATGATCTGTTTCTCAAGTCCTGCCCCTTTTGATGTCATCGATTTGATCCATATAGGCCAGTCAGCTCCCAGGGTGTCTCCAGTTAGAAAAGGCGATCTGGAAGCTTTGGACCATCGTCTTCTGTTCAGGATAAAGCTGAAGGCTGAGCTTAGCGGCTTCTCTAAACACTCAAAAGATAGAGTTCCTGCCAAGGTACAGTGGGGTGTTCTGCAATTTGGTCTTAGTTGTTTTGCTGTGTATTTCTGTATAGATGTGTGATGGATATGTAGATACGGATACCTGTCCACATGGTGAAATATCTGTCTGCATGGCGTTCATGTGTAAGTGTTTAGTATGCGTTGAGTTGCTGTGATAAGACATGGGCATATGCTTGTTTGCCACCGCTGTATGACTTCCACTGACTTCCTTATAACCTGCAGCCTCTCTCCAGGCGCTTCCCATGGACAAGACAGGCAATTGCTCACTGTTGCTGTTAGATGTTTTGTTAAGTCCCTGACTGCAATTGCTGCGTTAAAGAAATTAGTGATAGGCTGATCTGGGAAACCAGTGGAGGGAGGCTCTTCTGTCGCCTGTACACATGTGTGTTTTGAAAGATTTCCCTCTGTTACTTTGCCTTATCATACGCTTTTTCATTCTAGTTATTTTAAGAACGCAGATTCAAATGGTAGGAACTAACTAGCCATAGCCTTAAAAGCAAGTCAGAATGTCTGGATTTGTCTCTAAAGACATGGTTTGAATGTTTACAGATGGTTTTTTTAGATTCAAAATTATATGTAGAAAAAGTGTGTTTGGTAGTTTTGATTTAGCTTTCACTTTTGGCAACTATTGCCTTTTATACTACTTTTTCTCATTAGAGCAAGGCTGACTAGCGAGAGTAATACAACGCTAACAAATTTTCCTGGTTTAGTCTCACACAATTTTCATTCCTGTCTTAAAATACTATAAATATTTAAAGACTCATTCAATATATTTCTTAACATACACTGCAAGCTTATTTTCAGTTATTCTCATCTAAATAAAATGAGAAAGAAAGGCTTGAATAAGAAAAAGGTAGAGCATAAAAGTTTAATCTGAAAAATGCGTAACAATAGAGGGTACCAAGACTACCATGGATTCATTTCTGGAGATTGCCACAGACAGTCGGTTTTGGCTGTAGAAGCATTCAGATGTAAGTCTTCAGCTGTAAGGGGGGCTGATAAGATTTGTGACCGGTGGTTCAGAGTATCGTGGCTCCGTGTAGTCTGTGCGGGAGTAACGGTTTGACTGTATATGCCCAACGCAGAAAAACGGTATTTCCTTGTAGCAAAAGTGGAATTGTTCATTTCCCACTTCAATTCTTCATCACACATGTTTTCTTTTAATTGTTCATGCCCTTTTTTAAATATTTCATTTTTCTTGGGCTTCCTGTACTTATTCAATGGCAAATACATCTAAGAAATTTGAAAAAATCATTTGTCGTGTTTAATCACGAAAGTATAAAGGGGATGCATATGCCTTTGAGTTAATTTCGTATTATTGTTAAACTATCTTAGAAAATACAAATGGGGTATGTGTTATGGCCTTTCAGGAAAATAACTTATGAGAAAATGGGTTTTCTTGTCTGGTAAAACACTTTTTGGGGCTATTTTAAGGGTAATCGGGCATAGAGCTTTTGGAGTGCTCTTCGCTGTTTAAAGATTATTCCTAATCTTTCTGACATGAGTAGGCACAGCTGAAGAGACTGTCTTAGCAGCTTGTGACTCTAAGATATCATTTCATATGAAGAGCCCTATTCCAAGGACCTTTGAAATAAAGCTGTGTTTAAAACGGGGGGGTCTAGGTGAGGATGAAGGCATCGCAGGTCAGGGCACTAGAGTCTATCAGCCGAGCTGTGCCAACCTCAGTGGCACCTGGGACCGAGCCACCACCAGACACTCCAAGGCCGATAACTCAGTAAAGGGCTTAAGCTTTCGTTTCCTTATCACATAGGCCACTTGCCACAATTCTTTAGTTTTTTGTGCACTCCTTGTCTTGTACCCAAACTCTGTTACTTACTGTATTCATAAGATTTTTTTATTTGGAGTTAAGGTTGGACTGAAGTGTTGTACTCAGTAAACTTCTCTTAATAGCATAATAGGTGGGGTGATTCACAGAGTGCTGTAATGTTGGAAACTCACATATTACAGGACTTGATGTCATGTTCAGTAAGTGGAAGTATGTCAACAATAGTCCCATGTCCCAAACTGGTACTAAAATCTAGGAAGATGTCCTGAGTCTGTGCTGCCTAAAATAAATAATGTTCACGCTTTCATCAGCCTCAAGTCTGAAGTTATCTAGAGTAGCATAGTAGATGTTTTACTTACTGTGACAAAAGAGATATGGATTTTGATTTCCAGTTATGTGACTCTTCTTGGGCGATTTTCAGCTTCTGTGCTTTCTTTTCACTTCTGTAAAATAGAGAGAAGGAGAAGATTTTTAGATTCCTGGGGGAAACCATTTATGTAAGAGAGAGGTCTTACATATCCTATCTCCTAGGAGATAGGAGATATAAGAGATTAACATTTCTGTTAATAGCAGTAATTAATATTTCTAATTTGTCCCTTTCATTCCCTTGAAAGTTGGATTTATTCAGATTCCTTGACGTAAGCCATATTGCTAGTTCTGGCCCGTGGGCCAGCGTGTTTCTCTAGCAGTGTACTCATACGAATGAATTAGCTGCTGATCTGTATTAATGCACGGTGACATAATGTTTCAGAATCAAATGTTGGTCCCTGGTGTTCTTAGAAAGACGAAAACTACACACCCCTTTGGCTGCAGACTTCTCAGCAACTTGTGTATTAGTCACTAACTTTGCATATCCGTACTCACGGAGCAGTCATAGTGTAAGTGTGGTAGAATCCCTCAAGTTACTGAGGCATCAGCAGGAAGAACCTTTGATCTCTTTGCTGCTTCATGGTGTCCAAACTCTGGAAAGACAGATGAGTGTCAGCTCACAGTTATTTTCAACTTTTGCTAATAACGAAGTCATTGCTGCCTTGTTTGAAAGCGTCCAGAGACTGGCCGTGGTTTTTCTAACAAGCTAATAAGATTTTTTTTTTTTTTTTTCATTGAACAGAAAGAGACTTAGAGGATGGAGCAGGAAATGGCAAGAGAAGAAGAAGAAAAGAAAGAAGGCTTGATTGAGTTTTATGATTCCTTCAAGGATATGTTTGAGTTCTTCTGTAAGAACACAACAATCCACGGCACCATCCGCCTTGTATGCTCGGACAGCAATAGGATGAAAACAGCTTTTTGGACTCTGCTTTTACTTGCCAGCTTTGGCATGTTGTACTGGCAATTTGCGCTTATGTTCAGCCAGTACTGGGCCTACCCTGTTGTCCTGACCATGTCCATGCATTCAGAGCCCAAGATGTTTCCAGCAATCACCATCTGCAACCTGGACCCTTACAGGTGACCTGTGCTTTCCCCTTGCTGTAGTCATGTTTTTACACTCACAAGGGTTCTGGGAAGGTCAGCAACCGGAGGAGCGCAGCCTGGAGGAGGCTGAAGGTAGAGGGAGGTCTCTCTGCCCTCACGGAGGTGGAAAGGGACTATTGTTATTTCCAAACTGGTTTTAAGATAACATCTTGTTGGGAATTGTGCAACAGCATGTAGCAGTTTATTTCATGCACTGAGTCAGGATAGAGGGAACTCTGCCTTCTGACTCGGTTCAAGCTGCTAACTGATTTTGTGCTCTGATAAAAAAAGAGTCTTTCCCTGAAAAACGTGGCTACTCTGTGCATTCATTCTGAACTAAGCTAACCGTCTCTGGAATGGTCCATGTTAGAGATTATTCTGCTAGATTCTACATTCTGCTTGGTTTTTCAAGCCACAGAGTGGCCTTAAGGAAACAATATGAATTCTGTGGAAGACTGCATGGCTCTGCTTGTCAAGCAAGGCTCGCACAGTAGTGGCAAGTTATTGAGAAGTTTCAAATTACATCGTAAAAGAATTATGTAATTTCCTCAGAATAATTACCTGGCCGACAGGAAGGCCAGTTTGTGCAGCTGATGCCACACAGCTACAAGTTCTGAGGTTTTCAGTGGAGGATCCAGCAACTGGAAATGCAGCTACTGGAGCTTCTGATAAATTAACGTGTTGGAGTTAGGCATGCTAAGCATAGACAACATAATTGCTGACTTCTCTCACACGGTCTGCAGAGACCAGGAGTAGCTTTTCCATAGATACTGCGAGGCGACATAAGATAAAGTGCTTTTGTTTCGTGGATATTCACAAATAACTAATATTTCCGTTCCTTGCAGATTTGAACTGGTTAGCAAACATTTGGTTCAACTGGATCGCATGGCAGAGGAATCAATCACTTTTTTGTATGGCGTCAACACATCAGCCAGCTTGTTCCACATGAATGAGAGAAACATCCGCATAAAGGACTTGTCTAGCGTTGGCAATCTCAGCACATCTAGCTTCAAGCTGAGCCAAAACTTCTCACTCTTGAGAATGTTTGACCACAATAACAGGTCAGGGAGGAGGCATTCCAGCGTGGGCTTCAGGCTGGTAAGCACGTGTCCCCTTTGAGATTTTAACCGGGCTACAGACAGGAGCAGCGAGAATCAGCTGCTCCTTGAGGGACAGGGGCAGAGGGGGACCCCACTGGCAGGGCAGGATGGGTCCCCATCCCACAGTACCTGAGCAAGCGAGCAAGGAAAGCCCGCAGATGGTGGCCAGGTCCAACCAGGAGTCCAGCTCATCAGGCAAGTTGGTGGCGATGAGGCAGGTTTAAGATGGGGCCATGAAGTCAGCCCACTGGATCGACAGGGTCCACGGCGAGGCAGGAGCACCACAGCAGCCAGGCTGGGAAGCAGCAGCACAGTCCAAAGAGGGGCTGAAGGCTCCAGCTGAGCTTAAATGAGCCCCTGGGGCCACAGGTGGAGGGTGGGGGTGGATGTGCCAGGTGAGGCTGCTCAGGGACGCTACGTCCTAACAGTGCACTGAGGGCCCTGGCAAAGATCTCACAAGGTACATGCAAAAAAATTAGTGAAAAAAAGGCTAGTTTCAGTGCTGTGTAATGATTTCTTGGAGGATGTTTCTGGAGAGTCCATCCCTGCCTCTAACAATTTATGCTGATTGCCAGGATTCACGTGAAGTGAAACGACAGCAACATCAATGATCTTACGCAGCCCACCCACTTGTAAAGTCCTTCTGGCCGTGACAAATTTGGTAGATAATGATATTAGCAGGCTATGGGAATCATTGTAGCCCTTTCTAAAAATATACAAAACATCTAGACTAAGCAGGTGAGCGTTGAAATAACAGAGAAACAACATGCGAGGATTCCCTCAGTGTCTAAATGCTGTGATACTGGGGGCACTAGAAATGTTGCAGATAAAAGAAAAGATGGCAATAACAAATCAAGAGGACGAATGCAATAAATGTGTATCTGTGTCTGTGGAAAAGAATGCAAATGCTTCAGATTCTTCATATGAAAAACAGAGTTTACGTAGATCTAAGAGCAGGAGCTCAGAGGGAGGGATTAATGTGGCGTGAAAGGCCAGCAATTTTTGCCTGATTATTATCGTCCTGCCCCATCCTGCAGTCCTTCCCCAGGCACACTTTCACCAGAAGCTGTGGGTGTTCACCCAACGCCTGAGTAATAACACAGAAAGTGTCTCAGGACTTGGTCCATGATTCATGGGTTGTACAGAATTCCCACCAGCCCTGTCCTTCCTTCTCCCAGCGTACTTGAGTGTGCTTGCCTGCTCTCCTCTCCCGCCTCTCTTCCCCTGCGCTCGTTCCCCTGAGATGAGGCGGCACACCAAATTCAGCTTCAGGGAGAGAAGGTGCTTAGCACATAACAAGATGACCTCCAGGCGTCCCTTCCAACCTCAGCCGTTCTGTGATAACTAAAATGATCAGAGACTCCACTTTCTGGAAAAATAAGGGTTCCCCTTGTCCCTGTATCCAATATTGCCTTTACCCCCCGCTCCCTGTTACCCTTCGGCTGTCCTGTCCTGGCTGTGCTGAATGGCTCCCTCTCTTCTTTTCCCCCAGTGCAATGCCACAGGTGGGAATTGCTTCTACAAGACCTATTCATCCGGGATGGATGCAATTCTTGAATGGTACAGGTTTCACTACATGAATATCATGTCCCAGCTACCGGTTATAATCAACATTTCTGATCATGAGGAGCAAATAGAAGATATGGTCTACTCCTGCCAGTACGATGGGGAGCCCTGCAGACCCAGGTACGTCACTTCTTGAGACGATAATTGTGATTTCAGCAGAATTCGAGGACTTGGGAGACTGCAAGTATTCTCCTATTGATTAGAGCATAGAAATTCAACCTGCCTGGTTGGAATAAGCAGGAAAAAGTTTAGTCTACTTGGAGGGAAAAGCAAGTCAGAACTTTGGATTTGACTCCTGTGTTTGCCGCTCTGGCTGTACCAGTGATCTGGTGGTCTGTAATCTGGTGAGCAGTGAATCCCTGTGCACCGCATTTTTTTCCTCGTCTCCGGCGAGTTAACAGCTGTCTCCCATGGTCACTGCTGTACATACACACACACATATATATACAAAAAAAGCTTCCTACGTAGAAGTAAAGGTATTGCTGCGCTTGTATTAAAACCCATCAAAATCTCTCTTGATTTCAGTGACTATGTTCACTTTCACCACCCCGTCTTTGGAAGCTGCTATACTTTTAACAGCAAGGGAACAGACTCTTTTTGGACAGCCACAAAACCAGGAATTCCTTACGGTATGTTATTTGGCAAAGGGTGGGAAGAAGAGCTGAAGTTAATATAATTTGACAATGGATTAAATATGTCTTCTATAGATGACTTACTGACATATAGCCCTCTCTTCTGTCTGGTGGCACAAATTATACACTGTATTTGCTTGCTTCACGAGCCACATGTATATGATAGCCGTATCAACCCTATCTTACCTTATAGCAAGCAGAATATTATTTTAGTTTTCAAGCAGAATATTATTACGGTTTCAAAATAGGCTGGTGCAGTCGCTACCTGGCCACTCACCAGATCTCTGAGGAAAAAGAATGGCTCTTCTGTAAGCTAAGACAGCAATTTGATCAGTGCTGAGACGTCAAGACATAGTGGTGTTCCTATTTTGGCCCAAAATGAGTTGTTATATGCTTCCCTTTTCTCTGGTTTACAGGACTTTCCCTTATCCTGAGAGCGGAGCAGAAGGATCACATCCCGCTCTTGTCTACAGTAGCAGGTGTGAAAGTGATGATACACAACCACAATCAGACGCCATTCCTCGAGCATGAAGGCTTTGACATCAGACCAGGCATTGCAACTACCATAGGCATTCAGCAGGTCAGCCACTTGAGCAAGAGCATCGGTTCTTTTCCCTCTGGTTGCAGAAAGTTGTGAGGAGCTGAACAGTGTGACTGACTCATACAACGGACTTGCGGGACTCTTCTGCTCCCCTCTGGACAGGGCATGTGTATCCATGGGAGCCTCTTCTCACTGTGCTCAGGTTCCCGTGGGCAAAACAAAATTGTTCCAAATGCGCAAGTGGCCTTTTAGTCCTCAGTACGCTGGGGCCTGATTTGTTTTACACTGGGGCTCTTGCACCTCTTAGGTCCTGTTCCAGCCCTGTACAGCGAACTGCGTGTGTGTCATAGCATGAGAACAAACATTCAGAAGTGATTTAGTTGTTTTGACGTGATGCGTTACTGCTTTGTCAGCTGCACCACAGGGACTGACCACCTGCACTCCCCTACCTTTTCCCTGCTCCTGTGTGTATTTTATTAGCAGGGTATAGCTTGGCCGCTCACATATATTACTACCTTTCCTGTCCTTTATATGATGCTCCAGTTAAGTTTAGGTGGTGACGGCTAGGTCCAATTACAGCTCCTGATCACTCAGGCCTCCTTTCTGTGTCCACAGGATGAGGTGAATCGCCTGGGCGGCAATTATGGGAAATGCACGACTAATGGCAATGATGTGAATGTCAAACTCCTGTACAACAACTCCTACACCCTGCAGGTATTGTCAGAGCGGCTGGCTGAGGACCCAGCTTATTCAGAGGCAATGAATAGCAAAGGAGTCATGCCTTGCTCTCCAGAGAGCTTTTACAAATCAGCAGGTTCATTGCTGGAGGTAACAGGGAGATTCACGCCCCTCTGCAAAGAAGCTGACAAACAGGGCGTTATCACTTGGAATGAGTTTCACTGAGTCGGGGATACTCAGTCCAAGACACTGGGGCTCTTCCCTCCTTGTACCACAAGAGAGGTCGGACAGCGAGCCAGTCGTGGCAGCTGGAATGTTCTGGTGGGACATTCTTGGGCCATCAGGTCTTTATTTGTGTAAGTAGTTGCTTCTGGCTCTAGAAGTTCAGGCTGCTTAACTGAGATGTTTCTGGGCATAACGAAAAAGGCAGCTGGAGAAAATTCTGTCTCACTGTGTTCGGTACTGTTTTCAGAGGTAAAGATAAGGAATGAAAAGTGAAAACCTTTTGCATCATCGTGCTCTAGTGATGGCTGGTGTCTTTTTGCAGCACCAAAGTTGTTGTCTCCTAGCAGCTGCATGCTACAGACTGAAGATCTGGGCGCTTGAGAATTTCTGGCTTATCCAATCTTTTGTGTCTTCTTTATTTTCCAGGCTTGTTTGCATTCCTGCTTTCAGCACATAATGGTTCGAAAATGTGGCTGTGGCTATTACTACTACCCACTGCCTCCTGGCGCCGAGTACTGTGACTACAATAAGCAGCCTGCGTGGGGTGAGAGCAACAGACTGTTGTCTTGTCCTTGTCGGAAGGGGACACCTTCCCACAATAGTTACGTGACCCCTTCGGTTACTGCCCTTCTGCTTTGTGCCCGTCTCCTGCTTAGACTGTTCCCTCACATCACTAAATCCAGCCCGATGGCAGACCCCTCTCTGGGTGTTTGCGTGGATATCAAGTTAGAGCCTAAAAAACATCAAGCATCCCTCTATTAAGGACCTTAATATAGGGTCAAGCTCTTTCATGTTACCAGTATTGGTGGCCGTGCTGGTGTAAGACAAAGCTTTGAATAACTTCTCTTGGTTTTCTGCTCGCCTGTCCTCGGCCGATCCTTACAGGGAAGGCACGTGCTTTGCACGCAGGGGCCGTTCCAAAGTGAGAGTGAAGCAAAACCGAGTCTCTTTGGGAGACTCCTGTGTGCTTGGGAAGGGCAAGGGAGGCCGGAGGTTTCGGTAGCCTTCCATTCGGTAGCCTTCCGTTTCCTGAGTGCGTTCCTCTCATTTCTTTCACCAGGTCACTGCTTTTACCAGCTCTACAACAGGCTCAGAAATCATCACCTGAATTGTTTTGACCAGTGCCCCAAGCCTTGCCGGTACGTCGCTAAATTACAGCACAGTAAATGCCACCTTGCAGAGGAAAATTACACCAGTGGAAATATAGGCAATTTCATGGAAAATTTATGGATTTTGATGTTTTCTGAACAGGAGATGTCAGTTTGATGTTTCAACCCCAATGCTGAGAAAGGAAAAAGATAACAGCATTAGACAAATTAAATAAGAACTTTAATTTAAGTTAATTTTGACATGACAGCAGAGAGGGGAAATTATTTTATCCCACTGAAATGTTTTATTACGCCCAAACCAAATTGTTTGTGTCATTTTTCAATCTATACTACTTGTCTATGGATCACCTTTTTTATTGTAGGTCAATTTCAAAATGGAAAGACAGAATTTTAGAGCAAAATGTGAAATATTTTGACTTTAAATGCATCCAAGTAAAGTGGTCAGGCTTTTGAAACCATTCTAGTTTTCCTCCTGGCCCGAGCCGTTTTCAGGCAACCTCTGGTATTATTTTCTAAGCTGACTCAATAAGCTTTTTCCAAGGGCCTCAAGAGCTGCCCCCGGAACTTATGCAGTGGGCAAGTAGTTAGCGTCGTTAAACTCCTTCATGTATTCGCTTTTAAATGCCGAGAGTCGTAGTGATCATAATCTCCGTTTTTATCTGACCAGGGAATCGCTGTACAAGGTGTCTGCTGGAACTGCCAAGTGGCCGTCGACAAAGTCTCAGGTAGGCCATACAGACAGCTGCTGTGTTCAGGGGGGATACCGCCTTTACTCTGGCTGTTGGAACATTAAAGTTAAGGGTGAAAACGACGACTCAGGCAGCAGCAACGGAAATGGCAAATAAAGCAAACTGGTCCAAAGCCTGGACCCAAGGGAATGACCTTGTAGTTAAGAAGCCAGACTAAGGCGCTGGAGCCGTACATTCAATTCCAGTCCTAATCCAAACTTCCTTGCGACCTTAAGCAATTCACCTCACTGCCTCGCTGCCCACCTACAAAATGGTGCTGATGACCTTCTGCTTCCAGTGGGTGTTGTGGTGCGACCGCTCGCTCGCTCCTGTTCGTGAGGTGCTGCGGGGCTGCAGTGGAAGTTCTGTGAGTCAGTAGGTGACCTCTTGCCATTTCTCATGTTCAGATGTTAAAAGGGCATTCCGGCGGCATGACCAGGCAATTAATTCATGTGATGTAGATGATAATGTGGAGGTAAACACAACCAATACATTTTAAAAGAGGAAGTTATTTGGCAGGGTTGCCATTAAAGGCAGAATTTAAGAACCAGAATACTGTACACACCTAAAATATCAGCGTGTATTTCCTTGCTATTCTGGCAAATACGGCTGCTACTTGATAGCTATCACTATATGTTGTAAATCAGTCTATTACATCTTTTTTTATTATTTGCAATAGCCTTTTTATTGCTTATGAAATGTACGTTTACAAAATATTAAGCATACAAAAACTCAGAACACAGGATCGCCAATGATATACATGTGCTCTGCTGCAGGACTGGGTCCGCCAAGCTCTAAGGCATCAGAACGGATATAACTCCACCAGCAACAGGTCAGTCACTGCGAGAAGGTGCTTCTGTTAAAACTATGGATCAGCTCTTCATCCCTGCAGAATTTGTAGATGTTAGACTGGAAAGGGAGGACAAGAGAAAAATCATAGAATCGTTCAGGTTGGAAAAGACCTTTAAGATCATCAAGTCCAACTATGAAATGCACAGGGTCAGCCGATCAACTTCCCATCTTTCCTTACAACACTGTGAAATGGTCACTTCTGTAACCTTTTTCCAAGCTCGTGTTAAACACCCTCAGGAAGAAAGCTTGAGTGAGTGGCGAAACCTATTGCCTAGCAATCGGCATGTAAATTGCATGTAAATCAGAATGCCGGCAGGGCCTTCCACCAGGTGAATGACGTGTGGCCATCCCACCGTTGCTAACTGCTGCCTTTCTCCAATACAGGAAGGATATTGCCAAGGTGACCATCTTCTACAAGCAACTGAACTACCAGTCCGTCAACGAGTCTCCTTTACTCTCAGTAGGTTGCACTACATCAGCTCAAAACATCGTTACCTGTCATTAGTTACGGTGTGCTGCGTGTGGTTGGAGGGAGGATTGTTTACAGCCCCCAGGATGGGATGGGATTTTGCTTCTTAGGGAAGAGACTTGAACATTTCACATTGTACACAGTCACGCAAAATTACTCCCCAGCTGGCAAGCAGCTAACTGACCTGCGGGCGGTACGCAATAATTTCATGTTCCCGGAGCTCTGCTGTGTTTGATAAACACAACCCTTTGATTCTTTCCACAGGAGAATCTGCTTCTGTCCAGCATGGGAAGCCAGTGGAGTCTCTGGTTTGGATCCTCAGTGTTGTCTGTAGTTGAAATGTTTGAGCTGCTCATAGATACGCTGGTCTTGTCTCTCCTCTTCTGCTACCAACGGTTCAGGTCAAAGAAGACGTTGAAAGTAGCTCACACTCCTACCGTCCCCAGCGTGAGCTTGACCCTAGAAAACTACCGAGTTGTGCAAGAAGAAGCTGGAAAAGGTGATGATTCTGCTCATACTCACCCTTCTGGAGTGACTATTGCCATGGACAACAACAGCGACCCGCATTTTCACCCACTCTGCAGCAAGGTGGGAATGCCAGAGCCTTGCCCAAATGTGGTGCTTAATGGATTTAGATACACGAAGGACACCTCGTCGGACCGGGAGCTGAACCGCTAAGAAGGTGCTTGTGTGCGCAGAGAAGCGGGAGGCTGGAAACTCCCCTAGTGCTCAGGTGCTGTCAGAGAGGTCGCACACAGAAACGTGCTGGATCCACAATCCGTGAGCACCTAAAGCCCACGCTGCTCAGCCTGGCAATCCTCCTCCAGCTGTTACAAGTTCATTATTAAACCGGCCGTGTGTCCTGGATTCAGGCATCGTGCAATGTTCTTTTGTTCCTAATGAGTATCTGGGGAGGGGAGAACTGAGCTTCGACTCTCTGGGACAGTCGTCGCGTCCTCGTAAAAGCCTATTCATAGCTTTTAACTTTTAAATCCTTCTGAGGAAATCAGCCTGTGGCTTCAGACGGGCCCATCTACATTTCACAAATGTGCTCAAGAGAAAAAAATCAGCCTGGCCGTTCATGGAAAGATTCCCGGTGGAGGCTCAGGAGCGCGCGCTCCTGTCAGGCAGCGCTGTCTTGAGGATGACAGAGCGTGTCAAAGCAAGAGGTGGCTCTGATGGCAGCCGTGCTTCCGAGACACCTCTCGGTCCTTAACCTACCGCTGTTGTGTTTTGAGGACAACGCGCAGGATGCTGCTGCTGAGATGCTTAACCCCCGTTAGTGCAAATGAGACCCACCATCTTAGAGGAAAGAGAGGAAATGGGGTCGATAACGGTTGTTTCATGTCACAGACGAAGCATCTGATTTATTTAGAAGGTTAAAACAATGCTGCGTTTTTGTTGCAGTCCATTTATAAAAAGAGATGTTTTAATGTTAATATTTGACAGTAACTTATGTGTACATAGAATAACACATTTATTTTTGATGATGATGTTTGCACAGGAGCATTTTACTCTCTTGTAATCTTGTTTATGACTCTCTGTAGAAAACAAAGAGTTAACAAGAAAACAATGAGCTTTGTTTTGTAACTTTTTTAAATAATAAAATGCTCTGAATACAGACGGTGACTGGGCGTTTAGTTTGGCTTTGTTTTGCCTACAGCCGATATGTGGGTTTGTTACTGCCTAGTTGTTAATTCTAAGTGTTGGCTCTGGAAAAGTCTTCTTCGACATGTCCAGACCTTACTTGCAGAAGCCTAAATGCATGGGAGGAATCACGAAAAGAGTTTTGGTTCCAGACAGTTTGCTGCTGACACCATTGGAAGCCAAGCACCAAGATGCTTTTGAAAGTCTCCCTTTTTTGTTTGATTTGCTTGATTTATTATTTTTTTTTCATTCACAAGGAGAATCTCCAGAGTTGTAGACCAAACCCAAACGAATTGCAGTGTAATACACCAACCCAGTCTAGGATCTCATAGATTCTCAGAGCTCGTAGACTCATAGACTGGTTTGGGTTGGAAGGGACCTTAAAGATCATCTCATTCCAACCCCCCTGCCCTGGGCAGGGACACCTCCCACCAGCCCAGGTTGCTCCAAGCCCCGTCCAACCTGGCCTTGAACCCCTCCAGGGATGGGGCAGCCACAGCTTCTCTGGGCAACCTGGGCCAGGGGCTCACCGCCCTCACAGCAAACAATTTCTTCCTGAGATCTCATCTAAATCTCCCCTCTTTCAGTTTAAAACCATTCCCCCTCATCCTGTGGCTCCCCTCCCTGATCCAGAGTCCCTCCCCAGCTTTCCTGTTGGCCCCCTTTAGGGACTGGAAGGGGCTCCAAGGTCTCCCCGGAGCCTTCTCTTCTCCAGGCTGAACCCCCCCAGCTCTCTCAGCCTGTCCTCACAGCAGAGGGGCTCCAGCCCTCGGGTCATCTTCGTGGAGGCTTTTCTCTGGGTCTTCTGCACTGGGAAATGCAGCTGCTTCGCAGACTGGCAGGAGTGATTTGATGCGATACTGCAGCCCGAGTCACCCTGCTGGGAAAGGATGCCGTGGAGGAAGAAAGCACTATGGACAAGAAAGAGAGAAAAGGAGTGAGACTTCTAACGCAGAACATCTGGGCATGCCCTGGGAATGCAAACCTCGAGCGGGTGCCGGGCAGTCATTACTGAAAGATTGCGGTGCCTCAGGTACGCTCAGGTCTGTGTGTGTGCACCAAAGAAAGCCCCTCTCAGAACTCCCAGACTTGTTACCACTGGGAATAGATGGGAATGCTAAAGGTTGGCTAAAAGGAGATTGAGGAAACAACCTTTATACTGGTCCCAAAGCACAGGAAAAAAAAAAAAATCACTGCTGAATTCTGCATCGTGTAATATAATTTCCAGGAGGAGCCAGTCTGGGGACGGAGGAGGCAGGGCCAAGGACGGAGCGGCAGCGTCTTGTCCCGTGGTCAGATTTGGAACAAGAGGGATGTGGCAACACGGGACAGGGATCTGTCAGCCGGGGCGTGTGCTTCGGTTTGTCCGTGTGCAGACCCAGAAGAGCAAGGGGTGTTGCAAGGCAGGAGGGAGATGCCCCGGCAGCCTGGTATGCGAGTGGGCAGGGAGCGTCTGTCGGTGGCACGGAGACACGGGACTGGAAGAGCAAAAGAGTGTGGGGTTCACCGTGGGAGGGGGGCACAGGGAAAATTTGCTTCGCACCCGCTTCTGCCACCTTTAGTGGAATAAAATGATGGTTTCTAAGGTAGTGGAAGCATAAGCCATGGGGATCCAGTTTGAAGGTAGCGTCGAGCAACCTTCTCCGAGGGTGTGGACTACTTTTCAGCTTGGTAGCTGCCTCTTGATTACTGAACATTCCTGTAGCCTGTTGGAGTTGGGAAATCAGCCGTACAAATTCTTCATTGGGGTCATACCTTAGTGTTGGGGATGTCATCGCCGAAATATCTGTCCTATTTGGAGCTCCCCGTATCTGAGCTGCGTTTTTCCAGCGGGCAGCAGAAATTGAGGCCCGAGCGGGAGCCGCGGCGACGCTGAGGATCCCACAGCAACGGCAGGGAGAGGAGCCAACCCCGACCCCAGCTCCCTGCCCCGGCTGCCAGGAGGCCTGAGATGTGTATTTAAGCTGCCGCACTGCGAGTGCGCTTCGTTAATAGCATTAATAAAATTAGAGCGTCTCTTAATCAGATAAAACAGAAGGGCTGCCAAGAGAGTTAGAATCCCGGGTCTCTTTGGCGAAAAGGTCATTTACCTTCCTCTTTTCAAGCCATAAACCTGTGCCAGATAAACTTCGTATTTTAACCCTTCTCAGGCCAAAGCGCTTCGCTGGCTTGTAAAGATCTAGAATCAGAAAGAATGAAGAAACGTGTGTGGGTTTATAAAAAAAAAAAAATTCCCATCTTTATTCTCAGTTCATAGATACTGTTTGCGTGTGAGATTTTTTTTTTCACTCCCACCTTTTCAAAAAAAATACATTTCTTCTGCCGTAAGATATATTACATTTCAGCCTGTTATAGCTTATATATCTCATTCTGACAATACACTTTATTATGTCATGGTGCCTATACCTGTATAGTCCACACACAACCTTTTATTATTTCCGCTAACTATGACATACAATAGTCAAAATGACCAAAAAAAAAAATAATACTGAAAGCCGTGCCTTGCGGAAGAGTGCGACTCTCCTCACGAAGAGCTGGGTCCTGCTTCCAGGGTTGTTTGTACAGTCTCCGTGGAATCGGCGTTGTGTTTCCTGCTCCACGCCAAACCAAAGCCCTCAGCGGTGGAGGCATCGGAAGAGGCGAGTTCGACAACAAAACGCTTTGCCGGAGGTTTTGCAGTGCAGTGGTTTGGGACTGGGACCCCTACGGCTGGGTGGTTTCCCAGTGCCGTGTCCTGGGGGGGCCTTTCTCCTGCGAGCGCTGTGCCTGGAGGGTCTCGTGCCACTGGGAATTGTGTCCCGTCACGGCGGCGGGACGCTGGTCGGACCCCAGGGCACGGCAGGCGGCCGGCGCTGCGCGTTGGTGAGCTGCGCGTTGGTGAGCTGCGCTGGCTGCAAGGACACGGCCACGACGCGGCATCACTAAAAGTCTGCGACATTCACTTTTCCTCAGTTTTTGGAGCGCTTCAGGCTTGGTCTCCTGCTGGAATGCTCGATGGTCACGGCCGCTTCCCTGTACTTCATTTTAGGGGCGGGCACTGCCGCAGGGTGAGAAGTGTTTGCATACAGCCAGAAAGGGGGGATTTTTCCCAGAAACGGCAGTGTAGAAAGGGCACCGGGAGCTAAAGATCAGCTTAACTCATTTTAAACTGCATCCAGGTCCTGCAAGGCACGGCACCTAATGCAGCCTGAATGCGTTCCTGCTCTGGAACGGCCCCTGGGAGGTCCGTCACCTTCCCGGCCAGGGCGCAAAAGCCAGGGAACACACGGGTTTGGAGCAGAAGAACGTCTGAGCAGAGAACATCCCTCTCGGGCAGCGGAGCTCCCGCGCAGACGCCTCTGCCGCGGCGGGCAGCCCGGATGGACGCGGGGCAGAGGGGGTTATCTGCAGGAGTGGCTGAAGTGCAGGCTCCTCCGCTTCAGTTTCTCGGGGTCGTTGGACGCCATGTGCGAGAACTCCCGGAAGATGTCCAGGTAGGTGGCATCTCCTGCAAAAATACACAGGAAGAGGCGTTAGTCCCAATATTTTTGCTTTGCTTTGCAACTTCCCACCCACGGAGGTCCTGGGGCATCAGGCCGTTTTCTCTGAGAGCTCGTGACTCTCACCTGGGTGTAAGAGACAGCTCTACGTGCGGCAGAGACGGAGCCCAGCTCTTGAGCCTTGCCCTGCCTCAGGGGGTCCTGTTTTGCCTTTCCATTCTGTGTTTAATAAGAACAGGAGTATTCATGAGCTTTGCGCACGTCAACATGCTCTCAGGACTCTTCCTTCACAATCAGATTTGGGATAATTCCTCCCTTTTGGGATAATTCCTCCCTTTCAATATTATTGGCACTTTTTTCCCAAAGCCCAAGAGACAGCAGAGGAGACTGTTAAGACTCGAAGGCGAGAGCTATTCTGGCAGCCGAGTGCTCTGAAACGCGAAGGTCCTTCCTCGGTGCCGCTTGGGCACCAGCAGAGCTTCGGGCGGCCGGGAACACGGGGCTCGAGAGCGGTTTGCTGGAGACATTGTTCAGCCGGGAACAGGGAGAAGGGTCATTCATTGACCGCTTTTCTGGCTTCTTTTCCGGCAGCCAGACTTTTCAGAGCGTGTCGTGGCAGGTACGACATCGGCGCGCCTGCGCTGGAACGAAACAACCGCCTGCCGAAGGGCACCCTCAGGGAACGGCGATTCTCCGCGACAAGGCCCCGCTCAAACCACGGGGGAAGGCAACGGGTTCGGGTGTCCCAGCAGCCGTCCCATGATAGAATCTCCCTTCACGCAGGAGTGGTTTCAGATTTATGCTGCAATTCTAGAGATAATTAGGCACCCGCATCCCATTAATGATATCTCTGCTTGTATTGTTTGCTACTTGATGTTCTAGGGCAATTTTTTGCCACGGACTGGGCATTTTTACCTGGTGATGAACTCGTGTAGCCACAGGGGAAAAGATAAGTGAAAGATCCCAGGTATTCACCTACAGAGGTGCAGCTACCTTCGGTCTTTCATCCAGAGCTCCTCTGCCCTTCGTTTGACAGCAGACATGTCCTGGAGAGACACTGAGAGGGAAGACCCACAGCTACGAGCTGCGTGGCTCCAAGGCACGCCGTCTGTCAATGTTGGTGCGGTGCGGAGGGAAAAGCTAATACAAAACCTTGGCTCCATACAGCCCATTCCATAGCAGGACCCCGTCTAACTTCGTATTTCCTCACAAACTTGGCTGGAGAGAGTGCTCTGAGCGCGTGTCCGGCTGGCTGAGCGTGGGCAGAGGCGGCCTGGGGTGTCCCCTCGCTCGCCCGGCATCTTCCCGGCCCCGGGGACGTCCTCGGAGGAGCCTTCCTCCAGCTGCTGGCGGGACAGGTCCCTCTGTGCTGTCCCCTCCCACCCCAGCTCACGGGCGAGCACACTGGGATGTGACAATTGTCCCTCGCCCGTATACGAAGAGTGTCCGGCCCCAAAGGTCTCGAGAATAATAGTTGTCTTAATTCAGCATCATCCACATGCAGGCGGCAAAGGCTGATAACGCGAGCCTTATCGCCAGGGCAGGTTTTGACCGGGATCTGTTGATTTTCAGGCACAGCCACGCTCAGGAAACGTTCGGTTTTGTGCCTGCCGCAAAACCAGCTTGACCTACCTGTTGGCCTCTGCTCACGCTCGCTGGGGCCCCTCCTGAACTGGTGGGACTCGGCCCGTTCCCAGTCCCCCCCAGTGCTGTCCTGTGCACACACACATATCCCGATGCTACAGGGACTTCTGCTGTTAGACACCGTCCCCCAACACCGGCGACAGCCCCCCCGGGACCCACAGCGCCGCTCATTCGCTGTGCATCACCCCGGCATCGCCACTGCTCCCCCACCACCTATTCCTCCCCAGCTGCCCTGAATAAAACGTACTCCCTTTCTGGGAGGAGAAAAAACCCCAAGCCCACCCTTATACGCTGCAAAGAAACCAGGTAGATTTTCCACGAGGACCATAAAGACTCCTCTCTCCGGGGTTTATTCAGTCGAACTGTGAAGTGAGCCTGGCAGCAGCAGGGAAGCGCCGAACTGGCCGAGTTCTGGTGCAGAGACCAGGGGGCAGCCGCGACTTCTCCGCTTTGATCCTTAGTTTTGACGGCAGTGGGATGGCGACAAAGTGGCACTCGAGTAATGGGTCAGAGGATTGCGATTACCTCCTGCCAGGAGCCTGACCGTGTTGGTAAAATCGTTAATATACCCTCGTTCAGTGAGACCAGTGATCCTCCTGCACACCGGTGAAACATTTGTTCTGGGAACACAGATACAACTCCAGTTACGAGAATCCTCCTGTTGTAGTAAAGCATCAGTCCCAGATTTTGGAAGATAGTTGAGCGTTTAATCCTCATTGCCTAAAGAAAGAAAGAGACTGGCTTTTGGAGATCTGGGTTTCTGTAACCGCATTTTAGTCTTCAGTGTGTTCATCCTTGTGAGGCCGGGTGAGACCAGAGTCTCCATTTTAGACAGAAACAGAAAGGCAGGAAAATAAAGGGGGGGGCAGTGGGAGTCGGTAAGAGGGTGGGGGGAAGCCACGCGTCTCCCGAGCTCTGTGCTTATAAATCTACTGTAAGACCACCCAGCTCTCCTTCCATGAATGCCTCAAAAGACTGTGATGCTCCTGATTTCAAAGTACCCTTCCAATTCAACTCCTCCACTGCGTCCAGGAGCCTGCCCGGACTCATTAACTGGGGTCTGTTTGTCCCTCCAGGGGAAAACAGAGGTTATCCCACAATTTTGTTTTTCTGCATTTATTTTCCGTGCTGAGCATGGTAGAAATCATGAGGCCAGGCCAGGCTTTCTTTTCTTCTTCTTCTTTTATTTTTCTGCCACAGACACGCAGTACGGGAGAAGGCTGGGGGCCAGGGGGGGAGCGGGGGGAAGGATTGTGCTGTGGTACGTGGGAAAGGGTGGTCCATGTGCAGGAGGATTGATATTTTCATCTAGTGCAAGGTCTCCTTTTAGAGGACAGCCATCGGCACAGCTCGTAACATATCAAGCATTAACGGATTCGGGTACTCCAAAGAAACACGAACGGGGAGGCTGGGGGGGTGATTTGAGCCCATCGCCTTCACCCCGGCCTTCTGCCTGAGCCCCCTGAAGTCGCAGTATCACAAGACAGCGTCACAGAATCCCAAACAAAAATGCAGAGTATTTACGTGGCATTCCAGTGCATTCACTGCCATACAATTCAAGCTGTGGGCTGCAGAGAAGGAAAACAGGTTAAAAGGGGATGGTTTTCTAGAGCCAGTTAATACAGGCAACAAGGCAAGAAACCCGACATAAATAAATCAAGCCAAAGGAGGAGGAGGGAAGGAGTTTATCTAGATTTTTATTAAGAGTGTTTCAAGAGACAATAGAAGAGAAGGAAAAAAAGGCAGACACCACAGCAACAGTTTTAAAATTGTACAAAGATAATAACATACAGAATATCTGGTTCCATAGTTACAGTCAGTACAGGCCGTGTAGGGAAAGGGGGAATTAAAAAACGTGTTACAAAGTTGTAGGGAAAGCAGGCAAGTGAAGGAGGTTAATAGGTTATAGCGTATTTACAGCAAGTGTCAGCCCCTGGTCCAGCAGCCCAGCCATCCCGCGGGTCACGGAGCCCTGCTCGTCAACCACGCTCTGCAGCGCTGACCTGGCTCAAGGACTCCTTTCTCTCCGTGCTGTTTCGATAGGAAGGTGGGGGGACCCTTCCTCCCCGCTCCAGGCTCCCACTGCAGCCTGCGGAACCCTGCAGCCAGAGAGCCTTACTCCGTTTCTGGGATCCAGCAGCCACAGGGCTCCCAGGGCGGGCCATCCACACGGACGTCCGTGTGCTGTTGGGAGGGACGCGATGGATGGAAGTCAACTGAGAGAGGGCCACAGAGCCACTGACAACCCGAAGGCAAGCGCCTGGCCGCTCCCCGTGTCACCTCTTGCAGCACGAGGACGTTACACGTGCTCCTTCGTGGCCCTCGCTGGGAGGAAGGTGCTGAGATGTGTTTGCGGAGCAAATGCTCCTACTTCAGCTGACCTCTCTCGCCACCCCAACTGCTGCGCTGGAAACACACACAGGCCTCCTCGTGCCTTGGAAACCGTCTTGGCTACTCCCCCACCTCCATCCCTCGTCCCCTCCCCACAGCCGCTGAGCCGCCCTATCCTCCCCCTAACACAGCGCTGGGAATACAGCTCAGAAGGGACGTACCCCGGCCCCAATTCCCTCCGAGGCTGAGGAACCAGCAGGCAGACTGATATGAATCACATTCCTATGGAAACAGCACTCTATATTTCAGAATCTAAAAAAAAAAAAATAAAAAATATCTTGTTTCTTCAGAACTCCCACTCTCCCTTCTCCAGCTCAGTCCCTTCCTCAGATAACAGCACCACACGCACACGCACTCACACAGACGTCTGTCGTCAGCTAACCGATGGTTTAATATCGCATTTAATCCGTTCATCCTGTTTTGTCTTTGGTTGAAAGCAATGATGCTCGGGCAGCGAGGAGGGAAGCGGGCTCAGGGACAGTGGAGCAGCACAGAACAACCCGGCAGCTCAGCAGGAGACACGAGCTGCGTTGTGGCCACCGGACAGTAGGTTAATCAGTGCATTGCTTTAGGAGGTCCTGTTTTTCTCTTGCATAAATAACGGTCATTTTTGCTGGTCTGAGATGTTACTGATCCGTTTTAGGCAGTCCCAGCTTGCCAAATCTTTTTCTTTAGAGACATAAATTCTTCCAATTCCATGTTTTTCCTCTGGACTGCTCAAAGAAATGTCACATTGCAGAGACCATCTCAGAGACAATATTGAAATAACCTGAGGCTTCCCTGGCTGCCGCGTGGGGAGGGAACACAGAGGGTACCATTCCGACTCGCCAGCAACCAGAACTCATCCCGTGGGGAATCAGAGACACGTGGCGGACCCCAAAGGTTCAAACCCAGACTATCTGACCAGGCACTTGGTTACAGGGGTTGGGTCGAGTCAAACAAAAGCTAGGGGAGGGGATGTAAATATTCACCCAGATCTCCAAAAACTCAAAGGATGACAGAACCTGCACGGCTGAGGCAACGCTTTGGGTCCGTTTGCGTTTTGACGACGCCTGGCACGTTGCTTTCTAGACAAAGGCAAATCTCCTCCTGCTAACTGTGGTTGCAACCAAGTGACTGTCCTACAGACAACGCCCGCGCTCTTTGAAAAGAAAGGGAGAATGAAAAGAGAGTAGTTTTGGCATTAGGTATTTCAAAACCAAGATCGTACGACACAAATACAGCTGTATTTGAAGGAGGAAAAAAAGAAAGCGTTCAATGTCTAGTCTTCCCGGGAGCCTGGCTGGCCATTTCACTTTGCTGAAAACAAGTTTTCTGTACAACTTCCCCACTCTCCCCTTCGAGCTACAAGCACGCGCACGCACACACACACCCCCCTCAGTTAAAAAAAAAAAAAAAGAATAAATCAAATAAACACAGAAAACATCGAGAAGTGCCTCCTTAGCATTTTTTTTTCCTGGAGAGCCTTTTTGTTTTAGAAACTGCAGGATGTACTGAAGCGTTTGATTATATTTCAAACTAGAGGCATTTAATGCCTTCCTGATCTGTGTAATGAAAATAGAAGAGAAAAGGGGGGAGGGGGAAGAAAGGAAAATCGTGGGGGGAAAAAAAGGCAGGTTTTGAAAAATATTCCCTAACAATGCTACAAAAAAAAAAAAAAATCCTGACATTAAATACAGACAAACGGTATTGAATAAAAATTGCACTAGTCCTCTGGGCACATCAATAATAAATTAAATACTTAACAATTTCACCGATTAAAAAAAGACAGCACAAAATCCATAACAAAAGAACATAACACCCCCCCCCCCCAAATACTGTATGTAGGAAAAGTGCACAAAGTTGCTTTATACATTGAATCTAAATAAAGTACCAATACATGTTAAATAGATAAATTGTCTTGCAAGACGCTGCTTTTTGCATCAGTATTTACATAGGCTTTAACTTCACGTACTTCAGCAGCGAGGCTGAGCTTCGGCGGACCCAACTGTCCATGGGTTTCGTATTGTTCTCATGAGCCGCTAACGCTGACCGTGAAATAAAATGACCCGCAGTGGAAGCCACGTCTCCGGTTCTCACTGGCTTACGGAAAGGATCCGTCGTATTTCTAACTTCTTACGAAAAGCTGGAAAACCACCTGGGGTGTTTTAAGTTGCTGTACATGTAAAAAACATGGCTAGACGGTGATCATGCTGAAATTCATTAACAGAGCAGGACCATGGGAGTGGCGAAACATCGATTTCATTTTCAAGATGGTTGAAGTACCCTGAAAGACGCCAGCTTTGATGCAGTGCGGCCTTTTTCTAGGAAAGGGCACAACTTGAGGGGACATCAGCACTGACAGATGTCTTGATGCAGATCAGTATAAAATGGGACAGGATTATCAAAGAGAATTCATTATGGAGCATCTCCCAGTTCCTAACCCAGGAAGCAGCGCGAGTTCTTGGCCGGATATCGGTTTCTGGGCTGATCTGGATCTGTATTTATCAACGCTTATAAATACTTCAAGGGTGGGTGTGAGGAGGATGGGGCCAGGCTCTTCTCAGTGGTGCCTGGAGACAGGACAAGAGGGAACGGGCACAAACTTGCCCCTGGGAAGTTCCATCTCAACATGAGGAGGAACTTCTTTGCTGTGAGGGTGGCAGAGCCCTGGCACAGGCTGCCCAGAGAGGTGGGGGAGTCTCCGTCTCTGGAGACATTCCAATCCCGCCTGGACGCGTTCCTGTGCCACCTGCTGTGGGTGACCCTGCTCTGGCAGGGGGTGGGACGGGGTGATCCCCAGAGGTGCCTTCCAACCCCCACCGTTCCGTGATTCTGTGGATGCGGCGGGGTGAGCTGTAGGATCCAACCACGAGCACGGCACCGTCCTGCAGACGGCGGAAGCGTGCTTAAGGGCTTTGCTGGATCGCCAGCAGGCTCAGCACCACAGCCCGTATCCCCAGACAACAGCATCCGACACCATCCCAGCATGGCGAGGGCTGCAGGGCGTTTCGCACAGATGATTTGTAAGACTTCAGACTTGCTCCTGTCCCCAACTCAGGCTGCAGTGGGCTCAACTGACAAGGAAGGGGGGGGTCAAATGGGGCAGCAACACACAAGCGAAGGCAACACCCTGCTCGGTGGGGAAATTAGGTAAATTTAGGGTGAATTGGATGAGAAAGAAGACAAAGTCCAATGCAAAGGAGAGAAAGATGAAGCTCCATGAGAATGTAAAGTGGTCACCTTCTGTAATCCTGTGCAAGAAACGCCGAGCGGGCAGAGATGCCGGCTATACCTTCACACAGCTATCAGGAAGAAAGATAATTAACCCAGGGCATGATGAAGGCAAACTGAAGCATACCGCGTAGCAGCACAGCAGCAACAGCTATGTGCGGTGCACACCTGCCTACACTTGGTGTCACTTAGAGGGGTGTACGCCTGGAGTCAGCCCTCTCCCTTCAGTGATAGGAGCCCAGAGTCACTCCCAGGAACTACCAGCAGAACACGGTCCCTCCTCACAAAGAAATCGTCCTCTGAACGCAGGATTTGTACACGCTAGCGTTCCTCTGAAATGGAATTGCAGCAAGGATGGCATTTTATGCCACACTGCTTCCATCCACATGCAGTCCTGAATCACTCCGGAGGGTGCCGCAGATGAAGGGAATACAAATACAGACCAAGCGACCATTAATTTTTGCCTTCCAAGATTGGTGGAAGGAGACTGTTCGTTATCTAGGGAAGCAGGAAAAGCCCTGGGGACAGGTTTTGCACTGCCACTGATCTGCAGCGGCTTCAGTACAGTCACGAGGACCATTTCAGATTCCCAACAGACAGCTGGGACTGAGATCAGAACTCAGCACTTGGCACTGTGCGTCCCAAAGCTCCAAAAGGAACAAGAACGAGAAAGCGACAAGACAAAGATGGACTTCAAGACCCAGACTGCGCAGACAGAAAACTTGCACAGCGCTTTCATAAGGATGCGGGGACTCTCCCTTGAACCGAGGGGACACTCTCCTGGAGACCACGCGGAGTTTCTTTACTGTTCCACTTTTAGATGTGTGGGTGGAGAGTGAATGGTGTTGGTTCAGTCTCTGAGGGCAGTATCTTGAGTGAAGGGCTGGGTCACTGTTGCTTTAGTATCTGAGGACTCAATTACATCAGTAGAAACAAACCCACAAAGGTTTAATCCACTAAGGGCTGCAGCGCCACAGCAGCCAGGATACAAAAAAAAGTAAAGTCAAACACGTATCGCATGAAAAATAATATGATTGTGTCTCACTGCTGATGTAATGCAGGAGGATGGGGGACTCTGCCTGGTGTTCTTGCATTCCTTGTGAGATCTTGATCCCCTCAAGATCCCAGCTCTGTCTGTAAGGCACTACGGCCCAGCCCCAGAGCCGGCAGCCTGGGTGCCCAGGCAGGCTAAATGCCAGTTGTGGACCTGAAAAACTCCGACATCAGTTGCAGTTGAGGGCATTCTGAAGAGGCTCTTCCAGGAGCACACCTCCGCTTGGCATCCAAACTCCCAGCCAGAGGATAAGCCACCCATGGGACGCGTGCTCCATCAGCTCTCCTGAGACAGGATTACACGGCTGCAGCACCTCTGCAGAGCTACCGTAGCACGATTCCCGTAGCGCGGACCATAAACACAGCAACAAAGTGCTCCAAGTAGAAACACATTCGCCCAACTCCCGCAAAGAATAATACAAGAAAAAAGGAAAGAAACAAAAAGAAGATTCTGCCGGTTGTTGGAACTGGGGAACTCAAAAGCCCCTGGGCCAGCTGCTGAGATGCCCTACTCACATGCTTCAGCCTGCGGGGGAAGAGCACAGGGGGACACACATGCAGGTAGAAGTCTCCTTCACAGAGATGCGAAGTCAGAAATCTGAAGTGAACAGGAAACGAACTGAACCGAAGTCAAATTGCATGGTGCAGCCAGCCATTTAGGCAGTGGGAGTTGGATGTGGCTTTTCTTCCCTGACACAAAGCCCATCGCCAGCGACAAGCTTCTCCCAGCCTGAAAAAATTAGCACCGCTGCTTCCGTAACACTGTGCAGACTGCATCTTGGCCCAGAAAGCAGGCGAGCTATGGCTTTGACCAGCTGACCACCAAGGGCAAAAAGAGAGGAGCGTGGCTGGTATAGTCCTGAGAGCAATTAAGGTGAGTAGCCATCGCTCTCAATCCTACCCCTTCTCTCTTTTCCTTCTGGAGCAAAACATCTCTGCCCCACAAAACAGCCTGTTCCTGTCTTAAGAGGTCACCTTTTAGTTTACTACACCGGTCCCAGCAGCTCCCAGATGCTGCAGCAGTCCCATGAGAGAGCAGGCTGCTGGTCAGGCTGCCGGGATGGAGGGCTCCACGTCAGAATCCCTTCCAACCAAACTCTTCAGACGAGAACTCAGTGCACGGTAACTACACTGCAGCAGAGACAGGTTCGTCTGATCGTATTGTTGGTGGGTTTCTCCTGGTGATAGAGGGTTTCCTTTTCTTCTCTTTTTCTTTTTTTTTTTCCCCTTTTTTTTTTTTTTTCTTTTTTTTAAAATGCTAAAGTCATCTCCCATACTTTTCACACACTCAAGTCCACATGCCATGGTCTGTGGTTATGCCCTAGGAGTCTCCTATACAAAATCAACCATCCAGTAGTCAAGCTTGAGAACTTAACGCGAACAGGAGAGGCCCCTTTTCCTTCCTGTGTGCATCTCAACCTCTATGTGCAGGCATCAAAAACAGACCAATCTGCAAGAAACACCAGTATACCAAGGATGGGGCTCTCAGGGCTTCTAGAAATTCAGCCCAACTTCAAGACAGCAAAGGGGAGGTGGGGGGGTTGTCACTAACACTCATCTATATTAAGGCTGATGAACTCCTGTATACACTTCCTGTACTGCAGCTCAGTAGGGCTGTTGCTGGGATATTGACCTGGTTGTCCAAAGGGCCCCTCTGCTTCTCGCATTTCCTCGTTCATTCGAGCCAGACGCAGCCTAGAGCGAAACAGAGAAAGCACAAGGGAGAGGAGGTTTGGTTATTCCTTTCCCCGATGGCTATTTACATGTGTACGCGCACTGGAAAGTCCTGGCTGCACTTACAAGGTAACTATGTCTGCATTGGCTGCCTGGACGGCAATGCTGAGCGGGTCCTGCCCGTCGCCATCCACCGCGTGCTGATTCGCCCCTCGCTTGAGGAACAAGCAGACCTGACTGTAGAAAGGAAAGAAAAGGCCATCAGAGCAGAAATTCCAGCTCCCCCACCCCACCCTGAAGTGGGCAGAGGGCACTGCTTCACTTATATTGGTTTAAATCAGGAAACACTGCAGCGGCGTGGAGAAAGGAGTGGGTATGCAGGGGCCCAATTACCCCCTAGGTATGTATCATCATGGGGGCAATTATCGTTAAGATAATCAAGTTGTTGATGTGATACGAAAAGGCAGGTTTTGCAAATAACCAATTCACCAAAACCCAGCTCCGTTGCCGACCTCACCCCGCGACTCTCAGTGTTAACGCTGAATCTCAATCCACGGGTGACGGAGCACATCACAGCGATGTGCAGAGAGCTTACCCAGTGTGCCCTAGGTACGTGGCATGATGCAAGGGAGCTCGGCCTCGGATATCTCTTTGGTTAACATCTGCCCCGTTCTGCAGCAGGAATTCACAGGCTATCAAGGAACCCTGGCAAGGTAAAGGGGGATTTCTAAATAAATTCAGCCAGCAGTACTGAGAGGACGCATGAGCACGTACTGGGCTGTAAATTGCCCATTGTCGGTGCTCTCTGAACTAAAGTCAAGACCTCACATTCCCAAACACGGCCTCACAGGCACTAGCACAACGTACCCCCATCACAGCCTGAATCAGAGGAGTTTTGTTTTCATCTTCATCGTTCACCCAGTTGATCTCAGCACCGTGTGCGAGTGCTTCTGCCATGAGAGGCAGGTTCCGGGCTTGCGCTGCCTTGTAGATCAACAAGCCAGGATGCAGCTCCCTCAGGTCCTCCAAGTCCGATGCTTCCTGTTCAATCTCTGCTTCACCGCTTGACTCCTCTGAAGCCTCGCACTCTAAGAGGCAAAAAAGGATGGAGAGAGATGACCCAAAAGCTTCTTATTTCTGATTTCTTTTGTTCCCTGTTGTTCTTGGCCCCAGACAGTCCTGACCATCCATCCTGCCTCAGCACTAGCCACCTCCCCACATTTCCATCGGCAGCCTGTGACACCCACCTTCCTCTGTCACGCTGTCCACCACGGAGCCAAACACCAGGACATCAGTGCTGCCATCTGTGCTTCCTCCAAGTCCGCTGTCACTGCTCAGACCTGCAGGGCCAACAGAAGACAAACCAAGCCCATTTTAATACACAGGCATTCCAGTAGCAGGCACAGCTGAGACCACGGCGGGGAAAAGGGCTGCGCAGAACGTCACACACACATTGCACCGGACACTGCTGGCAAGGGAGAGGGGGACTGCTATCCCGTTTAGCCCCACTCAATAAAACTGCCCAAGGTAAAATTGCAAAGCCTTATGGTGTCCGTGTCCCCACACTGCCCTTCATGCAGGGATGCTCCGACATTGCCATGGCACTTTGGACTGTTGAGGACAGCCCTTGCTGCAATCCATGAGGGACGCCGTGACGGAGACTGGAGCAGAGCAGCAGCAGAGACAGCTTTGTAGCAGGTTATGCAGTGTCATGAGCAAATAAAGACACCCCTCTGCTTTTACCACTAATAATCTCAGTTTCTACTCTATCCAGAGCTTTTCAGTTGTCACTGGGGCACTTGCCAATGCATTGATCTTGTGCCAGGTTATTGACCATGACTGGGCTAAACAGTATCAACAGGGTGTATCTCAAGCCAAACTCTTAAAGCATTGTCCAGTGGCTCGCTCACCTTCACAGACATCCCTTCCCTTTCCCCACACTGCTTCCCACCTTCCCTGCTTAGCTGGTGAATGTTACAAGTCAGCCGACCACGTACAAGAAACGGAGCCATGAAAAAGATGAAGCAACTTGCCCAAGGACACAAAAGGTGTCAGTGGCAGAGCAACTTTGTGCCTTTTTCAGCCTGCGCCCAAAAGTAGTCAAGAAAATGAGAGAAAGGAAGGAAGCAGCACATGCAGGAATCTCCCCTGTGGGAACAGGGATGGCACATCACCTTCATCCTGAAGGATGGCCGCCCCCCGCCGGCGACTCTGGCTGGATTCAGCTACTTGCTGCTATTAACTTCCCAATGACTAAGTACTGGGGGTGTCTGTCCTCCCAGAACTCAAGAGGTTAAGCCCCCAGGATCTACCCCAAGACCTACCCTTAAACCACCGTGATTAGAAAGAAAACAAGCCAGGTTGTAGCTAACAAAATGTTTCTAAACTATGAGCTGTGTAGTCTTTGCAAAGAGCAGTAGCAGGAAAGCCTGCAAGAACTAAAGTCCCGAGCTTTGAAAACCGTAACAGAACAAGACACCTTAACCCTACAGGCTGTCTGTTGAAATCTTCAGAGCAGCTACAGCTGGGTCCCAGACAAAGAACAGTCTCTAAACCAGTGGTCCCGAAACCACGGCTCGCAAGTAACCCTTCAGCACAGCTCAACAGCCAAAGGAGATAATGAAGCTACAACAGGAAAGTTTTAAAGTGGCACACATCGTGAATATGGTTTTTTTGGATTTTCTGTCAGAAAAATCACTGCTGTTTTTTGTAGAAAGCAAACGTACTGCTCGGGGAGACTACGCTCTCCATGTCAGTACAAGTAAAGAGTGATTCCAATGAGGCCACATAGCACTACTCGAGATTTACATCAAAGCAAGAAAGGAGGATCTGGCTCATATCACAAGAGTATTAATACCTCAAATTCCCAGTTCCCTTCCTACTGAATCAGTGACAAAATTCCTGCTTTCTTCTACAGGAGCAAGATAAGGCTGTTGAATAAATCTGAAATCCTGCATCTCCCAAGTATTGTTTCTGTTGACTAATAATGCTAAATTCCTTGAAACTGGAAGGAAGTGCCTTAAGGCACCGATTAAAGCACCTTCTTCACTGATTTCAAGAGGTAGCATGTACTTGTAGGAAAGCCTGTGATTTTCTGCTGTGCTGACTCAGGCCCGTAAATATTTCTCATAAGTTCATACAATAACAAGGAACTGAGCTATTAAATTTTAAAAAATTATCACTCCTCAACTAAGTGTGATAGTGGACCACCCGGCTAGCCTGTGAGAGATGCGGGGCATGCAAAGTAAATGCTTCGTACTTCCTATTTGCCAGGAGATCCCACCTGTACAGGATTGGATCCTTTATCTCATCTGAGGGACAGCTGTTCCCTTATGATGTAGTAACGTGACTGCTGGCAACACTAGGACGCTTTTTGCCTTTCGAAAGCCTGCCGGCCTGTCTTTCCCACGAGGGGCTGGTAACCTACATGTTCCAATCATTCGGCTGAAAGAAAATACATAACTGCCTCTGAAGCTTGGTTTGGAACAAGTAAAATTTGGGTGTCTCTTTTGCTGCTAGCTGCCAGAGCGTCACCTTACCTCCGTCCAGGAGGAACGGCGTACCGCTCCCACCGGGACCAATGCCACTGCCACTCCATGGGCCACCTGTTAGCGGATGCTGCATAGAGATGTGGCTGGCACCTAGAGGAAGGTGGACGGAATATGAGGGGGAGTTCATTGTCACAAACACAAAAAAGAAAAATTGTCCGCAGTAAGACTTGCTAAAAATGGAAAAAAAAAAAATTAAAAGCCACAACTAAAAGCAGAAAAAAGCCAATGGAATGCACAGTCTGGGAGTAAAAGATGTTGGGAAAAAATCCCATCCACCAGAATGCAAACACCAGGGACTGACTGGATAGGATATTAAGATAATAAATGCAATAAAAGAGCAATGGGCTGGAGTTAGTGCAATTAACTCCCCATCACTCTTCTGAAATATTTACCCTCTCTCCAGGGAGGCTGATACCTTGCCTTAGGTCTGGTGCAATGCACATGCCCTAGAGGAGCCGGGACGTAAAGCCTGCCAGGAGCAGGGACACTTTCTTTGTACTTACTGCGTGGGCCGGAGCCAGCACCAGTGTCAAAGTAGGAGAAGAGAGAGTCCAGTTCATCAGGGCAGAAGAGGGAATCTCGACGGAACTTCCTCTCCAGTGTAGCTGCTGTTTTACACAGAGAGATTTTGAAATACATAGTTAATAACATATAAATGAGACACAGTTAATAACATCATAAATGAGACACAGTTCTACAGCTGTATTTACACGGGCTGAGCTTGTGTGTCCAATGCACCCCAGATGTGTCCAATGTCATACCCATGTCCACATACGCCATCAAAATACAAAGAGCTGACTATAGGTGGCATACACTGCAGACCAAACTATCCCAGAGCATTTTGAACAGCTAGAACTCTTGATAAGCGTGGCCTCTCTTACAGACCAGGCAGGTTAAAATAAAAGGATTTGAAACCTATTAAAAAGCAGGATGGTGGAATAACAAAAGAAAATGCACGAAGCATGCGGAGAAGGTTGCGGGAACACCCTGGCGTAACGACCTCCTCCTTTCGCCACAAGAACCTCCTTAAACAGACGGCAAATGTTATGAAATGGCTCTAAAGACCTGTGTCAACACAGTTTGTGCAACCATGTTTTTGCTTATACCTCTGGCAGGCTGCAGGTCCTAGAGAAAGACAGGGCCTCCCCTGTCATCAGGGCAGTTGTGTGGACACCTACAGAGAGTGGTGGGGAGGCCACCACAGCTCTGCATGGGGAGCAGGGCGAGGGAGGTTCCCACCTGATGACAACATGGCTGGTGACGCATTGCCTGCTTCATGGCGGTACTTTCTACGAGCCGTGGGTGCTTTCGTGGTGCTGTTGTTTCTCTGGCACTTCTTCACACACCAGCGTCGAGGTTTTCGTTCATTCTCTGTTAGGGTCTCCCCATTTGGCAGCTTCTTCAGGAATTTCTTCTCCACATACTTCACCTTGATCCAGGCTTCCTTGTCCTGCCTAAGAGAAGAACAGCATAACGCTGTGCACGGGGTCACTTGAATCACCTAAAGCAAACAGCCACAAGGAGATGGAGCTGCTCTGGGTCACTGTATCAACCTGGCTTTGAGTCCTAAAAATCACTGAGGCCTGTATTAAGAAGGGAGACTTTCTCAAACCTACAAATATCTCCCATCTCAAAGCAAAACTAAGAAGTGCAGGATATAGCTGAGAGCAGAATGAGATGTTCAGCCCTAGGCAACACCACGTGTTTCAGTTACGTGCATTTGAAAGGTCTCAGAGCAGTTTAAACCCAGCAAGCCCTGGTTCCCGAGCATGTTTCACCAGGTTGCTGGCTGGTAATGCTCCACTGACCTTTCTGAGAGTCAGTCTCAAGTTAGCTACAGAGGGAGTGGACTGAGGTGCACCTGAGGTAGGATGGGCTCTCAGTGAAGGCCAGTCACTCTTAATCTGACTTTCCAGACAGCTTTGGGTACTGGGTTAGCTGTGTGGATGGAGAGCTTTCGACAGCACTGAGAGGACCAGGGTGTGCGCTCAGACTCACCTGGAGCTCCCTGCTGTTGGTTTCTTAAGTCCCAGCTCTTCACATTGTGCCTCGTAAATCTGATTCATGGTACTGTTCCCCAGCTCGCACATCAGCTGCAATACAACAGGGAATGAATGAAATCCTCAGGTGAGGAGCTACGTTCCCTCTAGCCTAGCTTGCCACCAAGTAAGACTCCTCCCGTGTCCACCCTTTGTCTATCTCGTGCCGCTAAAAGCCAACACTCACTTTCAGTAACTCTGGCTCCCAGGAGTCCAGTGTGAGAGATCGGACCTTGGAGCAGTGAACACCCAGACTCCTATTTATCCAAACAGAAGAAAACTGAAATGGTTATATGGCTCAAAACAGAACTTCTCATGCACCGTAAGATGAACAAGATCAATCCAGTTCTTATGCATTTATCTATACAGATGGAGCTATAGCGAGGAGTTTTATGCGTGCACAGATGTACCTGCACACACAGGTACTGCAGCAAGCAATTACTTTTGAATCTATCTGTATAAACATTATCGTCAGTTGTAATTCAGCCTCCACCGTTTTTTCCAGGAGCTTGCAATCCATCCCTGGCTGGCAGCGCAGAGCGCACACGTACGCAGTACCTGTGGATACCGGAGCACTCAATGCACAGCAGAATGCCCAAGTTGATACTGGCCCAGCGAGGATCCGGCTGACCACAGTCACAGCACTGGTCATTCCCAGCGATGCTCTGCACTCTCTGCAAGATGGACTCTCCTTTCACACTGCGCTCCCGGGAGTCGGTAGCAGAATCAATGCTGCTGGTTGATGGGGAAGCAGTCCGGTCCAGCCTCTGCAACATAAAAAAAAAGAGTTCTAGGATTTTGCAAAGCACTGTAGAACGAACCAGAGCTTTGCACAGCAGAGGCACTGATAGGAAGCGTCACCTGAAGAAGAATAAACAAGGGCTAGTCCAAGTAGGGAACGGGTAAAGCCTCATTAATCTCTATAATTGGCACAAGACGGCGCTGCCCCCCACCCCTGCTCTAGGGTCTGCTACTGTCTGTCAAACTCCTTGCTGTCATGGTGCCTTGCTTGCTCTCGTCCCAGCTAGGGAGCAAGCTCTTCCCAGGGGAACATCGATGATGGCAAGAAAGCGAAGATGTCAGGACAATGCTGATTTAAAGCCTTGACTTTCCCCCAGCCCAGCTTTATAAGTGCAGCTTTGGTTGGTGATCAATTGTTGCCTGAGTTAGCACTGACCGCAGCTGCTTTCCTTGAGGGCAGAAGAGTATTTCCAAATGGTCCACTCCCACACACCGGACCTGCCACAGCCCGAGAGCCCACTATTAGGGCTCTGAGACACAATTATGGATCTTTCACGACCCCCTCACTCACCTCAATATAGTAGCTGTCAGGACTCTCCCGGTACGCAGATGCAATGCTGGCTTGAACAGCCTGAATCCAGGCCTGACGCAGCTTCTCCGAGTCAGCCTGCAGCATGCAGCTCCTGTGAAGGAAGGAAATGAGTTGGAAAGAGCAAAAGGACAGGGTGCATGTTTTGGTCAAACTTGTTCCACTTCATCCTCAGCATAGCCATTCCAATGGGGGCAGCACCTTGATCTGACAGGTGAAGGGGCAAAAATTAATCCTACAAGCTTGCGCTGCCAAAGGTGTTCCCTCTTCAAAAACTCCAGGCAGGTCTGCTAGCTTTTTTGAAAAGCCGACCGCTGCCGGTGTCATCATCTATATGTATACTAGGCACGCATGGCCTAGATCTAGCTTATGCTGATGTCTGACGAACTTCAGAGGGATTCTGGAGTACAGGCAATGGTATCTCCCAGGGCAGCATCTGCTCAAATCTAATCTCTTGCAGTTCCATGAATAGTCCAGCCACCGTGAGGATGGCCTAGGGAAGCCAACAAACTTACTTGGTAGGTGAGACGACCTCAAAGCAAAACCTCCTCTCTATGTCTTCACACGGCTTGACGGTACAGAGGCGCAGGTCTTCCACCACTACTGTGAGGACATCCTGAAAGGGTGAGAACAGGTGGCTTTGTTGGCTCCCTGAATCTGTGTCATAATCAGCCCCCTCAGAAAACTTCCCTAACCCTGCTGGTTAGCACACGCTGAGCCCAGAAAGAGCAGAGCCACCCCGCCACCAGTAACTCTAGGGCAATAGGAAGGGGTTACACAGAGTTTAAGCATGGGACAACATGCACATGAAGAGGCAGGGTTACTGGGGACTTCACCAACTTCCTCTGATGAACAGGAATAATCACAAACACCACCTGCTGCCACTTAGTTCTCAGTATGGTCTAACTTTGGAACACAATAATGCCTGGATGGGCTTGCTGTCCTGGGACCCGATTCCCCTCCCCACTCCTTCCACCCCACTCCCCTGCCATGGTGCAGAAGTCCCCAGCAAAGCAGGACAGCAGACAAGTTGGCACATCTGCTGGTGTCATCTGGGGTAGCCTCACTGACCTTTAGCTTCTTCTGGTAGACCAGCTGACTGTTCTGTATGGAGAACCACCTCCTGAAGGAAGACAGACAGACAGACAGACATCAGAACAAGTGAACAGCAGAGCCACAGAGAGGCAGTTTGTTCTGCAGCAGGGCAGGATATTTCTCCAATTAAAAAGAGTGTAATTTATCCCAAGAAGCTGGAAAGTAATGACACAAGAAAAGCTTGCACTTCTCCAGTCCCCTCTCTCGGAGAATAAGGATTTACAGCCTTAGGGAATGACTCCTGGCATTGAGATGCCATGCTGGCAAGTTTTCTAGATATGTTAATGCGCAGCAAGAAGGAAGGAAAGACGGGAAGAAACAAAGGATTAGGGCAGTGCCGTATTCCTGCCTATGATTTCTGGGGCAGAAGTCTGTGTGTGCACTGCCCCTGGTGCAGGTAGCAAGCCCAGTGCCTGTGGGACATGTCGCACTGGTTAGGGCATACTTGCCTATGTGCTACTTGACATTTACTGGGGAAGCTGGATTACTTGCATGTGCCAGATGCAGTGTGCCTGCTGCCTCTCCAAGCAGGCTGTCATAAGGCAAGCCAGAAATTCCTTGACACCATGAAGAACCTTCCAAGGTGGGAAAAAGAAAAATCCATCTCAGAAAAGCCTGCTAACTGGCAGCCCTACAAATACTGTTGGAGAAAATAATACGAAGGAGTTGCACACCTTGTTGTTTACACAGGCTATGCTACCCACCAGGCTGATTCCTCTGTACCCACCACAGCCTACATGAGGCCAAACAGTGCCAAAGCTCCCGCTACCTACAGCTAGAGCACGGACAGATATGTGTGAAAGGAGTCTGCCTTCTTAGGAGGCAACAAATCACCAGCTAGCAGCTTTCCATTGAAATACAGGTGACAGAAGGTCTATGCGATGCTGACAGCAGAGGTAATTCCCCGGTGTCTTAATCTTCGGTGCTAAATCCGAACCCCCAAGTCACTTCCTCATTCCACGATACAGCCTAAGATTCAGCAACCCGATCTCCTTCATGGAGGGCAATGGAAGCCATCACCATCACTAAGCTTCAGGAAGAAGGTACTGGAATACCTGAGCATAAAGAATCACAGGCGTGCAGCAAGATGTTATTTAGAGCACATATTACACACTCTGTTTGCAAAAGAACTAGGTTCCCTGGGAAAATGAGATGAGACGGGATTCTCTTTCTTTTGTCATTGATGAAATATTGAACAAAGGTAAAAGACAACAAAAGGACTTGACATGTCTGTGGGCAAATGGGAAAATACAGGTAACTGGAGGCCATCTCATCCATGTGGGAGCCCATTTTGATGAGCCGATGTGGTTCTGCATCATTCTGAGCTGCTGTGACAGCAGCAGTCTGTGCTCAAGGAGTTCTGCTGTCAGATGAAGCCAAGCAGAAAGTCTGTCTCTCAGGTTCTGGTCTCTGCTCCTGCTCTTTGCAGCTGTGCTCTCCTGCTCGCCCTCCCCCCAGTGCGTGCATTTCTGCTCTTAGCCTGACACCTGCACTGTGGGTTTTGCTGTTCCCTCCCGCTCACATGAGGGGGAGGCACTAACAGTGCGTGACAGTGAGAAGGTGACAAGTAGGCTACAGGAGCTGGGAATAGCTAAGACGCGGGTAGATGTGGCTCAGAGTGGGTGGGACTGAGGAGACAGAGATGGCTGTGGGCAGGACACAGACTGTATGGCTGGGATGTAGGAGGATACAGGGAGGATAGCTGGGATTTGAGGGAGAGGGAAAACTTGGAGACTCTGACACTAACATTACTTCAGACTTCAACAAAACCAGAAAGTCCTAGAGGGTCATGTTCCCTCCAGGATAAGTGTCCTTTGGAGTGACCCTTGAATTCACCAACAGGGGAGTCGCCAGGAGAAGGGAGTTGCCTGGAACTGTTTCATCTCTACCACAGGAGTCAAGCACAAGGTTTGACATTAGCCTGACACATTTTGGAACGACCTTCTGCTCTGCAAAGACACGTGGGTGTCAGTGACAGCAGCCATGCAACAGACTACGGACCAAGGTGATGCTTTGCTTAGGAAACACCAAGCAGGAAAGCCTAAAAGGGTGATAAAAATTCAGCTAAGACACCTTCCCCGTGCACCAGGTTGTGAGCACTGAAATCAAACACCGTGATGCACTGCGTTGTGGTTTCTGGTTCCTCCAAGTGCAAATTTAGCACTTAACTGTCAGGGGATCAGAGAGTCTGAGGGGTAACACAATTATCCTAAATTTGCCTGGAATCTCCTTAGTACTAGGGGAAGCTTCAGAGAGAAGGCATCGCTTATCTAACCAACTCAGAGATCTCTAATAATTTCAAGTCTTTTTTCCATGCAAATACAGGCAGTTTCTGTGCATACCACAGACTGTTCACTGAACCATTTAGTGCTTATTTATTCCAAAGTCTAACAGCAGCACGTTTCAGCCTTGCTGTGATGTACACTTTGAATGCATCCCATAGCCAAGTAAAAGAAGATCTCTTAATATTGTATCATTTCCCTGTTATGTGAGAGGAGGAAATGTAGGTCAAAAAGGCATTGATCTCATGCATTAGACACTCACTGGAAGGGTTTGAATCCTTTTGCACAACCGTGTGTGAAACCCATTGACTATCTCAAGGGAAATGAAGCACTCAAATATCGAGCAAGGCTAGAACATGAAACCTTTGCTTCCACTTTCCCCAGGATCTCTGACAGCTGTGGAGCCTCCTGACTAGTGCAGGAGGCAGATCAGCCTGGCCTTCCCAGTGACCTACCAGATGAAATATTTATAAATTAATAAGAGCGGGGTCAGTGCACAGAAAGCCATTTCTCAGCTCCTGGCACCACAGCTGATATCTCCACTTTCACATATCTCCCTGTCCTAGATTAGACAGGTTTGATACTCATGGCATCTCCTGCTGTGTTAGGTATTTCTCTTAATTGCTATAAATTTCCTAGCTTTCTTAGGGCAAGACTCAAGCTGCATTGTGCCCTATCTTCCCTGCATGGAACCTGGTCATTCTTCCATTGTGGAAGGGTTCTCTTTTTTTCCCTCCTGGCATTTACTAAAATGCAGCAAAACAGGAGCTGTCTTATTCCATGATACAGCCTAAGAGACACGTACAGCTTCACAGAAAAAAGCATATTTGGTTTTGAACAGGAAAATAATGATCACTTACATAAACTACACAACTTCTAGCGCTTTCCCTGATTAATGTACATATCTCCAACACACCAATATCAAAGACCCACAAAGCAAGTGGCTTTGCAAGCTCAGCGCATGAGTTATAACGTGCTAGCAGAAAATTTATGCGGTCTTAAAACACCATTGCAAGCAAGCAGATGCTTACTCCTCTTTTGCTCTGAGCTGACTTGGTGCCACAGAACCAGGCTAGTGTCTTGATGAGGCTGCCTTAATCTCTCGTGAGATACTGTTTCTCTCGGGAGGACTTACTCAGAACTAGAGTTATGCTAACGCAGCTTCAGGTTCTGATCCTACTTGCAGCCAAACAGGTTCTGAGCAGAATCGCAGAATCACTTCGGCTGAAAGGGACCGCTTCAGATCATCCAGTCCAACCTTCCTGCTCAAGCGGAGCCAGCTAGAGCAGGTTGCCCAGGACTGTGCCCAGGTGGGTTTTGAAAATCTCCACAGATGGAGACTTCACAACCTCTCTAGGCATCCTGCTCCTCTGCCTGACCATCCTCACAGCAGTTTCTTGTGTTCAGATGAAATTTCACATTCTTAATATATATGCTCATTGCCTCTTGTCCTGTCACTAGGCACTGCTGGGAGGTCTGGCTCCCTCTTCTTCATTCCCTCCCATAAGGAATTTGTACACATTGATAAGATTCCCTCCTGAGCCTTCTCTTCTCCAGGGTGAAGAGTTCCAGCTCTCTCAGCCTTTCTTCATATGACAGATGTTCCAGCCCCTTAATCACCTTCATGGCCCATCACTGGACCCCTTCCAGTAAGTCCATATCTTTCTTGTGCTGGGGGGCCCAGAACTGGACACAGTACTCCAGATGGGGCCTCACCCGTGCTGCATAGAGAGTAAGGATCACCTCCTTCAACCTGCAGGCAAAATGCTCCTAAGACAAGAGTCTCTGTACACAGAAACTATCAAACCAACCTCATTTTTACTATTTTAACTATTTAGCTTCTAACTACTTAGCTCTGAATCCTCCCAGTGATGATAACAGTTGCTAAGTTGTCACTAAAAGTGAAGTATATTCCTCCGCAGGCAGTATGATCTGTGTTCAGAGCCCTAGCCCAAATATCAAATGGAATATGAGTTATTACTCACCGATTCCATGTTTTGAAAGCATTGCTAGCTCTCTTGAAGAGGTAGCCTTCCATCACCACTCCATTCGGGGCATCAACATTAAACTCCACTTTTGAGTCATCATAGGAGAAGTCCTGCAAATAAAAAGAGACTGACACTCTAACACGACTGCACTTCCAGGATCAAGATGGAAATAAGCCTAATCAAAGCATCAAGAAGGGAAAAATATCTATGTCAAGATCCTAAGGCTTAGGCAGAGCTGTCTGTCACAGCACACCCCTGTGCCTTAGTGGGCTGCAGCCACGAATAGCGGTCATGAAGTATCCTCATTCCAGTAAGCCCATCTGTCCCTACTGTTTGGGGAAAAGCACCACGCATGCTGGGCTTCCCCCCTCTGGTAGCTGATGAGGAGAAAGGCAGGTAGCTTATCACTGTGAGGGCTAAAAATTCCCAACATTTAGGGCAGTCTACAGTGGGAAATAAAGCAATGGGGATGCTTTTCACTGGTCAAGCGAGTTAGCAACGCTACTGCTGCCTCTCTGTTCTGCAAGGGGCCAGGAACAGAACAAACCCCAGCCTTTTCACACAAGGGAAACAGGCATAATGATTTCTACAAGGGAAGACTTATCAATTCCATTTTCATTTGCTATCATCACACGCCATCTCCAATCTGTGCTCACTCAATTCTCTATGCTATGCTACCAGTCAGAGCTGATTTGTCAGGTTTGGCACTGATTCATCGGAGAGATCTCATGGATTCTGACAGCTGGTGAGCAAGACACAGAGCAGAGAGAATAGCAGCTGCTCTCACAGAACGCGGGATCCTTCTCCCTGGGCAATGGTCTGCCTGTTTCCCAAGAGAAACTGGGTCACGAAGCCAAAATGACTTTCCCCTCTAACCTGGGGAACTAAGGCACATTGTCTCTTGCACGCTGATTCCACTCTAATGATGCATTCTACCCACACCTCCCTCTCTCTTGAGCGCAAATATTTCCCCCTGTACTGCTTGGTTCAAAGACATAACAGCGTAGTGAAAACAGCCCCATTAAGTTAAGTGCCTTTCCTAGCTCAGCATACGAAGACCCTTGCGATGCTGTGTCGCTAGGCAACGTGCACTTCACTCTCATTAAGATGAGTTATTTTCATGTTCCGAGATGCAAGCTTGCCTGGGAGGTGTCATAATAAGAATAATACTGATACAGAAGGAGGAGATTTAATGGGACAGGACTGAGTCATTCCTTGGAAAGACAGCATGATGCCCAATTAGACACTAGAAAGTGCTGTAAGGCACCCAATTAAGAGAGGTCTGCTCAGCCCAAATTTTCTTCCCATAGGAGGGTGAATCCCATGGGGGGTCCTCTTCTGCAGATGCCTTTCATGTACATACTGCAAACAAAGGCTAGAGGGAATTTTCCTCTGACTTGTAGATATTTGAATGTGGCATTTTTGTACAGCTGCTCCAAAGCGACAATTCTATAAATCTGATGAGAATCTGCACCGCTTTATAATAAATAATGCAAACAGCCAGAAATCTGGGCTTTGCTGAAAAGCAAGCGTAGGGCAAAACCTTTCCAAGCATGACTTAAAGATGCCTAGTTATCCATGCCTCACTTTGTGAGAGAGGTAAAAATAAAGGGGAGGGTCTAAATATAATCACCTGACTTCCTCAGCTGCCCTTGTATAATCAGGCAGTGTGATGGTAAGAAGGATAAAGTGCTGATGAGTGCAGGAGGAACAGATGGGACATATGCGTCACTACAGTAAATCCACTAAAAATCAGTGGAGTCAAGCCAGGTGTGAATTTAACCTCCTTGAGTCTGTATTGTATCACACCTCTCTACAAATTCAATGGCTACAGCCGAGCAGCTGAAAGCACACGGAGTTGTTTCTTGCCTTTGAAAGAATTCTAACCTGTGCCAAACCCAGTTTTAGGAGGAGAAAATTATACGCAAAACCACCAAGCGCATATACAGCTAAGATGACAGAGTGCCATCTGGATAATGTCCAAACATCGAAAGAAAGACATTGCTGGGAAGAATGGCTGGTGTTTGCATTACTCTGAAGGTATTTCTTTTCCTTCTTCTCTCATCACTTAGGAAACACCCCCAGGGCAAATTCTGCTCCTATTTCTGCTGGTGTAATTCCTGAGCAACGCCACTGCTATCAACAGAACTACTGCAGGGGCAGTTGAGGGCTGAATACATTGACCAGAGCCGTAAGCTGGATTTGTAAAGGAGGTACAAATCAAGGGAGAGATCCAAGGGGCAAGGACCGGTCTGCCTCTGATCCCTGGGGCATGCGGCAGTCCGATCCTCAGGGGCACTTTGTTCCATTCCATTGGAATGTCCCTGCAAGATGTCCCTGCTCACTGCGGGGGGGTTGGACTAGATGGCTAAAGGTCCCTTCCAACCCAACACATTCTGTGATTCACTGCACTCTGCTTGGAAGCACCTGAAGTCGTCTTTGGTACAAAGTTATTGAGTGTTGAGAGCCCAATGAAGTGAGGTAAAGGGGAAAGTTTTAAAAATCCAGAAATTGTCCCCCTTTTCCTTTCTCAGCTGGGAAAAGGCCAAAAGGGAGATGCACAGAAATGGCTCAGGTAGCCAAAAGGCAAAATCTTGGCAAGTGCAATTGTGAAGCTTCCAGCACACTGGAGCGAGATTAAACTATGGGCTTAAACCATGGACTCCTTGGCACATCTTCTTGTTGTACCCACACAGGGAACTTTCTTGCCACCGCCATTGAAAAGGGAGGACAAATTGCTGGAAAAAGTTCAGAGAACATCTGTTGAATCCTGATTCCAGGTCAAAGCTAGCTTAGAAGCTGTCTGAGGAGATCATCTTGCCAATGGTGTTGAAATATCATGGTAGTGCGTGGCCACAGCTGGATACACACAGATGGGTTATAATGAATCCCCTTAACTGACAGACCTGCCCTTAATGCGTCCCTGTATCTGTTCTATTCATCAATACGCAAAGATTTTGATCCTGTTAGTTCTGGGAAATAAGTCGAAGGGTCCTGGCTGACAGACACTGCTCCTGCCAAGCACATCGTCAAGTGCGCCATCGGTAACTCTCTGTGTGACTCTTACAAGGGACACAGCGCATCAGTGGACTCACTCCAGGCAGAACTAGGAAATAAAACCCTTCCAGCCTTGTGAGCCAAGCCGCAACGTCTGGGAGGTGCTGGCGGAGAAGGAACGTGTCACACATTCTGCAACATTCAAAGTGACTTTCTTGATTCAAATCTTACCCTTGACAAAGCAGGGTAAGAGAGTGCACATGTATGCTTTCCCTTGTTCCCTCTTTTTCCATTTCCTGCTATATATGAGATTTTAATGCATGATTTTAATAAGCTACCTTTTACTGAATTCTTCCCATCATTGCAATGTACACAGAGTAGGCAAGTCTGCTCTAAAGGAGTTCGGACTGATTTATTAAGTCTGCATTTAGCACCTCATTGTCTCTGTAATATGAAAAAAAAAACGCTTGACACAGAAAAGGCTCCCTCGGACTGGGATCTGAACGGCTTTGGCTGCGGCTGCATATGCAATCGTGATTAGCAACAGCACTGACACGTTGGATCACACAGTGGTAAAATAAATTGGACGTCTTCCAAAATAAGGAAGCAGATCTCTGCCATCATCTGCTTCCCTTTCCTTCACTGACACCAATAGTAAATCACACCAATCTTGTCTCACTGTCCCCTCTCCTCATCGGTCCTGTCACTCCGAGTTTACACACGAGGCTGCCTGGGAACTGATATTCTTTTAGAAATGACATCACAATGGTTTCCATGGGAGCACAGTGAATGCTGCCGAAGCAACAATGAAGTAACACATTCCAAAAGACACATCCTTTGGGATGTGAAAAAGGACATTAATGTGGACACTTTAAAACCAGCAAATGGAAAGCAAAAACCCAGCACAGGCACAGACCCGTAAAAGAAGAAAAAACCCTATTTGAAGGCAGCCTCGTGGCCCACTCAGTTAAAAACTCCCTCGTCCACCTCCACACAGCACACAGAGAGGCTGCTTGCGTTGCAGAGGCCAGGCAAGCTCTTCCAACTGCTCCTCTGTGAAGCCAGCGTTTCATGCAGAGAAAATGGCTGATGAAATTAAATAAACCTCCAGCTTCAGCAAACAGACTTAATATGAAGAGTGAAGATGCTCCTCATCAGCCCAGAACGCTTGGTGGGGGGCGTCTTCTCAGTAGGGAGCCCACTGAAGTAGGAAGGTCTTGTTTATAGGTTCATTCCTATCCCAAAGGGGGCAACACCTGGCCGAGAACAAATGGAACCTTTCTCTAAAATACCAATAGTTCCTTAAAATTCTTTAAAATACAGTCACTATGGCAGGGTCCCTCCCTCAGCAGCCACAGCATTACTCCCTCAGTGTATCAATTCAATGTGGAAATAATAATTCTGTCTTTTTCCGTAAAATATTTTGATTTCTCCTGATAGAAAACACTATCAAAACTAGGCAATTGTGACCAGTGAATCATTTCAGTCCAAGTGTTTTCAGCTCTTCAAGAAACATGTCTTACTACCAAACCTCCATGTTATTTTATTTTCAATCAATACGATTTAGGATAAGCGACAACACATGCAATACACGCCTTCCCTCATAGAAGACAAAGGCTTTTATCCAAAAGTGCCCTCTTTACTTAAGTAACCAATGATGCTCAGTATTTAACAATAATATTATGTACACACTCTAACAACATTATGTACATATCCATGCATTGAAAAGAACTTCTCCTGGAGGCGAGTTAAAAATGGTATGAGACTAGTTTGGCTATTCAATTCTAAAGAGAACACAAGTCAGAGGAATATTCACATTCCCTAAAGATGCACACACACCCCCTTCCACACAAACACTGGTGCCTGCACATTCTGTTCTCTTCTGGTGCCTGAATATATTTCAAGCTTTTCTCTATCTGGCTATTTTTACCTCTGTGTATATACTGTGTTCAATCCAAGACCCTCAGAGGCAGATGGAATTTGGAGGAGGGCTCCCCCACCTACATCCCCATTCTGCACAGACAGCTTTCATTCATTCTGGCCAAATCCCATTTACAGACCTTTTGTTTCTTGAATTTCCTAATGCCAAATGATCTCCCGGCTCTGCAGCTTGCCAGCAGATGATGCACAGAGATCTGTGCCCTGCCCCGGAGCTTTTCCATCCCAGAACTGAACACATTTGCCCTCCCTGCAGTAATAAAGCTGTACTCGCTTTTGGGTCACATCAGCAAGCAAGCTCCTACAGGCGCAATCCTTGCTTCCCCAGGGAAAAGTGCCCCCTAAACTTTCTCCCCAAGCCAACCCTATGGGAGTCTCCTTACCAGGAGGTATTCAAGCCTGCCGAAAATCTTCATGATGCCAGCTGCAAGGGAGGTTTTGCTGCTCTTGCCTAGAGAGCAGGGAGCCGCTCTGTGTGTCCTCTCTCTCTCTCTTCGCTCTCTAGAGTAGCATCTCTGCTAAGCACCGTGGGCTGGCAGGGAAGGAGGGATTTCTTTTTCAGCCCTTTCTCCTTTACCCCTCCTACTCCTTTTTGGGAAGCTATAAGCTCTGCCGTTGGCTCCTGTCAAAGCAAGGGGCACTAGGCGAAGGAAGGCTGCTGGCCCCTGGGGACCACTTGCTTACCCCCTCCTCATGCCTCCTATTCACAGTCAATCAGCTTAGAGCAAGGGCTAATTATCATACAGCTGTCATGGAGGCACAGAAAGGAGCAGGAGACGCCAGGCAACACAGAGCAAAGTTGACAGGAAGATGCTCACCGACTGCCTCCCTGACCTTCACAGAGCCAGGCTTGTCTGCCTTCAGCAGGGTCTGCCTCCCCCCGCTTCCTGGAGCACAGCCACCCTTTGGCCAGTTAATTCCGCCCCTGCTCCACCGCAGCCGCAGAAATCCGGGTGTTGCGGTGCCATATGGCCCCTAGTTTGTTATCTACCAGCTGGACTAAATGAGGCAGAGAGCTCTGCCTTGGCACTCCATCCGCCCTTCCCCTGCAAGCAGGCAACAGGAGCACAATTGCTTGCCCCACGACTCCGGACCGGGGAATATGTATAAGGCTGCAAAGGAGCTTTTACATAGCCCTGGGTTCTTTCAGAGAGAGGCCTGTCGGTTTCGGTGCAGTGGAAGGATTCAGGAAGGTCCAGATCTGTGAGGGAGGACTGGTTTAAACTCCACTCATTTCCCATTGGAAAAAAATCCTAGGCCTGTGTGTTCCAGTGCTAACTTCTACAAAATTTTTCATAGAATGGTTTGGGTTGGAAGGGACCTTAAAGACCATCTCATTCCAACCCCCCTGCCCTGGGCAGGGACACCTCCCACCAGCCCAGGTTGCTCCAAGCCCCGTCCAACCTGGCCTTGAACCCCTCCAGGGATGGGGCAGCCACAGCTTCTCTGGGCAACCTGGGCCAGGGGCTCACCGCCCTCACAGCAAAGAATTTCTTCCTCGGATCTCATCTAAATCTCCCCTCTTTCAGTTTAAAACCATTCCCCCTCATCCTGTGGCTCCCCTCCCTGATCCAGAGTCCCTCCCCAGCTTTCCTGGAGCCCCTTTTTTTAGGGACTGGAAGGTCTCCCCGGAGCCTTCTCTTCTCCTAAGTGCTCCAACCTACACACACCAGGCCCTGCGTGTCTTTGCACATCTATCTGAAGCAACTGAGCCCACATAACAATGCACAAACTCATCACACGCGTGGCTTAAGACAGTTTAGTTCAACACACAAGGGAAACGAGGGAGGCTACGAGACTATCTCCTCAGCCTTTGCAGGAATGTATTCCACACTGCAGCCCTTGCACACACCCCCCCACACCCAGCCAGGAGAAAGGCACCCCCAGCCTTCATGCTGAAGCTCTCCTCTCTCTTTGCACAACAGGAGGATAACTCCGATATCTCTTGTCGCCCAGAAAAATTGAGACCCTTCCTTCCCTCTTGCTGATTTTATCAGAACCCTTTTGGTAGAAGTGAGCATCATTTTCACATGAAGTGTGAAGCTGCAAATGGAGCTCTTTAAGGTTTTGCACCTGGGAAGGCAGAGAGGGCGGCAGTTAAAATGACAGCTTGAAATGATAGCTGCCTTGGGAATCTGCCCCAAAGGCAGCAGATGTTCCGTGAGGGAAGATGGGGAAAAGGTGGCATAGGAAAAGGGCACCTGAATTCCAGTATCAAAGAAAATAAATAGTAAAGATTTGTGCCGAGTTTTTCTCTCCTACCAAATTTATGTTAATTAAAACAACAAGGAAACAAAATGCCACGGACCTCTTCCTTATGAGCAAAGCTGCCCTCACAAAGACAATTCAGTTCCCTGTCTTCAGAATCTGCGCAGCTCCCGCATCCCGAGAACACTTCAAAATGTACGATCTAAACTGGATTCCCTCCCTTTCTGTCACGCCTTAGCAGGCTGTTTGGGAAGACATCGCGTTGAGGAAAAAAAGGGGTATTTCTGCCACTCCTCTCTAATTAAGCACAACTAAATCTCCAAATTTGTCAAGAGACCAGAGGGTATTCTGGGCTCAGCATGAAGACACACATTCAAATGCGGGCTGTGCTCCCTTTGGAGGTGATGAGATGCTCACCAGATGCTGAGTGCCATGCTCCATCGCGAAGGGAGGAGCAACTCTGCCTCAGAGTAGCTGAAAAACAGTCTCGTAACATTTCCAGGCAGGAAGCTTTAAATCCCGACTCGCAGTAGGGATGTTCAGCTCTCTCACAAGCTTATGCACAGAGAGACACAGCTCTATGCATACATACTCTGATGAAGACTAATTGCTCGTTCTCCCTCTTGGAACCTGACCTCTGCTTGATTCCCTGCTAGTCCAGTCAGCAAAGCCACGTAAAGAGATTTAGCTGAAATGCACCACACTCAAGAGATTTTCTGCGTTCCCTCGAATGAAGTCATCACTCCAGCAGAGTCCCAGGGGAAATGAGAGTTCACGAATGGATTCACCCCTCCCTCAGAACATTTAACCACAGGGAGCATACGCACAGGCCGATTCACAGGGACTGCCTGTCAGTAGCTTTCCAATCTGGTTAGGTTTCCATTTCAAGGGCTATGCCATTTTTGAGAGACAGCATTAGAAAGAAAACAACAGCCACTTAGACTCCTTCTGTTGAGAAGTATTGATCCACACAAGCGCCTGCCAGATACGGACTCCTTAGAGACTCCTCCCAAGGGCTTGGTTGATGGAGAGCTATTTCCCAGGGCTCTCTGAAACCCCCTCTCACTCTGCCCACAGAGCGTGTGTGCGCGTGTTCAAAGTCCACCAACACCCTCTGTTAGGAGCCTGTGCAGCTCATTCACCTCCCACCAGACCCATGGCCTTCAAAGGCACCAAACCTGCATGGAGGGCCACCTAAGTGCTGTGACACTGACCTCCGAGTCAAGACGACTGACCACCATGAGAGTAGTGGGAATGGAAATCTTATTTTCGCACAGGATTGAAAACAACTTTGATGAGGATGAAATCAAACTCACTTGAAACTGGACTTTAAAATTACACCTCCAGTGTTCAGGTTACAGCACTAGCGCTACGGTAAGGTTGCTTTGATTTGGTTTCAAAGGCAGGACTTAGTAAAAATCCAGATCAAAGCATTAATTCTGAGGAATGAAGATGCCAGGAGGAAACACATGTGGGTACTCACCTGCAGGAGGGTCTGCACGGGCAGGTCAGCGATCCATGAGGAAGAGAAGGAAAAGGAAAAAAATAAATAATTAGTTGATGTTTCTATAAGCCTCGGATTTGGAATCATTCCCAGATGAATGGTCTGGAAAATCAGAGCCCATATTAACCAAAGATGCCTCCCTACTGAAGGCTCAGGCTTGTTTGATAGTCAATCCTATTATCTTGCCAGTTCATGGTGGTTACTCCCAGTTACAGCAGGTGAGAGCACACACAGAGTGGGCTCCCCAGCTCAGCCGAAAACAACAGCTTGCTCAGCCACGGCAGCTCTATTGCTTGGGTCCCCATGGACCTTCCCAAAGTGATGCCGCTCAAGGCTGTAGCCAGGTCACGTCACAGGAGCTAAGCAAGAATCATCTGAACTGCAGTTTGGAGCAGACTTGTGCGAAAGATGTTCACTGCAGCACACTCCTCTCTCAACGGCAGCAGAGTGCTGCGCTCTCTCCCCCACGACCCATTAACATCACTTCAGTGCAGTGTGAGCTCCCTGGGAATGAAGAAAAGGCCCTGCAGCAAGTTCTCTCTACGGGTAGCAGAGGAGTGCATCCACTCATTTGTCTGCTGGATGATTTAACAGGGTCTCTGGCCATCTGGTTGGGCCGGGCACGCAGGCACGCTGCCATACTGCTGCCTCACCATGGGGCACAGCAGCGAGGCAGGGAGAAGTGTCAGACGGGACATGCTAATACTGCAGTAGCTGGATATTATAGGGCTTGCCAGACAAACGCTAGCTTGCTCAGCCAGAGGAAGGATGTGAGACCGGGGGAGAAAAGAAGAAAAGCAGAGAAAAGAAAGGGTGGGAGAAAAGTGCTCTAGCCTCTCCCCAAAAGCAGCTCTGCTAGGCAGTCGTTTTCACAGGTGATCACAAACTACATCTGTCTCAGCCTTTAAATCTTCCCACACCCTCAGCAGCAAAGAGGGAGACAAAGCACAGAAGGAAGGGTTGCTCAGAGGTAGAGCAGGTCCATGGCAGAACTGGGAGAACCACCCAGGTGCCCTGACCCATGGGGTCCTTCCTGTGTCCCTCTCCCTTGTGTACTCGGATGTGTCAGTAGCTGAATGCCCTACATTTGATCAGGCCTACCTACTAGCTAGACCTCCCGGCATCCATGAGGTTATTACTCTCATCTCAACAACTTCTGCTGATGCTGCTCCAGGGTGTGAAGGACTGACCCAGCAAGGCCCCTCATCAGATGGCAGTTGCCACTGTGTGATTCAGACAGCCACGCCGATGGATGGAAGTGCTGCTTGCACCAAGCTGCAGCCCCAGGACTCACCCTCTGCTGTATCAGGGCATGCTTGTGCTCCATCTCCCTCTTCTCCACTGCAGAATCAATCACCAGCTGGTCCAGCTAAAGGCAGGGAGGAGAACACCAGGTATAAAAGTCAGGAAGGTGGTTTATGAGCCACTGTCCAGCTCTGCTTGCCTGCTCTGGGATTACACCAGCCCTGCCTAACATTGTAAGTCCCCAAAGAGGGGAAAAGGGCTGTGTTTGGGTGTGCACTGAAAGTAACCACAGCTTTTGGCTGTCACCCTGCAGGGTGGCATGGCTAATCCAACATCCAACAAGCATGATGCTCTGACCCACTCCCTGATTACGAAGTTTGGTAGCTGAAGAGGGAAGAAGATGTCCTTTCAGGGTGAAGGGGTAGGTACCAACAGGCAGATTGAGTCAACCATGTTCCCTGTCCCCTCACCTCTGTGGCTAGTTTCTTCATGTAGGGATCCAGTTCATGGAGAAGACTGTAGCCTTGCTGGAAGAAGGTGTACTGGGCATGCATGAAGGACAGCATCTGGGGAGGGAAACAGCAGCAAGGTCAGAACAGGTTCTGGGACAAAGTGAAAGTCCTTATCCCTTGTGACCCACAAACAAGTCTCTTCAAGCTCTAACCCTTTCCCTTCCCAAAGCAACCTATCCATTAGATGCCTCTCCCTCTTCTCCTTTCTTCCTCTCACGAATCCTTCCACGCTGTCAGGTAACCCTTGCTGTGAGCACAAAGCAGTACAAGCAGCGTCCTTCACCCCTGAAAGTCCCCTCCAGTTCTGGCCTGTGGAGTATTTTGCTGGTCCTTCATTCTCCCCTCTTGTCAGCATACCTGCAGCCCCCAGAGCAGTCCCAGACAGTATCTCCAGGGCAGACTGAGGAGTCGGTATGTCAACCCATGCAACCTGAAATGGAGAGGGCTGCCTTTCATTGAGTCACTGAGAGCAGCCACACAAAACACAGAGAGCCCTTACCGCGTCCAGTATTTCAAACTTCTTCTTGGCCTGCAGGACGTTGATCTGTGAAGGAATCAAGATGAGACTCTCAGCATCAGCAGCATTAAGCAGTTTGGCATGGAGATCTAAGGATGAACAATTTGCTGCAGCACCCCCGGCAGCAAACCACAAACTATTCAAGGACAGTTCCAGAAAGTTAGTTTCTGAAAAGACAGTTCTGGTGAGTTCCAGGTGGAATAAAAAGGAAACAGTATAGATGCATTTTCTGACCTGGGCTGCTACCGATTAAGGTCACTGCTAGGTGTATGTCTGTACACTGACAACAAGCAGTGACCCCAGAGTGAAATCTGGCATCACATGAAGGAGATATTTAATCTCTCAGGTCACTGCTTTGATTTCTCCTAGCAGGCTGAGAGGCACCAGTGTAGTGTTGTGGGTTTTTCAGAAATCAGTGAAGCCCGCCAGGAAATTGTGGTACGTATGGGGGGGCCTACGTTTTGAGTGTGCACACCCTTTGCACACCCATTTTTCTTGGAGAAAAGTGCACGGCTGACAGCAACACAGGAGGGAAGACAAAGTAGTTCAGGTACGTCCCCAGCCTCCTAGATCTCTCCTTTCCAAACCCAGTACATTAGGTTAAAAAAAACAAACAAACCAAAAAAGCAGAAGAAAAAGGACTGGAACTAGTAACCCTGCTTTATGGAATCATAGAATGGTTCAGGTTGGAAGGCACCTTAAAGATCATCTAGTTCCAGCCCCCTGCTTTTACTGGGGTCTGTTCCTTTTGGCCCTCATCAAGGTGTGCGAGTAATCCTTCAAGTTTGACCACGCCAATTTCAGGCCTGTTGACAAAGTCAAAGAGGACAAAGATGACTTCTGCAAGATGTGAAAGGTGCAACAGATCCACAAACCAGGGTCTGTCTCTCTGGAGGCTGGAGAGAAAACGGAGGACGCTGGTTGGAAGATTTTCTCCATGCAGTATTTCCATAAGGACCAACTGGGACTTTTCTGCCAATACAGTGCCCTCCATAGCTGATTCTGCCACGGCAAATTCTGGGACTTGATTTTTGCTGTAAGCCAAGTTGTCCCTTTTCCCAGGTATCCAAGTTGGGATTTCTGGCAGGAGAGCTTAACCTGCTGCAATTTGGATACAGTTGTAATTCATTATAAGGGGGTGCCCTTCAGTTGCGCAGACATTCAGGGTCAGAAAAAGATCTCCTTTCAGATATAAAAGAATAAAATTATGACTCTCCTCACTATATCCTGAAGGATGCTTGGACAAGTTCATGTCAAAACCGATGGATTTAGACCAGTACCTTGCAGTGGACTGACAGGGAAACCTCCCCCAGTATTGGGTTAGCACATTAAAGGAACTCTTCCTCTTCGTCAGTGGGAGAAATGGAGGCAGCTTACTACAGTGTGACCTTCCCAGAAAATACAGTGGCATTCATATCTAAACCCTAGATGCAAAAAATTGCAATCCTAAAGGAGGATCAACATGCATGATTTGCACTCTAAGGGAAAAGTATTGCCTTTCTATCCACAGCTGCCAGAGCATGAGACAGCAGGAACTACCTCCTGGTCAGACAGAATGTGTTGGCAGATGGTCTTAGTTCGGTGCTGCAGGAGTGACAGCTAGTGGAGACACACATGGATCAATATTAATGCTGAATTTGTCTGCTTAATATACCCACTGCCTGCAAGGACAGACCTGACATGAAGCCTACAAATGATTCACCATTCTGGGTGCGCTAAGTGTTACTGCAGGAAATCTCCCACTGGGAAGCGAAATTCAGTCTAAGGCAGCGTGTTTCATTTCTCTTACTGAAAAAACGATTTCCATTTCCCTTTGCAGGTACACTGTAGCATTTTTAGGAAGGAGAACATATCACAGACATGAAGAGCCATGTCAGTGCCACGCAAAGGCACAAACATAGGTAAGAACACGCTCCCACACAAACTCATAACATAACTTCTGGAGGTTCCTTCCAACCTATGTTATCTGTCCAACTGCCTGGGCAAAACAAGACTGACTTCAGAGTCAGATGAAGTTGTTCAGAGCCTGGTCCCGCTGACTGTGAATCTCTCTGGGTCCCTGTTCCAGTGCTGCATAACTCTGAAAACTTTTTTGCCTTATATTCAACTGGTATTTCCACTGTTGCAACATATGCAAGTACACGCTGTGTGCATACATATATGTACACACATATATCCATCCAGATGCATGTTTGCACACGCATCCATCTGGAGTTTCGAGCATGAACACAAGTATGCACACATGGATGTTCACATGTGTGCACAGATCTGGACATTTGCCCTTAAGGACATGTTCTACATGTAGGAGCAGATGATGATTTACAGTGAACACCTGACAGTGCTGTGTTCGGTCCCTCACTCTCAGTAGTTTCATGACACTGTTCTGCCAGACTCTCTGGAGAGTTATAAAGGTCAAAGCAGCTGAGGATTTGGGGAAGAGCCTCTCCTCTCTTACACCACTTATACTGACATTTTGTGACTATTTCAAGCAGGCCATCAGCTACAGAACTCACAGCCCCCACCACTGCAGGTCCTCTCATCCCAGCATAGCCTACTTTCACGTAGACAGGCTGGATTATGCCAAAAGGCAGCTCGAAGAACCCTGGCACCTGCCGCGGTACAGGGCTTTGCTAAGCCATACACGGGTTCATAGTGGTACAACTACATCAGTGTCTGGAACCAGAGCAAATCTTGGTGTTTTCATGCTCCATCACACCAGTCCTAAGGACTCCCTGCCTCAGAGGGCAAAAAGTCCAATGGATTAGTAATCCAGTACCCTTTTGAAACCAGTTGCAAGACCCTACTTGCTCTTTCTCACCCCTCAACTTCTTCGTGCCCTACAGCAGATTATTTAGCAGTTTGCCTGTGATGTCTTGTTCTGTCCTGGGAAATACAGCCCGAGCTGGGGGCACAGACACCAACCTGCAACACGTAGTCTAGGGCCAGATGCCGGAAACACTTTCTGGTTATGGTCAAGGTGCCTGTTGCCTCCTCCACTTCATGGGGCTTGTGACGAGGTGCCTGAGCATTCTTCACTAGCGAAATCTCCATGTCCTCTCGCACCTTGTCAAACTGCTTCTTGGTTTCCTTGAACTTCCGGACATCACTGGAACCCAAAGGAGACGAGATGGTGAGAATCATTATTACAAAGCAGTCAGAATATTGCCAATACCAGCAGGGCAGGAAAAGGTACAACCAGATATAATACAATCACTCAGAGATCTGCTCCAGATGCCACCGGGATCCTAACCCACCCCACGATGCTCTACCGTGTGCAGCTGGTAACTCTAGACAGTCTTTCTTTACAGACGGTTAGTAAGGAAAGATATTGGACCTTACATGCTGCCTTCAAAGCCTTAAGGAAATTCTCCAGGGACAGCATCCAGAAAGCCAGGCCAGATGGCATCCTGCTCTAAAGATGGTCCCCAATCAGCCCTCAAAACAAGCGATAAGCAGAACATTTCAGAATCTACCTGTGAAAACAATTGCTTCATATTTCACTTTGTGAAAAGAGTAAAAGCAGCTACTTTTCAAATTCAGCACAGGGCACTCAACCGGGGTAGCCAGGCCATTCACGTGCATCTCCAGCTGATTCTGTCTTGTCTGACTATACAATCCAGACATTTTATTATTCTTTTCCTCTTTTATAATAGAGGCACATTTATTAACATTCGCATTCAGAAATGCACGATCCACAACACAAACTTTCAAGTTTTATTTATGCCCAGAGACCTCACATGGGATCAGGGGTCTGCTTTGCAGGGGCAAGGGGGAGGCTATAAAGGCATAGCAACAGGCAGAGTTTTTGAGTTAGTTTGGTTGGTTTTTTTAATTAAATAGCAGGTATCATTCAGGCAGGACTTGATTAGAGTTGCACGATCACAGAGAACTGAGGACAGCAATTCCTGAAGATCAGCTCTTACAAGTGGCCCTGGTTCCTCAGGAGTCAAAAGCAGCAATGCTGATTTACAGCAGCTGTAACACACTTATTTTCTGTCCAGTGGAGCTCTCTTTACCTCAGTTATAAATTGTTATAACTTAAAGTAGTTAAAAACGGCTAGTCAATAAGTAGCACCCACTTGTTCTTTGCCCTAGGGAAGACAAAGGGCCTCAGCTGAACATGACAATCAGACAGTAAATGCTGAACTCTGCCCTGTGGCAAACTGTGTGAAGTTGCATATACTTATGTGCGGATCAGCCTCTGGCCCAGAGTCTCCACCATGGGCAGGTACAGCAAGGATAAAGGAAAACAGAGGCGACTGGATTACTGTTCTTGTGGCTGTTGCTTCTTCACAACGCCCTCAATGCTCAGGCATGCCAAACTACACGGCCATCTAGCTCCATTCACAGGAAAATAATGGGGCCGCTTTTTGCATTTTTGGATCCCTTGCAGCAAAGGGCTGTGGGGATTTTACACAGCTTTTGATCCAGCATTGGAGAGAATGGCTTCCTCATCTGTGCGTATCCCCAGTGGAAAGGAGGAGGAGTGTGGAAGCATATGATAGTGCTGGGAATTCTCAGCTAGCTCAAAGCCAGGCTACAGCAGCGTGGCTGCAACCTCAAGACTTGGCTGACAAAACCCTCTTACTCAGCAAGGTCTGTGGCTTGGTAAGGTGCTAAGGCAGTCACAGGGCATTTGGCTACTGACAGCACAGGCTGGGCAAGCTGACCTCTCCTGTGTGCGCCACATAGATAAACCAGGCAAAGGCCTTCAGGGCTCGGGGACAGGGAGGGTCAGAGGGTAAATACTGCCCTCTCAGCTATGCATGAGCCACCATGCAAGGGCACGGTTCCCCAGGAAGTTGCAGATTGGCCCTAGGTGGATTATTCAAAATGGTTCCAAGAGTAGAAATTATTTTCCAGCCCAGGGCCGGAGGAATGTGCAGATTGAAGCTCCAGGCCCTGCAAGCGCAGAGGTTGCGCGGTACAAGCGCAACAAAAGAGTAAGTTGCAAAGAAAGGATGATGGACCCAAGAGGAAGGTGAAATTCCCTCTTCCGACTGCCAGGCTTAAACAGATTAAATCTGAGCTCATCAGAAAAATGATTAGAGAGGAAGCGGGGGGTAGGGTGAGTGCTAGGCAAGACGACGGGGATGAGGAAGGGGGGGGTCAGCTAGGGACCCCCTCCCTCCCTCAAACCACGCAGCTGCTGAGGGATTCACAGACAATTTCCAGTTCCCATGGCAACCAGCCCCTGCACAGCCCGAGGCCCGGGTTGCCTCTCTGACCTACATTCAGCAGAGGTGGGATCCTGCGCTGCGCTGGGTGCTGCCCGGGGAAGAGGCCCTCAGAGGAAACACGTCAGCGCGGCCATGGCGGGGACAGCCTGCTGAGAGCCTCGATAAAGGCACACCCTGTCCCCATCTAATTAGCTTCCCGGGCCCAGTTCTTCTGCACCTCAGGCCTGCCACGTGCAAGTTCACATCCTTAATATGCAATATTCTGCGTGGCTCACACCAGGGCACTGTAAACTCGCTTTCCATTAGCGAGGAACTCTGAACCAGTGGCCAAGCTCCAAGGTGAAGGCGCAGTGATGCTCAGCTGCTCCCTCCACACGAAGAGCGGCCCTCCTGTCTGTCATCTTCCAGACAGGTTACTGCAGAAGAGCAGGGCTGCTGCCATTTTGAGGGGCTAAGCATGTTGCTTTGGGGAGCTAAGAACACAATGATTCTGCTGGACCCCAAAGTCATTTGGCAAAGTTCTTCCCTTCTGCTAGCACGCACTGGTTTAAACCACTAAGGAAACGCTGCACCAAACAGAAGATAACATAAGGTGTAGAGCTGTCCCTGCTCTGCAGGGATCTGAACTCTGAGATGTGTCTGACTTAGAGGATCCGTGAGAAGCAGCAAAGATGGGCTCTGCAGATGAACTTCACCAGACTTCGGGATGATGCTCTGATCTGGAAGTATGCCTCATGTCCAGCTTTAACTATGAGCTGGGAACAGGATGAAGACACCCGGTTACAATGGAGCAACCAAATGATAGCGTAGCAAGACAACAGCAACAGCCACCACACAAACCAGATCTTTTCCTCTTTTCAGTGTCTTTTCTGCTCCAAGCTTCAGTAGTCGCGCAGAGGTTGCAGCTCTGTTTCCAGTGCACATCGGACAGGTGCAATGGAAGGTCAAGAAGCTGAAGAGCAAACGGATAAGACAAGTACTCACTCTTTCACAAAATTGTGCAGCTGCTGCCGGACTGACCTCTGAGCCTGGTCAAACAGGATCTGAAAGAAAAGAGAGGGAAAAGAATATCAAATATTTTTGCAACATGAAAACACTGCGGAGTCAGAAAATCCATGAACACTGTCCAGGAGCTTCAGGGTGTGGGACTCAGAATTACTCCAGGGCTTAATGGTGTCCATTACTTTGGCTGTGATAATGGGCAATAGCTTTTTTCTGTAGCTGCAGCACTCCCTTACAAGTGCAGAATTCCTGCACTGCAGGTTCCGCAGCCTGTGCCAGGGCTCTGAATATCCCAAAGAGACCTACGCCACCAATGTACTTTCGTAAGAGGAGTGTTTGTAAGAGCAGTTACCTTCATAGTCCCCATTTGGAACTCTCTCCCGAGCCTCGAATCTCTCATTTTGCCAGAGGAGGGCACTGTCACCTCAACGCTATACCACTTAGGGAAGGAGACGGGAACACTCGCTGAAGGTACACCATAGTCAGCGACACGCTGATGAACACTGGCGAGAGGTCCAAGCTTACGGTATACAGGCTTAGTTCCTACAAGTCTTTTAAGTTTTACTCTCCTGCCCGTCCCTTACAAAAAATGGCCCCAAGCTTATAGAGTAAGCTCTGCCCGTCTCATCTCCAGCTGTCCCCATCTCCTTTAAGACATGTTCTCCCCCTACCCTCTGCTAGATGTCAAACAGTGGTGCCTGCTCAGCTCCCTCCATCCATCTCTGAGGGGTGCGATTACAAATACCTCCCTATTTCAGACACGCGTCGGGATGACGCAGCTTTGTGGCTAACTGGGACCAGATTCTGGGCACAGGCTCCCAGACGACATAGCCACGGCAGCGGGAAGTACACATCATCCCAGAGTTACAGAGAAAAAGCCATTGGCCAGGCTGCAGCTACCAAGAGTGGCCCACAAAGAACAAACAGGGACCCCATTTCATTCCACCATCGGGAATACGTGGCCTGGGCACTGGCCCAAAACTTAATGATACCCTGAAACATGACAGTGCTGGGGTCTGGCATCACTACAGCTGTTTGCCATGAGTAACCCTGGCTCAGTTGCTCCAATTTAACACTGTCCTGAGCAGCCAGTTTAACCTAGAGAGGTCCTGGAATACACAATGGTAACTGTGTCTGTCTTCCTGAGGATGCGGTCACCAGGAACAGCATTTCCCAATCCAGCATTTGGCCTTGGTTTCTCCCCTGAAGTGACCAAAGCCCTTTTGGGGAGCCCACAGAGCATGAGGGACTGTTCTCAGCCAGGGGGAGCTAGGCTAACACAGGACTTAGTCAAGGCACCTTCCCTCAGCAAGCAGACTCTGGGAAGCACTTTGGAATAAATCAAACAGCTTTTTCTAGTCTGCCTTTTCCCCCTCCTCTTTGTGGCAAGCTTGGATTTCCAGTGGGAGTTTTTTGGACAGCTTCCCTTGACACCCCACCCACCATCTCTCCTTTCTTTTTCTGGCCACCTTCTCTGCTGCACTACACAGTCCAGGTAAGACACAGGAGTGGTGAGCACCTCTGGGTCTCCAGGCTTTCTCCAGGAGGCAGGAATAGTCATCTTATATTAGACCATTTACAGTGCAAAAGAGGTGGCATTGCCTGAAGCAGCACCTTTTCTTGCTGAGGTGGCGGCTTAACCTTGTCTGGCTGCCAGGCGCCCACCAAGCTGCTCTCTCACCACCCCTCCTCAGCAAGAGGAAAAAGCTCATGGGTTGAGATAAGTACAGGGAGATCAGTTCCCATCACAGGCAAAACAGACTTGGGGAAGACTGATTTAATTAACTGCCAGTTAAAAAAATAGAGGATTGCGAGGTAGAAGAACAAAACTAAGAACACCTCCGTCCACCGGAGAACGACCCGTATTCCCAGCCTGGGCAGCACTGCCTACCACACTAGGATCTTGGCAGGCACCGCAGGGATCTGACATGTGACACACACTCTGAGGTGGTCACAAGCTTTAACCTCCTCATGCCCTGCAGTAACCTACTAGCAAAACCACGCTGGTTCATTCCTGGCCCTTCCTTCCAGTGCCAGACTCAGAGAGATACAGATGTCCTCCCTACCTAACATCTCCCACTAGGAGATAGGCAAGTCATGCTTTTGACACTCCACAGGTATACTACCCCAAACAGAACGCAGAGCACTCTGCGTAGAAGCAGCAACACTGACTGCAGAGCCTCAAACACATTCATTATGTGTATTGCTGCAGCCAAGGACAAGGCAAGAAGCATGCCAGGACTAGCAGAGTATAAACAGCCACGAACGGCCTCTAAATATGAACAGATGCAAAGCAAGGGGGAAAGAAAGAAAACCAAGACCACCCAGCTTTGTGTTTTTACCAGTGTAAATTATTTACTGCTCTTGGCATCCATTCACTCTCTCCAACGGCACTCCAAGCGGGATTGGCTTGCAACTTTTCCCTTGGAGCAGCTTCCCCAAGTGACATTTGGGCATTGACAACGCCTCCCTCCACTCATGGTACCATGCAAGGACAGGCGAGCGGCAAGGAAGCCATCTGGTCCCCACCTTACATCTGCACCCCCATCCACCTTACCACTCCTGCCTGGAAAAATCAGCACCTAGCTGGTGCCCTAGGGCACTGCATTGAAAGCAGCAAGGAAAAATCCGCTGATCACTCAGCATGCAGGACAAACCCAGCAAGGTTCCCAGCCAAGCAGATCACCCGGAGAGTAGGATACTGCCCTTGCCCTTCTGTGGTAGTCAGAAAGGCTCTGCACACCAGCATCTAGCCGGAAAAAGGAGAGATGCCTTGAATAGCACAAGTGAAGCGTTTATAGAAGGTCTCTGCCTGTAACAGGGAGACACTCTCCCAGCGGGGCGCTTCCAGGCCCACGTGCAATGCTCTTCTCCTGCCACAGCACGGGCTTGTTCTCAGGCTGCCCAGGAAGGAAATTAACTACGGCTTCAGTCCAGGTCTAAAAGTCAGAGCTCATAAAACTGCTTCTTACTAAAGCTGTTCACCGAGAGGGAACTGAACTCATGGTGATCACATAAGCAGTATCTGGTACAGGGACATTTCTATATGGAATTTTAAATTAAATGTATCTGTATCAGAACAGGAAAACTACACAAGTGAGGAAGACAGGCCACATGTACAGATCTACCTCCTGCTCTGTCAATACTCCTCTCCCCTGCTCCTGTTACTCATGCCCTGAGCCCCGCACCACTGCAACCGTGCCCATCCTTCCAGTCTGCACCGACTCACACAGTGCAAGTCCGGGGCAGGGATCGCCCCGCGGTTTGTGCGGGGATACAACAGAGAGCATCTCTGCTGAGAAGCATCCTATGATACCAGCGTTACTTTTATCGCTGCTTCATTAATTTTGCCAGGCAAGATCACCAGGGGAATATTGTCAAGTGGGTCCTCCATTAAATTTTCAACGCAAAATAAAGTTTTAAGAGCTACAGTTTCAAATACAAAATCATCCCTTGGCTTTTTCTCCTTTCCCAGACATATTTGGAACAAACCATTTGTTTTAAGATTTTCCAGACCAAATATCACCCCACCCTCTCTCTCAGCTTCCACCAAGACATGAGAAGTCCAACCTATGACTCACACACATCTGTGCCTGAGGAGGGTCAGCATGAAAGAAGGGAGTTAACACAGCTCTCGCCCAACAGCAGCAAAACCCAAATCCTGCATTTCACTTTCCCAGCATGGGCTTCGGAGGATGCAGGATAAATCCAAACTTATGTTTGACAGGGGGCTTAGGCATTTCATGCTCCCAAGAAGCATGTGGGCAGGATGTTATTCCTGGAACTGAAAACCTAAAAAAAAATATCAAGATACAAGACATCAGAGATCCAAAGGGATGCTACAGCTACAGCATTCCCACAGGACTCCCTGCAGAGCTAACAAGAGAAGAGGAGAATCCACCAGGCTCCAAAGCAAAGCAGAAGGTAAAACGAAGCGTGACTGCGTGGCTGTGAACTGCTTCTCTCAGGACTTACATGCACAAAGTTCAGAAGTAGAGCGCCACAGCTGCACACAGGAATAGTGCTTGAGTAGAGATTAAAAGTAGGCAACGGCATTTGTGGTGGGAATTTGTCAAGGAGCTGCGAAGACTGTTGGACCAGGAGCTGAGGGGGGATAAAGCAGCTGGCAGGGCAGAAGCCTCACCAGCCAAAGCCCCACACCAAGAACGCAAGGCAGGTCCAGAGATGGCAGCCAGATTCAATCAAGAGCCCAGATCATCAGGTAAGTTCGTGGTGATGAGGCAGGTCCAAGGCCAAGCTGGGAAGTCCGGTCATGTGTCAGAGTCAAGCCCAGAGATCACCAGGCAGGTCCACAGTGACAAGGCAGGTCCAGCGTCAAGCCAGAGAAACCAGTCCACAAGCTGGGGTCAGCAGGGTCCATAGCTGGGCATGGCCGCAGTTGAGCTGGAGACCTGTGCTCCTACAGCTCAGCTCAAACCAAGACTGAAGGCCCTGGGTGGAGTTTAAATGGAGTACCTGGGCCCATGGGGGCAGGTGTGGGTGGAAGCCCCAGGTGAAGCTGGTCAGGGCCACTAATGTCTACTAGTGCACTGAGAGCCATAGCCTGGGACAAGATCAAGATCACGAAGCAAATCAGCCATTCTCCTGCAACGACTGGCCCCAGCTGATGAGACGGAGGGTGTGGAGCTTCCTCTGCAGCTGCCTGACATATGGACAAAGGCAGCTCTCCCTTCTCCAGCTCCGCCAAGTCACCACCCCAGCCACAGCGGCCATGAGCTGGATGAGTCACAGCTCTGCGCTTATCTCCCTCATGGCCAGTCTGGAGGCCTCGTTCTCACCGACGTCCCCAGAAACAGGCTGGGGACTGGTTTACATTGCGTTCACATGAGGGTTGGTTGTCTGGTGGCCTGGGAATCAGAGCCTCATCCTTTTATCCGGTCTTGGGAATCCTGCCCCGTCAGCAGTCTCCCAGGGGCACTGCAGCGTGTCTCTGAGAGACGGAGGCAGCGGGGCTGACCAGTCCTGATTCTGTCGGCTACCTCCGAGCATCTGCCGGGGGACAAAAGTGACCCCCCTCCCTGTCCCGCAGAAGATGATCATCCACAATCTTTATGCCAGACACCCTGCTCCACAAAGATGGCCCATTCTGCCGATAAGCCCCTTCTCAAACACGGCACCGTTAGGACTGCAGTGCCTTTGGCAGTCCGTCCTGGCCTCTCCACCTCTTTCTCTTCAACCACCTGTCCTGCTGCAGAGTTGTGAGGAGGTTTTCCAAGACCTGGGTGCTTTCCTGTTCTACAGTAGGTCTATCCAAGCTGAATTCAGGGTGTGCCTGACAGAGCTTTGGAAAGAGCATGTAAATACCACTGCAGCTGTTCAAGGAACAAAATAAAACCCATCAATGACAGCAAACTGTACATTTTCCCCTGATTTTATATTTCTACAGTTTATTGCTCTTTCATTGCAGCTTCTAGCAGCTGAATATAGTAACCTAACGGCGCAGGGGGGCCATGCAGAACTCAAGCATCTTTTGTTTGGCAGGGGATGCTTAAATGACTTTTATTCCTGTCTGGCTATATGATTTGGTACTACATCTCTTGAGTGATGGCCCACCAGATAAATGCCACCCATGAACAGCACTCCGCCTGCGACGCCTTTGTAATACAGCTCATTTGATGATTTGTGCTCTGGAAAACAAGCCAACACCACTACTTCTATTACACATGTCGGATGTCAACACAGTCTAAGCCTAACTTCTGAACCAAAAGGCTCAAGAGCTCCAGTTTGTGCTTAGGTCAAAGGACATTTGTTTCAGCCCCTTACATTTTATTGAAGCTGCTTCTCTCCCCTAACGAGAAAGCAGACATTCTAAGATATTCTAGAAACCGACAAAAACCTAGTCTTTCTGAAACCCAGAACGCAGCACTGCGCTCACATTAACTGCTAGACTGGTATCAAACTGCAAGGGCAGCAGCTCCCTGAAGACTTTTGGACTAGCGTAATGCCATCGCACTAGGGCACAATGGCAAAACCTGTGAAGCCCTGAGACAAAAGAAAGCACCTCCCCTGTCGGATGGTAATTCTGCCTCCACAAACGATATCCCTCACTGTGGTAGCTTGAGGCACCTGGACCCTTCCCAAGCGCGGTCGGAAAATGCAGGTGGGCCACCCAACCCTGCGGAGAGCAGGCAGCTTGGAAGCACTTCTCCACTTTCCCTTCCTTCTTCCTTCCCCCTGAACTCCACCGCTACCCTCCGCCCGTGACATCTGCCATCTGCCTCACTGACTCATCACAGCTTGGGTGGCTTTTCTTCTTGTCAGCAGGAAATGCTTCCTGGCTCGCTCAGCACAGCTAAATCTCCCCTGCAAGCTGCTGCTGCTCCTGCTGGAGGATTCCTCTGACGTAGCTTCAGTCATTTGTGGCAGCCAAAAAAGCTCAGGACTTAATGAAGCTCAACACAGCACTGTCTGGAGTAGTGCTGATGAAGGCAATGTTAATGTTACATCTTCGGAGCTGGAAAAAACCTGGTGCTGTTGAAGATACACTTAAGGCACTCAGCCAGAGTAATCCTATCACAACAGCACTTGCATCCTGTCACTTTTCTTATCTTTCTGATCACACAGAGAGAGAGAACCGCATGGGAAAGAGCCTTGCTGTGTAAAGGTGACAAGGTTGTGCTGCAGATCCTGGTATTTCCTTCCAAGATGTGTGTAGGGCAATAGGCTGGTGGGAAAACCACCTGCCATTCTTTGACCGAGCCAGAGATTACTGCACCCCATGTTCACTGCCTCTTGCCCTTGTATAACCTGGAGCCTCCCCTTCCCTCGTTGTATGGAAGTGGATGCTGCCTGCTTTGAACTATCTGTAAATTGTACATCTCTTAATCTGGACAGCTAGCCAGCACCAAGAGGCTGGCATGGAGCATAACCAGTTGTGTCTACTTTAAGAGTTGACAGAGAGGATTACCTGCCTTCAGCAGTGCTGACCACGTACGCGACTGCACTAGAAAGAACCGCACCTACAAGCAGCGCAGGGAACTCTGACCTAATCAGAAGCTTTGGGGGAACAAAATCCGCTTCAAGTCTAGAGTTTAACAGTCTTTGGCAATGGGACGAAAAAAACACGTGAGCTTCTGCACTGCTGTAATTCCAAACACTGTTGCCTTGCATCATCATGTAAATCCAATAGCCCATAATTATCAGCTACTGCTCTAGAACTGATGGCAACTTTATGCTCCTATACCTGTGGGGAAACCTTGTTACACTCATGTACTTAATCATATTCATCAGATTCTGTAAAAAGAGGGAAAGGTTGTTTTCTCACGTATAATGTCAGCTTGCTATGCCTTTCAACCTGTTTTGTGTTCGGGAGGGTGATAAGGAGGAAGGAAGGAGGCAAGCAAACACACACGCAGGATTTAGAGCTGGCAGCACAGCATCTGTCTGTGGAGAAGCAAGGAGCATTTCCAGTACAGAAGAGCTTGGCAAGCCACAGTCAAAATTTATTCACTGCAGTGTGGTATGTTGTGAGGGGGACGGATCACAAGGGAGACTTCAGGCCCTTGAGCAAAATTCCAGTTCATGCCACTCAGGCTCATGTGGAAGGAAATGGTTCACCCTGGCGAGCTGCGCAGGAAGGATGCTGCAAGGCTCTGGCATCCCTGCCTGCCACCCGCTGCTCAGAGATCTCACAGAGGTAGCTGGCAACTTGTTCCCTGTCATGGATCAGGCACCTCTAACCAGCGCGTGGCAGCTCGCCTGGTGAGGCGAGGGGATGCAGCATCCTTCGGGCGGTTCAGCTGTGCCCCACGCTGCACAGATTGTACTTGCCAGAGAACGGGCAGGGGAGACTCTGCAGAACGTCGGCTCCTGCGGTGTTGAGGCAAAGGCTCCTGGCAGGCAGGGGAGTGACAGAATGGAACGGTACAAACAACGGTACTTGGAGAACTAAATACCGCCGAGACCCTGCACCTCTGCCCTGCTCGTGTTTGGTAAACAGCCAATCACCCTAAACATTGGGCTTTTACAAGTACTGGAGGTAATAGCTGATGCTTTAAAATTCTTAGCACAACTGATACCTGCAGGACCCCTAGAGTCAATAAGGGAAAGGGGGGGCATTTTGCTTTTGGAGGAGTCACAGTAATTTCTCATCAGGTATTTTCCTCCTGCACGAACTGAAATTTTGGGTCTAGGATGCCTGACGCTGGGGATCCTTATCCCTTAGATAGCTAGTGTAGCATCAGTACAGCTGAGAATCAGACCACTGAAATGCTGTCAGAAAAGATGAGTACAGGAATTCAGTGGACCTACACACTGCCATGGTTGCTAGGAGAGGGAAATGACAGCCCCCTGAAGCAAAACACAGTATTCACCCACAGTAAAGCCACCAAGAGAAATAACGCAGAGTGTCCTGCCTTGTACCTGACTCTGAGGTGGCATGGCAGCCAGCAGGACCTTTGGCTGGTGCCGCTACCGACATCTGCAGCTGCAGCGATGCCTCAAGAGGTCAGCATTGTAACATCACTAGGAAGCTTTTTTTCAGCCACAAAGCATACGTTTCTGAACAGAACATCCTAGGAAGCCAATTGCCCAAGACGCTGGAAGGCCATTTTCCCTAGAGCAGCAAACAAAACCAGCCTCCCAGCTAAGCAGTGGGCATGTTACAGAAACACATCCTCTGGGGCTGCCAGGGCAGTGCCATGGTGTCCCTGCCCATGGCAGGGGTTGGACCTAGAAGACCTTCAAGGTCCTTTCCAAATCTAACCATTCTATGATTCTCCAGCTCACTAGGGAAATCAAACACAACCAGCTAGAGACAGCTTGACCTCTTACTCAATCATCCTTACCTACATCAGTTTGTCTGAGCCATCTAACCTTTCCTGTCTCCTCTAAGAAGCCAGCCCCAGTAAAACAGCAGCCCAAGCAAGCCCCGTTAGGCCGTCAACACCAGCAGCCAAAGCCAGGAGCCCAATCTTCTTAAATACTTAATGGGAAGAGGCAGCCGCCTCCAGAGTACAGTTCAGGGAAGCCTTGGACCGTAGCTCTGTGAACCCTTTCAAGCTAGCACTGCCCTCAGGTCGCTGCGTTTGTGTGGTTGCACTGTGAAATGGCTTTAACTAGCTAAAACCCAGTGCCCTGTGCAGCGATGTTACCCACTGTGCCAGCACCAGGGAGGGATGACGAGGGTGCTGGGGAAAGTCAAAAACAGAGAGAAGGCAGGAGAGGTGGCAGGACTCAACTCTCTTTTGGTATCTGTCCTCTAAGGCTGCTTTGATGTTTCTTCCTCCTTGTGCATTAAAATGAAGGTGGCAATGCTCTGGAGCTCAGTGCGTTCATCTTCTACATTCAAGTGAGTTTTATGCTTGGATTTTGCTGAACTAGAATCAGGACATCGCCAGGCCCTGTGCTCTAGCAATAAAATTATAAAGCAAGCTTTTCCAACCGATTTTTTGGGGATATTTACCCTTCTTTTTAACTTGTTCCAGTTGTACATACTGTCCTGGCCACATTCCTAGAGTGAGCACTGACAACTGTTTCATAGCTGAGATCCTAGACGTGGATGAGCCAAGATACACATACACACACACATGCACACAGGCACACACAAAGGAGACAGCAGAAGGCACTAAAAATAACTCAGCTAATTGAACAGCCGCCAGAGAGGGCTCGAGATACAGCAGTTATTCCAAAGCCATTTCCTGGAGAGGGACTCACCCTGCCGTGCACCAAGGGAGGAGGGTGCTCCCCAAAGACTGGGGGGAAAGGGAGGATTTAAGCACGTTTCCCCTTGTGCATGCAGCTGGTGGTAGGGAAATATTGCCTTTTACAAGCCCTGAGTCACACGTAGCGGGGAGCTCGCCCCTGCTGGACAGGGTGGGGTGCATGGGAAGGGTTATACCACATCAGCTGGGGATTTGACAGCTCTGGGAAGGGTCCTTCTGCTTATTAGTTGGCTGAGGCAAGAGCAATCCCAGAAGTGGCACTTTTGGCAGAGACCAGGGATCCAGGGGAAGCTGCACAGCTGGCGTAGCGGAGCTTGCAGACAGCATTCTGCATCCAGAGGTTTCTGGCTGGAACTGCTTCCTCATGGCTGGGCTGCACGCACTCCTCAGCCCAGCCCCTATCAGCGCAGCTGGGATGTGATCCCTGGAACGAAGGGGTAGCTTCTCAGGGGTTCATATGCTCCTTGGCAGAAAGGCCTTACATTTTCAGAGAGAATTTGAGCAGCATCAGAAAATCAGGGTTTGATTTTCTCTGATGCTCACACTGGTTTATTCACGGTCTTCCCACCAACAGCATTGCTGTACAGCTGTTTGACTGTTCCCAAATACTAACAGTCCTAGGAGAGCTGCATGTGCAGTACCTCTTTTCCCTGTCCTATTTTACTAGGGAACAGTCTTCCCATCTCCTTCATGAAATAATTAAATAGACTTGATGCAGCTTCTTCTCCAGCTGCATGTGATTAACTTGCATCCCAAAAGCAAGCATCGTGCCTAATGTACTCTGACAGGGGCATCGTGGTATAAAAGTGGGTCAGTCCAGCGCTGACACCCTGAAGCTTCCTTCACTTTAAAGCACTTGTGCTTTAAGCTCCTGCTGAGTTACAGACTTAAAATTGTGGGTCTGGCATGGAGCCACCACACATGAAGGACCTTCCTCTTCTATGGGGTTTACAGATGCTCTGGCTGGATGTTTGGGATGGAGAAAGGGCAGATTCTAACCCCTTGGGCTCTGTTAGTGAGACACAGTCAGCTCAGGAGAATAGCCATTGTCTGGGCATTTCCTTCCTTTCATCTCAGTGTAGCATTAATATGTCCTGTGTTATCCTTAAACACAGAGCTGCACGCAACTCGCTTCAGTTTGATCCATTCAGAGCCCTGACGGTGCCCTAATGATGTCATGAATTTGAATGCCCAGCTTCAGAACATACTCCAAATCCACAGCAACAAGGTTACACATGCAAGCTGGTAACAGCCAGAGTCCTGAGTCGTCAGAGCTCCTCAGGACCCTGTCCATCCTCACTACAAAATCCTGTGCGATCCAAACAGAAGAACAAGGCATCTGCAGTGCAGGACCTTTGTGATCTCTCCCCTTCCTTTGACTAAGGGGTCTCTCACCTCACCCTTCTACATATTTATTGTACATCTTTGATCTGAAATGAGCCAAAAGGCACCCATGCAACAGCACATACCCTTTCACTAAGTGGTACCTCCTCTGCAAGCCTGTGGAAATCCCATCTCCTAGTGTACGTGATGCATCAGGACCGACCATTGTGAGAACACACTCACTGCTCACCCAACTCAACATTATTGCAAGAGGCAACATTAACTCACAGTCCTTTGCTGCTCTCTTGGCTAGGCAGGGTGTGGGGACTGGAACCTGCAAGACGCTCCCTTCATGGACCCCATCTTTGGGCAGCGTCCAGTAAGCCAAGCACAAGAAACCATTAACCAGTGCCTCGAGAAAGACGTTGCCATCAGCACACAAAAAGACAAGAAGAAGTGGCATCTTACCATGTGATAGTTAATCATTTCCTGCAGACTGTCTCCAAATTTGTCGAGGCACTCCTGCAAAAAAAGGTAAAGAGAACTGGCAGTGAATAGAAGCAGCTGCCCTTCATCCCCAGGGGTTCAACGGCTGGGAGAGACTCTCATTAAGCCACTGAAGAGACACCCTGCCATTTGGCAAGAAGGTGTTTCAAAAATGTATGACATTGAAGCCATAGGCTCCCCGTCCTTTCCAGTTTAGTGCTGAAATCAAGATGTCAGTTGTCGCTCGTGCAGGCTGGCTACCCGTGTTTCCCAAGTAGCTGATGCTTACTGACCTAGATTCCAACAACCTTGCCAGCACTGCGGCTTCTTAAAAGTCCAGAGCTCCCTGCAAATGATGAATCTCACTCTGATCTTTCAGCACTGCCTTATCAGATCATCTCTACATTCCTCCAAAAATAAAATCTCACACTAAATGGCTACTTAAACAGCATAAGGGTCTTGAACATACAGTCCATGCACAGCATCAGGAAGCTTAACGCTCCCCAGCCCTCATTGTGTCCCATAGAATCATAGAATAGTTCAGGTTGGAAGGGACCTTAAAGATCTTCTAGTCCCAACCCCCTGCCCTGGGCAGGGACACCTCCCACCAGCCCAGGTTGCTCCAAGACCCATCCAACCTGGCCTTGAACCCCTCCAGGGATGGGGCAGCCACAACCTCCCTGGGCAACCTGTTCCAGGCGCTCATCACCCTCACAGTGAAGAATTTCTTCCTAATGTCCAATCTAAATCTCTCCTCCTTCAGTTTGGAACCGTTACGCCTCACCCTGTCATTACACTCCCTGATCACGAGTCTCTCCCCAGATTTCCTGCAGCCCCTTTAGGGACTGGAAGGCCGCTATAAAGTCTCTGCAGAGCCTTCTCTTCTCTGGGCTGAACACCCCCAACTCTCTCAGCCTGTCCTCACAGCAGTGGTGCTCCAGCCCTCTGAGCTTCTTCATGGCCCTCCATCCCACCGTGTCCCATGCTCCATCCCACAGGATGACTTACCGAAATCATTTCATCCTTCTTGCACTGCTGTGACAAGTCCCGGACCCCGCTGACAAAGTGCTTGTTGGTGGTGATGTAGGCTTTGCCCGCTTCAATCATCCCACTGCAGAGCTTCACCAGCTGCACAAGGAGAGCGGTGTGAGCGGACAGGCGGCTGGGGACATCAAACCGAATCGCAACCAGGCTGCTTTCAATCTGCACCGACACCACAGCCCAGGACCTTTAGAACAGGATGCCATCCACGCTCCTGGTGTGCCTACGCTATCGACCCTTACCGCACGTGGCAGAAACAGGGATGCAAATGACACTTCTCAGGGTATGTCATGCTGCCAACATTTCACTTGTCACTTAAGAAGAACAGTTCCAGGCTATGCCCTGAGGACAAATGAATCAGGGCAGTCCATTTTTACCAGCGGATTTCTACTGTTCATTCTATCCTGAGGCATCAGGACGGCAATAAAAGGAACCTGATCATGCAGACTGGCTGGGGAGAGGTGAGACTCCTTGGTGCTGGGTGGAAGTGATAAGACATCTAGAATCTCCCTGCTGGGAGTCTGCTGCTCTTTGGGATTGTCGGGTCTCTGAGCCCAGCTGGCTGTCCTCTGTACTTGTGGAGACTTGTCTTGCTGTTCCCTTGGAATGAAGGAGCCAGCATTCAGCAGCTGCATGTTTTTGTATCACATTTTCCTTAAACCAACTGACCAGGACCTCTTAGGCCATGTCTTTTGTGTGCAGCCAGTTAAAATCTATGTTTCCTCACACACATGTTAAAACATCAAGACTGTAGACAACTATGAATCAATTCCCACAATTTCGCAGCCCAAGGAAAATCTGCTGGTGCACGGTGAGGGATGACAGCCCATCTCTCTGGACTGCCTGTGACTTAGTATAGTCTCTCTGATGGACCTGAGAGGAGCTTTATTCGGAGAAATGTTAACAACTCTAAGCATGCTACACACGCTCCGGTTCTCATCACTGGCCTTGTCAGAGTGAAGTTACCAGTGAAGTTACCTGGAACTTGCAGCAAAATGGGGGGGCTTCCTCGCTTTGGAATGAGCTTGGTATACATCTCCAGACAGCCTTTATTAACTTTTGATAATTTAACAGCTGCAGGGAACATTCCCAGACTTCCTAGCCCCAGCAAACTGCCTTAGCATGCCTGGAAGTGGCTGCAAAGACTGGAGCATTAGCTTAGCCAGAATTCCTGGCCATTAGCCTATCTCCTTTCAGCCAAAGCTTCTTGTAAAAGGTTACATTAAACAACTTCAGATAAATCCATAAACCAAAGGCCCAAGAGATTTGCAACAGTAACGGCTGGACACTGAGCACAATTTATAAATTGTTTGTTTGCTTTTAAATCATCACTGTTCTAGGCTTTTTAATTAAGTAAAAAACTTCAGCTGCCGATAACGAATAACACTTGGAACGGAAGTTTTCCATTCTTAAAATCTAGGAGTTTTTCAGGGATAAGAATCTTACTAATGAAAAATTGCTTTAGAAACCTCTCCCCGTCAACCAGCCTCAACTACAGGCTGGGAATGAGCCGCTCTCAAGTTTGGCTTGATGTCAAAGCCCCACTGAAGCGCGCTGTGCTGTTTTGGGGCTTGGGGCTTGTAGTATTTATGCAGCCACAAGGTTTTGGGGTCTAATCTATATGCATGCATTGCAGAACAAGCCTGCTTGCCTCTGTCTGCAACTCTGTAAAAATATATCTGAGTATATCTGAATGTATAAATATATATACAGTCACACGTGGTATATCTGTGTATACATAGCATATACAGTTTTCATTCTTTCACACTCATATCCTCTCCTGTCCACGCAATTTGCCAGAACAGCATTGGATGCTAGCAGACTTGTACTATCCCAAGCCCAGAGAAGAAACGCAAACAGATGCAGTTCCTGTCACATCTGGAGCCCAGACGTTCACTAGGAGTTTGGACAGATCCTCTGGAAAGGAAATCCAGCCTATTCTGCAACGTGGCGGTTTCTAGCGTACCTCTGTGCAAACACTTGTGGCCAAGGCTGTCTTACTAGTAGCTGAAGGTCATTCCGCACAAGCACACTCCCAAGGGGAGCAATGATGGCTTTGCAGACGGAGCACAGGACAGAATGAAGGAAATCTCTTTGGAACAGCCCAAATCTCTGGTGTTCCCTCAGATGAATCATGTACACAGCCCTTTACCTCCATTTTAAACAGGTGTTAAAAGGCTAATCATTTAAACTCAGTGCTCAGGGGCACAGTAAAAGGCAGAGAAACAGAGTCAGTCCTTGGCAGCTTGCTGCTCTTAAAGAACTCGTCATGCCAGCTAGTTGGGTACCAGCTAGTTGGGTACCGCTGAACAACATTTACACCAAGCCCCAGAAAGGCTGCCCTGGGCATCCACCCAGCCGGTACACAGGAGAGCAGCTGGGCCATCCGAGGCTGATTTATCAGGAATGGGGGTGACTGAATCTTGTCCAAAGTTACTCTCAGAGAAACTAATTTGAACTTCAGTGGCTCTTCAGATGCAAACTCCAGCCTCGCTTGCCCTGGACCCAGGCCTGATAAGGCTGTTGCTGACAGTGACTGAGCCAGCATTTTGCATGACTGGCATCTCTGCAGCAAATAGGGGAAACGATGCACGCAAACAGAATTAAATATCCCTCCACTCTGCACTACCAGAATGTCACCCCATAACGGCTGTCAGGGGAACACCAAAATCGCATAAACCCACTGCTTTAATGCAGTCCTCACCCGAAGGAGCTCAAATCAATTTGCACCAAAGCACTGAACAATAAAAAGCTGAGAGCCCTGAACAGCTCTTGTACTTCCAGCCTGCTCTCATCTAACTACAGGGGGCACTGACAGCAGTAGTGGTACAATCAGAGCAAATTCTGCCCCATGTTTTGTCTTTAGAGCCTTACCCTCTTCCACAGAGGAAAACAGATGACCTAAATCCCTTTGCAGCTTTCACCAGTGAGACTAGTTAGCCTGTGCAGATAACCATTTCAAGCAGCTTGAGTAGCAAATAGGTTTTATAGGACACAGCTTTGCCTAGGGCTTGTGACTTCAACAAAGCCCATTTCTTCATCGGACAGAGGAGTTTTATCCCTTGCTAGCTTTGGGAAATCTCACAGATAAAAAGCCAACAGCTATTCTGGCTCCTCGCCTTCATTTCTCCCTGTTCTCACTTAGAAACAACTTGGCTGATGTCTCAGACATCAGGAGGAGTGGGGGTGGAAAAGCCGCCTTCCATCATAGAGCCTCTGTCTTAGATCCAAACCACCAACTGGATGTAAAGAATCACCGGCATAAATGCAAAATGGCCAAACTCGTCCCTGAGAGGATACTTCCAGCGTCCGATTACAGCTGTGGCACATAGCCTGGCTGAACATCAGACAGAAACCACCACCATCAGTCTGAGCCTGGCCCCGCGTTTACCTGCAAGTGTCTCCTTACAGCCCTGAGCTGAGCCAGTGGTGCCTGTGCCATGTGGACGTGTAACGGCTCCCACCCCACACGGGTTAATATCACAAGCAAGATGGTGGAGAGGGGGAACAGACAGCACCAAAGTAACTTGCCACAGCAGGAGAAGCAGTGTCAGTCCCCATGAGATCCAGGACCAGAACAAGAAGGCCATCATTCAGCATTAGGAGCCCAAGTCTGGACCTCTTGTTCTCACTTGGAAGTCACAAAGGAGCCTTGACAGGTACCTGTCAGTAGAGGGAGACATGGTCCTGTTGACAAGCCCAGTGTATTTTACATTAGTTTCCTGACGGCCTGAGATGGGCTCACTTTTTAGAGGAGACTGGTGGGGCCATACTCCTACGCAGGAACTCATCAGTCCCTCTTCAAACCAATGCGCTGAGCTGCCCCATCTTACCTTGTCAAGCTTCGCTTCTATCTCCACCACATCTGTTTCCACTTCATCAATGGTTGCCCTGCAATGACAACAGCAAAAAGAATTAATTAATTGATTGCTTATGATGATTGCGAAAGAAACCAGGAAGTCACATAAGAGTACAGATCAGAGGGATGAAGGTATGTGTGCTGGTGGTGGACGGGAGGAGGGATTCACGCTTCCCACTTTGGAGTTTCCTGCTGCTACATAAGCTCGGGATTGACTTACTCAGGAGAAGGATCACACCTCATCAGGAATGAATTCCACAGGGCTGCGAAAAGAGATGGAGGTTATGCTATCTCCTGTCAGCGTCATGGAGAAATTCAGGTGTGCTGTGGTAGTCATACACGGCAAACTCACGTAGTGGCCTTGTTCTGATTCTGCAGGCAATGCTGTTAATTGGTAGTAATGCCAAGTGACTCAGAAATAACCATCGTTATACCCCAGCCATCCATTCACATCAGGCACAAATTGCAGCACCACCAAAACCCACTTTCTAGGCTATAACTGTGCCTGAAGTGCAGCCACATGGCGAATTATGTCCTTTGAACCTTAGGAACCATCACTCAAGCAGAAACACATCTTGGTGCTTTTGTCATTGAACGCCACAAGTCTCTTTCACGCATGTGGGGCTTTGCTTGCATACAGATAAATCTGCTCCATGATTATCATATCTGTTTTCTTTCCACGTCACTGGACAGATGTGACAGTAAGAGGCTACTACAATCCAGCTGCAAAGGTCACTGGGCCTCCCTCACAAAGCGAAACATTAACATGACATCAGCCATTTGCAAGAGGCATTCCCGGACTGAGGTATGCGGTATGAAGTGACTGTTTGTGAGGCCAGAGTCCATCAGTAAGCACTGCAAACCTGAGAGCATTCCCTTCCAGAGCTGCTCGCTGCTCCATGATGTCTGTACTCGGACAGTTGTTTCTTTAACCACACACCTGGAAATGTGGTAAGCCTCACGCCACCCTTACGCACCAAGGATACGCAATCCATGTTTCACTGCAAGGAGCTGCTTAAGGTTGTGGGCTTGTAATTTAAAAGGTTAGTTCCTGAAATATTACACTCAGGCCATAAAAAATCCAGCACTCAACATGTGCCAGCTGAAAGAACAGCAGGGGAGGGATGTGACTTAGAGCCACATGAATCAATACTGCTATCTCAGTAGAAGAACAGGGCACCCACAAACCAAAGGGAACGGCAAAAGTCCTGAAAGAACCATTAGAGTATGTAGTAACTCTGTGCCTCTTGAGGCTCTCGGTGTCTTCAGTGCATTAGTGAATGACGAAGATAGTGACTGTCTTCACTAGGGGACATGCTTCTAAAAGATGGAATGATAGTTGAGGAAGAAAGCCCAAAAGATTACAAAGCTGCGTTCAACCCTAAACTTCCGCCAAGCTGAGGAAGGGTTTAGGCCAACAGCATGGTACCTTAAAAGATTACGCATACCCAGAGTAGCACAGCACACTCAGTAACATCTATTCTAAGCATTCTTCAGTGGGAAATACGTATAATACCTTACACGGGTGCGTGCGGTCCCCATCTGTAAGCTACGAGACAGCCAACATTTGCTATAGTCCGGGTGGAGCAAAGAGGAGAGAGTCTGTCCTCACACGGTACTGCAGTCAAACAGAAGACCCAGCGTTGTCAGGTCTCTCCAGGAGATCTTCAGCGGCTTCAGACACACGCTGCAGGAGAGAGCAGCTTTTCTACCCATCGTGCGCGCCCTCCAAAGCCTGGTGTGGGCTGTGAGCAGCCAGCTGACTGGGGCATCCTGTGTGGTAGCTCTTTGACTAATGACAACCGAGGCCAGGTGATGTTGTATGACCGCTCTTTGATTAATGACAGCAGAGGCCAGGCAATGTCATATGACCGTGGGAACTCCCCTCCCTGCACGCCAGGCCTGGCCTTTCCACAGCTCTATACTGTGTTACGTGACTAGTAACAGCCCCTTCTGACACTGCTGAATCCCAAGAAGTTGGAGTTGGTAGGAGAGCTAGGAGACATTGACACACCACCCTGCAAACTGGAAGGCTGGAAAAGCTAAACAATACATCGGGCATCACCTGAAGAACCAGCAACGGAGAGCGACAGCTGAGCACCCTTCCCCAGCAGACCCTCAGTCTTCTCTGTCGACTTTGCTGGAGGCAATGGAAGTCAACTACGTTTTCCCTGTTGGGCCACCTGGTCACTTTGTCCTTGACAATGTTCAATAAAGCAGCTTTTACATCTCGGTTCAGATTAAGATTCACATTGAGAATTAGGTCTTCTCTCCCTAGTGTCTTTCTAAAGAGAATTTCCCCTAGGAAGTTGGTTTTCCAAGTCCTAGGCAGTTTGGAAATCTCCAGTCCCTTTTGGCTGCCTTATCCCACCCAGTAGCAGGTGGGAAACACTTAGAAGTGATGAAGTTGCTTTGGGAAAGGAGCACCCAGGAGTACGAGGTCTCTGGGGCAGGGATTATTTCTTCTCAGGGCTGCACAGCACTTAGCGCAGAAATGCCCTGTGCGTCCTGGGGCCTCTTTTAAAACATCAGTATAAAAAGGTTAATCCTTCCTTTGCCCGCGACTTGCTGACTTGTGAGAGGAAGGTCCTTTCTGCTGCCTTGAGACTTCAGATGTTTTTACTGACATCCACACAGGTACTCGCAGACCAGGAGTATATCCTGGGACCATATCCTCCTTGTATCAGCACTAAACCCTCAAAAAACGTTTGCAAGAACTTTTTTATTGCCTGGAGGTGCTCGCTGGGAGTTCCCAGCCATGCAACCTGATGTGTTGCTGGTTGTGGTCACCTGTTACCTGTGTGCTACAGGAGGTTTGAATCACCCGGTTCCTCACGTGCTGAGGGACGCTGCCTCAGCCCCAGGCAAAGCTGGCTCCACGCCGGAGCCTCCACGCGCTGGTCCCATCTCCACCTTGCAGATGCTGTCCGGTATTGCTGGCTGGGGACCCAGTCCTAAACAGCCCATCGCTGCTTCAGGGGAGTTAGAGAAAGCCCTGAATCTGAGTGGCCTCAAAGATTGTAGGTCTAATAACTGCTTGTTGAATCTCAATTGGCTGCATATTCAAGAACTGTGATGTAACAGCTGTAACCCTCCTTCAGAGACCACTATCCTCCCCTTCCACTGCTCTCTTGTTCCCAGATGATATTACTTACAAACAGAGGACTGTCTCCTCCATCGATGCCCCTTTCCATTAAAAATCCCTTCTAGCCTGTGGTTTGACCAGGCTGCTCCCAGCCAGGGAGGGCAGAAGGGGGATGCTGAGCATTTACAGGCCACTTATGACCGCACTGCTGCCCTTTCCTTACCTGGTTTCTTTTAATAAGGGAGTCTGAAGGAGAAAAAGGGGTAGATCTGCTGTTCCTAAATAAGCTGTGATGTCCTTCAGCTCTGTGAGCAGAGAGAAGCACCGAAACACTGCCAGTGCTGTGTGAGGAAAGGACGGGTCTCTACTCCCTTCATCCAAGAGCTCTTGATGTCATCCCAGCAAACAATACTCCCTACATCTTAACATAAGCCGAACATCAAATCCAGAGGAAACAGGCTAGGTTGTTAATCACCATTATATATCCTAGCAGACAGTCTGGAATCTGCTTTCATTCAAAAATACCGGATGCAAGAAAATACAACTACTGCCTACAATTGGCTCCTCTACTTCCTGCCACGCAAGGAGAAAGACGTACTTACAAAAAGTTTGCTACCTGCTGAGCACTTTAAATGAAGCATATTTCTTACACCTTCCCTCTCTGAAATTGCAGTATGGCTGCTCAGGAGTGTACCTGATCCCTGGTCTTCTCCTGTACCTGTAAGGAAGCTGGCAAGAAATCAGGACAGAGTGGGCAAGACAGCAAGAAGCTACGCATGTTCAAAATGGCCTTTTTCATCAGCAGCTCCTCAAAACTTGGGGTTGTTCAACCTGGAGAAGAGAAGGCTCTGCAGAGACCTTAGAGCGGCCTTCCAGTACCTGAAGGGGGCCTACAGGAAAGCTGGCGAGGGACTCGTGATCAGGGAGTGTAATGACAGGACGAGGGGGAATGGTTTCAAACTGAAAGAGGGGAGATTTAGATTGGATATTAGGAAGAAATTCTTCACTGTGAGGGTGATGAGCGCCTGGAACAGGTTGCCCAGAGAAGCTGTGGCTGCCCCATCCCTGGAGGGGTTCAAGGCCAGGTTGGACGGGGCTTGGAGCAACCTGGGCTGGTGGGAGGTGTCCCTGCCCAGGGCAGGGGGTTGGAACTAGAAGATCTTTAAGGTCCCTTCCAACCTCAACCATTCTATGATTCTATGATTCTAAAACAGCAGATAGCGAGAGACTAAATCTGCACCCACCATGGTGGGAGCAAGTCTTTTTGTGTAGGTCATATGCATATAGGAATTCATTGTAACAACACCCCAGCAAGGAACACTTTCATGCAGAGTCCCAGCAGGGCCTGACTTTGCTGCGGTTGCAGGGCTCTTGGGTTCCATTATGAAAAGGGAGGGAACCGGTCACTGCAGGTTTACAAGAAAGTATAATTTTCTGTGATAACAGGAGAAACACCAAGTATAGTGCATCCATTTCTTTTTTTGCACTTTTGTTGCTTAAGAACAAGCTCTGCCTTGGCACGACACTATAATGCCAGCCTTTGCTTTCTACAAATACCTCTCTCTCCTGCCACAGGCACTCGGAAAAGAAGAAAACGCAATAAGGACATTATGGAAAATTACTAACACAGATCCATGTCCAGCCCACAGCATTGCCACCACTGTCTTTCCAAGCTCTGGCCCGACTCAGGGACTCCTATAATGTGAAGCTGTGATGCTACTGCCAGACGGTGGCTTAGGTCCTACCAGCCAAGCACCTACTAGAGAAAGATCCATTGCACTTTCTGTCTTCCTGTCTGCTCGCTCAAGCCATACAACCAAAAGGGACATTGCAAACTCTAACAGAAGCGCCAGACCACAGACTGATGCCATTAGAGAATGAGGGTCTCTGCTTCAGCGCAACAGAAATGTCATACTCCGTTCCCTCGCTGTGTTGCAGTGCCCACCTGACTTGGCACCCCTCTCTTCTTCCTCCCAATTGCTCTCCGTACAAAAATTACAGTAACAGATGTTACTGCAAAGCCCCTTTGACAGTTCAGAAAAGGTTATTTTAGTAGGTGTATTTAATAGTGGTCTTCTCATTGGCTTGCAAATTACATTTGATTGGTTATGAGTGTTTAGGAATTTCTTCTCAGTCCTGCTGCAGTGTTCCTTGGAACCACATCTCAGCCAACGAGGAGGTTTCACACAATTGCTATTGGCTTAATTCCAGAGAAGGATATATAACCAAGTATCTGTTCCCTAATTAGTGAAAACTCAGATGTCATCATGGCCATCTCCAGCACAAACACCACCCACAAGAGTGTTTCAAAGCTTTGCAATACTCTCAGTGCTCCTCATAAGCTTCAAAAGCATCAACTTGCAAGTGTTGGAGAAAGATGTAAAGGCTTAGACACCACAGAAGGAAATGGGTGGCTTCTAGAAGACTGGGTGTTCTCTCAGTGTCCTGAAACACAGATTCACCAGGCTGCTGGTTACTGCGGTGTCAGCACAGCTAAGTGACTTCACCTTTCTGTAGCAGCAGCAGAAAGCGCCATCATGAAAAATTCTGTCCTCTGTGCCATAGCAACAACAGTCCAGGAACCTTCTCCAGCAGACTGGAAAAGAAAGTGCTGGGTAGCCCTTTCCTTGCTTTCCCCCAGCACTTCTTCCACCCTCTTCCTTGAGCAGCCCTCTGGGAGCAACCTCTAGAATCCAAGCAGAAATGTAAACTCCTCAGCCGGACTGAAAATGAAATCCTGGTGACTCATAATGAAAGTACAGACTCCCTTGTGCCCAGGGCTCTGGCCACAATCGATCTGCTACCAGCTCTTTGAAAACACAGCCAAAAAAGAAGCTTCTTTCTCTCTAATAATGCAGTGCTCAAGCTTTACTGCAACACATATGGCTGCCCTATATGAATGGCAGCCTGGCTGTGCTGGGGGCAAAGCTTTTGAAAGAAAAGGAATAATTAAAGAGCTTCTTTCAGGCAAATTTTTTCTCTTGCAGCTATTTTTGTTCACTGGATTTGGAAGTCGTGTGCCTTCATGCATCGCACTCTTGCTGCCAGATTCAATTTTTCCACTTCGTTTCTTCATGCTTCTGATAGCTGGACATAATAACCAGCTAAAAAAAGAGAGATGGGATTTCTGGGGATGCTTTTCTTTTCAGGAAAGCAACAGCAGCCATTGTTTAATCTGCAGACATCAGCTAGAGGCTAGGGTAGCAAGGCGGTCTAGCGGTGTATTTCCTGCCAGAAGGTGGAGAGAGCATCTATAATTTACTCCCCATTTTTATCATAACCTAAGAAAAGGAGTTGATAAATTTGGACTCTGTGTGGAGGAGGAAGACATTTTGGGTCTGGTAACCACTAAGGTATGAATACAGCTGACTATGGCTAGGAGAGCATGAAACCTGAGCTTTATTTTTGGTGTACGGACTTGATATAAAAAGTTCCAAGCATTTGATTTCAAGGACAGTGATCTCAGGGACCTATTCAGTTCCAGGACTGTAAAGGAGCTCCAGCTTCATTTATCCATCCTTTCCAGTTACACGATGCTTTTATATCCGAATGGAGTCCTTGGGGAGATGAATTATGAGGCCGAGATGTGGTTAGGGGTAGTGCAGCCATGCATTCATCTTGGGTAAGCTGGAAGACAAAAGGACCTCAGTCCTCAATCAATGCCTAACTCCTACCCTGCAGTGTCTTTTTCCATACGCCTGGTCTTGTTGGCCAGGGATTTTTCCTTTTGCAGCTCTGGCCCTCTGCTTCTTAGAAAGCAACGTAAGTTCTCTAAGGGCTGGGAGAAGGTTGGAGCAGAGCAGCACTGTGCAAAACCAGAAGCAGTTCAAGTTCCCCCCTTCATTATGATCTGTGCTATTCCAGCACATTGCAAACAAGCTGGTAATGAGCTAAAGCAGCATTAACCGAGATCCCTCCTGACAGGCCCTGCTTCACACAGCCAGGACAGGCCCAGCACATTGGCTCCAAAGAGGTAGAAAGCTTGGGAAAAGAGATTATACCAGATTATTTAACACCTGATTTCCCATCCTTCAAGGGTACAACATGCCTAAGTCCATTCCTGGGCTTTTGGAGTTCAAAATGTCCTTATCCTGCTCACTGATGCAGTTCCAGAGTCCTGGAAGCTGATCAGGCTTCCCTAGAGAAATAATAGGTTTCAGTGCAACTGCTTACTGCAGAACACAAGCAGTGGGCTAAATTCTCTGCCAATTTCATTCCCAAGTTTAAATCCTCCCACTGTTCCACCAGCGTGTCAGAGATAAAAGGCAAAACCCCTTCAGTTATACAAGCAAGCTGAGAACCTGGAATAACTCCATGGGGATGAGTAATGCCACCTCAGCACTGCTGAGCTCCAGCACTCCATCCTGAAGGAATAGAGACGTGAGATGAACAGGCACAGCAAGAGGCACATATGATCCCGACTGAACCTAGATGCTTGCCATTTCCACAGCACTTGTGGCTTCTCTCACCCAGAGAAAACCCCAGGCAGAGGCAGCAGCTGGAGTGCGCACGCAGGGATGCTCGGCACTTAGGGCTCACACAATCGCCCAGCTGGAGGCATCTGGCTTGGAAACCAAGTGATTCTGACAAGGGAGAATTGAATCCCTTCACCCAAAAAAGCAATGTCCCGATTGCTGGGCAGCTAAAAGCCGTGTAGTCATGTCCTGGCTGGGTGCCCTCCGTGTTTCCTGATGCTGTGCTCTTCCTGCTAATGCTTTTCCAGGCCTTGGGCTATTTCAGTCATGAGGGGCAAGAAAACAATCCACAACCTCATCTGCTAGTTGTGCAGTGCAAAGCGGAGCCCTTCCAACTAAAGAGATGAAGCTTGAGTTTCCTTGCTCAGAGAAATCAGCAATTCCCTACAGTCCAGAGGGTTTTACATTGTCAATTTTCCTTTGTCCTTTAAAGAAGCCATTCAGAAGCATGATTTGTATGTGACAAAAGTCTTCCCAGAAGCATTTTTATATTCCATGGGGACAGGAATAATAAGCTATTCTGCTATCGGAGAACAGGGTCTGTGGCAAGAACACATCTGCCTTTCCCCTCTTGTGGCTTGGTTCTACTAACTCTCATTAGACGGTCCTAGCCAAGCGCCGAGAGAATAATCACCCGCATCCACAAAGTGATCAAAGCAAAACAGTCCCACCGGCAAACTGATGCAGAACTCAAGTCATTGGCACCACTACAAGCTGCGGCTGAGCGTAATTGTGTGGGTGTCTAGAACTGCGTTTTATAAGCTGCGCTTGGGGTGCAGTTAGAAGGACAGGGCTGGTAGAGGAGCACGGAGAAAACCAGAGGGGAAAGGACGTCCTGACAGAGGGGCACTGGCTGTGACAGGTCAAGCACAAAGCCCCTTTTTTTGTGAGATTATCATTAGTCACCTATTACTTCTACTCTGCTGAAACGGTTTATGATGACTGGAGCAATGAGCAGGCCTAACGAAGCTGTTATTAGCTGCCATGCAAGTCATCTCTTAGCCTGGACTTCCCCATTGCTACATTGATAAACATTTGCTTCACGGTGACATCGTGAGTATTCGGTGATTAATCCACATTTGGCAAGCTCCGAGGGATCCTCAGGTGACAAGCTGACTACAGCAAAGAACAGTCATGTATTCGATAAATAAACCTTAGCATTAAACTATATCGTATTACTAACCAGCTCAGGCATGAAGTGATCAACAGACATTTCTCAGAGAGGCCTGTCTGCATTTTTCACATTTCATTTTGTTCATGGTGGAATAGTGCTCATGGTTTTCTTGAAATTTTTTGTTGAGTGCCTTTGACACAAACACACACGTGTTCTACATGAAGGCAAGTACAGCAAAAACACACCACCAAACGAGGTATTAGAAAGCAATGAAACTACCTAAAAATGCTTGGTACCTCTGGCAACTATATGCAGAAGAGAACCAAAAGAACATAAAATATAATTCCAAATTATTAGCTGCTATAGTAGCAGCTACTTACACTTGCAGCTGTCAAAGCAACTTCACAAAGCTGACTTAATTAAATATACCCTTCTTTTTCCTTGGGAAGCGCATTTGGTTTTCCTCACTTTTCTGGCAGGGAAACTGAGGCACAAGAATACAAAGAGTAAGATACTTTTTCAGTGTTGAAGCTCAGAAAAACACAGGGCTATTTTCTGCCTGCAGTCACCAGATTACAGGTTGTTAAATTGGTCAAGTAAAGGGCTCATTTGTCCCTAAGGCACATTGCTCTACAAAGGCCACCTCCTTCACCATCTACAAAAAAGCTGCATTTTTAGAGCCAAGCACATAAAAAGCACCTCGGAGGTTCTTGCTTTCAAAAGTGCCCACCAAGTGGAGGTACATCGCTTTGGGGCCACACGGCTCTGCTCTGCGTGAGCTGATCCTGCTCCAAGTGGTATCAGCAGGACACGTGGGGTCCAAGCCAACTCCCATTGCACTCAACGTGAAGAACATCCCTTTCATTCAGCAGGAGCAGGAACGTTTCCGGAGAGCCTCGCTCCACCTCCACTGGTGCCAATTCTAACTCAGGCTGATTTGTGGCTCTTACATACGCGATCTAACTGCTACGTGGTATTACCACTCCCTTACAAGCCACCTGTATTGCTGCCCATAAAACGCTCCCCCAGTTGGAGAGGAGAAGCTGTAGCCCTTGAACCTGGACTTGAAGCCCCACCTGCAGGCCAGCTGTTTCCAGCTGCTGGCTTGGATGCACGCAGGCTCGCTCCGTTTTAAATCCCTCTTGCCGTGGATGAGTCATAGACGAAACAGGAGCACTGCATTCCACGTAGTGCTTTTATACCTTGTGCTATACCTGATCAACATGTTGAGTGGGCTGGGTAATTCCTAGAAACCCACCTTGCACCAGGAATAACTGCATTCACGAAACCCACTTTGCTCGCAGCAACAGAAATGACTGCCAAATCCAGGCAAACAGCTAATCCATGCCTTGCAGTGACAGCTCCTCCATAAAAACATCTTCTGTGGCCAGGAAAAGGACTGCCGCATGACCCTAATGTGTTTGGAAGTGAGCCACTGGCATGTTCAGATCAAAGGCAATGTTACTTAGCCACCCGGAGCATTCAGATCTCTGCTTAATATAGTCCTAAATCAGGCTGCTAAGGGCCCTACACTACATGTCACTGCAGTGATGTTCAGTGGGACAGAACGAAACACGGGCTTTCCAGGGCAAAGGACAGGAAACAGGAATTCCTGGATCCTATTCCCGATGGCCACAGCATCCATGGGAGACCACTTTCCACTCTCTGTGCCCCATTATCGCCCTTAAAAGACTGAGAAAAAGGAATCCTTCCCTCTCTCGCAGAAGTGTTTGGAGGATTTAATAAATAGCGGCAAAATGCTCAGAGAGTGAGAAGCTGTAGGTGTGCAAAGGGGAGTTATTATTATTTATTGAATCTGACTGTGTTCTATTTGAAATGGAGTGAAACCAGCATTTGCCTTGGTGAGATTAGCTCTGCCCCTAACGAGACAAGGATGTTTGGCACAGACACAAGTCATTTCTCATTCAGGTCCTTCTTCCAGAGCCATCAGCAGCCTGACAAGGTCACTAACAGCTGCCAAACTGCCTTCCAAAGCAGCACAGACTTTCTCTAGAAATTAAAATAAGGTGAGCGTGTTCCTTCAAGGAAAGGGGGCCTGCAGGGGAAGATGGGATTTTAAGTTCCACCTCCATACCCTTGTCTTCTGCAAGATAATGTATTTGTGGAGGTTTAAATTGAGATGAGGTAAAAGGCAAGAACTGGCTAGCAGTTGTCACTCTCTGGATTTTTCTTGCAAGAGAGGAAAGTGCTGCTTTGATTGCATGGTGAAATACGGCTGTGGATGACCCTACAGCAAGTACATTAGTCTCACTTCTTTTTGTTGGATACAAAAGACAAAAATAAGGAACGTGACACAGACAGCAGAGTCAGCACAACTCTAAAACAAAGTAGTTATTAACCTCCCTAAATACCTATCTGAAAGCTTCTGTGCCCTCTAGTATCCACTGTTCTTCCTCCTTTCTTCAAAAGAATAAGTATACTTTGCATCTCCCTGTCAATGCGAGCAGACAGCACCATGGCAACAGCTCCATGGTGACAATATCCATGACAACCAGATCCTGCAATTGCTACGGCTTCCCGTTCAAAACGAGAGATGGATTTACACGGCTTTTTACATTTGCTCACGGAAATAGCATGGGACTGGTTACGAGATAGTTAAGCCTCGCCAAAGGTTTCTGAGGTAATGAGCAGAGTATACAGGATAGTGTTGGAGACGTAAGTTCTAAGGAGTAATGAAACTGGACTGTCATTAAACACCAGCTCAGCATCCCACCCCAGCTGGAGCGTGGGCTGGATGCAAGGACAGTCTAGGTGAGATGCTTTCTTAAGGCTACAGCCCCAGCAAGTTTGTACTTCTCATACAGGAGGCAGAAGAGCAGCCATGCCAGCAAACTGCCAGTTCACACACACATCACTTGTTAAAATTCTGGAGGTTTCAATCACTTCGTTGGTGCTGGCTCTGCCAGGCTCAGTGAGCACGATCCTACAGGAGTACCTCCCAGAGGGATCCGAGAAGGGACTGAAGAGCTACCCTGGATGAGAACACAGACTCCCTCCGTTAATGCCAGCCATTCCCAAAACTAAAAGCTCTCTGAAAACATGAATGGAGTCTTATATGCTCGCGTGCACATGGGAAAATTGAGGCACAAAAATGGGGACTGATCTTGCTGAACTTCAAATAGCAAATAAACACAAGAGTCCCCCGAGTCCTAGTCCCAATCTTAAACTGGACTCCTGTTGGAAGAGTCAACCTGGAACTGGGAAAGAGGGATGGCGGGGAGTGAAACCAACCATGAGACAGGAAGAACAAGTGGGAAACAGACTTCTACGGGAAACCTCCCCAGCCCACTAAATCCTGTTGCTCTCTCAGCTCAGTGTGGCTCTTATTTTATGGTTGGACTAGATGGTCTGAAAGGTCCCTTCCAACCTAGGCAATTCTATGATTCTATGATTTACTATAGCCAGCACGACTCCGTCCCTGCCACGCACACCCGACAAATGGCACTGCGCTCCCTTAATTACACACACAGCAGTGCGATGCCTAGAGCTAAAGAGTGTTAATTTGGGATTAAGTTGCACCTGAGGCTTTAGTGGCTCCCTGGCTGACGGTCGGGGTAGCAGTGCCGCTGCCATCTGCTTCTCCTTCACTACTTCTCTACTACATCTCCTAACCAGCCCTTCGCCCCGACTACTCCGACGTGGGCCAGGCACAGCCTTATCATGCTGTCCCTTTAAAAACCAGCAGCCACCACTTAGAATCATAGAATCATAGAATTGTTGAGGTTGGAAGGGACCTTTAAGATCATCGAGTCCAACCTTTAACCTACCCTGACAAGAGCCACTTCTAAACCATGTCCCTAAGTGCCCCATCTACCCTTTTTTTAAACACCTCCAGAGATGGTGAATCCACCACCTCCCTGGGCAGCCTATTCCAATGTTTAATAACCCTTTCAGTGAAAAAATGTCTCCTAATATCTAATCTAAACCTCCCCTGACGTAACTTGAACCCGTTTCCCCTCGTCCTATCACTTGTCACCAGGGAGAGGAGGTCAGCCCCCATCTCTCTACAACCTCCTTTCAGGTAGTTGTAGAGGGTGATAAGGTCTCCCCTCAGCCTCCTCTTTTCCAGGCTAAACAACCCCAGCTCCCTCAGTCGTTCTTCATAAGGTCGTTCTTCTTTCAAGCTCTGCTGCATAACAGTTTCTAATCGAACCAGGCTTTCCCATCGCATTTCCACCAATCATGAGCATGGCGATCCTTAGCCCTTGCGCTTCCACACCTCCATTCATCCTCTTCAGGACACCTGGCACTTCATGTGGTGGAGAAGCACAAAAAAAAGAAAAGGAGCAGCCTGGATAATTGAAAGCTCTGCATACAACTGAGGGAATTCAGATCCCATGTATGTATTCAACTGGTGCTTGGGTTTAAGTTTGCTGAAAGGAGCTGGCTTCATAGTCTTGGGTCTGATGTGCACGAATTAGTCACAGCACATGAACAGCACTGTCCTCAGTTGTCTCACTGGTCCCTCCTTCCTTCCAGAGAGGAACCAGTTCAGCTGATGTTGACTCCTTGGGCCTTAGAGCCTATTGTTCTTTTGTCAACAGCAAGATCAGGACAAACTAGATTAAAACTCAGTTGCATAGAAGACTGATGACTTCAGTAATGCTTAAATTCTATTTCAGAGCAGCAAGTTCTCAAAGTGCAAGCTTCATTTCTCTTTCTGTGGATCAATGGCAAAACTCTGCATTTAGAACCAGGAGGATGAAATCCCACCTTTCTTACCCTTGTGAGGGTTCCTGATTTTACTGATGGCGGTCTGCATCCTGAGAAAGTGATATCACGGAAAATGCCCCTCCGTCACCCCTGAGCCTGCTGCTACCTGCTCTCACCAAGCTTCTGAGCAGATTCATTTGCTTCCTTCAGATTCTTGGGAAACGCAGCTCGTCCCCTTGTTATTTATCCCCTTTTATCCCTCCCTGCAAGCTCCCTGCCTTCTGCGTGTGTGCAGAGGGGGAGGGAGTTCCTGCAGTCCCTGCTGGCTGCAGCACTCTCACACAAAGGAAAAGTAAATGTTTATCTGGTTCTTTGGTATGTATATCACTGCTGTGCTTACAGCTCAGGAGACAAGTCTCGCTGCAGCTGGAGTTAGTGCCTTGGAATACCATATTCCAAGGGTGGGTCTAACTAGGCTGGGGAGAGTGCTGTCTAGTGACTTGGAGCAGGAGTCTGGGAGCCAGCGCTCCTGGGTTGTATCCTTACCTCTGGCAATGACTCACTCATGTCATCAAAAATAACTCATAATCGCTCCCTGCCTTGGCTTCCCCATCTGTAAAATGGAGCTGCTTTCACAAAGCTGCACCATGAACTCCGCGTAATGACAACTGCACCACATTCAAAGACCTTCAGATCAAAGATACTGTGAAGAGATTACTGTTAATATTGCCAGGGATTTATTAACACACCCCTAGTGCTGACAAGTCAATAGCCTTCCCAAGCATAAATGCTCGACACAGTGCAAACACTGACCTAGATTTTGAGTAGTTACGCTGGAAACTGGCACATGTGATGCTTTTGCTCTCTGGCTTTCAAGTCAGCAGTATTCAGGTAAGTAGAGAATACAGGGCTGCCTTTTGTTTCAGAGCTTTCCCTTTCCTACCGCCACTCAGTGTTTCAAAGTGTTAGCAAGACCAGACCAAAAATTAGTCTCTCTTTTTCCATCCCCAAACTGCTGCCTGAGTGGAAGCAGAATGTTTGCGAGGTGCAAAACAAGGTTCGAAACACCCCGTGACACTTCAACTTCCATCCAGGAAAGGGCAGTGTTGCTCGCAAACCCTAGGTGACTCACTGCAGCACAGAGTGAACACGGGGATCACTACACAGGGTGGCAAAGATCAGTCTTGTGATGCCAACAGCGACCTGTCTCCAAGCGAAAGAAACTCCCGTAACACATCAGTTCAATCATCAATGGAGAAACAGGGAAAGGAGCTCCTTCCCAACCCTGACAGTGTGGTATGAGCTATGGTGTTAGTGTGGCTGATCTTACTGTGTCTGAGCGTAGAACGCCCACGTATTACCGATCATCTTGGCAGTGAGAATTTCTACCCATTTTCCATCCCCTCATTAAATCAGGATTTTTTTAATATGTCCACCATTCCTGCTAAATGTGTGAACGTGCAGTTTCTCACCTCTTTGGCACAACAGCCCCAAATAGCAGTGCACAGTGCAGCAAGAAGGAGTTTAGTCCTTCACAAGAGTCAAACCACGGAGTCACAGCTCAATTTGGACTGAACAGCACATGTGGGAACCCTAGTGGGCAGCAGGCTTCAGAATGGGACGCAGGCTGTATTGCTCCATTGCACTGACTGGGACAAGGCTGTGGCTTGCAGACAACAGCCAGGCTTGAAAGGTACAAAGGGCCGAGATCTTGGTCTTCATATATTCATATTCGCTCAGTCACACAGCGATGCCAAAGAAGGGCATCTCGCCAAGTCACCAGTGACATATTCAGAACTGCTCTTGCTTAATCAGGTTAAGGAGAAAAGTCCAATTTTACTAGAAAACATTTATTTCCTTCCTGCTTTCTCTCTGTATAAGGAACTGGCTTCTGGTGCTGAAATCTCATGAGATACTGGTCTCCGCAGAACTGGGACTCTGCTTGCCTTGTCTGCGCGGCTCGCTTGAAGCATCCATGAAGCTCTTGCCCCAGACAGCACAGTTCTTGCAGTCGGCTGGCTCTGACAGGGATAAAAATCACAAGGCACAGGCGACTGTCAGGATCCTTGATACCTCCACGATACCTGGAGGAGAGAGACTCACTGAGGACAAAGTTTGCTTTTGACGTTTGAGGTCTCACCACGGGGCTTCACCGCAGGTCAGTGAAGGCCTTTAGCCTCATGCTCCATGTAGAAAGACTAAGGCAGGGAGAATAAATAATCACACGTGCTTACGCAGCAATTCAGTGCCAGGTGTGAGAGCACTTACTCCCAGGCATCGTTTTATGCTCTGGTGGCAACAGCGAGCCACTGGGAAAGCTACCAAAGGTGGGTTAACATCAAGACCTTCACTGGCAAAGGCTGAGAGGAAAAGTCCTGGAGCAAGCTCGGTTTTAAAGGGCACGCATATGCAAAGTCCTCAAGCAGATACTTGATTTTAAACCTGTCTCTCACTCCCACCAAATTCAATGGGATTTCACATATATGCCTCGTGCTAAGCGCATGCTTCACCCAGCTTGCTAAGCTGGAACAGGAATCAGAGTGAAGAAATGTCCCTGTAAAACCAGTTGCACTGGTATAGCTAGTAGGATGAACTAGATCCACAGATATGCCCAGCGAGGGATTAACTACTGAGTTAATGTTACATGCTGCTACACTTAAAGCCCCGGGTGCCTCGCTGTCCCAAGGATGAGAGATGGAAGACACCTAAGATGCTAAGAAGCACTCATAGTTTTTTCTAGGTTTGTTCCATCTGCATTACTTAGCATTAAAGAGCAACTTGGTGCAGAGCACAAGAGGTGTGCACACTAACAAACTGGAGTCCCACGAAACTGCCAGCCACAAAGCAAGTGTTTTCATCGCAGCTGAGCTGCCCAGGCTAGCTGAGACAAAGCGTGAAAGAGAGTTGTTGCCTCAAGCCACAGTAGGTCAAACTGCAGGTTGCTACATTTCTCTAAACAAATATATGTTCACCATGCTTTTAGGCAAACAAACAAACCGTAAAGCCAGGCACAAAAGCGAGGATGAGGTATTTTAGAGGTCTGCACGACCATTGTGTCACTCTCGTTTCTGCCACTGCCTAATGCAAGGACACTACAGATGTCCTTGTCCCTGGAACTGCATTGCTCTGTGACTCCAGAAGACACACTTTCAAACACATGACAGATCTTAAAATAAGAAGCACGAAATCCTTGTTATTTGCCTGTGGCTACTGGTCTTTTCTCTGGAACAATTAAGTCTTTTGATTTCTCTGGGCCCCATGTGATCCCTTGTTACCAGAAGCCGCAACTTTAAAAAAAAATAAATATCACAAACTAATTATCAATTCCTGATCCTCAGCAACCTAACAGAACGACTGCTATGGCATGAGAGATGAATTTGGACAGCAAGTGAAAGCGGACCGGCTGGATCTTCTAGCACGAGACACTGAGACACACACTCCCCACTCCTGCCACAAACACCATCCTTAATTCTGAACCAGGAGGGCAGGACATATGCAGAATTGGCATGTATAGTGAGAGTAGGTGGGTGATGAATTGCAGAATTGACTGTCCAATGTCTACCTACTAAATGGAGGCCTTAAATCACATACTAAATGTTCACCTGCACAAGTGATGGTTTAGACCCTGAAAATGAAGGCTGCATACCTTGTCACTGACCTACATCAAATTAATAACATAGGAACATAGAGGAAAATCTTCCGACATCGGTAGGGATTACACAGGTTTTTGGTTAGAAAACAAATCTGGTTTATGCCAAACAGCGCAGCCTTGCACCTTGCTGGTAACGGCGTGGAGTGGCAGGTAGACTCGGGCCCTATGATTCACCAGAATTCCACCGAAAAGTTGTTTTGGAAAAAAAGCACCACTGGCAGACGTTAGGTGGACTCTGCTGTGCTGCACAGGCCTTCTGCCTCGAACCAGAAATGGCTGGACTGCAGATGTGCGCAAGATTTTGTTTAGTCTATCATAGTTATTGCTGCAGAGAAAACTTTGTTTTACTCCTAAATATTCATTCTCCCACACACATGCATGACCACAATGCACACACACACACAGACTGGCGGAAGATGCAGATCCTGCTTGTTTGAAACCTCGAGCTGGAATACAACAGCATTTCAGAGAGATTGATGGGAGCCGGAGAAGAGAAAGGGAGAAAGACACAACGGCAATAACAGGAGATGCCACAAGTCAGGGAGGAGGGCCAGGAGAGCGATGCAGAGAGGTGAGGGTCAATTAGCAAAGGGAAGTGCAAGAAAGCAGGAGAAAAGTGTTTTTGCTGAGTCTCGGGGACAGAGTTTCCATTCATACAAACTGGATGTGAAGCACTGCTGATTTACACCAGCTGGGAATCTAGCCTTCAGCACTGGTTCTGTGTCCTTGCAGCCAAAGAGAGTTTTGCCATGAGGCTCCGCTAGATCAGGCCATTGCTTCCTCTGCCTCTTCCCTGACCGTGCACCTGGCCGGGCTCTGAACCCTTCTTGTCCCTGGACAGTCTGAGTGCCAAAGGAGACAGAAAGAGGGACTGTGGCAAGAAAATCACATAGAGCAAGGCAAACCGTCTGATTTGCCAGTGGCAGGTGTCCCTTTGCTGCGATGGCAGTGATAAATGTCACCCTGACCTCCTAAACACAAACACACTCACGCACACTTCAGCTCTTGTTCCCATTAGCTCCGGAACAGACAACCACACAGGGCCTATTCTGCGGGCACAGTATCATCTTGCACTGATTACTTCTTGTCCCCTGCCTCGACGGTGAATTTTGAACTCATTAGCGTAGCTGCTAATGGCTCTGCACGTGGAGCCCAGGCACACTGGGGGCCACAGACAATGCCCTCCCTTGTGGCTGCCGCCACAGGAACTCCATTGTGTGCCCCACACTGGAGCTGTGTTCCCCTTGGCCGGCTCCCCACACTTCTCCCCGCTCTGCGAGATTTCCCGACCCTCTGCCAAAGCTGAGCCTCACTGGCCTTTTCAGTGTTGGGGTTTTGCTTTACAATTCCCAGCACGGCACTGTTGTCACTGCAGATCCATTGCCAGGGGTGATGTTCCCAGCTCACGCCAGCACCTGAGCCCACAGTCGCCCCGTTCTGCTGGAAGTACAGGGCCTGGACCCCCACAGAACCCCCAGAATTCTCCCTTGTGAGCCCCAAAAGGTTTGTGAGAGGTGTTCGGTATTTGGCACTCCTCACTGGGACTCTTGTGACCAGCCTTTTGAAATTGCTCTCTGTTCATCATGCTGAGTCCTTTGGAAAATCTGCCTCCCGGAGGTTCAAGTGCCTTCAGCCCCACTGCTCAAATCCTTCCCTAAGTGGAGAAGTGCTGTGATACTGGTAAAACAGGAAAAGCCAAAGAAGGCCACTAGGATAAACATAATCATCCAAATCAATGGCAAAAGGACACAGGAAGTCCCAGATCTGTGGTTTGCAAGCACTAGGGACAGTTCGGACTGTCCAGTCATACTTGCATTACCCAAACCAGAAACTACCAGTCGGTCACTCCAAGACCAGTTCTAGCTCACTGGGAACACATCATCCAGACCGCCACATGGAGATGGGATGGCAGTCCCCGCTCCCTCAGAGCACAGGCAGGTCTAAAGCACGCGGCAGAGGAGGTCGGTGCCTTCCTCCAGCCTGCAGACGGGGATGCGCATGGGGACGAAAGTCACGCTGTCATCTCGCAAGGCCATGAGCAGAGCGGAGCACCCTCCTCTTCAGTCTCAAGCCACAAAACACAGACCCCATGCACTGATCCTACCTCGCCAACATTTGCCAGCGTCAAATGTTTCTCTGTTTCCAGAAGGGAGGAATTCTTTTGTCCCTGAGGGCAGCAATATTCAGAACTACACCCTCCTGGGAACAAACACTGATTCCCTTTTTATGCCTTACCACCACTCAGCATCTCCTTTGCCTTTGCAGCAAAACTAAACTTCAAGCTTGTCTCAGCACAACAGCTTTCATTGAAAGAAGTGGACGCAGGGTGCATGGAAGCCAACAGTAGATCTGACATTAGAACAACCACGACCCGCTGGGAGGTACGGCAGCCTGGGAAGTGCTGCACAGCAGTTCCAAACTGCCCATGTTTCAACTCGGCGTGATGCACCAGTCCCCTTGGCATAGGGGCTTACAGTTCAAACCACCAGTTTCGAAGCAAATTCCTGTCAGAGACACAGTCCTTGAAGCTCCGTCCCAGCTGCAGAAGGAGCAGTGTCCCATTATCTAAGGCAGAGAGAGCATCTACCACTTTCATTGGATAATCCCTTAATTAGTGTGGCCTCCAAAATAATCCTATTGAATGGGTTACACACAGCACAGTTTAAAACAAGCCACGCCACAGATCCCAGGGTAATGGACAGTATGTCATTCTTAGGTGCCTTTGTATTAGTTGATTAGCTTTCTTTGTTATCTGCTAAAACAGGTTGTGCCCCAACCCTCCCAATCTTTCCACAGCACTAATGGGCCTTTGCTTAATACATTATAGCTTGCGGGATTTAAAGGCCAATAAGGCTCTTTTGACTAACTCATAAGACCACACGGGCCATTTAAAAAAACATGATGGCTGAAAGCTTATCTTCCAGAGTGGTCCCCAGTCTTGACATGAAGCTATCAAGACATGCAACACCACTAGCTCCATGGCCGAAGAAGTAGGATGGGGGTTAAGAAATTAGCTTGGCCTCTCGTAGAAGCGTAGGAAGAAATGTTGCTACTGATTCATGAAGACAGATAAGAGAACAATTGCTCTTCTTATCCAATGTTTTTGGGTCTTGGGGATACATGTGTAGCCCTAAGGCATTAAGAAATGAATCCTCATCATGGATGAGAAATCGGGGTCACGGCAGGAATTAACTGAGGGGTGTGATGCTTTAGGCAGTTAAAGCCCGGCAGACCTGGACGTGCTCCATGAAATCAAACTTTTTAAGGGATGCAGTGTGAACTCTTGGGGCCAAAAAATTAAAATAACCTGTCCTTTGTGTTACAATAACAGTTATGCTTTCTTCTTTCTCCTTCTTAGTGCACACATATTTACATGTGCACTGCCCTTTTAAACTGTAAATACTGAGCAGTTCTCAGAGGACAATGTCTGGAAAGGTTTCCTGCTATTGCCAGAAGAAACAAATGTCTTATATGAGAGATATTGGCCGGGGGGAGAGAAGGGGCTTGGTTTTGGATTGGGTTCTGAACATCTTTTCTCTCCCCTCCTCCCACTCCCTTTTTCTTCTCTGATTCACAAGGAAACCACAAAGCAAACTTAAGACTGAATGAGACTTGTTTTTGTGAATGTTCTGGCTTTCTTTTAGGACATTCACTTCCACCCCCACTAGCCTAAATCTCCTCCATTTATACCAGCCCAATACATTCAGCAAACTTCCACAAGTGTAAACACAACTGAAGTCTGGCCTGGTATTTAATTACCATTGTACAAGTCACTGGAAGTTACACTGATGTACAAAGGCATATTTTCATGCTCTCATTTGGTCCAATGCTGTTTAATTTGGTTTAACTTAAACTTTTCAAACTCTTTAAACACACTGACCTTTGCGTGAGGACAGACTTACATGACCAAAAGCCCAGAGTTACCCAGTACTTTTAGCTGCACAGTAGATGGAGTGCATCCCTCTGCCTCTCCAGACACCTATTCCGAAAGGCAATTAGCAAGACACCTATGCGACCCTCCACTTGCCTATCTTGCCATCACCACATCATTAGAAGGCTCTACTCTGCTGCAGTGCAAAATCCAGCAGAGCTAGCTAAAATTACCTTTGTTGCTGTTTTTATGAGATATTTTATATACTTCAGCCTGTGCCTACTTGAAGTTGGGATTTAAGGTATTTTTAAAAACATCACAAGCCACCCATGTATTTCTGTAGGCACTTAAGTGCCTTTAAAATTCCAGCCTTGGATCATCAGCTCTAAAATGAGGTTAATTCTCTAACGAAGAATTGTAGGAAGAACTCTGTTAATGCTTATTTACAAGGTCTGGATAATACAGCAATGAACTAATTTGACAGCAAAGGCTGAAGAAACTTCTGAAAAGCACTGGATATAGCTGATGTGTTTTAACGAACGCTTCCTTTCCCTGTGAAACAGGTTCTCCTGCTCAGGGTTGGGTTGGAGTGATTACACATCAAAGGCTTTGCTTTTGCAATCACTAGGGCCAAGAGCTAACTCGCTAACTCACTGCTCCGCAGCCTGGGATGGCACAGAATTTGGAAAGTGGGACATGCAATGCAGAGCTGCCTGGGAAATTTCTGTAGAAAAAAACATTTTTCCTGAAAGAATGCCTTTAGCATTGGGAAGTGCTGATTTATCACAGCGAAACATTTCATGGGATGGTGTTGAGACTGGGAATATTCCATTCTGGTAGGGAAAGATGGACCAATATGTTCTGCTTCCGCCACTTTGAACCTGAGCTCCCTTGACTTCTAAGGTTCATATTAAGATCTGAACCCAGCTGGAAATGGAACGACAGTTTCCAAATGAAAAATTACTTTAGAATTTCATATCACGGGAGCTTCTTGGACCAATTTTTCAGCCCAATCCTCTTCTGAAATAAAAATTGGGAAAAAAAATCTACCGGAATTCCTGCAAACCTGCACTCCTAGCTCCTCACACAGCTCCAAAGAAAGCCCAGCCCTGCCCTGTGAATTGGCTCCGCATTGCAGCCTAACCTGTCGTACAAACGGGGCTAATGACTGATTTCTGTAATAAGAGCTGGCAAGCATAAGAAAGATTTCACACCCTTCCTCCCATGAATGGGGAAGAAGCATCCAATTAGGAACACTGCCTATACCTTAATCATTTCCTTTGTCTGCATGGTTATTAATATCTTTACATGACTAGTCAAGCCAGGGGCTATGTTTTTCTGTACTTGTTTTTGGCTACTACTTGATACATCCAGAAGCCACACCCATAGAAAAATAAGGAAAGAAAAGGATGCTGTTGTTGGCATTACTTGCAGTAGCAACTGCATTCTCCAAGCACACGGAAACCCCTATGTATTTGATATTATACAATGTCACAGAAAGAGACTGTCACAGCTCCAGTGAATCTAAGTAGATACGGCAGGAAAAGAGCAAGGGGAGTAAAGAGAGGCGCAGGAGAGGTAATGCGACCCAAAAAAGTCAAAACAAAAGGTCAATACCCAAACCAAGAATAGAATTGATCCACCTGATCCCTCATCCAGTGCTCCGCACTACCTGACAGATAAATATAACTCAAAACCTCTGTTAAAAAAATGAAAGGTAATCATCAAAAGGAAGCTGGAAGTAATATGTCTTGTAATAAGACTGGAAGTTGGGAAGAAGGCCAGATGTTCTCAAGCCTGCAGCTGGTCCACAATGGACCCAACAATAAGCATGCACACACAATGTGGAATGGTTCAGGCAATGCTGGGAAGAAGCCCACTGCCTGCCTACCTTGCGCCTAGCACATCTGCATTTTGGCTTTTAAGTAAGAATACAAGGGAACAGGAGAAAAGCCAAAGGTGGGAGGAATTGCCAACCCCTCCGTAAATTCAGATGATAGCACTGCATTGTCCTCACTTTGGAAAGCAGATAGCATTTAACTACATGCTTGCAAGTCCTTGCTGACCACTGAGCTCTCTTCTCTGCTGATAGAGCAACAACAGGAGCCAAAACACTCCAGATGTTGGCACTAATCCTGCAGACAGGGATTCCTAGTTCATTGTGCGACACATCTTGGCCCACTTGGGCTCTCAACTGTCCAAGCACCTGGAACAGAACGATGTCACCCCTGGCAGTGCAGCTGACTCCTCAGACAGGCGTCCCCAAGCAGCAAATTCACAGCAGCTCTAAGATGCTCTGCACAGTCACTCACATCCTCCCCTCGGAGAGAGAGCTTAATAAGAGTCATGCTATTTATATCAGCCATGATTTAAGTGAACATCTCCGTCCACTGGAATGGAGATTCAACTGCTTCTGATTTAATTAATGAAGGCCTCATTTGCTCTGTGAAGCAGGACCACTGCCTATCAGTACATTGTTTATAAAGGCCTTTTCTTCCACGCATGAGGATTTCTGTTCTGAAAATTCTGTTACAGACTCACGCAGCAGATTAACAAAGAAAATATTTTACCATGTGCCTTGTTCAAAGAGAGGAAGCATAACTGCACTACGTTAAATAAAACTGTATCTGCGTTCAGCTAATACAAGCCGCTGGCAAGATGTAACTGCAAGCTGGATACCCACCTGTAGTGCTAACCACTACGGCCATCCAAGAGTGGTCCACAGGCTAATCACGTGCCAGGCCAAGGATGCTCTTCAGACAGACACGGCTACCTGGCACACTTTTGGGCTGTACTTAGCATGGTGAGTGGTGGGAAGGGAAGAGTTTATGGCCTCTAGTAGCAGGCAGGTTGTGTTTAAAGACCCTGACCCATGGACAACTCATTGAGAAGTCTATGAAGGCCCCCGTTGGCAAGTATTCCCCACGTTTGCCCAAAAGGCAGGGAGCCCAAGAGGTCTGACAGACAGAGGTAGGTAATGGTGGAAGTCTTGTCAGCGTCCTCCGCACAGCCGACATCCTCCCACTGCAAAGGGAAGATGAGAATGCAGAGCCCTGAATGAGATGCCCTTGGAAGAACCAAGCCAAGGAGACAGAGTTCATGTGGGGAGGAGTGCCTGGGTTTGATTTGAGGCTGAGTCAAGGCCAAGCCACAGCCCTGGATTCTCGATCACTGAGATCACACAAGCCTGACTTGGAAAACAACTGACAAAAACCTCCTCAGAACTGGTGACTGTGACACACCAACGAAACCAAAAGGCACAAAATTCAGCCTTCCACCCAAACCAGAACCAAAGGGGCTCTGGTGTCGCAGTTCGTACCCTGAACCATCTCACAGGCTAAGGCTCTGACAGGACTTTGCCTCCATCCTGGACACAGGGATGATCCAATGGCACTACAAACCCACCACATGTTGCTGGAGGATATGCAGGAATAACACACAGTATTCTGGTTTCTGTGTTCTTTATCTTCACATTTCTAAGGCTCCCTTTGTGCAGTGACTAGTTTATTCTCAGATCTGCAGCCGAAGGGAAGGCTCACTCTGCTTGCTTGCCAAGTCTTAACCACAGCCTTTGCTCTATTTTGTGGAAGGTTTCTGCACATTCAGATTGTCTAAAAGAAAAATCATCTGCAATAAGAAATAGATGGCTGCTCTTTGTATTTGATAGCACCCATGTCTCTGCTATTGCTAGATGGGAACAATGGCTGCAATGATTTCTGCCTGGTCTGTGGCTGGCTGTGCTTTCAGCACTGGTCTGTCACCACAGGGTAGTTCTGATCCTTCCCAAAGCTTTGCTATCAGCCTGCAAACCTCCACAGAAACCAAGACCTGTTGCTGCTAATCTCTGTTTCCCTTTCTGCTCCGAAGTGACAAAGCAGAACGCTACTCCTGCCTCGCATTCCTCCAAGCCCACAGGAAACCATAAATCAGAAGAAAAGCATAACATCCAGAGAGAACTTGGAAAAGGCCAAACACTAGGACCGGCTGAGGGGCTGGGGAAAGGGAGCAGGGAACCAATAAAACCAGCTACAAGGTGAGCACTAACCCACACCTGCACCTTGGCTGCGAGAGGTCCTGCTCCAAAGGTGGAGGGAAATTGAGCGTCAGGGCAGCTAAAAGTCTTCCCCTGTTTCAAGGGAATACATATATACATGTATATCTATATTCTTCGTTGCCTTCCAGCCCCCCCTCCAGCCTGTTCTGTAATTAAATAATAATAATTAAAAAACTTTTAGCAGGAGAGGGTTAAACCTCCCCAAGTGTCACCCTGGGCAGAGCTCTCAGCTGGCTTCAGCTGTACGTAGGGACCCTGCTAGGAGACAGGCCACCAGCAGCAGGGAAGGTTTGCTGTGGAGTGGGGGAAGAAGCTGAGAAGAGTTTGTGTTTGGAGGGAAGTGAGCGAGTAGTGCTTGGTCTGTGAGGTGCCAGCCTTGTTTGGCTCTTCATAGAATCACAGAATGTGTTGGGTTGGAAAGGATATCTCGTCCCACCCCCCTGCAGGGAGCAGGGACATCTGTAACTAGATCAGGTCGCTCAGAGCCTCATCCAGCCTGGCCTTGAATGTCTCCAGGGATGGGGCCTCCCCCAGCTCTCTGGGCAGCCTGGGCCAGTGTCTCACCACCCTCAGTGTAAAGAACTTCTTCCTGATGTCTCATCTAAACCTGCCCTGCTCTAGTTTAAACCATTGCCCCTCGTCCTATGGCTACCTGCCCTTGCAAACAGCCCCTCCCCAGCTTTCTTGTAGGCCCCCTTCAGGGACTAGAAGGGGCTCTAAGGTCTCCCTGGAGCCTTCTCTTCTCCAGGCTGAACGCCCCCACCTCTCTCAGCCTGTCATAGCAGAGGTGCTCCAGCCGTCTGATCATCTTCATGGCCTCTTCTGGCCCCGCTCCAACAGATCCATGTCCTTCTTGTGCTGAGGGCTCCAGAGCTGGACACAGAGCTCCAGGTGGGGTCCCACAAGAGCAGAGTAGAGGGAGAGAATCACCTCTCGCGATCTGCTGGCCACGGTTCTTTTCATGCAGCCCAGCTCTTGAAGCCCAAAGTTTGGAGTGCCCCAAAGCAACCGAGCAAGGACAGTGTGACCTGCTGCCATTGGCCTCAAGGAGACCAAGCTTACTTGTTTGGCTAACACAGGGAACTGCGGTTGGTTCAGTTTTGCTCTGCAGAGAGTCTGTTACAGCTCTGCATCCTCAGCGTGACCAACCTCATCTCTGCAGCCAGGTAATGCCTTAAGTCTCCCTGGCTTTGTGATAGGACCTGCTCTACCTTCCTCCCATCAACCTTGAGGGCTGCAGTTTGGGCTGAAGCACTTCTTTGTGGTTGAACACAGCAAGGATCTGCTTCATTTAGAGGTGACTCGTCATTCTGGTCAAAACAGCTGAGATTTACTCTGGCCCAGATAAATCTATTTATAATAAGTGTTATGCTAATTCCATACGCCAGTCTGATCCACTTGTACTCACTGGAGCAATAATGCTTTCTGCTACCTTTGCTTTTTAACTGCTTTTGTGCAGCCAGCAGTCGTTTTGTTCTCCCATCATCAGCTCTTACTCTAAGGTAGATGTGTGCTTCCCCTCGCCTCCCCTTTCAGTGATCCATACAGCACTCCATTTCCTGCAGCCCTGCTGATCTGCCGGTGGGAACTGCTGGCTCAATCCGAGATCTACACTATGTTTTGAGTAAGTGGGAGAAACCTAGGTAAAAACAGATTACGCAAGTACTTTTAAAGCCACTCACGTTTAAGTCACTGTAAAAAAACCCCGAATTGCTTTTATTACCATATCTGAGGCTCATATTATGTTTTGTAAAGAGTAATTCATTTACTGTCACTCTTGTGAACTATGGAGTGTGGAGGGGATTTTACTCATCATTAAAATGCGTCTGTCTTTGGGATAAACTGTACCAATTGCTTAATGCAGAAATGGCAATACAAGAGCTGTTTTTAGTGGTTTGAGTCTCCTATTTTTGTTCTAGGATAATGGAATAAGCTGTGTTTCTAATCTTGACTAAAATCTCTCTACAGATGGCTATAAGCATGATGCAGATACGGAAGACAGTGCCAATGCTTTTTGATCCTGGGAGCACGAGAGAGTTTTCCGCAGTAAAAAACTGAGGTAGAAGAGCAGAAGCTCTGATGATATAAGTGACACTGAAATGATTCTGAGACGTGGCGTCCTCATCTCTCTCCTCGTTGTTTTATTCTTTTTTTTTTTTAAAGGCTCCACTGAAAAATTTCTTTTCCCTTTTTGAGCCCAATGATTGCTCAGACACTTGAACTTGTCATCAAATCTATCAGCTTCAGCTCCTTTCCTGCTATAGAAATACAAGTAGCTATCAGCCTCAACTCTTCACTCTTTCTGAAGTCCCAGTGGACAGTACAGTTAGATATTGAGAAGATTGCTGGCTTGTCTTCCTGCAAGATGGGGTTTGGATTACTGGTTTGCTAAGAGCAAGCTTGTAGAGCCAGCAAGTGACTTCAGCTTGCTGTTCCACTGTTAAGAGCAGTCAGAGGTGGTCTCAGCAAGCTTCTGAGTGCTACGAGAACCTCCAAGAAGATAAACAATTAAAATACGGAAAGTACATCAAGACATGAAAAACAGATTGCCCAAATCTGGTTTTCACTGGTACATGAATACAGATGTTTTCCTGGTATTTGGAGTTCTGTTTTCTCATGTTTTTCATGGAGGCTAGATGTAGCCCTAAAACCATTTCCAGTATGTCTTCTCATGGGCGAAGAGATTCTGTGCCTAGACTTAAGTTAGCTCTAGCTTTGGTAACAGTGTTTATAACATTTTGCATGTTTTGCACAGCTACAGAAATATCCAAGTCTTTGTCTGAAATGTGCTAAATGTCAGTTTATGGCTCTCATCCTTCTACTGAGAGGCTGGAGGTGTATGTTTAGACAGAGTTTTGAAGCAAGATGAATAAGACTTCATATTTTGGTTGCGTGGTATTCCATTGACTTTAAATCAGTACATTGATACTTAGCAAAAACTGAAACCACTCTTCAGGAGACATACAATGACAGATACGGCTTTTATGCATTCTGCTATATACATACACAAGTACAGGCTTTTTCCAGTGTTGCTTCTCATGTATATTCAAACTATAAAAAAGCCCACTGAAATTTATTAAAGTATTTGAGTTTACCAAGTACTTTCCCATACACTGAATTCTCCATCACTACTTTCTGATAGCTAGCCTGAGCTCCTGTAGAAGCAAGGCACTAAGCAACCTCATCTAGCTGGACCTGCTTTGAGAAGGGCATTGGATTAGATGACCTCCAGAGGTCTCTTCCAACCTAAATTACTCTAGGATTTAATGGCTTAAAGATTAAATCCTTCCTTAGCTCTTTTAATGCACTCCTTATGTAATGTATCTCATGATAACAGGTTTTCCCCAGCTTTCTCTGCTCCACAGCCAAATGTTCAAGGAGACAATAGCAACTTGAGCATCTGGATCTCTCACCGTCCAACCCGGACTGATCTGCAGGTCATACCGTGTACATAAAGCGGGGAGGAAATGCTGTACAGAAGGCAGTTCACTTTTCACCGCTCATCATTACAGCCTAGGGGGGAAATTCTGACAGAAGTTGCAGCAAACTATTTCCTACTTCTGCCCATAGTACTTGAGCAGCTTCTCAAACCTTGAGAGAAAAGGGAAGCGGCCCAATAACGTCATAGTAATGTTAATCTTCCAATGCTGCTATTTCAGTGTGTGTGGAAAGGAAAATCCCATTAGAAAACTGACTTGGTGAGGACATGTAGATCAGGTCAAGAAATAATACTGAAGTAGACTGCTTCCCTAGGGTAGCGTCTCTTCTCTACACAGCCCTCTTGGTGCTTTCATATTAGCAGTATGCAGATGTCTGTGCAAACTATGGTAAAACCAGTAAGGAACATCAGCTTCTCAGGGAGTCTACAGTCTGACTGATGGTAAATCAGATAGTTGACTTTCAAATGGCACCATCCTAAGTGCAAAAGGGGTTCTCCGCTTGCCAGAGCAGTCAGGACTAGCTATTTCTTGTTCAACGTTGTTCTTGTCCCCTTCAGTTCACTGAAAGTAATTTCTCAGCTAAAGTTCTGAGCTGAGCACCTCAAAGTGATGGATTCTCCATGCGGACCATTTCATGGGCCAGCCATGTGCGCTAATGCTGATGAATTGGCACAGCAACTGACAAAGATCATCTGGTAACTACCACATCGCAACTTCCAGCTTTAGCTCATCAGAGCATAGCACTATTTCTGCTGATAGCCAGTAATTTCTCTGGTTATCAAACTGAATGGATCTCTACCTTCCTTTCTGTTCTGAGTATCTGTTTTGCAGAAGAATGACACAGCTGCAAGATTCACTGTCTCTGATTCAACGTGCAGTACATCTCAGTTCTACACTTCTAATACGCTTTGAGAAAAGTCCAGGAAGAGATACAGCTCTCTGCATCTGAAATCTGCGTGGACAACTGCACTCCCGCTGCTCAGTGTTCCCCAGGCCTCTCTAAGCATCACACTGTGCAGTTCAGTTCCTGCAATGTCGCTCAGAAGAAGGATGCAAGAGAGGGCGATGAGTTCTGGAGAAGAAAATACCACCCAGAGACTCATCCTGAGCAAACTAGGTGACACCACAGCACGCCTGTCAGTCCAACTGCACTGTGCAGGCAGAAGATGACTTCTCCTGAACCAGATTTCTGGCTCTTGCTTTTTGCTGGCCTGGGCCTGCTGTGTCTCCCACAGAGAGAGGTAACGTGCCTTATTTGACCCTCTCGAGTTAGCTGATCCATCTGGCAAGTTCCACAAACAGGACCCCAGTGAGACACATGCCCAGAAACAGGCATGCTAATGACCAAACATTCCCCATCCTCAAGACTTCATCAGGTGTGTCATTTGCCCTTTCCCACGAGTAATACTTTTTCCGTCCTAGACACTTTGATCCAGCTTGCTAAGCGGCTTTAGAGCAGGGCTTGCTTGTCTGCTCATCAGAAAGCATTTCCCTTCGTGGGTCGCAAGGACCGAGCTTTTGCAGTGGCAATATGGAAACTGCACAGCAAGGAATGAATACAGGAATACTCTTTTCTGAGCTGAAAAAAGAAACATGTGGCCATGCAACTCCTCAGATGATATTTATTTGCTTTCTTTTACAAGCAAAATGGATTTATCAAAAAACTTGTATCAAACAGTTCTGTCTTCTCCCCAAGTGAACTCAGCGGCATCCGTTTACCAACAGGGCTGGACAAGTTCCAGCAGGTTTTGTTGAGACTTCCCCTAGTCCATAGTTTAGCTCAATCCACCCTCCCCCAGCAGGGATCTCTTTCAGCACTAAATGCTCCTTGTTTCTTTTTTCTCTCCCTCCCCTGGGCCTTGGCTCAGAACTGGAGCTCCCCAACCTCTATGCTCCCTTTGTCTCTGTCTGAAAGGCTTTTCCTGTGTCGCGTCCTGCCAAACTCAGCGAAGGTCTTGCCCTCGCTGGCAGCAGAAGTGCTGGAAGTGCGGACTGACCAGGGGGCAATAAGGGAGGGTCCTTGCCCCTTCCTTTGCCCTGGGAGACTTGGGTGTCGCTTGCACCCTCACAGAGGTGCCAAATATTTTTTGCTGTGTCCCAGTGCCACAAAACAACTTTTTTTTCTCCTGTAGTTTACTGATACCCTTAATAACAAAACCCTTTCCGAAAGGGATGAGAGCTTATGGCTGTGCTACTTCAGCTGGTGCTGTATGGAAGCTTGCTGGGGGGAGGATGAATAAGTGTCCTAGACACTACTCATCCCTTGCTTTTATTTATTGCTCTCAAGGGTTGGGCATGGTCCCATTTTTCTAGCTCTGACTTCCTCTTACAGCTCTCCAGAGGGAACAGAACTGTTGTGATGTGGCTGGGGTTGGGGAATTAATTCTCATATAAAGGATTAGTATCTCAATCGTCAAGCTTTAGAAAAGGACATTCTTCTGAGTGCAGCTTGTAGGACTTTTACCAGCTACAGCTTGCAGGACTTTTACCAGCTACAGCTTGCTTATCTGCTCTCTGTAGCCTTATGATGGATCGTCACATCAATTTGAGCTAGTAAATCATCCTTGCAGGATGAACCTTACTGTCCTGCTGCATACCCGATGTTATCTTGGACTCATACAAGGAGGAAATTCCGAAGCTCACACAAAAAGCCAAAATGTTGGGAGTAGAGGGAATCACTGGGCAGGAAACAGGGACCAGTGAGTGCTACTTGGGAGTAAAAATTAATACATCCTCTGTTCTGAGTGATGTGGCCCAGGCAAGGGAGAACAAAGTTGGCATTGTAGTAACCGGGCCTCAGCAGCAGAAAAAGAATTGAAGCACAAAGTCAGGGGTCAGAACAACAGGGTTCAGCACTGTAGGATTCACAGATATTCATCCTTCATGCTGAAAATTTAGCTAGAAACCTCCACTTCATCTTGATTTCTTGGCATCTCACACATCTCATCTGAACCCACACAGTTCAGGTAAAAGAGATGTATGAAGTACTAAACTATGAATATTCGTGGTGAACACAAGCAAAGATTAAAGTCCATGAGGCTAGATGCTATAGCATTTTGACTTCTGAGAGAGCCTTTTCCCATTCCATCTACATATATATCAGCTTGGAGTTTTCCAGTGTCTCAGTCCTGTTTACTAGTTTGGCATCATCCCGTAGTTTTCTGCATTACCTCTGAATTCAGATGAGTCAGTGGCACATCAAGAGCTTGTGTTATTCCAAACTCCTAAACTCAATCTGGCACAACCAGTTTTATTGCACTCTTTGAACACTTAAGGCTGGTGTCTTTCTACAAATGTCAGCTTGCTGCCTTCTCTTCCTCCAACCTTCAGGTAGGCTGTTCTCTGCAAATCTGAGAGCACCATCTGAAGTGCCAGCCTCCAGCTGGTGGAGAAAAGAAAAGCCGGGAAGTGTGTGGGAAGAGAAGTGTGGGGGAAGTGTGGAGAAGGGAAGTGTGGGGAAATGTGGGGGGAAGTGTGGAGAAGGGAAGGGAAGGGAAGCGTGGGGAAGGGAAGCGTGGGGAAGGGAAGGGAAGCGTGGGGAAGGGAAGGGAAGGGAAGGGAAGGGAAGGGAAGGGAAGGGAAGGGAAGGGAAGGGAAGGGAAGGGAAGGGAAGGGAAGGGAAGGGAAGGGAAGGGAAGGGAAGGGAAGGGAAGGGAAGGGAAGGGAAGGGAAGGGAAGGGAAGGGAAGGGAAGGGAAGGGAAGGGAAGGGAAGGGAAGGGAAGGGAAGGGAAGGGAAGGGAAGGGAAGGGAAGGGAAGGGAAGGGAAGGGAAGGGAAGGGAAGGGAAGGGAAGGGAAGGGAAGGGAAGGGAAGGGAAGGGAAGGGAAGGGAAGGGAAGGGAAGGGAAGGGAAGGGAAGGAGGGAAGGGGGCCTCTTGCAATGTCAGTGCTATCACAGTGGCTGTTTCCTACATCCTGGAGTGAGGTCACAGTGCAGGGACAAATCCATACTTCCTGCCAAAAACTGGGTTTATCAGAGAGAACAAAGGGGTGATATTCTGAAAAGAAACTGAGCTGTGGGAAACAGCATTGTTTCACTGAGCTAGATGGAGCAGGAACAACTGACGTGCTTAAACAGCAATTCTTCAAAATAGTCATGGAGATTTCTGCGTTACCCCAATAATGCGAATGTAGCAGGACCATGCTGATGTTTAAGCTGGTATTCTTCTCAAGTGCATGGGCGTCAAACGGCCTCAAAACAAGCCACAAGTGTGTACACTTTCATAACCTAACTTTTCTTTGTTGTAGGAGTACAGAAAAATCTCTTTTAGCTGCTCTCTATGTCCATGGAGATACTCTATTGTAGCTATATAAGCAGACCACGTCTGTAAAATCTACACAAGTAGTATACTGTATTTTCAGCCCAACGGTCAGAGATTTAGCAGACAAAACCGTATGTCAGTCTCCTCTATGTACTGTTAAATAAAGACTGGCGCAGCTGCTTGGGTGCTGAGAAAGGGCTAGAAGCTGTACGTCTGTACCTGTGCATCTGAATGCGTGTGCGTGCAGGCCATACAGCTACATTTTATTCCCATAAAATATCCTCTTGCCTTACCAACAGGCAGATGTATCCAACCCTTGGAAACGCTGCACGTGCACATATGCATTTACACACATGTTCACACGTGCTGTTTCTATTAGCAGTAGCATTTAATAAAGAGTATGGAAATTATTAAGCCTTGCTGCAGCGTGATGAAGCAGACTGGGTATGCAGAGAACGGATTATCTTACTCACTGATATTATATAATCTGTTTAGACTGTGCCACTTTATGCTTATTTAAGGAATGAATGAGCACTTCACTCTGGGATGTGCCACCCCTGAGTTCTGACATCATCCCTTTAATCCACTGTAATGAATATACCGCTTTGCTTTTTCGCCAGTCCCTCGCTATATCCAGTAAAAGTTCTGTACCAGAACGATTACTCTCAGAGACCACATATATGTGTGTGCGATTCCACAGTGAATTAAGTGATGGTTAACTATATCAGAGCAACAGAATGTTCTCCGCCTCCCTCAAGAGGAGACCTGGCATATAAGCAAAGTAAACTTCTGCAGATAAGGTGAAGCAAGACAAGAATGGAACGTGTGTGTGGGCACACTCCTCTGTAAATGTACCACACTGCCTTTGGTTAACCTTGTATTCAGTGGATTGGTATGGGCTGTTAAGAACACATACAACTTTTCCGTGAAATTTTTCTGGTCCTTTGTTCCTTCCTATAAATCAAAATCTCTGAAATGAACTCCCTTCTTTACAAAATGAGAGGCCAGAGGAGACAGCAAAATGCAAAAATAAAAAGGTCTGTAGATGCACTGCTTTAAAACAAACACTCTCCAGTGAGCCAAAACATGTACCCCACCAAGCGAACATTTTGCCAAGAGGTTTGTGGAGAAGTAATTATCTTGCCTCATTTTCTTCTTTTGGGAGCAGTGGCTGACAGGAGAAAGCAGCTCCTGCAGCAACATGTGTGGCTTACTCACTACTACTTTGACCTGTGTTGGTATTGTCTCACCTGGTTTGTCAGGGCAGATACATGCATGCCTACGCGCTGTTCAGATGCACGGGACTGGTGGAAAAGCCAGTTTCCTCACCACCAAGCAGGAAGAAACACATAAAGACTCTTCTCTAAGCCTTCTAGAGGAACAGAGTCTCCAGCATGCCCTATACTCTTTTCTAATCTGCTGCAATAGAAGTAGAAACACTTTTCCCTTTCTGCTAGCAGCTCGCCCAACAATGGGCAGAACATTAGGCATGATGCTTTTCCCTTGCTGGTACCTGGCCAGCCACGATGGGTGTTGTGACTGTAGTTGCGGGCAGCTCCTTCTGGGCTGAGGGCCAGTCTGGCTGCAGCTAGGCATGGATGCAGTGGAGATGCAGGAAATCAGCCTCCACCCTCCTTGCAGTCCACAGGAATAATTGTTCAGTATCCCAGTTCTGCTCTTTATCCTACTGGGTCCGACAGGGAGGAAGGCTGGCAGCTTACATTCTAGCTGCTCTGTACTGGGGAGTAGAGACACAATTCAGCTCCATGCAGCCCAGAAGATCTACACATCTCCCTGGGGCTGCGATTAACCCATGTCGTCCATCTCCTTGGACCGAGGCGTACAGCTCCCGAGCGCTCCAACATACTCCATGCTGGGAATTCTGCAGCTTAAATTGCTTGTCTTGCCCATTGCAAGATTTTAACAGAGCAGGCTCTGCAGTGCCTCAGAGAAGATAAAGAAGCAATTAGAAAGCTACTGGCAGGTAAAAATCTCAGCCTTCCATACTGGCCATAATGCCTGCTTCCCCCTCTCCCTCCAAGTCTGCAATTGCTGGTCAAAAAGGGAACAAATTCTGCCCTTAGTTCCTCTTCCTTTCCCCACGGGAAAAGTTAGCATGGAATCATGTTAGCACAGAGACGAATCTACTATCCTTTTTCTTTTTTTAACTTACTTTCCTCCAGCCCCATTTTTAAAGCAAGCTTAACATTAGCCACAATTAATTATGGGAAGAGTTAACAACCTGTGTGCATAACGTCTGAAATCAGAATACAGCCCTGATGCAGAGGAGAACTGCAAGCAAACAAGCAAGCAAGCACTCTTGGCTCCAGGGAAACATTCTGTCCCGTCCCCAGATTCATCCAAACTTGGACTGCAGAGCTCTGTTTCTAGGGCTCTTTTCTTTATCCCAGATAACCGGACTTAGAAAGCTAGCAGTAGCCTGGTTTTTCAAGCAAAGCCGGTGCTTAGGAAGCCAGAGAAACTCATGGTTCCACTGGCCGTTCTGCTGAAAAAAAAAAAAATACTGTGGCTGAAATTTCATAGTGTTATGGAAGCCAGTTTTAAAGGGACCATCGCCGTTTCAGAAAAGCTTGGCATTCCAAAGCTCTTGTGCTTGCTTTTCATTCTTCCCTCCCATCCCTTCTCTTCCACTGCCCCTTGAGAACTGAGCAGTTCAGGACGCTTGGTGTCCAGGCTGTGCAGGGTTAGCAGTTTCAGGTAGCTTTTAGGTGCAAGAATGAACATAAACTTATTTAGCAATGGCTACAGGAAATTGCTAGGTGGTGGGGAAACTGGCTCTGTCACCAGCCCCATGTATCCGAACAGGGGCTAGGCACACGTGTTTGTCCGGACAAACTCTGTGAGACAGTAGGGACACAGCCTGAGGACAGCATGGATGCAGCTGAGGGACAGCTGCACCTGGACCCAAAGTCGCTCTCGTAGCTCTGATTACAGATCTCAGCCTTCATGTGTTCCTAACCCCAAATAATCCAGTGCACGCGTTTTCCATCCTGAGTTCATCTGTTACCCTGTTGAGCCCTAATACCAGACTGAAAGTCTTCAGCCTCTTCATATCCACTATGTGACTCGAATAGGGTCTCCCAACTCACTGAGCCAGTAACCCCAGAATATGTGCCCTACAAATCAGAAAATACTGTTTAACAGGCAAAAGGGACTTGTAAAATCCCCCAGCGAGGGTTTAACTAACTCAGGAGTTGTAGCGGAATTTACAACGCCCTGATCTGTGCATCAGCAGATGAGACAGTGCTTTACTCCTTGTCCAGTGATTATAGGTCAGAGCCCTACTGACAGCGCAAAACTTTGCAAAAGCACCCAGATTAACAGAGGCGATGTCACTGATAACGTTGATAACGTGCAACAAGCTCCCATCTCAGGCTGTCTGGCACAGGGGAGGCCAGCCAGGGAAACCTGCCAGACACACAGTCCAAGCTCCTCCAGGCAAAGGATTCTCCACCATGCTGTCGCATCCCTCCTCCCTGACCAGCCTGCAGAGCAGCCTTGATGCTGCCGCTGAGATCAGGAAAACCCAGCCTGACTCCAGGAGTCTGCACTGCATTCCTGTCTCTGGGAGGCATAAGGAAATGAAGATAAATGGATGGCTTCCCTCACACAGGCTGGAAGAGGTCCCCAGTGTGCGCAGCAGCAGTACGTTGCCCTCCTTCCTAGCCCTCCTCCGCTCGGAGCCCACTGCTGGAACCCCATACTTCCCTACCTAAAGGGATCACCAGAAAATAATGATTAATCAATCAATCAGTGCTGATGGCATCATGCTACAGAAGGTCCTTTGTCATCAAAAACATTATTTCACAGGCTTTTGACTCAGATACACAGTGTGACCCTTCCACCCTGTCCCTCTCCCCAGGCTAGGGAAAATGAACCAGAGGGGCTGTTGAAATGAACACATGGGACTTTCCTCAGTTGCACAATCGCCGAGTGCCCAAGCAAGCAGTAGCCCTCAGCCCCTGGACTCCCTGGACTCGAGCTAGCAGAGAGCCTGAGTTCCCTTCAGATGAAGGCTCAACACCATTGTTTCCCATCACCTCCACGAAACCGGCCTGGTGGCACCTCTCCAGCTTCCTGAGCTCCAGCAGTGTGAGTGACAACGGACTCTGACTTATCCCTAGAATGCAAAGCTCGCTGGCTTTGCAGTAACACACATTTCAACAGGAGCCTGTCTGGAGTCCACGTGAATGAGGCTACGCCAAATAATGTTTCATTGAACTCTTACTCTACGTGCTCACTTGGCCACACCGCAGCTCTTCGAGGACCAGGGTTGCAGTCCAGAGACACCGCATGGTGCCAAGACAACCAGCAAACGCAATTATCAAGACATGTGGCACTCTCCGAGGAGGAATGGATGACTATCCCACAGAAAATTACAATAGCACAGATAAGCCAGCATCAGCATCTCTCAGCCGCATTGCTTCTGGGTCTAATTACCCTCTTCCACCACAGGGTTATTGTGCTTTTCTTTTTATTCCTTTTAGCAAGCTTTGTCATCTAACTTCCAACCCTCTTACATTCTTTACTACAGCTATAAGACTAGCAACTAAGAAAACCCTGATCTTGGTATTTTCAGTGGCTTTTGGCCACCCTAACAGGACAAGGTCTACGGTTCCTCGTGGTGTTGGCCTCTGGAAGGCTTTGAGGGAAAGCAGTCCAGACTCTCAGCCAGAGTTTTACACTTTGCAAAACTTCTCCTGCAAAATCATTCAGGTTGAACAGCTTTCTCCTTACGCTTATCTCTTGGCAGCCAGAAGGTGAGCCCGGAGAGAGAGGAATGTCAGAAAACTATTGCTGACAAAAGAAGTGATTTTCACCTCTGTGTAGCCACACACATCCCACCCAGCAGAAGACAACAGAGAGGAACAGATACTGAAAACAAAAGCAAGCAACTTCCAACTCAGAAACTGATTTGTTAGACGACTAGAAACATTTCAATGTTTGCAGATGCTCTTACAGGGTACACACTATTACAAAGCAAGGTGTGTCACAGGAGTGTTATTCCAGTAATAAGGTCAATCGTCAAATTACGAAATATCAAAATTTCCCTTGTCCGTGTGCTACAGCCTGAAATTTATGAGGTATAGCTCCCATGGGCCTGAGAGATTGTATTTCAGAGTTTAATATCATACACTGCAAACTCACAGCTTTTAAGTCTGGGCAGTTTTACCTTGGGAAAAAAAAGAATTTAAAAATCCTTTTCTGGTTTGGAGTGTTGGGGTGGATCACTGGGGTTTTAGCTTCAGAGCCTTGGCCCTTTGGGATACCCTGCTTACGCAGTTCACAATTCAAAGTTACTAAGGAAACTGCTTGCCAAAAATTTGGCATAAAATACCATTTATGAAGCCAAGCCAGAGATCTCAAGCCAGTTGTCACCCAGTCAGTTCTCTCATACCAGGGGATTTCCCCTGACTACACGTTGAATAAATACCTTCAGATCTGCCCACAGTAATGCAGGCTGAAGGGCTGCAGCTTTTTCCTAAGTACTTCAGGGTTCACATGGGGGTTTTGATGACGGGGAACCTCAGATTAAGGGACGTCTGCTTCCATATATTTCTGTGATACCACCTACGGAGGAAAAAACCCTGTGCCGTGCGAGGGTCCTGCTGTGATCTGCTGTGAATGTGACTCATCTGATGCAAGAACAGCTGAAATGTAACGCATCCGCGATTGCAAAGGAGGCCCCTTGGGGTGAAGCTGTCACAACTACAGTCTCGGTATGTCACATCAGGCACAAACTGCCATAAATACGCATGGCGGGGGAAGAAGCACAACCCATTAGATGAGGGATGGACCCCACCATAAACTGTGCCCCAGTACAACCCCGGTAAAGGCCAGTTTGGTTCTGTATCACTGACTAGGGGTCACTTTAAAGGGATGCTGGAAGCCAGGAGAGGAAACCAAGCCTTCCTGCATTCGGAAAGCACCACGCTGACATATAGATATTTAGGGGCTGGGTGGACAGGACGGACTGCTGCAACTGGGATAGCATCTCATGGCTGGTGCTGAGAGGAAGTAACTATATGGTGACATCTTTGCTTTGACTTCTCCCCTTCCGTACTTCAGACTCTTTGACTTTAGGAGCGCAATGATAAAGAGGTAACAAATAGAATAAATAGATAAAGACTGGTATTATGATTGATATAGATAATATCATGCTGCTTTTGTGATAATATCTTCTCTCTCGTGCAACTAAACCAGCAAGTGATGGCGATTGCACTCACTAGTCTCTGATTCAAAAAGAAGCTCTCTGTGTAGGCGTATCTTCATGCAACTGCAATCGGCATCAGGGATCTTGCTTACATAAGAAGCCTTGTGTAACAAAAACCAATTTCAAACCAATGCACGTGCTCTTTTTGTTAAACTGATTTAGTTAAACAGATGAAGATTCCTTCTTTGGTCATTCTGGGTGTAAATTAAATTTGCTTTTAAGTAACTTAAGCTAATAAATTTGGCTTACCTCAAACTGCAGTGTCAATTGACACAAATCACACAGAAGCCACTATGGTTTTTTCTGCAGAGGCCTTCACTAACACATATTCACACAGCACGGATGCATTAAAACTGGTTTTACTAGCTTTAAACTTGTCTAATCAGACTTCGCAAGATCAGTTTGACTAAGGGTTTTAATACTTCCCATTCTGTTTGAAACACCCTAGTACAAGTTAGAAAATATTTTCTAAATGTACCTTTTTTTCACTTTCTTTTCCTCCGGCAAACGACAAAATTTTTTTCCTTGCATCTTTCATGGAGCTAGAATTACATGCCTGCATCTTTCTCTGCCTAATGAGAGCCGCAATAACGTGCCGACAGTGCTGCACGCTGCTAGAACAAACATCTCTGCCAATGTCCCTGGGTCACTGCCTGATGACGGTGCCGCTCCGGGGAGTTCTGCGAGCGTCTGAACTGCTGCGGCACAGCCAGCCAAGAGGCTGCGAGGCATGGGGGAGGTGAAGGTGGCACCCCTCAGATCTGGGCACGTACACGCTCTTGCATAGCCTACCCCTCAATTGCAGGTCTCCCTTTCCTGCTAAGCAGCACGGAGGTCCCTCGGTGGCCCGGGGCTTGGATGTCTATGGAGGGATGCTGTTAGCTGTCTGTTCCCTGAGGTCGTGGGAGCTGCAAGGGCTCCTCCTGAGAAGATTCCATCAGTCAAAGCACGGCACCTCCTGGCTCACCCCACCGACTCGCAGCCCGCTCTGTGGTGGGTAACCCTGACCTCACAACAAGCCTGATTAATAAGGTTAGTTAATAGCAACAACAACTACAATAGCAATGTTAGTTAGGGAAATAACCGCTGATTTCCCTCCCTTGTGGGAATTACCACAGAGGCATTTGGGGTTTTCTGTGACCCACGGTGTGCTACAGCCAGGTCCAACCTCTGCAATTTGTTCCTACTCTTCCCTCGTCCTCCTGATTGTTCCTAGAGTGCATTTACACCCAGAATGAGTAATGATGTCCCTACCCGCCCCTTAGGACCAAGCGAGTCTTCCCTGAGTGAGGAGGGAATAAAGGCAGGGGGGAAACCTTGGGGGCTGGCAGTATGCCCAAGGACTTCCATTTTGCAAGAAGGAGCCAAATTTATGCATCTAGCAGTGTCACTTAACAGATCTGCAAGGGTAAGGGCAGAAGAGAGTTCTTCTTTGCATCCCTCTAGACCACTGCCTTCCGTGACCGAGTGGAACAAGTCAGAAATGTGTTCCTAGATTTCCCAGACTCCTGCTAGCTAAAGAGAGGGCTCTGCATGGCAGGGAGATGAAAGCCGCATCTATTGGGGTTACATTCAAATGTGCTAGAACTGGTCTTTCAAGGTAATTATATTTGTTTACTGGAATTGAATATACATGTCTCTACAAGATGCCTTACAGAAATAAGGCTTATCTACCAATCTAAAGATCTATACATACTTAAGTAACAAAATTTTATTTTTAAAGTTTTCTTTGTAGCAACTGGTCCCTATAAAATAGGAAGCAATGATGGATTGACTGTATATTGAGTATTGATTTGGAGTGTTTTGACACGTAATTGGATTCGATTGCTACGGTAGACTAGTTTGGTAGCCTTATTATGGGATGCTTAATACAGTGCTTATGCCTGTGCAATATTTTGGGGAGTTTTATTTTTCTCCCTGTGTATAACAAACAGAAAGGAATTTGATTATCTCGAAGGCTCACTGTTGAGGGGAATAAGTCAATTGTAAAACATGGCCCAGCCCTGCGCTGGGAAGTGCAAAAGGGCTCGGTGCAGCAGTGGGTGCCAGCAGGAAAGGGAGGGCGATACCTAGCTAAGGGGCTGGTATGGGAAATCTCGATTAAATTTTTGCCTCTTCCACAGATGTTTCCTATGGCAAGAGACGTTACCTATTGCTGTCTCAGCCTCTGTTGAGAACATGCATTATGTGCTACCTTCTCCCACCTCGCTTTTATCTATATTTCTGTATGTAGTTTAGCTTGTATGATATTTTTTTATAGTTGTAAGATTTTAGGGACAGGTTAGTAAGCATCTCTGCTATGCACTATAGAAGAAGTCCTGGCCTTTACGGGCATCTAAGGATTCTCTTGTATTACAAATAATTGTAACAGAAGAACAAATTAAAGAATTGGGAGGAAGAAAAGTATACAAGGAAGCTAAAATCTGTACTCTTTGAGAAAGTCTGAAGAATTCTATTTTGTTCTCTTTTATTTTGACATGGGTCTGCAAATATCAGTATTGAGGTGTTCATAGTTCCCCTGCTACATACATTTCAGCCGTCCTGAAATATACAGGTTTATTTCTCTAGTCTAATCTCTTGTTCTCCCTGTAACAGGCAGACTGTGTCTGGCCATTTGGGAAATAGTTCATAATTCCATGCTTAAATAACTGGCTTTTGATAAAGGTCCAACACAGTGCTGTGAGGGCTGTTTTGTTTTTATGGATGGAGCAGACAGAGCAGAATGATGTTGCCTGCATACTAAGAAACTTGGCCTGAAGCCCACACACACCAAAGGCAAAATAAATAAATAAACATATCAATCAATCTTGACGTCACCAGGAAAAGGGTCACTGCCATGTGGAACGAGACATCTGGACAGTGAAGTCACTGCTCTGGAAGGATGCCACTGAACAGTTCACATACTCTGCAGCACAATAGGATAAAATGACAGTCAAAAAAAGAAAAAGGCGGGGCGGACAAATTCTAATTGATGCTAAGTGAGCAGAGGTTTAAAGAAGGAGCCTCATACCTTCTGCAGACCTGTCCATGCACCTAACTTTTTCCTGATGAAAAAGTCCCATGATTCCAATGCCAGCCAGGCACACAAATCAGACCAGCCTGTCATCTCACATGACACTGTCCATTACATTTTCGGAACCAGCTTTGGAAGAAGAAAGAGCAGGATCTTACCACGCAACTAAAATTACAATGTGTGAAGGGGGACCCTTTCCACAGCCCTACATATTCCCATACACAGGGATAAAGAAGATGCACTTGCCCGGGTATTTGCATTACCTGCAGCCGTACACAACCACACACATACATACACAAAATGACAATCGGGCAGAGTAGCCACACCAACAGACCCCTCATATGAATCTTGCATTCCATTAAATTATTTTTAAATGCACTTAAGGGAAAATGCAAACTGTTCTGTTTAATAAAGACAAAGGTTTTGAGAAGAAGCAACAAGAAACGTCTGCAGGGGAGACCCCCTGACAACTCTTTCCGCTGTACACACAACCAGCCAACTTGCTTCTGCAGGCTATTGTCTGTCTTTCCCTCTGTCCCCATCCAGGCACCGTATTGCAAGCAGCAGGGGGTTGTTAACTATGGAAGCTCTGATCTTCCCTTTATAGCATCAGGACATCGTAGCCCATCCAGGATGCTCCTGGCACAATGGAGCATCTGTACCCAGAATGTGGAGGCTCCTCTCCGGCCCTGGGCATTTATGAAACGGCCTGATTTAAATGCAGCGCGGCCAAGACGGAGTCTTTGTTGTCATAGCCCAGATTCCTTCAAGACCGCTAAAAAAATCCACCCTCCGAGAGATGGGAATGTGACTGCATGGAAAATGACTGTATTTCTTAGCGCTGGCTCTTCGGGCGGGTTAAATCAGCCCTGTCCAGCGGGTCCCCAGAGGGTGATGCCAGTTCACCCCATTCTGAATGGGACCCGGCGCTGTCTGCCGGCTGCTACAATTAGCAATTTTTCATCTGCAAAACGCCCGAACCCAGCGGGGGCAACGAGGCAAGGAGGGGCAGGTTGCCCGAGAGGGCAACGCCTGCAGGCCGGCGGCTTGCCCAGCCCCGGGCGGGGCTCGTTGGGCCGCCAGCCCCGGCCCGGGGGTCGCCGGGGCCGGCTCCCCGCTTCCCACCGCGGCCCGGTGGAAGCCCCCTCCCCGTCCCCCGGCTTATCGCCGCCCCCCGCCGCCTAAAGCGATTAGCGGAGCTCGGCGGGGCCCCCCGCTGTTCCCGCTGCTCCGCCGCAGGGGTTGCCCGGGCCGCTGGGCTTACCGGAACCGGGGCGAGTCCTTGATGCACTCCTCGAACTCCACCGTCATCCTGCCGGTTCGGCCCCGCGGAGCCTTCAGCGGAGGAAGCGCATCGCCCGCCGGCAGCCAAGGACGCGCGGGCGAGCGAGCGAGCGACCGAGCGAGCGACCGCCCCCCCGCGCCCGCCGCTCTCCGCCCGCTGCTCGCCGCTCCCCGCCCGCCGCTCCCCGCCGCCGCCGCCGCCGCTCTCCGCGCGCCGCCCCGCAGCGCCAAGGGCCGGGCTGTCCGCGGCCCCGGCGCGGAGCCGCCCGCGGGCAGGGGCGGACGGCAGGGCGGTGGGCCCGCCGGTCCCCTCCCCCGGTCGCCGGGGTCCGCGGGGCCCTGGCTAGGCCGCTGCGGTTAGGCTGGGAAACACAGATGCCTTCCCCGCTCCGTTTTGAGGTGGGGATGGGTTCTCAGGGGATGATTGTGGAATCGGAGAAGGGTTTGGGTTGGAATCATAGAATCACAGAATGGTTCGGGTTGGAAGGGACCTTAAAGATCATCTAATTCCACCCCCGTGCCCTGGGCAGGGACACCTCCCACTAGACCAGGCTGCTCAAAGCCTCATCCAGCCTGGCCTTGAACCCCTCCAGGGATGGGGCATCCACAACCTCCCTGGGCAACCTTAAAGATCATCTAAATGGCCCAGGTTGCCCAGGGAAGCTGTGGCTGCCCCATCCCTGGAGGTGTTCAAAGCCAGGTTGGACGGGGCTTTGAGCAACCTGGTGGGAGGTGTGCCTGCCATGGCAGGGGGTTGGAACTAGATGAGCTTTAAGGTCCCTTCCAACCCAAACCACTCCATGATCTAGTTCCAGCCCCCCTGCCATGGGCAGGGACACCTCCCACTAGACCAGGTTGCTCTGGGTCACCCTGTTTCTGTGACAGTGGCCACCGGCTCATACATCAGCTCACGTGGGAGGGGATTCTGCCCCTCTACTCCACCCTGTTGAGGTGCCCTGCAGTGAAATACTTATTGATAGTTTGATAGTAAATGCAACAGCGTTTTACAAGATTCCATGGCAAGGGACACTTGGTTGTTTACTGCATAGAGGACAAGGTCAGACAGAATTGTCAGGGAGACCCTCCCGTTGAGTCACGAGGTTCAGAAAGGACCCCCTTGCTTTCTAAACTCCTTCTCAGAGAGGAGTCTAGGTGCGGCTGGATCCAATCCTAGTCCCAGACTTGGTCAACGGTTTATGTCTAAAGGATTACATAGGTGCAATCAATCCATTCTATCACTTGGCTAAGATTTCAAAGTTTAGCATGCTATTAACCACTTACCGAGGATCTGTTGTAGCAAGGAAGCTCTTAACCTCGAGGAGTAACCTTGAGTGGGCATCCCTGCTCAAGGGGAGGTCCTGGTGTGCAGCCGCTGCCATGCAGGAGAGCTCAACAAGTGCTGGGATGTCCACTACCTATAGAGTAAGATGATTGACCTATAGTCGTATTTGCAAAGCAGCAAGACCTCTAGGTCCCCATTCCAGACAGCGTTTGCCTACGTTGCCATCCATCCCTCAAAGTCCAGGTACAACCCATCCCAACTCCCACTGACGGTTATGGCTTGAGCAGGAGCCAGGGAGGGGGGAAAAGGGAGAGGACACCGCCACAGATGCACAGTGTGATTCCATACTGGCAGTGTCAAAAGGATTGGCATCAATCCTGTTACTGCTTAATCTAGTTTTTAATTTTCTGTACACAGTGGATTTGCTGCTGCCATCCGCCATGCGGTAAATCTGCCGTAACTCCTTTGAAGCCAATGTAATCACCCAAGGAAGGAAGACGTCTGGGCTTGTGGGTCCAGCTGAACAGATCACGTTTGCTGCAGGACACAGCAATATAATGTGGCATGGATAAATGAGGCTAATTACAATGGGCTTCATTCTGAGCCTCCACCCACCAAGCACCACAGACAGAACAACAGCATAAACCGCCATCATTCATTGGGAGTTTTATATGAATTTAAAACTGAGAGAAGGGCCTGAAGTGTAAATCTCCATGTTTTAAGAAAATACACCCTGTGTAATATGGACCTAAACCAAAACCAAGGGTCAGACGAACACCAGCAGGGCCAGGGGCACCTGAATCCACGACAAAATGTCACGCTGAGGCCTTACCTCAGCCATGGACAGAACCGTGATGAAACGAGGTGAAATAAGATGTTCACGAACTGCAGCCAGGATTCACCTCTAGGCCAGGCTCCCGTTTCCATCTCAGTTCCCAGACCTGCTCGAGTTGTCAGCCACAGTCAAGAGTATCTTTGCATGAGCAGAAGTCTGACTTATTTAACACAATTATCACATGCTGGGGGGTGCTGAGGAGCGCAGAAAAGGAATTAGCCCAGCCAATCACCTTGGTCCAGGAGAAGGGGCAAGGTGACCTCTTGTGGCCTCTGTTTTATGTGGTTTCATAAAGGTCAAATTGATACAATTTTTATTTTCTTTGGTTCTTCCAGCATAGATGAAAGTGTGTGGATGTTTCTGCCTGCGCGTGTATGCACAAGCTCAGGGATTAGCAATTACCATCCTCTTTAAAGCTGAGATTCATCACTTTCATTATAATAGAGTCTGGATGCCACTGTGTGAGTTGAAAGCTGGTTGGATTTTTCCATTCAAAACAGATCTCAGATTTGTATGAGAGGGCCAGGGATTTTTCTGTTGCTCTCCCTGTTTTGTTAGTCAGTTGAGTTTATACTGGTTTAAGGCTATCGGTTGTACAGACGGATATTGCAGTTCAGTATTTTAGAATGATGAACAAAGATTTTAAAATGCAGAAGAGTCAGGAAGAACATCTGCAGCCTTTATTATCACTCTCTCAGCCTATTTTTGTCGCTGTAGCTGTTATTTACCCTTGCTAAGTGGTAGCTGCACACATCTTTTCATAGGCAGGATGAATGCGAGCTCGCCCAAAACGTCTGGGCTGGTTTTTGCGGGGACTTTGCCATGGCTGTTGGCAGAGCAGCTTCACGTGGGGTAGATTCGCTGTAGGTCGGGAACATCAGAGCCTTCAAGTCGACAACCCCAAGCTCACAAGTAATTCCGAAAGGCCACTCACTACCCCATTGCTGTGTCCTGGGCCTCGCCCTCTGAACTTCTTGCCCCAGAGAACGGTTTGAGTGGGAAGGGACCTTTAAAGGTCATCTAGTCCAACCCCTTGCCATGGGCAGGGACATCTTCAGCTCAGGTTTGATCTTCATCAACTCATCTTCAACATCAGGTTGCTCAAAAGCCCCATCCAACCTGACCTGGAATGTTTCCAGGGATGGGGCATCCATCACCTCTGCAGGCAACCTGGGCCAGTGTCTCACCACCTTCAGCATAAAACGTTTCTTCCTTACATCTACTCTACATCTTCCCTCTTTTTGTTTAAAGCCATTGCCCCTTGTCCTGTTGCAACAGGCCCTGCTAAAAAATCTGTCCCCATCTTTCTTATAAGCCTCCTTGAAGTACTGTACATTTTTCTGTGGAGTTACGCTCCTCCTCTGGCACTTTTAACTCTTTTAATTTTCTGAGACGCGTATCTGACCCAGGAGGCAACTGAAGCTCCCTGAACTGTGCTAGGAATAGCCCAAGGGACCAATTCTCATTAGAAGTTGAGAAAAAACACCCAAACAAGAAGTCCAGCTCGGGCAGTTTCTAGTGGCAAATGCTAAGGCAAGGCCACTTGCCACAAGACGGCTGCCTGTAGTATAACTCAAGAGCCAAAGAGCAGGCGAGACGATAGAGCCCAGGATTCGAGAGGGATCTCCTCTCTCGCCACCACAGGCTGGGCCACCTCCGGTCAGTCAGAAAACCACAGACAGGGACAGAAGACGGGAGGCGCGGAGTCCCGGGGCCGCTCTCCCGGGCCAAACCGGCGGCCTGTGCCCGGGCAGGACCGCGGTCGCCCAGCTGAACGGCTGCCGTTCGCCTCCTCTCGCCGCCCCGGGCACTGAGGCGAGCGGGGCCGGGGCCGGGGCCGGGGCCGGGGCCGGGGCCCAGCTCCGCGCCCCGCCACAGCGACCCCGCCGCACCGCCTCAGCTGGCCGGGGCCCACACAGCGCGGCGGCGGCGGCGGCGGCGGAAGCGGGCGGCGCTGGGCGGGCCGCCGGCGGGAAGGGGCGGGAAGGCCGCCCGGCTGCTCCCCGGGCCCCTCTGCCCCTCCGCCGTAGGGCCTTAGGCAGGAAAGATGGTTTCTCCCCCAACCCGATACCTAGTGTTCTTTCAGTACTTTGGCACTAAATATAGGTAGGTGCCTCAGCTACCTCAGCCAGGCGCGTTGGAAGTCAACCAGCGACTGCTGCGGCCCTGAGGGGGAGGTGGTCAGCCGTGAGGGAGCGACAGGGAGAAGGTTGGGGAAAGGATGGGTGGTTTTGGTGAGGGGTAAATCCCTTGCTGAGTAGGTGAGAGCACGCAGAGAGCTGCTGCTATGTGTGTTAGGAAGGGGATGGTTTGGGCAGGAAATGCATTAAAAGGGCAAAGAAGAAAACATCAAAGGACAGAGGAGGCGGCAGAATTGTGATCTCGGGCTGTGTGTGGGGGGGGGAGGCGAGCGCCTGGGTTTCCTGCAGCGGTGGTGGTTTGTTGGGCAGCTGGAGCTTGGTGGTTTGGGTACCTGCGCTGCCCGAGAGGTGCAGGTGGAAAGGTCTGTGGGCCGAGTCCTGCAGGAGGGCAGCTGAGCTTGGGTTTCCCCAGGCCTTAAACATCCCACATGTGTAGCTGTGCTTGTTTACATTAAAAAAAAAAAAAAAAGTATGTGGGAGAACTTGCGCAGCCTCAGCTCATGGAATTGTGCCTATCTTCATGAGGTTTTTACAGAATAATACCATGATATGCCAAAACCCACACTACTTTTGCAACACGTGGGCGGTGTCACTGTGAGTACTGACCTAAATTACTCCGAGTAGTTACTGGTAGGTTGGGTTTAGCCTCAGGATGTATCTCTGTGCACTTCAGCAGCTTTTGTGCATGGCTGTGACTTCTGTAGTAGAGAAGGAAGCTCTTCACACGCCGTCTCTGTGGTCTTCGAGCCCCTTGATGATATCCACAGGGCCTGCAAAAAACAGACCTGCAACTGGCAACCAACTCCTGGCCCTGAAATCGTTTTAACTGCAAATTATTTTCTAGTGTAATTTGTCTGCCTTGTCTCCCCTTCACGTCCACCTCCATCCGAAGGGCTAGTCCAGAGAGTAACATTTGAAGGAATATTTTTATTTCCAGCCTCCTTTCTTGCAAATAACTGCTGCATCTGTTTTCCTGTCCCTTCATCAAAGTGTTTGGTCCCTGCAAGTTCCGTAAAAAGATCCAGGTCGCTCAATAGCAAACAGTTTGATGACTGTCCCCCATTAACTTCTAGATGTGTTGGTGGACTCTGTGTCTAATCCTTGGGTCAGTAACTATTGTATTTGTTTTGCTTTGCAGTGGGGTTATGGAGACTTTGAATGATCAGTCAATACTTGGAGTCCAGAATTATTTGCAGGTAGGTGCTCGCAAATCATATTGTCATTAAAATGAAACTTCTAGGGTCACATTGTTGAGCTACAGATATTATCAAGGATAAATATTATTTTTAAATTAACACACAATAAGACACTTGTATAGTGCTAAACACTATAATATTCAAAATAGTCAAAGTGCCTTAGAAATGACGGCAGTACACAGGTGAAAGAAATAGGTCAGGGTGAAGTCAGAACCGTTAAGATCCTGATCCTGAAAAAGATGTGAACCCTTCAGTGAGACTTGAAATTGAGGCATCCGAGTCCAGAACTATGATTCTGAGAGTCCCTGCTCAAGTGCTGGCCCACCTGGATGTACTTGAGCATGTGAGCTTCATTAGCTCTTACAGCTTTGCCTCCGCTCTTTCTTAGAACTGCCTCAGTTCTGAGCAGGCTTAGCTTACCTGCTTCCAGTTCCTATCTAAGTCCTTTATGGGTTTAGAAACTAGATGCTGTGTCCTCCCAGGAGAGGATGTCTCTGACAGACCTTTTCAGACATGGAACAAAGCACAACAGGATATCCATTGTTCCAAAGGAAAAAAAAAAAAGCTTCGTTTTCATTCTTCTGGAGTTCGTCTAATATGGGGGTGAAAAAAGGTATGATCCTGTGATCACTGTTGTTCCGGTGCTGCTGCCTGGGATTTCCCAGAATGTAAGAACCGAAGTGCTGTTTGGGTTTGGAGTGAGTGTGCAATAGTAGTGCCAAAGATGCACTGTTACACTAGCGAGTAGAAAGTAAGTCACTTGCACAGGGGAAATGCTCAGTACACCTGAATGTTTGTGTACCTAATGGTAATTTAATTACAAGCTGCTGTTGAGCTGCCTTTGTTTGGGCAGTGCTGGTGAATCCCATTTTCCTGTGCAGGGCAGGAATCAAAAGGAAGCTGCATTATTTTCCTCTCTTGCCTTAGAAGCACTGTGTAGTTTGAAATGACGCTTGTGCCCGTTTAGAAGATAGGAGATGGCTGAAGAGGTTGAAACTGATTGCTTAAGTCAGATCATGCCTTTTTGTTATTCTGTTTGGTTCGGTCAGACTGTCTAACCTGAGATCGCAAGCTGTAGCAGTTTGAAGGTGGTGTGCCCACCAGGCTTATTTGTGATAGTCTGCACTCTGCCTGCATTAGCTGCATACAGTCCTGGTGTTGTGCAGGAGTGGAGTTGTTGAGGAGCTGGTCCAGGAGCAGACTCACTGTCCCACCCAGCCACTCCATGACCGTGGCCAACACGTTTCCACTCTGTGCCTTGCTTTACTGAGTGAGGATGAGGGTTCTTGCATGCTCTTGCTGAGCGGTCTACAGGAGGAAAGTGTGATGAATTATGGTTTGAATGAGAGTTCTCAGGGTGTATTTGTATGGCTTCTTGCCTGAGACCATTGTGGAGAAAGTGTATAAATATTGTGCAAATCTTGAAAGAAGAGCCCCAAAGGACTTTCTATCTCATTTATCTAATCCTCTGAACCATCCAGTGTCTCAGCTCCAGGCGCCGGACTTTGGGTGAGCCCAGCAGTTGTTTTGCATTATCCGAGTAACTTTGTTTTAATAGGCGAATGGGTAGGATGGGTGATTAAAGGAGAAAAGAAGAAGAAAAAAAGAAAAAGATAAACTTATTTGGTGTTGTCTTTTCATAGTATCAGCACTTTGCAGGCCAGTTCTGGGATATGTGCTTTGCTTTCATGTGGTGGTATTGATGCTGGGCACTGCTGAGCAGGGCTGTGTCTATTAGAACCACATGGGAAGTCTTAAAGCAACTTTAATAGAAAACTTCTGGGGCCTGTAGGAATTTATCTTCCTCCATTTCTGTGCAGCCTTGAACTTCACAACTTTCCAAAGCCAGGAAGGCAACTGAAGGGAAGGGCAAAATTAAATCTGTAATGAGATCCTTATTGTATTCTAAATATGTTCAGACATTTGTTTGCAGTTACAGACAAGCAAATAACCTGTGAGGTGTAGACCTTGTGTTTTGACAACTGTGCCGTTAAAAATGTAATGGACTGGTGTGTGAGCATGTACTGCAGCCCTCTGTGTGATAAGGGAAAATTGCTGGACTGGGTCTGAGCAGAAGGCCTGTCTCTAACCCTTTGTCCTACAGGACGTGGAAGCTTTTGTAGTCCTCAGTACTGCTATGTAAGGGAGCCCTGGGGCTGTCTGAAGGAAAGGGAGACTTCTTTTAGTTCGGGGACAGATGTAGATATTTGAAAAAGCTTTTAAAATATCTTTGAGGGGGTGAGCTTTGCAGGCAACGCTTGCTTTCTTTCTTGGAGACAACATATTTGTCTTGAAGCGCTTGGAAGCCCAGCTTGCTAGTGATGGGTCCAAACCAAAATTCCAGACCTTGCTTCCCCGGATTGGGAAGTTTGAATCCTGTGACTTGGCTCCCTCTGGTTCCTTGTGGAAACTTAGAAAATGCAGGACTTCACATTCTAGTCCCACTTCTTACAAATGTCCCCACTGTAAAGGAAGATCTGTGTAGCACTTTTTGCTAAAGTGAGTAGCTGTTGCTTGTGCTAACAGGCACCATATGCGAGGCCTGTGAGGATGTACAGAATTAAGTTCCCTTTCATGTTTGGTTTGAACCATCTCCTGAGTGTGCTGTTTCCCATTGTGCTGGTAAATCCTGCCCGAAACTAATCTTCCCCACACGAAGCTCTGCTTTGGCCAGCAGCCTTGTGCTAAGGCCAGATATTATTCCTTGTGAAAGGAAAAGGGGGAGTAGGAGAGGAGAGAAAGAGAACATACACAAACTCCTTCCTATGCAAGGCAGCTTTGGGACAACCAATGTCCCCACCTGAGTCCAGCCCCCCCCACAAAAAAAAAAAAAAAAAGGGACGAGAGAACAGAAAATAGACCCAGAGAACTGTCATCTTCAACCCCTGTGTGGATAATAATTTCAGTGGCATAGGAAATTGCTTTGGAAAACCTTTCTTTTAGCAGAAGCCACTTTCTCAGCTGTTTCTTCCTGGCTTTCACTTCAACTTTTATCTATTCTACTAAAAATGAGTTAGATTTTTAATTACTTGCAGTTGACATAGCACCTGTTGAGTCAGCGAGGGTGTGATGACTTCCAACCAGAAGCTTGCACGATATTATTTATTAGACCACAGCAACTTATAAATTGTGCAGCATCCTCAGTAACGCAGTGCAATCCCTTGTGTCTGTGCCACTAACACCATTATGCATGATGAAACCAGTAAGCGGTACAGCTGCTGTGAAAGTGAAATAGACGCTTATTTTTCCCAAACATTCCTAATGCACACTTGCTTTTCAACACACCCATCCACAATTGTTTTCACAGGTTCCTTTTGTGGTTCCCAGATGGTCTGTAGAGGTAGATGGCTGAGTCTTGAGGATTTTTTTATTTAGACTTCAGGGAGAGAAGTGGATGAACTTTTGCTCTCCCGCCATAGGTGGTATACATTAACGGGCCTGTTCTCCATCTTGCCTCTCCAGCATTTGTACAGAGTGAGGAGAGAACAGAGCTGCGAGTAATAATAGCAATTTGGAATGTGGATCCATATCATTCTGGCACACAATGGTGGAAATTTCAGCATGATTTAAAATATGGAAGTGCTTAGTGAATGAAACCTGTTAGTAGAACAGACCCACTAAATGCAAGTAATACTTTTCCCTGCAGGACTGGTATGCAGGGTATTAGAGGTATAAACTGACACCCTGGGATGCTTATTGCTTCTCCAGAAACATGATCGTCTGGAACGACTGTGACTCGGGAAGTAAAGACTAAGTGAAAATGGATAAGATCTGGCTCAATGAAAGGCCTCTAGCAGGTGCCAAGCCAAGATTCCAGTGTTTGTAACACCTGCTAAAGAGAAGGATATTTGCATGCTCTGTGGCTTAAAGAAGGGAGCAGAGACCTGTGAACTCTGAGCACATGGGAGGACAGTCCAGCTCCTTTATTCCTGTATCTTCTCTACTGCTTTTTAGCTGGGTGCCCGTGGGTAAAGTGCTTAACGCCTGCCTCAGTTTCCCCCATAGGAATCCTTAGATAATAATCAACAGGGTAAGGATCTGGATTAATAGCAGTAAAGCCTTTTGAGTTCCTCAGATGAAAGGCCTGCTTGTTTTAGGGTCTTTTTTTTTTTTGTTCTGAAAGGGCAGGAAAAACTGGTTGCTATCCAAGCACTGACTAAATGTAAATAATGCATCTTTTTTAACGGATTAAAGTATATATGAACCAAAGGAAGAAACCATCATCTGCCTATAGGCTCAAAGGACATCTGGATGGTACAGATATGAGACATTTGCATAGGTGAAGTGGTCGTTTCTGAATTGCCTGCAAAGAAGTTCAGCAGTTCAAAAATTCTCTTTAAGGAGATTAATTAGGATGGGATTTAAATGAAATGTTAAAATTGAAACTGGAGGCAGCAGTTGATGATATATTATCAATTGCATGCCTGTTAGGCTGGAGGAAGAATCCACAAACAAAGCTTTCAGCTTTCACAAACTGAGATTTGCTGTTGATGGTGGTCACATTCCTCCTTGGATGCCCAGCACATATATCCTTCAGTCATTTCTCTAGAGAGGTGTGTCTGGGAGAAAGTTAAATTGCGCTGGAGAAAGGCAGCTGGGAAAATACCATTTGTTGGACTGGTCATTCAGTCCTGCACCTTTGTGGATTCAAAATAACCAGATTTGCCTTGGAGTCTGCAATCCTCTCCTCCTCTCCTGTCGGCTCTGCCACAGGGCTCAACTCCCGCTGGCAGAGGAGAAGAGATCCAGTGTTCTGTTCAGATGCAGTGATTGAAATGGGATGCAGTGTGGGATCCAAGGAGCGCTGCATCCAAATTTCTCCAAGCCCAGCACAAGAAAGGAGGATGTTTTCCGTGCTCTCTCCTGTTCTCTCTCTCCCTCTACCGCCACCCAAAAGTGTGCCCACTGGCTGGTTTTTGCCTGATGAGAAAGGACGAGGAGAAGAAGGTGGAGGAAAGGAGGAGCCTGCAAAACCTGAACATACCTTTGCAGAAACTTTGCTCTTAAAATGCAGCTTCTGCTTTAAGATAAATTGCTGAGGCACAAGCCAAGGTCTACTGCAGAAAACTATTTAATTTCTGTCTGCTTCTCTCTACATAAGGGTGATAAATAAAGATTTTCAGTGTAAATTGTAACCACATGTGAACCCCAAATAGAAGGATTAGGAAGAGGAAAAAGCTAGGGTCATTTCTGTTCTGTTTCCCAGGCCTTCCCCTGCAGCTCGGTTACGTTTTTTCCTTGCCTCCCTGTGCATTTTAATGGTATGTTTCTGAGAGCCCAGAATCCTGTCTGCTCAAATAGTAGGAGTTTGGAAGGTATTTGTGACTCAGCAGTTCGAACTTTATTGACTCTTGGTACCAAATTAAAATCTAATAAAGACCACTGCTGGGTTCACTACTCAGGAGGGGAAGTGGGAAAGAGAAGGAAATTTCTAGTTATTGATCTGGTTTTCTGCCTTTTTTTCATTGTTTTTCAGTCTTTCAGATATGCTTCACTCATTCCCTGTAACAAATTACATTGGATTTTCTGTTTAAGGGCCTGTCCTCGCAAAGAAAAAAAGTTGTATTTTGCAGTGCTCCAGCAACCTACTTTAACACCTTACTGTAGGTAAGACCTACTGTGGTTTTATCATTGCATTAGAAACCTTGGTATTCCGATAACTTCCTGACGTACCAGTGTTTGTCCCTTACCAAAACCTACCCTGGCTTAGCTAAACTTAGGCCAGTCTAGACAGACTCTTAAATGTATAGCATCTCATCAACTCTGTTAGCATCTCTTTTGCGCTCTCTCTCTCTTTTGTGTGTGCATCTTGATTAGAAAACACTATGCTAATGACTCATATAAAGGGTTTTACTTACTTTCCCAGCAGGAACTGTAGTAATTTACCCAGTTGTTTCTCCAGCCCTTTATTAGTGGGTAGAATGGAAAGGCAGAACCAAAGTGGGGATAAAAGCCAGCTGTGAGGAGAGGAACAGTTGGGAAAGGGAAACAACAATCCTAACCACAGGTGGGTTCTCCAGCAAATCCATGCCAAAATCCGTATGCAGAACCTAGAGGATCTCAATCACTGTCCTTCCCCTTGAGTTAATAGTAAGTTTCAGCTTGATGCAATACACTTTGCTAACTAATTTTTAAACTACTTTTCAGATGCAGTGTAATTTTGGGGCCTTTTGGTCCAAAAAGCTTGAACTCTGTGACTGTAAAACTTGAATTCTGTGATGGTATAAATTATGTCTGTAATTTTCTGCTTTAGTTTTACTATGGCAGAGGTCAGCGCGAGTGAGACATTGCCTGAATATTAAGGCAGCACTAGCTCCTGAAGAAAACAGTACTCTTGAGGATTAGCCATTCCTGCATTAATGCAGCTGTGGAAGCAGCCAATATAAGGAAATTCCATCTTGTGACTGCCGGTGGCGTGTGTTTGTCCTGTGGTTATTTGTACCTGCTGGGATAGCTCAGCGTCAGCTCCTCAACTACTGGTGTGTTTTATGAGAGCCATGTCTTGATTCTTAGATCTGTTTATATTTATATTTCTCAGTGGGACTAATAAATGCATTACATCAGTGCTAAGCTACTACTCATCTGGTCCCCTGGCTGCTCCTCTGCTTTCAGCAATTAGTGGAAGCACGTTGCCCTCTGTAGCCCTGCTCCCATGGTGGATGGAAAAGAACTTCTGCCTGTAGCAATAAGCCACGGTATTTTACACCGTCCTGGCCTGCACTGGAAGCAAAGGATGCAGCCTGAGCTCTTTCAGGTGTCTTGGCTGATGTAATTCAGACATCCCCGTGTGCGTTTTCCATCCCTTTAAGGCTTGGGTTCTGCAGCTCTTTAAGAGCTGCTGAAGCAATCTGATTCCAGTTCTTAGCAGTAAATTGCAGGGGTGGTGTCTGGGTTTAAATGCATAATTCTCTCTCCTCATTCCCACTTACCCAATGATATAAAGCAAAGGATAGGTAGGTGAATATTTCTTACTTTGTTTTGTCCGTGTAAGGTAGCTCACATGGCATTTTGGATGTTCTGTTTGAGGTGATTTCAGGACAAAAGTTGAGAAGCCACTGGTGCTAGGAGAAGTCCCCCAAACAGGCTCGTCTCTGTCCCTTTCTTTGCAGACCATCGTAAGACTGTCAATTACTTCTCTGTGTGAACAGTAAGGAGACACACGGTTAGCAAGGAGGAGGATGTTTTTTCCTAGCTAGCTCAAAGTGAGTCCAATATTCATTAATTTATCTCATGTTGGCTTTCAGAAGGCAGCGCAGAACCTAAAACCCATTGTGCCCATCAAGTTCTACATCTCCAGCCGAACAGATACTGGCGTCCACGCACTCTGCAACTCTGCTCACCTGGACATCCAGAGGGCACCAGGAAAGCCAGCTTTTAATGAGAAACAGCTCATCTACTCTCTTAATTACCACCTGAGGCCTGAGCCAATCCGGTGAGTTGGTGACAAGTCAAAATCTTTCATTTTGCCCTTGTTGGAGAAAGGAGGAAATGCAGTAGTGATCTCCCATCTTGGCCCACAAGGTGTATTTTCCCCTGTTAATGTGTTAGCAAACCACTCCCTTGCACGTCCGTATTTCTGCTACTACCAGACCCCTGGCACATGAAAGATCACTTTTATTCCACATTGTTGTTGTTAGGAGATCATCTATGAAAACAAGAGTTGTGAGAGATTGGGGTCACCATATAAATTTTGAATTCACTGGGATGACTGTAGTTTCACACGTGAGCCAGGAGATTAGTATGTTAAGTTTCAGTGGTGCTTATTTCCCCAAATTCCCTAATTTTCTTTATTTATTGAATTAGCACTTAGCAAAAAATTGGCTGCAGTGTTGCCTCTCACCTGTGTCTGCGCAAACAGATGAAGAACAAGGAAACAAAATTGCTGTTAGTGTCAGCATAATGTATTCTTCCCTTCCCATGTGATCAGCCGCTCTTCTTCCCTGCTAGACCAAAGCTACCACTTGACATGGTTTAGAGAAGTTACATCAAAAACTCCAGTTTGATGTTTTTGTAGCAAGACTTGATGTTTTACTCAATGGGATGGATAAAGTCCTTTTCATACTATACCCAACTGTTAATGACTAGGAAGAGTTGCATATGAATGTAGTGAGGAACTTGATACAACAATCTGCAGAGAGCAGAACAGACATTTCTTCTTCCTATTTTTGTCTGTCTTCTTGTAAGAATTGTTACTTCTTGCAGAGTTCCAGACTGAGCTTATTCTGTTTGAGACCTAGGTCTAAACGCCCACACTCAAAGGCAGAAAAAAATGATCATTAAACCAACAGTTCCTGTTAGAAATTTGCATCAATTACATAAGTAATTACTATACCCTGTGAATTTTTCAAAAGGTGGATTGAATTTCATGTTCTTTGCTTTTTTTCCCAAGCTGTTGTGCAGCTGTCAAACAGTTTCTGTGTTCTTCCCCAGACATGGGTGCTTTTTTATGGTTAAAGTGTAAATTGAATGAAACACTGGGGTTTTTAGACTAAAAGCCAGATCTGTGCTATGTCACAGAATCAACGTGCCATTTGCCAGCAGCTGCTTCACTGCGCTCTATGCTTTCTTGTGTTATTTTATCTTATTTGCGTAAATTGAAAACTTCAGTGTCTTTGTCCATACAGCATTTGGCACAACAAGACTTGAATCTCTGTACGGTTCCCTACTGAAGAGTGTGTCAGAGTACTTCAGTGTTTTGTGCAAGAAGATGGGTAATTTATAGGAGGTATTTAGGTGAGCAAAAGAACTTTGATGGAAGATGCCAGTTGGTAATTACTCAGAGGTCTGGCTTGCTCTGTTTCACTGTACTGCAGTCTTTCTGACCTCTGGTGCCGTCAACATAAAGGAAGATTATGGAGGCAAATTCCCCATGCCAGAGCAAGGGCCTGGGACAAAAAAGCACATCCCTCCCCACCCAATGAAGGGATTGTTGTAAGAGCAGCAACATTGCTATGAAGTACACTCCCTGTTCGCGCTTCATCCATTCTGCTTTATTTTCTAATCTCTTCTTTGTGAAGCAGGGCCTGACCCAAATGCTGACATAGCAAGTCCTGGGATTGGAGGACTGACATCATACTTGCATCTGTTCTTAGTTCTGCAGGGTTTGGGGAACGGTGAATCCAGCTCTAAATGTGCAGGTGCTCTAATAGTTTGGGGTCTGAGAGAGGGAGAGATGAATGATGGTGTTACTTTTTTTCCAGGAGGTCTTTCATGCATGTTCCACATGCTGTATGAAGCGAAGAGTGAGTTAGTATGAGTTGGTTGAAGCTGTGCCATGCTCTGCAGAAGGTGTTGATGTGCAGTTCAATCAGCTGTTTTGACCTTTTCAGAGCACATTGCAAACATTCAAACCTTAAGATGAGGAAGGAACGTGAGGAAAGCAATCCCAGGTGGCAGAGTCTTCTCTAGCTTTGACTACAGTGGTGGGCATTCAGTACCTCTGGGGAGCTAGGCCCCCGGGATCAGATTCTCTAAGGTGTTTGCCACTGTTTTTAGAAGCAACAAAGCAGATTGCCTGCCTCTGGTTGGCAGTAGAAATAGGCAGCTAATCCACAGATGTGACTAGAGGGTGACCAGCATGCCCTGCACATGCCAGTGACACCTGTAGTGCTGGGCAGAGTCTAGCTAGGTTGCAGATACTCTACATCTGCATTAACATTGTGTGAAACATAGGGTGACTAGCTTGTTGTTCCAGCACTAGCTTGCTTGAAGTAATGTAAGTGCCGTGTTGTTCAGCAGTCCCTGACACAACCTGCTCCAGACCTTACGTTGACTCAGTGTGAGGCAGAGATGAACAGAAGGGGTCAATTTTTGCTCCAGTGGCCATTCCGTCACCACGGGCTGTGTTGCCGCAAGGAGCGTCATTAGGTGGAGGGACTCTTCCTTCAGAGTTCTGCTATGTCATGTCTAGAGGGCATATTGACTCCAGGGAAGAAATTCCAGCCTATGCTGATAGTCATGAGTGTGTGTGAGACAGTGGTGACCTGACATTTGCTGCTGTAACAAGGTACATTGTGCCTGGAATCCCACCTATGTACCTTCTGTAGGCCTATGCCAAAGAAGTGTTTAGTGTCTGTAGCTCTCATGGCCTCAGGATTGGGTTTTGCAGCCTTTTTCTGCAGCATTTCTGGAGTTGTATGCCAGTGATGCTCTGCATTTATTTAAAGACAGTGGGACCTTTTATATGCGAGCTCACAACTCAGTCAGAGACTGGAGCAGAAGCTGCAGCAACCGTCTCAGCGCCAGCTGCATTCTTTCGCCTTGGAACAAGCACCAGGGGAGCCATCAGAGAGTGAAGGGAAGAGGAAGTAAAATCCTTGGAATCTGAGCTCAGGAAAGAGGGCAGGAAGGCAGGGTGAGTGCCTTGTTACTAGAGGCACATAGTTCCTGTTAGTGGCTGTTTATTTTGTTGTTTTAACTTGCCTTTTTCCCTGGATGTTTACAGTTCCTTTGACAGCCCTCAGACAGTTTTGGGAACAGCATAAGGCCATACCGCTTTTTCCCTTTGATCCTAAGAGTCTTCTGGCTGTCCACGTTAGCTTAGCTGTCCCTCCATGAGACCCTCTTCCGACGTCTTGGAGGGGGTGAGCTCAGCCTAAGGGCAGCATGCGATGACTGTTAATGCTGCTCGGCCTTGATCTGGAGTGTGGCTGCCGTTCAAAATGCATGACTGTCAGTCCCCAGAAATCTGTAAGGGAAATTTCTCTCCCCACACACCTTATTTGCAAAAATATGTTTTAACAGTTCGCAGAGTTGGTTGAGTCTTCTCTGAAAGCAAAAGTTTCATGGTGGGTACCTGAAAGAAAAGCAAATGCTGATTTCACTGCTTTTACTACACAACCCACGGACAGCCATCCGGTAACAAGTCAGATCATGCATCCCAAACTTGAGATTGAATATTAGCATGATAATGCAAGACTGACAGTTTTGCACTTACAAATCCAGTTCCTCCATTGGCCTCTTGAAGTAGCAGCTAGATTCCTCTGCCGTGAGAGGCCAAACACAAAGCAAATCTCTCTCAAGCTAACGAAGTTGCATGCTTAACGTTTGTGAGTTACTGTCCCTTGACAGCTTTCACCTTCTTTGATGTTTGTGTAAAGAGTCTAATGCAGCTGCTGTGGGGCGGGGCTGGAGATTATTTCTTTTCAGACTGCTGTGTCAATTAAAAAAAAAAAAAGATTCTGAAATACAATTTGACTTATGTGAGATTTTGCTTGTTATTTTTGCTCAGACTGAAAACTAGGTCAGAATCTATACACCATGGAAGTCAAACCCTTCCTGGATGTTCCATCAGTAACAGGGAACATGAAATAGGTCATAGCTTTAATTTCCTTCCTTAAAAGACTAAAGCAGTTGTTTGGGCATTGAAACTATCTGATTTTTGAAGCCAGAGGGTACCATTGCAATAATCAGTCTGTTCTATGTGTTACCAGCTACTGAATCTCATCTCTGTCCCCTGAGTTTTGGCTTGTAACTTGTGAGTTGTGTTGTCTAGCTTTAATGGAATAAGTTGTCCTAGAGAGATAAATCTGCTGTTGTAGCCACTTTCAGTACTAGTAGTTATAGCTGGCTTTGTGATACCTTGACTGATCAGTCCAAGAGCAAACAGGATTGCTGCTGAAGAAAGTTTTAATCTAGAGAGCATCTCCAAAAGAAGACAGCAGTGGGATCTCACAGATGGGAAAAGTTGTTTGTTTTTTTTTTATCTCACGCTAAGATCTGACAGGTACGTATCAGGAGGTGGTATCTTCTGATAGAATGCAGTTCAGTCCTGATCAGTTAGAGACCTGGAGTTCATCAGGGTGCAGTCAGCTCTACTTCTTCCTCTCTTGGGCTGAACCTTTTAAAAATGGTTCAGCTGCTTTCCATTAAGGAGCTTGGTGACGGGTATGAGTCTAAGAGTATTCAGCAGCCATCCCCTCCCTCTGTAAATATTACTTTGCCAGAAGAATTCTCTCCTAATGCTGAAGAGAAAACTCAGCACTTTCATGTGGTTGCAAGCAGGGGGTGATGGAGAGAGGAATCTTTGTGAGAACACATTATTGTCAATAGAGCTTGGAAGGGAAACAAGATTCCAATCTGGCTGACTGTATCATCAGCAATAATAACCTTTTTTGTAGCATGATAGGTCTCTTCTATCAACCGATCTGTCTTTCAGGTTTGCAAAGCATATTTGAAAGGTCTCATCCACAAAGATCAGAGTGTATTTCATAGATGGGGTAACTTCAGGAGGACTTTGCTGTCCCTTAAGTAGGGATGTTAATACAGTAGACTCACACCTTCTACTTCAGGTTTCAGCTTTGTAAGCACACAGTAAAAGCTGCCTGAGAGACAAGACAGAGCTGAGATTCATCTCACCTCCTGCAAATTGGCATTTAGTTTCTGCTGTCAGTGGGGAGAAAAGGATGTACTTCTGGAGGACAGCTTTGTGTCTAATACATTGCCGTTTCTAGTTAGGTATCTTTGGGCTTTTTTTCCTTTAACCTCCTCTGAAATTCAGACTCTGTCGAAAAGGTAAAGCATGCCACGAGGCTTTATTTAGCAACAGTCTTTCAAAAAATGGGATCTTAACAAGGCCTGAAATGTGGCTGGTGGAATAAATGCTGGAAAGACATTCCTAGCTAGAAAGAGCCTAGCAGTAATTGCATCTGCTAGGAGAGGCAGGAAATGATGCCTGCGCTGAAGAATCATGTGAGCATAAACAGGCTTTTCTGAAAGAATCACTCTATCAGAGGGAGTAAAAGGATAGTTATTTAATAAAAATCACATAAGCATTAACAAGAGAAGCTCAAGATAAATTAAATGTTTGTGGAGGCATGTAGACAGAAGAAAATAACTGTAATAATTATATTATTGTATTTAGAAGAGGCTGGAGGTCCTAGGTTCAAACTCCTTTGCAGGCCTGGAGAATGTAGTTTGCATTTCTACTGAGAGTTCATAGCAGTGGAGCAATCTCCTGGGCTTGTTATTGCAAATCTTTGTGGAGGCCTGTGGCTCAGCTTTAATTTCTTCTTCTGTGGTCTGAGCCTTTGCAGTCAAGGGATGTGAGCCAGAAGCACTCGAGCTGGCAAAAATCACTGAAGCGCCAACCTTTTTAAAGTAAATAAATAGGTTTGTCTATTACTTGGTCCCAAATAGTATCACATTTTTTGGCTGCCCTGGATCCCTTCAGCTCTCTATGCCGAACTCCAAAGACAGAAAGGCACACACTAGGAGAAAACCTGCCTTCTAAGGAGAGGTATCCTCTAAAGTAACACCTGCAGAGAGATTCTGCCTGTGTAAGAGTGACTCTTCACGGTATGTTCCCTGCAGTATGGTGAGTAGCCAATACTCGGGGATAAGAGAAAATGAAATCCAGTAAAAACTGCTGCTGACGTGTTCAAATCAATGATAACACTTTGGGGGAGGTGCAGAAACACGGGGAAGCTGTGTTTTCTCCATTGCCAGAGAGGAGGGTGTTTTCCTCTCTGACAGCCTTCGTACCCTCCCTTCTGGCTACCAAGCTGTGTGTGTTCAATGGTAAAGGTGGCATTGGCTTAGAGAAACAAGGCAAATTCTCCCTGTTGCTTGTAGAAGAAATCAGGGGAGTTCAGCTGCCTAGAAATCTGCTTCTTGAGTTAACTGCCCAGAGTCAGCGGAAGACAAGTAGACATGAACATGTACAAAAGCTATTTTCTGTGAAATGTGAGGGTTCCCAGGAGGTCCGCATGCAGCATTCTGCTGTTTTCAGATAGACTCAGTCTAGGTGATGGTGGGATTACACCTTTATTTTCATTGCTGCAGCAAAGTCCCATTTGTCTTGGAGGTTGTGGGGGGGAGGTGGGAGGGAAGTGACCTAGTTTCAACTATCTCCGTCTGCCACAGCGAGCTGCATAGCTGCCTTTGAGAGGGAGCACAGAGGTATCTGTTGTTGGAGGAGTCCTTCCCGCTGGCGTTTGGGACCATGGTTCTGCAAAAGCGGAAGGGCACAGTGTTCGTAAGGTGTGCCCCTCAGCTGGAGGTGGAGGGAGTCAGCTTGCTGTGGGAAGTTGCTGCCTCTCACCTTAAGCATGGCTAGGAACACGTGTGCCATCAGACAGATGCAATACAATTCGATGGGCTGGGTGAGGTGTTTGGTTTCACTATGCAACAAAGAACACATACTGGAACACCTCTCCTATGAGGACAGGCTGAGAGAGTTGGGGTCATTCAGCCTGGAGAAAAGAAGGCTCCAGGGAGACCTGATGTGGCCTTTCAGCACTTAAAGGAAGCCTACAGGAAAGATGGGGACAAACTTTTTAGCTGGGCCTGTTGTGATGGGACAAGGGGTAATGGCTTTAAAGTAAAAGAGGGAAGATTTAGGCTAGAGATAAGGAAGAAATTTTTTACAATGAGGGTGGTGAGACACTGGCCCAGGTTGTCCAGAGAGGTGGTAGGTGCCCCATCCCTGGAAACACTCCAGGTCAGGTTCTGAGCAACCTGATCTAGTTGAATATGTCCCTGCCCATGGCAGGGGGTTGGACTAGATGGCCTTTAAACATCCCTTCCAACCCAAACCATTTTATGGTTCTATTCTATCAGTTGCCATTTGTCAACTGAAGGACTGATCGGTTTTAGCCTCTTGTAATGGCGTGAGCATCCCTAAAACGTGCTGATAGATGACCCAAAGTCAGCTTCACTGTGTATTTGATGACAGGGGTGATGCCAAGGCTCTTCTGCCTCCTAGTTGACAGATGCCTTTGGCAGCCTGCAGGCGCAAATCCTCAGTCACTGGTTAGTCATTGGCTGTCAGGAGAGAATGATATTTAATCATTGTAAGTGCAGTTTCTGAAAGAATCCATTGCATGTTTCGGTTCCAATCTATATGGTGACCAAGCAAAAGCTTTTGAATTAGTGCATGACATTTCTCTCCATCTCACTCATTCTCTTCTGTCCTAACAGCATTTTGAATGCCTACCGAGTGGCCAATAGCTTCCACGCGCGCTTCTCTGCACTGTCAAGAACCTACGTTTATCGGCTGTTGATGGGCTGCACTCATCATTCTGAAATACCAGTGTTCGAAAGGGATCTCTGCTGGGCTCCTGTGGGAGGGTAAGTGTGTTCCATTAAACCTCCCCGGGGAGACACCTCATCAACACTCTGGAAAGGCTTGGCTTTTGGGGGAAGCAGGCAGGGGAGAATTTCCACATGTGAGACCAGATTCCCCATTCGTATTGCACTGTCGAAATCAGTGCAACGGAGTTATGTTCATTGAGACCTGAGACTTAGAGCTCTTTTTAGTTGTACTGATGGTTGTACTGGTGATAAACATGCTGAAATACTCAATGGTTCTGGGTAGAGTCCATCAACAACTTTGTGTGTCCCTCCTCATGGAAGTGATGAGCTTTTCCTCAGATGACCTTGCTAATTCACAGAGCAAACCCGTTCGGACAGCTGGCTGAAGGAACAGTGCGCTGATGTGATGCAGACAGGCAGAAATGCATTGCACGGCAGATCTTGGAGTTTTAGGTGTGACCTTAGAGGCAGGCAAGAATGAAGGCTGAGAATTCTTTTTTTTCCCCCCTAGTTGTATTTCTGGTAGAGACTGCATGTAAATCTGTGCTCTCATTCCCGGTCTGAGTGTCTGTTGTGACTCTGAGCAACCCTACAATGACAAACCGGTGTATCTGGCTCAGTAGTCACTTGTGTTCTTGGAGTAGCCACTGAGTCATAACAAATCAGTGCCTGTATATGCAAGGGAAGGAAAAACAAATTCAGTGCCATTTAAAAAAACAACATGATAAACAGTGGGTGAGGAAAAAACAAACAAAACCCAGAAGATAATTTGTTATTGTCCTTTTAGCTTAATTTGTACTGAGATAAACATACATTCAAGAAAACTGGTTTTCCACCACACTATAGAAAAACAGGTTTGCAGCCAGTTATGGTCATTTCATCACCACTATTGGAATAACAATTGTGGGTAATGGAAAAAAATGTAATCTCAACTGTTCCTAGCAGAGGAATGAAGATGGCACTGTCCTAACATTACATTGCTGACTTTCTTTTCTGTGGGCTGTGGAAGGGGAAAAATAAATACAAAATTGCAAAATTAGATGTTATGTGCACAAAGTGCCTTAATCTCGGGCTTTATGAAATAGCATTTAATTTAGTCCAGACAGTGCAGTTAATTTTCTCAAATGGCAATACCACATAAAGGATAGGGCGAGCATATTAGAAATTCTGAATGGGAGGTGTCTTACTAAAAAGTGGGATGTTTGGACTCCTGGTAGTGGAGAAGCTCGTAGTGTGTGGCACTACTGAGCACATCTGGTGTATAATACACGTTACACAATAGACATAATACACATTAAACTTCTGTAGGCGTCTGAATTGCCAACTAGGTGTCATCAGCACTTCTCACTGTGACCAGGGTTCTGTTGAATACTAGTAATTTTTCTTGAACACAGTGAAAAAATGTGATGACATTGGAAAATCTCCCTTGATTTTTTTTTTTTGTTGCTGTTTCTTTGTTTTCTTCAGAAACATTTTGACTCTGCTGTTAAGATCTGAAGAATTTAAGCCATAGATCATGCATACTGCTCAGGCTTTTCTTGGGAGGAATTTATAAAAATAGTATAAAAATAAGCATCTGTTCAGCAAATATATTAGAAATATATTAGTAAATCTGTCTCAGTTCCTTTGCTTGAGACTATTTTGAAGAGACCTGGATACTTCAAATGAAATCTGAATGACACCTGACATTCTGATTTTTACCTTTGACCCTTCCTTCTGCATCTCCACCTTGGCTTTACACTGGCTTCATCTCTGACAGTTTGCTCACTCATTCCACTCCTGCTACTTCCTAATTTCATATTCTGGCTGTTGCAAATCTGTTTGGAAAACCATCGTAGTGTTTGATACTTTCTTACCTGGCAGCATCTTTTTCACTTTATAAGATCCAGATAATTGCAAAGGATTTTCGTTCTCTTGCCCTACACCCTAGCCAGCAGTTTGAATAGAGTTATTTGAGTTGAACTGTTATAAGAAGCACAGCAGGATAAAGGTTTGTGTAAAAGCATGTGCCTGCCAACCCCTTATTTAGCCTGGGGTTTTGAGTACCTTCAGACCTCAGGTCACTTGGCATCTTGGCTTGTGGTTTGGGCCATCACAAGACAAACTCCATCTTGCAAAAAGTGCTTGCACAATGCTGCAGTGTTAAATTTGTGTGCCAGGTTTCAGCCTCTCATCAGTTAATTGGACGTTGGCCCATGTAACATACTTGGTCCCACCTGATGTGCCTTTCCTTTTGCTCTGCATGTTTAATTTCAGCCACCTGAATGTGCCCGCCATGCAGGATGCAGCCCAGTTCCTGCTGGGAACCCACGACTTCAGCACCTTTCGCTCGCTTAACTCCGAAACACCTTTCCAGTCTCCAATCAGAACCATCCTCCAGGTAGACATCCGACCCTCTTCTGGTTTCCTGTCCCACCACTATGAACACAGGTGAGATCCCAGATGCTCAGCTGAGGAGTTGCTCTGCTCAGCTAGTGCTCGCTTTCTCTGAAGAGCTGCTTTCCAGCACTGCTTTGAGAACTGACCTCCTGTTTTGCTGCACATTGCCCTCACAGTCCTGTGATGGTGTCAGCGGGGCTCTGTTTAGTGACAGCTTGGAAAGGACATTTCTTTCCCTCTCCTCCCCAATGTCCTCGGGGGGAAAAAGATAAGCAGGAAACTGGTCTGGTTGTTTGTACATTAAAAGGCAGGATATTATAAACTGGTGTATGGAATCTAGCACAGAGCAATTCCTATGAGGTGCTTCCAGCATTTACACTCATTTTGGTTGCTAAAGACCAGCTCTTCAAGGGGATGGGACTTTTTTTTTCCCTTGCTGCTGACTTAGCTTTTCCTAAAGGCCGCAAATAGAAGGAAAAAAACCCCACCTGACACGTAGCCCACTGCTGTAGCTGTGCCGATCCACTCAGTTCACACCAGTAACTCCTCCTGTCTTCCCAAGGGATGTTGATGAAGGAAAGTCCAATATTCCTCAGTTGTTACATATGCAAATGATTGTTCTTTCAGGACCAGGTCTTGCAAGTATTGAAATTAAGTGGCTTGATGTATTCTCTCTCTAGCAGAAAGGGAAGTTTTTTCCCAGAAAGGTCATGGGTATTTATCATCTGAACATGGCTTTAGCCTTCATGCTGCTTCTTTCACAGATACATGGATGTTGTGTTTCAGCTTGAAAGCAAACCTTGCTGTTATCTGTTTCCAAACTGTGTTTTCCTGCTATCTGATTAGGAGAAAACCCTTTTCCTTGTAGTTTTCCCCACCGACCCTCCATTAGATACCTGCTGAGCTGTCTGTAACAAAAAGTGCCATGCTCCAAGCTTTGGAGCCTCACTGCAGTTTGCAAATAGCCCCCTGTTTCTTTCACTGTGTCTTAGAACGGTGTATTTTGCCAGCAGTAGTGTAAGACAAAAACCGAAAGGAAGCTGCAAAAACAGAGAGAGATCTGTATGCGCTGAGTAACCCTGGTCTTTCAGTTCCTCCCATCTTCTCCAATTCCTGCTTTTCCGGCTCAGCGTTGGTGCCTGTCAGCACACAGCCACATTATAAGGAGCCACCCAGTTGGGTATGGCACTGCCACTCTCTGCTGTATAAAAGCAAGGACACAGGCACACAGTGCCAGATGTAAATGCTTACTTCCCACCTTCTTGGAGCTAAGAAACGGCATCCCCATGGGAGACGGAGGGCTGGAGAGGAAAATGGGTGCTGTCAGGTGGCTGCATTCCTGCTGCTTGTTATTGGGTTGCCGTTGCTGAACGGAGAGCTTGGCCTCCCTCTGTCAAGTGTGGTTAAGCTTAGGGACACAAGTAACAGTGAAATGCTTCATCCACAATATTATCTCGTCCTTTATGAGGAGTTGCATCTTGAGTGGCAGAGTCCTGAGATAACCTGAAAAAAACCCCATTACCAGTCTTGTTGAAATCACCCGTGTGTGCATACGGACCACATTACTTTCCAAATCCAGACCTGCTATTGTCAGTTGACTGATCTCTGAGATTTAATACAGATCAGTTCTTTTTTTATGTCTTCAATTTTAACGTGAAAAAGGGAATTTGCCATTCTTTGCAAAACTTCCTGCATAAACCCATCCCACATGAGGCCAAAACCAGCTCACGAGAAAGAGGAAACCTAAAAACTGGTTCAAAAGCATCAGGCTAGATGCTGAATATTTTTGCTTTTGGTGACACATGCAGCCAAACTTGTGTTTTATAGTGAGTCATTTTTATAATATGTCAATATAAGTTGATTTAATGAATGTTTAGGCTGAAGGGGATGGCTTTGAGAAGCCCATTTTCAGTGCGTTACAATAGCATTTAATTCTCTTAGAATACTTTGTTAGTAATAGCCACAACCATGAGTTTTCTGAGCTAGAGAAAAAAAGTTGTGGGTTTTGGGTCTTTGTGACAGGCTGGGGGTTGTTGGGCTTTTTTTGTTGTTTGTTTGTTCAGGGTTTTTTAATTACAGTGTCCTAGTTACTTTTAATCTGTAAAACTCTCCCTATGAGAAGAGTTGCAGACATGGAGCTGGTGTTTGTTTGCCCGTTCTGCAAATGAGACGGCAAATATGCCTGCAGTGCACGTGTACTTATTTCATCACTGCAGTAGCAGAATGAACTGTTTCTGCAATGAAAAGGCTGGGGTAGCAGTAAAAGCTAAATAGATTTTATTAATTTTTTTTTAGCCTAATCTAAGGAGGTTTATTTTCTGTTTCAGAGGGAGGAATCTGTAGCATGATAAACCATGGTCTCTTAGTCAAATAATGCAGCTTTTCTTTCTCATTCTTTCCTTCCATTATGAACTTAAACCAATCTTATGAATTGACCACTTGTCTGTTTAAAAGGCTAGCTGTTAAAATGATTCCTTCCATCAAACTCAGTTGCTCAGCAACAGTGGAAGTGGAGTTAGTGCCCCGTCCTGACAAAAAGCTTTTGAATGCTAAGGATGTGTTCGGAGATTTAGCCCCATCGCTTATTCCTGGGGAGTGATTGCTCTGTCTCCTGTTTTCTACCTGAATATGTATTATTCATTGCAAGGTGCTGGCTTCTGCTGCCAAGTGGAAAAAGACAGCAGGAGTTTTTGCTGGTAAGCAAAATTATCTGAGATTGGCAGTAAAAACAAAGTTTCCTTCAAAGAAAAATATCTTGTTCTCTTTCAAAGTCTACAAAAGATTTTTCCTATCTTGACCCATCTTTTGTAGCTTAATATATCTTGTCAGGACAAGTGAGACAGGAGAATCCTGGCTAAAGAAGGTGCGTGTAATTTGAAAAAACTGTCTCCTGTGTTTTGCTAAAGAGCTGAGCTGAATTATGACCTCGATGTGCTGGGTATTTGCACATGTGTGTAGCAGTGCACATGTCTGTATGCCACGCGCATCGAGCTGGGGGGAGAGCAGCCCGTACGTAAGTGATAGAAACCTTGTCATTTCCTGACATAAAGAGGAATCCGGGGGCAGGAGCTGCCTTTGCATATGTCAACATATGCGACAGGGAGGGCTAAAAGCAGTACTTTGTAAATCCTGTGAGAAAACAGCTTGTGGCTGCTCCCTGCAATGACTGTGTCACAGTTTCTCTTCCTGCTAGCCCTGCCCTGATCACAGAATCGTCGAGGTTGGAAGGGACCTTTCAGATCATCGAGTCCAACCGTCAGCCTAACTCTGCCAAAACCACCACTACCCCATGTCCCTCAGCACCACGTCTGCCTGGCTTTTACATACCTCCAGGGATGGTGATCCCACTGCTTCCCCGGGCAGCCTGTTCCAATGCTTGATAACCCTTTCGGTGAAGAAATTTTTCCTAATATCCAGTCTAAACCTCCCCTGGAGTGTGGGCCTGGGAATCACGTTGTCCTTGCCTCACCTTTCTTCTATGGCTCACAAGAGATGTTCCCTCTCCCAGGGAACGGGTAGCCCCTTTCTGGATACCCAGGTGTTTCCAGCAAACCCAGCCTGTCCATCTGAGTCCTCCAGACAAATATGTTACAGCTGTGCTTTTCTCACACCCGATTTAAGTCTCCATAGCCCTTAGACACCCACTTACTGGGCTCATTGCAAGGGAGGAGAGGAGAGGGTTTGCATGTAAATACTTGCTTTTCTGGATTATGCAAGGTAAGCTTTGTCTCTTTTTGCTGTGGGAAGGCTGTGGGTGATAAGGAGCATTTATAAACTGTTAGTGAGTTTGTTTGGGTTTTTTATTGTTATTTTATTGTTGCTTTTGTCAAAGTGACTTCTAGGATTTCTTGATAGTGTGGAAGTTTTGGGGATGCAGGTACTGAAGTGAAAACCTGCTCATTTTTGTGCTCTGTTGGCAGATCTGATGTATGATTAGATGATATCTGTGTTTATGGTTTTATATATATCTAATGCTATACACAGACTGCTAAGTTGCACCTTGGTTTGTGTTGCCCTTTCCCTTTTATTTGAAAGGTTATATACTTAGGTGTAAGGCAGCAGGAAGATCAAGCTCCATAAAACTCGGTAAATCCAAAACAGGCAGGAATTGTTTCACCCCAGAAAATGTCCGCATCTGAGTAGCAAATGAACAGTCTGGTGTTCAAAAGCTCATGATGCTTTTTCAGGTTAATGGGGGGATGTGCAGCTTCTTGCTCATTCTACTCACATTCACCTGTGATTTATACTTCTCTTGTGGGTAGAAGAGCCGTTTGAAATGTGATTTTAAATGCTTTTTTTGCTCCTTTCTTTAGGGGGCTGGAGTTCTGGGAGCTGAAGTTCAGGAGCAGATCATTTCTTTACCGACAGGTACTGTTTGGTGCTGTATTTGGCACACACTTTGCCTCCAAGAACCAAAGCGTCGCCATCACTATAATTATTGATTGGTTTGGCAGTGTGGCAGAGCTGGTGTTACAGCTGTGTGACACACACAGCATCAGAGAGCTGACATTCTCTATTCTTTGTTTTATCTGGTAGAACCAGAATCTCTTAAATTTTTGTTTAAAATGAATGTCCAAAGTCACAGAATCGTGTGGGAGGATGGAAAGTTTGGTTTTCCGCAATCTTTGTCCTTGCAGTCTGAGTGGTAAAACCCAACAGACATATGTTCTTGCTCTGCTGAATGGCACTGGGCCCAGCAAAGACTGCCTGGAATTTTACTTTCTGGATTTGGAGCATGAAGTAATTTTCAGTGTTGCACAAAGGAGAGATGGGAAGACCTGATTCAGCTACGCAGGCATGACTGTAGCATCTTTCCCTCTGCCATGCTGTCTAGTCTCTGCTGGGTTTTCTTTGAAATAACTCCAGTGGGGATTTTGCTGCTGTCCTCGGGGGAGACAGCTCTCTCCACAGCTTAATGGATCACCTCATTAGGGAAGAGTTGGCTGTTCTCATTCTGCCTATCCTGGCCATGGTCGCACTCTGGAGACAGGGAATAGGCAAGAGAGGGCTTGTTTTTTGGAGGAGAGAGGGGGTGTTTTGTGGGAACAGCAAGCAGCTATTTTTTATTCCATTTTGACAAAACAAATTTGTTTTTATCCTGTGCCAAGCAGTGCTCTGTAAGCTTTCTGACAGTGGGTGTCTGGATATGAGCAAGGGAAGAACAACAACATGCTTGAGAAGGGCTTGATATACAGCAGGGATTTGCCTCATCAGATGGTCTTGTGACAAGGAGAAAATGCCGGTAACCCATTTAGGGCATTAGAACGGAAATGCTACTTTAGTGACATTGTGCAGAGAGAACAGTTACCCATAATACTCGGCTCAGCCTAATGCCCTCTCTGTACAGTGAGCTGGCAGGCTGGAGTGAAGCAGGAACAGGCTGGACACGCTGAACTTGCACTCTGCTACCTGAGCATCTGCTTCTGCCCTCCCTCGTAGAGAAGAGACTAGACTAGGTGGACCTTTGATCTCACCTCGTATAGCTGTATAAGTATTGACATCATTAGAGAAAAGGGTTAAACAGCCCCAGAAACTGTATGCATATATTTTTGCTGAATAGCGTGGAGAAAGGGGGAGGCAGCAAGCACATGGCTATTAGAGATGTACACCATTAGTCTGCATTTACACTAGCTAACTCCAAGCGTGGAGACATCAAAGCTAAAGTCGTAGCATACAATGACCTCTAGTGAGGGATGGATAAAATAACATACGTCAAGGATCTGTGCTTCTCTGTGCCATCTGCTTAAAGGCAGGCTCCTACAGTGCAGTTTAAGATCAGAGCACACAGAGAGAGACAGTGCTTGCCTTTGGATAAATATATCTTGGCTTGTTGGCCCTTTTTCATTAGCAGTGATAAACAGGTTGCTTAGTGGGCTTTGGTTTATTCTTTTGTAAATGTTAATGGATCAGAAACTTAGACCGATGCTTCATTACAGCACTACGTTTAAGTTTTTGGAGAGCTTGGTGTGCTTTGAAAGGTCATTAATAGAATGAATGTTTATTTAGGCCAAATGACTGATCGCTTCTGCGCAAGCGGGGATGTGTTCTGGCAGCAGTGTGAGAAGGTGAATCAGGCAGGACAGTGTCTGCTTGGCCAGTTTCCCCCACATGGGTTGGTACTGCTGTTGCCTGTAAAATTCGAGACTGGAGGAGAGCTCTTACCTTCTCTGGCTTCATCCTTAGTTTCCCCAGGGGAAAAAGATGTTTCCGTGAACCATCCCTAGATGTTTCGTGCACAAGCTTCCACAATGCCCACGAGAAGTAGGTAACCGCCTGTATACTGATCTCTGGATAGAAGTCTCTCTAGGAGTGCCTTGCTGAGAGCCCTTTTGGCACAAGTTGAGGGGCCCTTACTTGTCAGTTATTCCTCGACAGCAGCTTCATGAGGCTGCCTTGACATCAGAAGTACCAGGAAGACAAGTGGTCAGTTCTGTGCCTTCGGAAGGATGTCTTCAGCTCAAAGAAGGGGTGGAGATAAATGTAGCCACCACAGAAGGATGTAATAGATCATAGGGAATTAGCATTTGGTGTGCAGGTGGCATTGGCGGATCCATGTCTCGGCCCTCCTGGAGCAGCGTATCCTCTAGGGATACAGAAGGAAAGGGTGTTTTTTAGCTGAGAGGATGCTGAAGCGTGAGAGGTGTTTACGCAGGAGGTGAGCACGGTGGTGTGAGATTTGTGTGGAGGGAGGGAATGGAAGTTGTGACACGCAGAGGTGTTTGAAATACCGGTTTGCTGCACTGGGGGATGTTGTCTGGCAGGCTGTCCTACTTGGTTTTTTTTTCCTGTTACTTTTTTGGCTTTCTGAAAGAGAAGCAAGCCTCACCTGGAAACGGTGTTGCTTATGTATGAAGAACCTGTGAGCTCAACTCTCCCAGCAGGCCCACGAGCTTCCTGCCACAGACGGATGTGTGGGTGCTGCTGCTGTTTCTGAAAGAGAAACCATCCTCTGCTCAGCTTTCTTCCCACACATGACGAGAACAAGACCAAGCCTTGCTCCAAGGCAGTGCTGTGTAGCTGGAGATCATTGTGTTACAGCTCCTCATCTCGTTCTTATGAAGGCCTGTAGTTGTAGGGAGGGAAGACTTAAAGGAAGCAGGGTAATTCTGCTAGTTCTTTTCCCTCCCCCACCACCAGCTTTGGTCACTAGAAGATGCTGTGCCACTGCACGTTGCAGAGAAGCTCAGCTGCTGCGTGTTGTCACATCACTGCAATCAACGCAGAACCTAGGCAGCCCACACAATCCCTGCTGAAAGGGGAAGGGACAGCTTTCCTCCGCAGACTGTGGGGTGACTGGGACTGCTGGGATGTGCTCGGTGACAAAGGGAGTAGGATCTTTCTGAAGAAATAAAGCGGGCACTGGAGATGCTCCCTGGAGGCGTGTGATACCAAAGGCATATGAGGGGCAGCCAGGACTGGCTTGAATCCTGATGGGCGAGTCTGGGCTGTGACTTGGGATACTTCAGTGGCACTTAAAACAAGGGTCAAAACATTTTTTGTGGGGGGGAAATGCTTGCTTCCCTCTGAACACCCAGCTGGAGCAAAGTGCCTGGCACTGGGAACAACTGGTAGTACTAGGAACAGTAGAGGAATGCTAGAAACTAGGCTTTCTGGGAACTATGGGTTTAATAATAATGATCACAGAATCTTCATGGTTGGAAAGGACCCTTAAGATCATCGAGTCCAACCAAACAACCTACAATCTCTGCCACTAGAGCATTCCCTGAAGCGCCGCATCTAGACATGATGTACCTATTTCAGGAGCAGGCTTATATTAAGAAATCATGGTGGTATCATTCTTTCCTGAGTGACAGGCACTGAACTCTCTGATGAGGTTTGTAGCTTGACTTGCCATCAGTAGTCACTGTGGGCTGTTAACACAGCATAACACTGCCGATAGCGCCAGACGCCAGACAGAACTGCCTAATCCCTTTCAGTTTTACAAGGGCACTTCCTAAGCTGTTTTCTCTGTTTTTTCCAGGTCCGAAGAATGGTTGGGGCTCTAGTTGCAGTTGGCCAGGGAAAACTAGCGCCTCATCATATAAAGGAGTTACTGGAGATAAAAGATTCACGAGCTTTTCCACCGAATGCCATGGCTCCACCATCTGGACTCTTTCTAAAATCAGTGGAATATAACGAAGCAGGTAGGTGAATGCAGAGAATGGCATTTGTTTTGTAGGAGTCAGATCCGATACTGAAGGGAGCAGTAACACCCCCAGGCTGACCTATGTCTCACGCCTTTGTTCATTGACACCCACGTTGTAGTGAATGCCCCAGGCTGTAGAGGTGTTTGCAGCAGTTATGGAGAAACTGTGTAATTTTTTTCCTGGTAGATATCCTCTTACTTTCAGGATAGTAAAAGAGAAGTTGTGTTGACGCTGACTTTGAGTTCTCACGTGAATGATACTTTAAATTTTCATAAATTCTTGTTCTGTCCCTTGACCATGTATAAAGACCAACTCTGCTGTGGTATCTAGGCGTCACAGATCCTTCTGTTCACTCGCTTCTCTCTTGGTGTTCATGAGAGGATTGTACAGTTTGGAGAACAGAGAGCAGATGAGCCTTTTGCTTACATGGTGGCTCTCTTAATTTAACAGCATCTGATCTAAACTATTTCATTTTTTTAGCTTAAAAACAAAAAAAAAGGGGAACAGGGCTAAATTTGCAGAAGATAGCAAATGGATGTCATGGAAGTTTGACATCCCTGCTAGGGATAGCAGGTATTTAAAGCTGCAAGGATTAATCTGTCTCTGATTAATCCAGTGCCCGTGAAATGTGGATACAAAGGACTGTCCACCACACTGCAGACCTTCTCCAGGCTGCCTTGTCTCCGCCAGACCACAGACCTCCTACGGGTGGGCTTCGAGCGTGCCGTCTCCTGCAGCAGCAGCGCTCACGCTGGGGCTTAAGGAAGATGGAAGGGAAGGGGAAGCAACAAAGAGCAGTGGAAGGAGCTCGAATGGAGTTCTGAGCCCTTGGCCTGGCCTTGAGAAGGCAGCTGCTGCGTCCTGGGCTGGGCCCTCTCCAATGGAGCTTTTTCTAAGGGTTCTGTGCCAGTGTGGAAGGAGCCCAGGCAGGAAATGAAGAGCACAGGTTCTGAGGGCTTTCACGTGGTTTCAGTGCCATCTTTTTTCCCTACATCAGTGTTTTCTTGGTTTTTTTCCTCTCAGATTTGGACACTACAGTTGCCCCAGGAGAATAGCAGCTCTGTGAGATACAGCCGTGTCTGAAAGGACTGTTGTGGATTTGGGATGGACGTTTGCCAAGTGCTCTTTACGCAATACACGGTCTTGGTCTCAATAAAAATCATTGACTGGGACTGTAGGCATCTGCCTATTGTTTGTTCTTGCCCTCTGAGACTGCCAAGGGGAAAGGAAGAACAAGTCCATGCTGCGTTCGGATAACCGCGTTTATTTCTTTTTTTCTGCAATTCTGGTGTGTGTGTCTCAAACAGGAGGAGGAAGGAGCGGGGCTTGGGGTTTTTGGTTTTGTTGTTTGTTGGGATTTTTTTCTCCTTCTGTGGTGCGCGTGGGAGGGATACAGGCTTAGAACGGGGGAGAATGTAGCACACTCCCTCTCTGCCCTCTCCTCTGTAGCCCCGGCTTTGTACAGCGAACTGCAAGGGACAGCTGTTACTGTTTGATGCGGTGACTTGCAGAAATAGCCTTTGAAAATACTTGCTGTTTCCTCTCCTCATCAGCAGTCACTCTCTTGCTGAACTGTAGTGGTGTTTACATGATCCTGTTCCCTGGTACAAAGTCATGTCTGTTGCACTTCGGATGTGGCGTGTTACAGGGGAAAGTTCCTTTGAGGTCACTTACAACCTGTTTTAATGGTCGCAGCCTGGCCTGGTGGCACAGGAGCAGCTGTACGAGGGAGTCAGCCTCAGCTTGAAATGAAGCGCTTTCGGTGGTGACATGAAATGAAGCTTTGGGTGGTGGAGGCTCTGCAGCAGAAGGTGGCTGCCACGCTGTTGCTGGGCCTTCATTTGCTTGTTGCCGCCGTCTGCTCTGCCATAGCTGTTGGTGCAGCGGCGCTGCAGGTCGCGCTGGAGTCTGTCGGTGATCGAAGGGCACGTGAATCATAGTGCAGAGCAGAGAGAACTCTTTTTTTCTTTCCCTTTATTTTTTTTCTGTTTTTTTTTTTTTTAAACCACTCTAACCTCGGGTTTTGCCTGCTTGCCCCAGCAATAAAATACCCATTGGGTAACTTGTGGTTTTTTCCTCATGAATGACATCAGAATCCCTGTCTGTTTTGGTTATAAAATGGCTGTTAGAGTGCTAGGTTACAGGAAAGAGGATGAGAATTTTGACTTCGGAAGTTCACAGAAGCAGCAATACCTGGTTTAAACACTCCTGGAGTGGAAGCAATGTGCAGCTGAGATTCCTGGTACCACCATAATCTCCCCTTTGTCCATGAGAGGAGAAGAATGACAGAGAAAGCCAGTTTGTCAGAGCAGGCAGCCCGCTTGATCAGGTAAGAGGATGTTCTTTGTTATGTGGCAATTCAAAGTGATACAGACTATTGTTTTCAGATAAATAAAGGAAGAATCTTAATAGCGCCTTGAGAGACTGTGGAGTTTCCACTCCCTGTTTGCACGGTGGAGAGCCACAAGGACGACAGAGGGGCAGGCAGCGGTTCTTTTTGACCTCTCTTAAGGCCACCCTTGCCTTTGGCAGTAGGGTTTGAGTTAGGGAGTGCTCCTCATACAGAACAGGAGGACAGCCCGTTCCTAGGTGTCCCCTCGTGAGAAGTGACACATCTCTTCCCTACTCGGTTCCAGGCAGTAGTTTTGTCAGAGACCTGCTTTTGACAGTGTGGGAAGGAAAGGCAAGACGCTTCTGGTTACTCTCTCCCTTCCCGTGGAGCGTGCCGACTGCCAGCTGCTTTATTCCCTTGAGGACTAATTCCCAAAGACGATGACAGAGCTTTGGAGCAGTCGTGGGTCTCTACCATGGAAAACGAGAGCTGAAGCTGCTGTGGGACCTGTTTGTGCTTTCCTGGTACAGCTTTGCTGGGTGAGAACCCAGAGGCGGGGATGCTGTAAGGTCAGATCCACACCAGCAGCGGGGCTTGTCCATCTGTGTTCCAAACTTTAACGTGCCCGTATGGTTTTAGACAGTGGTTTTGCCTGAAAGGGAATGGCAGCAATGTCTTGCTCTTCCTTGCTTTGAGGGGAAGTGAGAGTGCGGCTGCAGGCCCCTTTCAGAGCGTCTCAGACCGAAGCACTGGCACCTGGTTCCAGAGGGGCAGCTCTGGCTCTGCAGACTGGTGGGACTGGAGGGCAGGGCAGGCTGAGCTGGTCACGGGTGGCTTTGGGTGGGAGCGTTGTGCCTCCCTCCCGCAGTGGGTGCATGGAGAGAACCGAAGCACGCGCTGTGCCGGCTGGGTGCTGTGCTCTCCCCCCGGTTCTGGGGGGGCGGAACGCTTTGCTGGCGGGGCAAGTGCTGTGTCTGGGATCCGAGTGACGGCTTTTCATCTTCGTTTCCTGTGGTTTCTTTCTGCAGAGCAACGCGGGAGACTCTGCAGGGCATCTTGCAGCGCAGCCTGCTCTGGTGTTAAAACTCTACGCAGAAGAGCTTAGCAGTGACCTCCTCGCTGTGGGGACTCTTTGGAGAGGCCGGTGTACTCAGCTGCAGCCTTTGCACGGGAGATGATGGTCTGAGCTCCGGTGAGTTAACTTTCTGACTGAACTTATTATGAGCCTTTACAGGGCAGAAAACCAAACCAACTACTAGTGCTGTTCAGGTGTTAATCAAGCAACTGCTACTGCAGGCTCAGGTATCGCAGCGTGGGTTTTTTAGTTTGGTGCGTTTGGGTTTTTTTTCAATAGTCGCAGTGCAAAAATACCTGCTATTGCTGTTTCTGCAAATGTTTCCCAGTTTCTGGTTACAATAAAAACCTATTGGGTTTTCGGGCTCGTTATCAACTCCAGTAAGTGGGCGACCCGCGTTCAGCCATCCAGGCAGTGGTGTAGAAGCAGACCCATGGCTAACTGCAGGTAGCACAAAGGACTGCTGGGGAGTTTTGCTTTGTTTTTTAAATCCCAGAGCAACTGTTAAAAATAACCTAAAGACGTTTAATTAAAGAACACTCTCTCTTAGCATCATAAAATCTACCATTAGTAGAGAAACTTCCATACAAAGTCCTTGTCTGAATAATTTATTTGGGGTCCGTCATTAATATTTGTTATTTATTACAAAGGGTTATTTAGCGTTCTTTTCCTTTTTATGTTGCATTACTAATTCTTTTCAGCTGATTCAATTTGGACACCCAGTACACGGGGAGATCTGTTTTCTCTGATTGTTGGATGGTGATGCTTTAAAATTAAAAAGAGGTAGAGAAAAACCTCACGCTTGACCGGAGTTCAAAGACTTAACCTTGATTTTATATGAAAACATTTCTAATAACTTAATGAACTCGAAATCCACTGGAAACTTTGTCTGCTTTTCTGTGGTTGTGTAAATCAAATACCTTTGCACAGAAACAGAAGTTCAGTGGTGCGTTTTGGTTGTTTGGAAGAAGTAACACCTCCCTCAAACAAACAAACAAAAGCCCAACAAAGTAACTCTGGGGAAGCAAAGCTGGATTTGGAATTTAATCAGAATCCATATGTTTAAAATGGTAGAGAAGTAAATGGTACATTACTATAAGAGACAGAAGTGGCTAGACACGTGGAAAGCATCTGTTCAGTCGTAGACTGTCACTTCTATTACCTTTCACAGGGAATTAAAATAACTTCAAACGGATTGATGTACGTAGCGGGGTCCTGCAGCGTCTGTGTAACAGGTTGGAACTGGGTTGAAGACTGACTGGTAAAATACTCCATGTCAGGGATTTATTATTTCCCCCCGGCCACCATTCCTTACTCCTGCTGGAGCTTAGATGGGTTGATGTTACCTGATGGACAATGAGCGTTAGTGGGACACGTGTCACTGTGACAACCTTCACCTCTCACTGACCAGCAGCTGAGGTGTTGGTGTTGCCCACTGGCCACTCTTAAGAACGTGAGACCTAAAGTGGATCCTGTTTCAGCTGGGGAGGGATTTAGGGGATTCGGTGAGGCTGAAGGTGCTGAAAGTGCCTCTGTGCTCGGCACTGGTGAGGCCTCACCTTGAGTGCTGTGCTCAGTTCTGGGCCCCTCTGTACAAGAGGGACATTGAAGTGCTGGAGCGTGTCCAGAGGAGAGCGACCAGGCTGGTGAGGGCTCTGGAGAGCAGGGCATACGAGGAGAGGCTGAGGGAGCTGGGCATGTTTAGCTTGGAGAAGAGGAGGCTGAGGGGAGACCTCATTGCCCTCTACAACTCCCTGGAAGGAGGTTGGAGAGAGGTGGGGGTTGGCCTCTTCTCCCGGGTGAATAATGACGGGACCAGAGGAAATGGTCTGAAGTTGCGGCAGGGGAGGTTTAGGTTAGATATTAGGAAGAATGACTTTACTGAAAGAGTGGTCAGGCACTGGAACAGCCTGCCCAGGGAGGGGGTTGAGCCACCATCCCTAGAGGTGTTTAAGAAACGTCTAGATTTGGCACTTCAGGGCATGCTCTAGTGGCAGAGATTGTAGGTTGTTTGGTTGGACTCGATGATCTTAAAGGTCCTTTCCAACCATGAAGATTCTGTGAAAGGAACCGATATTAGTGTGGTATCGTGGTGTGAGCAGCTTCTGTGCCTGGGTGAGGCCTGGGGCCGTACTGCCAGGGGGCTGAGTGGCATCAGTTTCAGGGAGTCCTTTAGCCAGACGCGTTTTGCCATCCCATGGCAGTCACTCAGCATTGAGCATAAGGAACTCTTGTGTCCAGCTTCTACAGAATCTGGGGACAATGTACATGCTGTTTGGAAAAATTCCTTTTGTTTGTTTTGGAGCTGTGACCTGACTGTGTCAGAGACATCCTTACTGGGCTTGTCTGGTGAGAAGCAGTAGACAACCTGTCCCCTTTGCCATCCGGATTCTACAACCTCTGCCTTATCTTTCCCCAGTTGCAACACTCTACTTTGAACCTAGAAAAGAGAGATTTTCGATGGCTCTTGCTCTGGCAAAACTCTGAGATAAAGGTTGTTCTAAGTCTTACGCCGCTTAAAGCTATGGCTTAGCCATGCCTGGGTGTGTATTGATTCTCCCGCGTGTCTGTGTGTGCGTACAGTCCCTCTGCTGTCAGTGAAGGACTCACGTAAGCAGCGATGTATACTTGCCTACCTAAAGTGAAACCATTTTTTTTCCTTTCTAATGTTCCAGTTACCATGTCGGGTGCTTTTGACTTCATTAGGTAAACAACTCTTGGGAGGAAGTGTGATTTCAGAGTTTCCTTTGGAAAGTACCCAACAAGCTACCTCTGTTAATTCGGTGTTGTCATCTTGTGATGATTTTAGAGCCACTAACTAATCTGACTACTGTGTAAACCTAAAATGCCCTTGTTTTAAAAGATTAACTCTCCCTTACAGCAACACCACTTTCCAGCTAAACATCCTGAGCACCGACCTCTGAACCACAGCCTCCGCCAGCCGTAACATCGCTCAGTTGTGCAGCTTCAGCTCTTTCCCACCTGAGATGAACTAGAACTCGAGAACCTCCTGAGGTAAGGGATGGCTTAAGACGTTTATCGTGTGCCAGGTATCCTCCAGCAGAAATCATGGCAGGTATTTCCTGGAGTGACGGAGGCTCCAATGAGACAGTTGCCAATGCCAGTTCAGAATTCAGCTTGGAAGCAGACTTCCAGTATTCCTTGTTTACTGTCATCTACAGCATTGTCTTTGTGCTGGGACTGGGAGAAAATGTCTTGGCTCTGTACCTGCTGTCCTGCAGAGTGACGCACACCTCTCAGTCCTACGTGTACCTGATTAATCTGGCTCTGGTAGACACCTTGTTTGTTTGTGTGTTGCCATTCAAAATTCATTATCACCTGAATCGGAACAATTGGATCTTTGGTGACATGGCTTGTAGGGTAACTGGGACTCTGTACTACATCAACATTTATCTAAGCATTGCCTTTTTCACCTGCATTTGTGTGGATCGCTACATCGCGGTGTTGCACCCCTTCGCATACATCCAGATCAAAGTCATCCATTACGTGATGGTGGTCACGGTCCTTTGGGTGGTCGCCCTAAGTGTCATGGTTCCACTTATCCTTGGAGGTCCCCTCCACAACAGTGGCGCGAGGAACACAATAGCGTGTTTTGAGAACTTTACTACGAGTAGCTGGACTTATCGCATGGCACCGTACAACATCCTGGCCTTAGTTTTTGGGTTTGTGATCCCATTTTCCATCATTCTGATCAGCTACCCTCTCATTGTGAAGCGGATCTCCCAGATCAAGCACAGCATTCGCAAGAGGAAGGCCCTGACCACTATCTACATCATCTTGCTCATTTGTACTTTGTGCTTTCTCCCCTATCACCTCACTCACTTGCTCCACTTTTTAATGAGAATCCAGGTCATCCAGAATGAGTCATTCACCAACCTCATCTACAAAATGCGAAGGGTCACCTTAGCCCTGGTGAGCTTCAACTGTTGCCTTAACCCTCTCTTGTACTACTTCACCTCCTCCAGCAAGCGATGGCGCTGCAACTTCAAGCTCAGATTCAGGTCTAAAATTGTGTACACAATCTGCGACCAGAAATTCGGGGAGTCCTCCTACATTTATAAAGTACAAGAGGGACACGGAAATAAAACCCGCAGAGATGGGATCAACTGAGCTACTTCAAGTAAGTACAATATTCCTCTTTCCGACTGTTGCTTTGAAAACAAACCCGTGAAGCTTTCCGTTCTTTCCTACAGTGGTCGTCACATCAAGGCAACACCGGGGGGAAGTACCAAACAGATATTTATTGTTATTAGCCAACTTGGGTGGTCCCTGGGGGAGCCGCATTCTCTGACAGTGCTAGACAACACGTGGGGAAACACCAGTGTGCGTGAACACAGCGTGGTTTGGTCTCCTTCGGTTTAATTCTGGGGTTGGTAGGAGAACACAGGGCCCTTCTCTGGAAAGCGGTACAGCCCAGGAAAGGGTTAATTGAAGGAAACCAGCCTCCTAACTGACAGTAATCTGCGAGTGGATGTGGGCAGCCCTGCTTGGCTTTTCCCTATTTTGGAGGGCTCCTGTGTTTTCTCCCTGGGGCACACCGTGGCCAGCTGGGCTCCCAAACCGATCCCTGCCCACATTCCACAGCCAAATAAGGGCTTCTCCTCCCTCCCTGCGCATGGAGGGATTGGCATCCCGAGGAGGGGTTCAGTGCAGGGTTTCCACCATCGCCTGCCTATGGATTCAGGCTGAACATCTGTTAATGCAGTTCCAGAAGATAACAGATGCAAGTATTTATCAGTCGGTTAACCCTGTGTGGTGGGTAAAACAACCTCCTCTCCTTACGTGGTTACTGCAGGAGTTGCACAACTCCTTACATGGTGCCGGCCTGGTCAAATGTCAAAGCTTTCTTCAGCCACTGTGTTTACATCACAAAATGTGCCTGACGTGTTTCACCCCTTCTCTTGTATTAACAGAACCACACCGCTTCTGAGAACTCCTGTTTTCCACCCTGTGAACTATGTGACTTCGGCGAGAATTTCTCGTTCGTGGGTTATCAGAGTCACCAGAAAACCACGGGCCTGGCTGACAAACCTCCTTCAAAGCCAAGGGTTTACTTAAGAGGATGTGATTTTTGGTAACGGATACACAGATCTTGCTGTTGTGTTCCTTCCCACACCACCCCCACACTTCAGAGAGGGACAGATGCTGTTGGCCTGCAGGCACGCAAGCTGCTGAGAATGGAAGGGAAATTGTCACAGGCTTGTTTAACATGAACCAAGGTTTGCTGGACTGTCGCAACGTGCTACATCAGTATTTCCACTTTCAAACGTGCACAAAGTCCCGCTGCGACCTGGCACGTGCACCAGGTGGTCGGGGTTCCAAGGTTATGCTGGGCCATTGGATGTGGAACAAGAACTGCCAGGGAGCTTCAAGGCAGGTGTGGGATTATTGTGGCAGAAGGCGGGGGGGAGATGATAAATGATGGTGTCTCTCTGATGTGTAACTTCTCTTCGCACCACAATGGATGTTGCAGCTTCTGCCCATATTCAGCCAGTTTGCTGATGGCAGCCGATGCCACAGTCTGCTCTCTGGTCAAGGACAGGAGGTAAGAGGTTTGGAAAATAAGATGCGTGGGCGTAGGGGGATGTTAAGGTCTTGGTTTGTGGGGGGAAAAAAAAAGGCATTATGATGGTAAGTGAGGGTCTTGAATTTGGGGGGCTGTACTGATCAGTTAAACCCCATCACTGAACCACTTTAGCCATCGGAGCTGTACGCAGCAAGCAAACCAAGAGCAGATCTGAAATTTTAATAGAGCTAAAGCTTTGTAATAGAGGGCTCGTGTGGGTGCAGTACTACACTTGTTGGGATGGGCCTGACTTGCGTTATTGCTCCGTGCAGTCTGTATCCTGTTCCTAACGCTGGGGCAGCCACTGCCCTCTCTGCCTGCCTGTATTTTGCTCTTAGCTTGGAGGAACTCTTTAAATAGTGGTGAGAAAACCTGCTCAAACTTTTCTAAAATATTGAAAATAACGATTCCTGTGTTCCTCTGCTTGACTGGGCTTGGTAAGAGAAGTGCAGATCCTTGCCGTTGTAGAACGAAGCTGATGAGAGCCTCTGAGGGAGTATTAGGACAAACTAATCTTTTATCTTTCATGAGATACTGCTATTTTTGTCCCATTTATAGGCTATAGAAAAACTTCCCAGCACTGGCGGGACTGTTCTTTCCCACTAAGCACAATTTTTATGTTCTGGACAGAGGAAGGAAAATTTTTAATTATTAGAGACTCCACGGAGGAGCAGAGCTTTCCTGCAGGCTGGTGAGCCGTCACTGCGGGCAGTCAGGGCACTCACGCTGCTGGGTAAATAGCACCTTCAGGGCTTTACACTTTTTCTTCTGTTCTACTCGTACTTTGCATTTTAATTGTGAAGCTTTAAAAGCTCCTTGTTTTGCTCTGCACTGCTGAAGTTTTACGGGAAGTGAGCTGTGGGAGGGGAGGAATCCTGAGTGTCTTTTACCTTACTGTGTGAGCAACTCAAAGCTTGTTCCTCGGGACTGGAAAAACAGGCTGTAACGGCTCCCCGACAGGCTGCCGACGGGGAGATCCCGGTACTGCTGAGCAGTGTACGCTGCCGCTGCAGCAACTGGACAAACACTGTAACTCCTTTATTAAACAAAAGCAGAAAAAGACATTGACTATGTAAACAAAATAAAATCTAATCTCTCTGAACCAGCACTGCGCCTGCTGCTCTGTGGCTCACGCTGTACTCTGGGGCAGTCCTTTTTTCAGAAGGGACGTGAGGTAACTGCCCAGTTCTTCATCCTAGAGAGAAAAACGGGATGAAAGCAATCTTCTACTTGACTTTCCCATTTGGGGCAATAAATTTTCAACTCTGGTACCTAGAAATAGACTGAAATAATTCTTGGGCCCATCAAAATCTAGTGTTAGCAGTGTTCAAAAAGGAAACCAGTCCCGTTTGCACAAATGCATTTCTGGGTCTTCTTTCAAAGTATCGGCGTAAAACTCCCATTTGCCAAAGCAGGTGTCTGGACCTGAGGTCTCTCTTTGGAGGAGAAGGACCATTTTTCTTGAAAGCAAAGAATAAAGAACCATTGATGTAATTTTTTTGTTGCTTTGCCCTCAAGAAGACATTTCCTTGCTGTAAAGAAAGCATTTAAAAATACAGCCAGAGAAAGTACGCTTTTTTAAGGAAGAAAAGGTCGTGACTTTGTCTAGGGCAGTTTGGGACTGTAAAGGAGGTAAGATAAGATCAGGGTTGCATGAAAAGCGCGTCTTCAAGCATTTCCTACCTGGTAAGTCCAGGAAACGAGCAGAACTTTGGTTCCTTGATCCTCTGAGTGTGCTGTGGCTTGGATGAGAATGGACTCCACTGTTATAGAACCATCGGGGAGATGCTGCACTGAATAATCTTTCAGGACCCTGGTAAGAGAGAAGTTTGATGATTTATTTTGGATGGAACAAGCTGAAGGGTGGGTCACCCCCTCTATCTTTGAATCCCAAACACCAGCGTTTTGTTACTACTTCTAGCTGGGTCTCTGAGCCAGCACCCGCTGCCCAAGGAAGGGAGAATGGGGCCGATTCGTAGCCTGCTTGTTTTGGTGCTTATATTAACCGTGTAGGATTTCCTACAGAATTTATTTCTGGCTTTGACAATAGCTGTAGCTCCAGCCTGAACCCTGTTCACCTGAGCACAACACCGCTCGCAGAACGGACCAGCTGCCTGTAGGAAGGGAAGAGCTTTTAAGCTTCATCTAAGAATAAGCTCAAAAAAGCCAACGCTTACCCTTTGAGATGGTTATATACACGGAGCACTGTCTCGTGTTCTTTCCGCGGATCCTGAATGTGAACGCGGCAGGTGAAACGCAACTGATGCTCTGCAAGGCCCAGCTCCTTCAAAGCCTGCTCGGGAGAAACCAGGCGGAAGCTCTGCAGAGGAAAATTACAAATCCGTTATAAGCTATTTCTTTGCTTTTTCTGAAGTTTTATTCCTCCTTTGCATCAGCTGCGTGGTTCATCACTGCAGACTCCAGCAGGTAAGATCATTCCTTTTCAACCTCTGAAATGTCTCGGCACATTTCAGTCACAAGCACAAACAGCCTGGCACAGAGGTAAGACGGTGGCAAAACCTCCGCCTAAATAATCGTACCCATTCTTTATTTCCCCAAATTAAAGTTGCTCCCTTAATGGAAGTTGGTTTAACCTTGTTATCGGGGGAATGATTTGTTTAAATAAACATGGTGTTACAGAGTAAGAACAACTCCCTTGGCACCTTTCCAGCCTTGTCCAGCAAGCTGAGGTCTACCAACACCACACTGCTCCTTGATTCTCTTGATTTTTACAGGCACAGGGAGTCGGAAACACCTTGGCTTCACAAGGCCGGAAGCCACAGCCACCTCAGAATGGCTGTAGCTGCAGGGGCCCAGGTAGAAAACAGACTTTGGACAGAAGCAGCTCTTCAAATGTGTCTGTTTCCCCTGACTTCATCCATGAACATTCATGAGAGTGGCCAGTAAAAATTCTACTTCCGCAACACCCTCAGGAATAGCAAGATACCAATTCTGAAGTTGTGGGACTAGAGAAGACCATCAGTCAAGACAACGGCTAAGCTAAAGAGTCTGTCTTACGGATTGATCTCCACAGGTATGGTGTTACTGGGCCCTTTCCAAGAAACTAGGACTGCTTACCTTTAGCTCCTTGGTTCACCCAGACCTCACTTATGAATTATAACAACATACTTTATCAGAGGACACAAGACAACCGTAAGAACTGTTTTTACTTACGTTATCCTTCATAATTAATGTCCCATGCATTAGCTTTGGCTTCTTGGCATCTGGTAAGAGACCTAAACAAAGGCCAATGGAAGAGAACGACAACATGGTTAACGATCATGCACTTACTTTTCACACAAGACGATTCCTCTAGGACTTAATAGATTTGATTTCCGAGTCACTGCTGAGGCTCAGAGACTAAGATTTTACATCTTTGTTCTGTCTGTTAAAGCGCATGATGCTTAAACCATTAGTGCTCTAGAAACATAAGAAACCAAGCTTAGTAATACACACCAAGTGCTTCTCTTCCCACATCGCTTCCTATTTGAGAAGTTTTAGCTTTTTCTTAAATGGGGTTTATAAAAGTAATTCCAGTTTTGACAGCCCTGGCTAGTAAGAGCATACCTGGACTTTGTTTTCACAGTGAAGGGGCAATGAGTAGCAAACATGGTGGAGTGTGTGTGTTTGTTTTTAAACATTATCGACTGTACATTAACAGCAGAGTAGCCTTCATTTCACAGGAAGCCCTCTCAACCACTAAATGCTCATAAAACCCGTTCTTTTACAGGAAGAACTGCTCTAAGTCACCATTGCTACAAACGGCCCTGCACCACTGTTCCCACCCAAGATAAGGCCTAGACAACACAGCGGCAGCGCCCAAAAGATTAAATTCTTGGTTAAAAATGTGTCACCTATTGCTGTTTCTCTCTTCAGGAGTCCCAGGGATATGTCCACTGGAATGCTGGGGTTGGTGAATATCGTTGTGGTCTCTCCGTTTGCAGGCATGTAACAGCTGACATCTGCAATGCAAAGGCCCGGTGTCAGCGCTGCTGCAGCAGCACCTCCCCTCCCGCGCCCCCCTTTCGCCCCCAGGCAGGGTGCCAGCGTCCCCAGAGCAGGACTGCCTGCGCTCTGATGTCAACAACAAATTACTGCAAAGAAATCTGCAGACAATAAGTAACCATCCAATGCGACGTCTGTGCTTTCTCCACTCCTTTTAAGAGTAGCTGTTTCTAAGGAATTAATCTTTTTCTGGAGCTCATTCCCTGTTAGCAACCAAAATTGCTCACTTACAATTTCAGGTGTACCCTGCCTGCCTCAGCTTCTTTTAGGAGTCTAAAGAAATAAAAACTCACTAAGTGCTGAACCGTAACAATACAAACGTAACAAAGCACCTTCTACTTCAGGTCTAAATGGGCATTAAAATTAAGTGGGCTTAACGCGTTAAACAAGAATGCTGCAGTCCCAGGGTGACTGGTCCTGTAAATGACACCATGCCTAACTCTGGCCAGTGGATTAAGTATGCAAATTGCAATGCCTGCCTTCTACTGCCATTCCCTCTAAATATCAACACTATACGTACGAAATTCCTGTTCTATTTTCTGCTTCAGAAACTCCATCTTCTTTGCTTCACCGTGGACCAGCAGAACGTTTCGTGGCTCAGCCTGGCGAATCAGCTGCATTATTCCCTTGGCATCAGCGTGGGCACTGAAGGACATGTACTCCACCTGCATCTTTACTTCCAGCTGGGGGGGAGCAGAAAGCACAGGTTTTGTTAATCAGGAACTGCTTTGGTTCTCTACAGCTTCCATACCACACACAGACTGCTCTGTATTTAGTTTAAAGAAGGAAATTGGAAAATGAAGTTGGAGACAGAGCTGCTTATCAGCAGAGAGGGAATACAATGCTGTACAGAAAAGCTTTCAATAACTTACAGGATCAAACTGCCCAATTTCAGAGCACAACACCTGTTGCACATTTGCCAAAACAAGCCAATACTTAAGGACAGTATCCCTTAAATATCCCTGTCTGCCTAAAAATGTATCATTTTCACCTGTCTAATGGTGCCTAGTTATTAAACATTATTAAACATTACCGATAGGCCCCTGACAAAGTCTGATGGCAGAAAAATATACACTGTTGCCAATATAAAGGGGGAAAAAACCCTATTCCAACCCCAAAGAAAATGTTGCTTGGGTATTTCCCATGTTGTGTGTGGCAGATTCCCGTTACAAGTACATGGTCTCTAACTACCACCTGAAGAACTTCCCACAATGATCCTCTTTCTTGAAAATAAAACTTACTATTTGTCTTCCTTCCATCTCCAGCTTGCGCTGCCCACTCAGAATCTTATGGCCCACAGTTCCCTGCACACAGTAGCCTGGCATGATGACCTGAGAAGGAAACCAGAAAGATCCGCGTGTGGCCTATACATAGCACAGCTGTCGTTAACATAACAATAGCCACAAACACACAATGCCGATATAAAGTTGTGTTCTTCCCCTCTCACATACCACCATCCTTCACTGGAACGCTGCTCGCTTTGGTCTGCAGCTTGTCAACACCCAACTCCAGAACACACAGGAAAATGAAATTAGAAAGCAAACTACTGAAATGTACACACCACTAAGTAAGAATTAACGCTAGCTACGAATGTCTCTGAAGCAGCTTCAAATTAACAAAAGCCACTTTGAAAATAAAATCTCCCACAAGCTGCTGTCCCAGCCATGCAGCTCCTCTGCTCGCCCTGGCACACCCAGCGAAGAAAAATCACAGCTTGAGAGGGCTCTGCCCTGGGTTGGGTCACTAAAGGACTCGTCTCATTTAACCCTGGATGCTCAGGAAAAGCTTTCCTGCCGCCTTTGTTCTGATGCCCGTGTCAGCACCACTGTCACATTAAAACAGCACTCGAGGAAACAGAATTTCTTACCATATTCTTTTCATTCCCTGCCCATTTCCTGAAGATCTGAAGGGACTGTCCTGCATGAAGCATACCAGGGGTTGCAAACACAACCTAGAATTCAAAGATGTACCAAGAATCACCACAAAAAACAGGGGTTTTTTTCCCATTTCTCAAACCAGGACAACTTAAAATACATAAATATTTTAGAACAGTGGAGAGCATCCACTAATACACATCACAGCACGCTTACTACATCAAAGCTCTAATGGGGATTTTTGCTACTTTATTTTTCCCACCTTGTCTAATTTTCAAGTACACTGTACCGTTCTAGGATATTTTTATGAGCATCCATAGTGTCTGATAAAAACCTTGAAGGGTTTTATAATGCTGCTTAACATGCTCGACAGATTCCTCTTTCAGCCTAACAAACCAGTTAGAAATAAAACCAGCGATAAGAGATGGTGCCGTCATCTGTTTCCTGACTTAAGTCAAAAGAATATACTGTAAAAATTACAGTTTGAATCAGGTCCAGAGGTATAGATTATATGGACATGCAATCTTTTTTTTTTTTAATTATTTTATCTGGGCATTTCTACCTTTACTGAAATAAAGATAGATCGTTCAGTTACACAGATAAAAGCATTCAAATGGCCTGGCCACAAGAGGGTTTCAGACGGGATGCTGCTATAAATGGGCAGAGGATGGCGAGTTTTTGCCTGTTTGCCTTCGCCAGGAACACAGTGGTGTAAAACCAGCTCCCTCACACGGCACGTCCGCTCTATTACCTGGTTAACGGCCACCTACCATAGGCCCCGGATTGTCTGCAAAGGCTCGATCAAACGCTTTGATGTGTTTGAATTCAAACATGTTCCTCTGCACAAATGTTTTCCGAATTTTCTGATTAGTCCAGGTGATGAAGAGCTTGTAATAATGATTGGCCTTCTCCGTCAGTCCCGTGGAAAAATAAATTGGAGCCTTCAAGTTCATTCTTTCCCTGTAGAAAGAAGCGTTCCAGAGACTCGTGAAGGCCAAATTAGGATCCCCGCTATCCATGCTTAAACTCCATAAACCTATGGAGTCTCCAAAGAGGATTTTTTTTGCATATCCGACTCTCAATGACCTATAAATCAGTATTACGCTACATCGCTATGCATTAACTTATTACTAAGTAGGCTTTAGTCCAATTCTCCTTCTCGCCCACTACAGACAACTTCCTTCCGTTACCAATGTTAATCATTCTGCTACGGGAAACAGTAAAAGCAGCAGCATTTGGTATTATCAAAACCATTTCCACACAATGCCTATAGGTAAGTTTAATACTTACATCATTCACCACTCCTCCCCCTCCCGGGAAAACAGTTTTACAACATGGCAAAGATGCAATCAAATTTTTTAAAGGACAGAGGCGTGGAGTGCAGTAGAAAATGACTCTGGATAACAAAATGGTTAGTTTATTGCTTAGAGTCAAGAATGCTGGGAAATACATGGAAAGAAGTAATTCCGCAACGGGTAGTGTGGGCCGACATGCAGGGGAGCGCTCATGAGAACACTTGTACTGAACAGACACAACGTCTCACAGAAGCCTGCCAGCCCCACAACTCGAGGAGGACAGAAAGGAGGGGGAACGTGCACAGAAGAGACGGCACTCACCAGAAAGTCTCCAATAAAATGCAAAGTTCCTGGGCACGTCCAAGGGCAAAAACTGGGATAAGAACCTGCAATTGAGATATGATTTACAGTCTGTGAAACAGGAGGTAAATGGCCCTGCAGCGTGACCACGTCTGAACGAGTCCCTCAGTTCCCTTTCACTTTCTGATATTCTTTTGCTGACCTTTCTTTCCACAGGAACGTGTTCTCCTGCAGTTTTGGAACGAAAGGCACTGATATTTGCCCAGCACCTGTGCGCTCGGCTAAGCCTTGGGTTTGTACGTACAGAGGAAAGCCTCTGGCAGGACACGGTGCTTGTGAATATATTCAGGTCTGTTCTCTGCTGGACAACATGATAACAAGTTGTTGACAGCAACAGTTCTGGCATTATTTGTGGAAATGGACAGCGAGCGTTTCTGTCCTTGGTCACTTTCTCTGTGCTGGGGGAATTAGGACCTCCCTCCCCTCCCAAATTAAGACAATGCGGGAGGAAAGAACACAAAACTGTTTCAATTTCCAATGTTTTCTTCAGTTAGGTGCTGTCGCTTGGCAGCGAAGAGTTTACCACCACTTTTTTGTTTTCCAGATTCAGAGGGAAAGCCATTGTCTACTTCTTAATGGAACCGTTTAGCAAACCACATCCATTACCAAGAGACTCACCCCCTTTTCCACAAGCAAGCCTACGTTTTGCCCCTGCTAAGACAATAAGAATGAATAAAATACAGGGCTTGAGTCACAAGAGATAAACTACTGTTAACTTTCAACCAAAACGCAGTTCAAGTTCTACACGTACAACCAACAGCCAGACTAACTTTCCATTTAATCGAGTTAAATGAACCACGTCCTAGGAACCTAGAGCCAGATCCTCAGCTACACTGAAATCAGTAAAACGCTCCTGCCTTCCAAATTTCCACTTCTGGTTCCATTTTCTGAGGGGTTAAAATGCCTCTTTTTATAAAGTCTTTTCCTAGGTGTGCTCTAAATGGGGCATTAATGAAAAAGGATCTCAAAAACAAATTTTATATTAGCAAAGATAAGGGCTAAGCTCTAAGAAACAGAAAAGACTGCCTGAAATTCTAAAGCAATAATGGACTGATACAACTAACGGCCGAGTTCCGATGCTCTCATCGTGTGGTCCATGTGCTAGCTGAAGTTGTTCACATCAAACCACACGGGACTGGAGCGGGCTTACCCAAGCAAAGCGGCCAGGCAAGTGACAGCCACCACCAAGGTACTGAAGCATCGTTTGCTGCACAGCGAGCACATGCTGCCACGCACTTGGAGGGGTTTTATGGTACCAGCCAGCACGGTGCTGAGCAGCACAGAACAGGACACTGAGCAGACAGACCTGTCTACACTGGAAATCCTTCCTGATCAAGTTTAAAAGCAGTCTCAGTTTCTTAATTTACAGGACTGAGCGGATGCTTCACTATACAAGATGCAAATCAAGTTAATTTTGCCTTTATCCTCCATATTTGCAGACTGTAAGCATAGCATTTCCTTTACTGTCTCATTAAATCAATTTGGTTTTCTTCTTGGTGTAATTTAAGTGTTTAATATTCTGTCTTTTAAAGTACAGAAGGAGGAATATAAAAATGCCTTCAGTTTCATGTAGTGGTCATACATAGGTGCCTGAGTTAATTAGTAGTTACAGGGCACCATGGAGCCAATAAGAGCCTCACAGAGAAAAAAAACACATCACTTAGGTTATCAGAACGCCATACCTTCCCTCCTCTTTCTACAGTCTCATGAACTTTCTTCAGGAAGTCTCTTTCTCTGCAGCGTTTGGAATCTCTGATAGTTGTCGCATAGGTGGATTCACTTATTAATAAATCTGGGCGACACTTATCAATCCAGGCAGCACTAGAACAAAAGGAATTTAAAAAAAAAAAAAAAAAAGAAACAAAACAAACCCAAAACAACAATCAGGAGACGGTATCCGGCATTTCTGATCTGTGGGTCTCAAAGATGGGTGGAGAACATCACTGTCTCCATTTGCAGATAGGAAAACAGGTACACAGATGTGCGTCCGCTTGCCCAAAGTCACCGAGGAGTCCTGTGGCAGCATCAGGACTCCTCTCTTTGCAGGCCATGCTTTCTTTAAATTAATCCAGCTCAGAATAAAGACTACAGGTTTTGAAAGGCAATTCTTCTCCAGTCTCTTACTTGTTTTAAATGCCTTACAATATTATTCCAAATAGCATGAATATTATAAGTCTCTTACAGATGCCAGTAAAAATAAAATGAATGTTAAAGCTTGCAATTGGTGCTCTCCTAGAAAGTAAATACATTTAGAAGATACCATGACAATAAAACATTTCAAACATCTAAGCCCAATTATTACGTAGCCTTAAAAATAGATTAATACGAGTATATAGAAGATTTACATTAAGGCCTATCTGGAAGAATCAATGTAAATCTGTTCATTCTTGTAATTCAAAATGCATTTATCTTTCCAGCAAAGACATCGTTACGTGTTCCGGTCTCCTAACAAAGAATCAATGCTGATAAGCCCCTAGTATTAACAGAAGCTCTGCTAAAATCTTCCCGTCAGAAATACATACAATTCATAGAGACTCAGTTTCCTACTTACCCTAAATGTCTGTCTGGTGTCATGTTATAATCACCCTAATGGAAGAAGAGAAATGCATTAACATTCTCAAGGTAACGAGACGGGCCATTTAAAGGCGATGTAGGTATCTATAGATGGTTTTTTGCATACTCACAGTGTACACAACTGACTCGCATCCAACCTTAATCTGGAACATGGCCGCCCCTAGCACATGGCCTGCATAGTACGCCTTGATCTCCAGCTCCTCATCCACCTGCGCCAAGAGGCAAACACTGCATTACTGCACACATTTCAAACAACTAAAATTGCTCTGCCTTCTACAACAATACGGCGGGTCGGACCCCAGAGTAGGCAGAAACGATCGCTTACCTGAACTGTCTGGTGAAGATGCACAGCAACCACTTTTTTCATACAGTCTTTAATCATTTGAGAAGTAAAGAAGTTTGTTTCCCCTTTCTTGTCTACAGTTATTTTCCTATAGTCCTCCAGGAGGATGGGACAGATGGCCTTGGTAGGATGCGTCATGTAAATGGGCCCGTCATAACCCACCATTTCACTGAAATACGGCAAAGCTCCACAATGGTCCAAGTGAAAGTGGCTGCAAAAAGACATAAAGGATAAATGAGATGCCGCACAGGAAATCAGCTTGCCTGCTTCTCAGATCTTGCTTCAGATTTTTAAAGCACTGCGTGGCGTAGAGGGACTAGCCAGAACATGAATGACGGACTGACAACACGTTTGGGCTGTTAGGGACAGTACACAAAGCTTTCCCGTTTCCCATCCGAGCTCTGCCAAGGAAGGAAGATTCCTCACCTGATGATCACACAGTCGAGAAAGTCAGTCAGCCTTCCGTTCTGAGTGATGTAAGAAAAGTCAGGAAAGCGTCTCTGCAAAGACACGAAGGGGCAAGAGCAGTTCATTCTCTTCCATAATCCAGCTCCAGCAGCAGTTGATACATGTGCGCAATAATCACACCTAGCTAATATTACTCCTGCATCACGTAAGATGGGTCAGGCAACGTTCAAACAAAAGGGAACAGAGCGGATCAATGAACCTGGAGCCCTGCTGGGAAAGGCCAGGTATCTCTACCCAACATTCAGGCTTCTCCACCATACTCACATCATCGTTGTAGCCCATGTGCATCCCACAGTCAAGCATTACGTTTTTCCCGGCAATAGACACAAGGATACAGCTGCGCCCCACATCCTGGCCAGCTCCTGGATGGAAGCAAAGACAGACAAGTAAGACGTCTCTGGGAATGCTTACAATCACTTAAAAAGAGAAACGTTTAAAGGTCTGCACAAACTGCCTAACCCTTCTCTGATGCAGGGGAAGACTATATCCTTTCTTCCAAGCCAGCAAATCTGTCCGAAAGGAGGTAAATACGAACTGTTTTACCCCATTCCCTGAGTTTATGAGGGGGCCTTCCAGCTGCAGTTGCAAAACTGCAGTAAATACAGCGCTGCATCCAAACCCATAAGCAGTTCAGGGCACATTTGTTCTCTGCCCGCTGCTGTGCAATCGCAGCTACACGGTTTCAAGTAAGAGCAAAATGATCTCTTATGGGGAAAGGATAAGAGACGTCTGTCACGGAACTCCGAGTTCCGAGGGCTCTGCACCTCCCCAGGCACGGTGCCTCCCGGTGAAAGCCCAGACCTTCATTAAGCTCTAGTGAAGTCAATTCCAAGCCAGAAAACTATCCATCAGGATAAAGCAGTTCTTCTGCTTGGCATATCCTCTGCCCTCTCAGTACAGAAATGCACCTCAAAACTTTCTGTGCAACCCATTAAAAAAAAAAAAAAAAAAAAAGAAAAATTTGCTTCCTGCGAATCTTTAGCACTGCTAAGTGAACTGATACTCCGACTACACTGTCCAATACTACAACGCCTTTACCAGTATGTATTAACGAATCCTGTAATCAAAATAGAGTTGTCAGACCTTCGGAGTCTTACTTGCTTGAAAGACAAAAGGACAGTGACACGCTGACAACAACCAGGTGTAACACGTATTGCAGTACAACACTGTGAGCAGTTTTTGTGGCACGGAAAGGCAGGTATGTCTCCAGCAGCCTAACGCGTATTACTTGGAATTCTAAATTACAAAGTTTTTCCCCGTTTCTATTTCAGGATGATTTTAAATTGTACTTACCCAAGGGAGTGACTTTTATTTCAGGCATTTTAACAAACTCTAAAGCTCAAACTGCGTGACAAATTATTTCAGAAACAGCCTAACGGGGTCCTCAAAACCACGAGAAGATTTAGCCGGTTTTACAGCTGCCATCTCAATTATTTTTTCAGCATCGGGCAGAAGATTTAAGCAGAGCCTCAACTTCTTCCTAGAGGGAAGACAGCGAGGAAACACCGGTGAGATCCACGCGTGGGTGATTAACAACAACTAGAAACTCGGGCTTCCACGATCCCCACCACCGCCACGACCCAGCAAAGGCGGCCGGGGAGAGGGAAGGGCTCCCGGCTCGTGGTGTTTATTCACACCGCACACCGATCGCCAGCCGCAACCCCGCCGCCCTGCTGAGGTAAAACCTGCCCGAGGCGCCGCCGCTCCCGGCCCCGCCGCTCCCAACGGCCCGCAGGGATGACACCCCACAGACACCCCCGCAGCGCGACCCGCGGCCTCCCCAAGGCCCGCCCGACACCCCCCCCCCCACCGCGGCCTCCTCAAGGCCCGCCCGACCCCCCCCCCTCCTCACCGCGGCCTCCCCAAGGCCCGCCCGACACCCCCCCGCCTCACCGCGGACCGCCCGGCCCCGCCGTCCCGGGCCTGCTCTCGGCCGCCGCTGCGCAGGCGCGTCCGCCCCGCCGGGCGGGGACCGATGGGGCAGCGGCGGTAATGGCGGTGGCGGCGGGCGCCTTCAGCCTGCGGGAGGTCCTCGCCGCCTTCCAGACGTGCGTGACGGAGCGGCGGGAGGTGCTGCTGGGCCCCTACCTCTGCGGATGGCGGGGGCTCATCCGGTGAGTGCCCGCGGCGGCCGCCCCCGGCCCGCGCCCGCTAACGCCGGCCTGTCTCACCCCCGTTCCCCCCTCAGGTTCCTGCACAGCCTGGGCGCCATCTTCTCCTTCGTCTCCAAGGACGCGGTGGCCAAGGTGCAGATCATGGAGAACTACTGCGGCGGCGAGCAGCGGGAAAAGTACGTGTCGCTGCAGTCCATGGTGGAGTACGAGCTGGCCAGCGGGCTGGTGGATCTCCAGAAGCGATCAGGACGGCCCGACTCCGGCTGCCGCACTGTCCTGCGTCTCCACAGGGCCCTGCGCTGGCTGCAGCTCTTCCTGGAGGGGCTGAGGACGGGCCAGGAGGACTCCCGCACCTCCGTCATCTGCACGGACTCCTACAACGCTTCCCTTGCCGCCTACCACCCCTGGGTGATTCGCAAGGCGGCCACGGTGGCCTTCTGCGCTCTGCCGTCCCGCAACGCCTTCCTGGAGATCATGAACGTGGGCACGGCCGAGGAGGCTGTGGCCATGCTGGGTGAGGCCTTGCCCTATATCTGCGATGTGTACGGCATCACCCAGGAGCTCTTTGCCCAGCATAAGCTGCTTGACCTTCCTTGAGGGGAGGGATGTTCCAAGAGCCGTGCCACATTCTGACAGAAGTTGGATGAAAGGGGGAAACGGGGCATGTTTTCACAGACGCACGAGGGTCTGGTTCTGTCCGTGGTCGCTCTCCCTTTCCTTTTCCAGCACGGAGCTGCCAAGTCGCAAAGCTAAGAAAAAATTCACTTTATAAGAGAAAATTGCACCTTTTTTTTTTATATGTACATATATCTGTCTCTGTGTGTAGAGCCTCAGCTCTACAGTAAGAAAAAAACCAGTAGTACTGTGCTAAAGGGATTTCTTTTCCTGGATTCACCTTCAACTCTCCAGCTAGACTGGGAGTGGGAGGTTTTATTTTCTTTTTGAAGCCAAACTCTGCAACTTCAGCAGCTTCCGTGGATTTACACCAATAGGCAGGACCTTGTGTGACAGCACAACTTTCAGATGTGGTGTCTGAGCACATTAACACGACATGCAAGCTCACTTTGCCACTTTTGTTTACAAGCTGTTCCTTTGAACAGGGGGGGCGGTTGCCCTCCGTTATGCTTTAACCATGACAATACAATCATGAGTAACGCGTGTCTGAAGGGAAGCTTTTTTCCTTGTGGTCACAGACTCATTTGATTATTGCTGCTAATTCTGCGTCCATGAGAATTAAAGGAAAGGGTGGTGTTACAGTAAGAGACCATTCTTCCTTTGTGCTCGGATCCATTAAGCAGGACCTTCCTTCTGTGCAGCTTCCCCTGTCCATTAATCTACGCTTTATGCATCTGGGGATGCGGAATAACTTTTAGTATGTACTGCACAATACCGTATATCGGCTGGAGACTGGACCTTACCTGTGGTCTCATGGTTATGTTTGGGTTTTTTTTTTAATGAATGTGTCAAATGCCTACAAAAATGACTTCTCTGGGGAGAAATCTGAACTTGTACTGTACGTCACTACTTTGTGAGGCTTACGGCTTCCATTGCAAATCACTGTATATAATAGCCGGTGTGTGTATGTATACATATACGCACACACCTAAGTATGTAAAACAAGAGTTTACTTAGCTTTTTGAAAGCTGAAAAAACACTATATTGTTAGTTCAGGATGACGTGAATATTTGGGGGAGAAGGGAGAACCCCACAGGCTGGGACATGTTTTGATGTATCTCAGATAGAAGGCATTTTGGCCTAATGTAACACTGAACGATTCAGGAAATCACTATTACCTCATGGAGATTAAACAAACTGGACATTAAATTATGTGAATAAAATGCTTCTGAAGAGTATCCTTCATAGGAATGCTTGCTTTCTTTGTGGTGCTGGAAGGAACATGACTGCATTATCCATTATTACGTCGTGTCCTTCACTAGCAGAGTCTGTTTCGTTTCCTCAGGGATCAGGCGTGCAACCAACGGGCAGGAGTCACCCAGATGGAGTTGCACACTGAGCTCCTGTTCTGATCAGCCACATCAGTCAACAGTATCTTTTGCCTGAAGATAGGAAATGTTAATTTTCTTCACACTCTAAAAGGAGTTTTAGTTGCTATGCTGTGAGAACACAAATATAATTCCCTTTCTGCTGATGCCACCTTACAGTGATTACATAGTTCCATAGGATAAATCCATATATTAAAAAGGAGCAGCGTCATGCTGCGTAATACCTCTGCTGTCCGATACAGATATAGCTGGTATTTCATCTGTGTAGTGTATTAAATACCTTGAACTATGTCAAGTAATGTGTAACAAGTGAAAAAATATCTTAGATCTCTTGGGAGTTTAATGCAGAAATGGGAGTTTGACCACATGGGAAAATCACTTTTTCTCCCTTATCACGTTCATTCTCAACTATTCTTCTTATGAGATAAACATTAACGTTGAAAATTAATTTGATTTTTGCCATTAAAGAATCAAACTTTCCCCGTAGGGAAAAAACCCACTGTGCTGTAAGTTTATAACCAATCATTTTGTGCAAAGTAGGCTTCAAGTGAAACACCGTTTTCCATCAGTCTGCATGCTCTCATTTAAACAAGGTGTGGCCTAATGATAATTTTATTTTCCCGGTGTCTTGCTCTGTCTCCAAATGATGGGAACCTTTTTAACAGCCCCACTTAGTTACCAGTGAGTAAAACTAAGGTCCTGCACTTGGCTTCGGGCAAGTTCAGAGTCTGTCAGCTCTCACTCATGGGGCCAAACTCAGAAGAGTAAAACCTTCCCTTGCAGTGCCTGGTGCATTTGAAAGCTGCGACAACATACGGCTTCACTAGAGGGAGTTTGAATATTTAGCACGAAAGTCCATCACAATCTCCTACGCCACTTGGTTTCACGCGGAAGTACGGATGGGAGGAAATAATTGCCCATGTGTGACTTCTACACCATTCAGACAGGTTTTGCCCCCCACACTCTTTGTGCAGTTGAAGTTGCACTTAGAACTTTTTAAAAGAAGTTATATAGTTAAAGCTAACACTTAAATGTTTCATTAAGGGGAAGGTATCCTTAAAAGGATGTCAGTATAAACATACCTATAGAAATCTACAACTGTTGTTTGCCTGAAGTACTCATAGACTTAACTTTCTATAGCGTACCTGCGCCTCTTCATACCTGGCAGAATGTTCTAGCCTTGTAGCAAAAGTGGTATATCACTTTGGCAGGTTTTGTGATACAGTATAAATACATACTAAGGCCATAAAAGGCAGTAAACAGAACTTCCCAATTCAGAGCTACCCTGTTTTCTAAAATTCAAACCCGACAGAAAAAAATGCAAACCATGGCGCAACCTAAATTACTACGCTGTGGAGCTTGGACCTAAACCAAAGTTTTAAAACTGAAGTTAACGTTCATAACTCAGAGAAGAATTTAGATCAGCCCATAACAACTTCCTAAGAATAGCATAGCGGAGTGTTAGCTCACCAACTGTGCAACCTAGGAATGGCCTGCTCCAGCCGTCTTCTCGCGACGCGCTGGCAGAGATTTGGTTATCTCCACGATGAGATAACCTTGAATTAAAAAAAAAAAAAAAAAAAATTAATACAAGTTACTGCTGTGTACGCCTCCTAGCACCACCTTTTAGTTCAGGCAACTCAACATATTCTGAAGCTCATTTAAAAATCTCGTTTTTACTCTGCTTGAGTAAAGGAAACCAGGATTAGGCCTGTGATTTGCAACCAGCAGGCTCACAGGGCATTGCTGCATATTTGACTATTGCCCACAAAGCACAGAGTCACGCATTTAATGCGTTTTGCTAAACAAATCATTCCCCGTTATTTTCATTTCTCCAAGTTCTATTTAAAGAGACTTCCCGGGAACCGGTGAGACTGGATCTCCTGCCCCTGTTCCCTCTCCCACATTCGCTTGGAGATTATTTCTTTGAAACATTTTCCCCAGAAAGAAACCAATTATGGTCCCCAACCTGCTGCTGTGCTTGAGCTTTGGTTACGCAGCAGCCCTCAGACCCACGTGCCTCTCGGCTCAGTTTAGAAGACCTGGGGATTATATCATAGGAGGCTTGTTCCCTTTTGGAACGGACACCATAAACCTGACAACACGATCCGAGCCCACGTCAGTGGGGTGTGAAAGGTAAGAAGAACATCAGCTTCATTAGTGCTCGTTAAGTTGGGTTGCTTGGGCTGGGAAAAGAAAGGAAAAGAAAGCAGCCCTCCTGACAGCAACTGACGGGCTCACAGGCGAATATTAAAGGTGAGAATCATACAATGTGTTGGGTCGGAAGGGACCTCTAAAGGCCATCTCGTCCCACCCCCCTGCAGTGAGCAGGGACATCTGTAACTAGATCAGGTTGCTCAGAGCCTCATCCAGCCTGGCCTTGAACATCTCCAGGGATGGGGCCTCTCCCAGCTCTCTGGGCAACCTGGGCCAGTGTCTCACCACCCTCAGTGTGAAGAACTTCTTCCTGATGTCTAACCTAAACCTGCCCTGCTCTAGTTTAAACCATTGCCCCTTGTCCTATGGCTCCATGCCCTTGCAAACAGCCCCTCCCCAGCTTTCCTGGAGCCCCTTCAGGGACTGGAAGGGGCTGGAAGGTCTCCCCGGAGCCTTCTCTTCTCCAGGCTGAACCCCCCCAGCTCTCTCAGCCTGTCCCCACAGCAGAGGGGCTCCAGCCCTTGGATCATCTCCGTGGCCTCTTCTGGCCCCGCTCCAACAGGTCCATGTCCTCCTTGTGCTGCGGGCTCGAGCTGGACATAGTACTCCAGCGAGTACTGTTTCCATCTCCACAGTGTGATGGAAACAAAGATTAGCTCTAAGCTGCACCATCCACTTCTGATCCTGAAATGGAAAAGGTTTTTGTGTTTTCTTGATGCCTCTGCGCAGTCAGACTTCAGATGCACCAACCCCACTTTGATGAAAGCTTTTAGTGGCGCTGGCTTCCTCAGGGTTTTGAATCCAACACTGTACACAGAGGTGTAAATGTTGCTTTTGCTTCCAGATGGGATGAGAAGCAGGCACCGCGCTCTGCTGGCAGGTGACACAGGTTGAGATGGTGCTATTGCCTTTCCTGAGGTAAAAGGACACTCAGGACCACGGCACAAGGCAAAGCAGAAAAGGAAAAAAGGAAATGGCCGGGCTCGCCGGGGTGTGATCTGTGTTTCCTGCTCACACCACAGGGGTTCACACCATCACGCTACAAGCTACTGGCAGCTCTTTGTGAGGAGAATGAAGAGACACGCTCGTGTCCTACCTGCTGCTTCGGCAGCAACAAAGCACAGGGAAGTACGGTCCAAAAAAATCTTTCCATCTTCACAGGCTGCTAGGCAGGGAATAAACCCAGCGCGCTGAGCTGTACAGCGGGGGGAAATCCCAGGAGGACTTGTCTCCCAAATGAGCATGCCCGGCGCTTTGGAAGCCACTGGCTTCGTGGCTGAAGTTACACAAAGCCAAGAGCAGGAGGTCATCTGAGTCTTGATCCGCCCCCAGCTAAACATACCGGTTTCTCTATACCTCTGTTTCTTCCCCTTTGAAGCACAGAGGATATATTTGCCGACAGACAGGATTAATTAGATTTGAAAGGTGCTCAGAGCCTCTCTACCCACAGTACGAAATTCAAAGGCGGTAGGTGCAGGGGTGCGCTGCTGACAGTGCCACGTACACCTGGCGTGGCAACAGGCAGGATGCTGAGACGTCAAAGAATGTGGAACAAGCTGATCACTCTGCAGCAACGCTGACAGGCCGTGCAATTCCCTCTCTCCTCTGACTGCAGGTTATTTGTAGACGGGCTAATATGGGCTCTTGGGATGAAGTTTGCTATCGATCAGATCAACAACTCCACTTCCCTTCTGCCGGGAGTAAAGCTGGGCTATGACATGCACAACACCTGCTTTGAGCCGGTGGTGGCCTTACAGCCCAGTTTGCTGTTTCTGACCCAAAATGGCACAACGGGCATTGGAGTGCTGTGCAACTACACCGACTACCAGCCCCGCGTGACCGCGGTGATCGGACCACACAAGTCAGACCTCTGCATGGTAACAGCCAAGCTGTTCAGCTTCTTCTTGATCCCACAGGTAAAGAAACTCTCTGCAAAAGAAAGAATTCCCCTTTTCGGTGTGGGAAGGGTTTGGATCAACAATGCTGTCTGTGATCTAGGTCTTTGAACCAGGACTCTTAAAGTGCAGATTCCAGTCTTTCCTCTGCCACAGATTTCCTGAGCGATCTTGGGTAGGTCATTAAACTTCCCTCCTGGAACACACTCCAGTGTCTAACTTCCCAGAAAGAAGAGGGATAACTCAGGCCGCTCTGTGATCCACGTAAAATGGGAAAAACAGAGCTCCCAGCGTAAACCGGGAGGATCCCACGAAAATACATCTATGACTGTAAGTACTCAGTTACCACAATACCGAGAGCTGTAACGGTCAGGTAAATTTAGCCCTGAGCTAAGATGCTACTGAATCGTGGGTACGTCACCCGTTGTAGAAAGTAGCTCGTTATCATTGGCATTAATGATAAGGGCTGGTGCTGCAACGATGGGCACAAATGGCAGTGTGGAGACAGCCACATGGGATGGTGCTACAGGAGGCAAGTGACAGGGGCGAGCTTACGGTTCTCTTGGTAAATGCAGCCACAATGGACCTAATTCCTTTAGAGAAGTTCTTCTTTCCCACTATCCTGACCTAGCATTTTTGAAAATCTAGGGCACTGAGACTAAGCAAAGAAGGTGGAGAGTGATCTGGACTGTCAACACTTCCCTCAGCTTCACTCTTTGCCTCGCTTCCTCTCTTCTCCTCTCATCTGCAGGTCAGCTATGGAGCCAGCAGTGAGCAGCTCAGCAACACGGAGTTGTACCCATCCTTCTACCGTACCGTTGCCAGTGATAAGAGCTTGGTGGAAGCTGTGGTCCTGCTGCTGAACAGGTTTGGATGGAACTGGATTGCCACCCTTGGAAGTGATGATGAATATGGCCGAGGAGCCCAGGGGCTCTTCTTAAGCATAGCTGCAAATCACAGCATCTGCATTGCATTCGAGGGGCTAATTCCTACAGACCTTGCAGACCCCAAAGCCCAACACCAACTGGAAGATACCATTAAGTTAATTAACAACACCAAAGTCAACATCATTGTGCTTTTTGCCTTTAGCCAGCCAGCCCAGGCCCTGCTGGAACAAAGCATCAGGATGGGACTGAGTGAGAAAGTCTGGATTGGCACTGAAGCCTGGATAATGTCTGACAAAATTGCCACCACCCCAAATATTCAGAGCATCGGGACAGTCTTAGGATTTATTATGAAAGCACACTCAGTCCCTGGCTTCCAGAAATACGTTGCCGACCTCTTTACCTATGTTCAGCAGGATAAATTTTGCCAGGAGTCTAGAGAATTCAACTACCTCATGAACTCTGACGTGGTGGACACGCTTTGCAAAGAGTGCGACCACATCTCGCTGCGCAACATCTCGTCGGTGTTAAGACACTCCCAAATGCAACCTGTGTACATCGCAGTCTACAGCGTGGCTCACGCACTGCACAGGGCGCTGGGGTGCACCCACCACGTGTGTCCCAAAGCATCCATCAAATCTTGGCAGGTAAGTAAAGGCCAGGGGGACAAACAGCAATTTTTTATCCGATCTACGTGTCGGAGCTGCACACAGCCAGGCAGGGAGGGGGGAACATTGCACTGTGCTCCTGCCCTACCCTGGGAGCGATACAGCCTCAGCAATTCCTTCGGCCACTCAACCCCTACACCAGCACCTCCTCTGCTGCCGGCTGGGGCTGCCTTCTCCTCTCTGGGGTTAATTGGGCCTGGCACAAGAGAGCAGCTGGTAATACAGCCAAAAGGCCGATAGCTGCAACCTTAGCCCACAGAAAAGACAACTGATTTCAGCCAAAAATTAGCGTCCTGCATTACCATCCTCCAAGCGAGAAACTGTACCAATACTTACTCTCAATTCTCATTTTCCTCCTCAGCTGCTGCACTTCATGAACACCTTCCCATTCACGGTGAACGGCCAAAGTTTCAAGTTTGATCATACCCATGGCACAAACACCGGCTACAAGCTTATATTCTGGTCCTGGAAAAATGGCACCCTTACTTATCTGCCTGCTGGCGACTACGAAGACTCCTTGTACATCGATAAGTCTCAGATTCAGTTTCACACTGCAGATCAAAAGGTAAAGATGGTGGGCAAAAACATAAACAACCACAAAATGAAGCAAATTTTTTTTTGCTGCTTCATCAGAACTGTTCTGACGGAGCGATTAGCCTACAAGATTTGTGTGGGACCCAGTTCTTACTCCTCTGCAAACGCGTAATCCGTCTCCACTGCGTAAAACTAGAAAAAGGTATTCCCAGCACTGGTTAGGACTCAGACACAGGCTGGATCCCAGCACAGCCAATTTCTTGCAGCATGTTTGGTGATACGGTGCTTCTCCTGAAGGTGCCTGGCTGACATTCATTCTTCCTTTTGCCCTAGGAGCCTACCTCAGAGTGCTTCAGACATTGTAAACCAGGACAATTTAAACAAATAAAAGGATTCCACCTCTGCTGCTACGACTGTACAGATTGTCCAGAAAACACCTTCTGGAGCGCTAAAGGTGAGGTCTGAGAAATGTAATGGCTTTAACTGTCTCTGTTATGCCTGACCACTAGTTGAGGTCACACAGGTTCCCAGAGCTGGTAACACCAGTTGGGAGCTCTTCCGCCCTGCTGCACTGCCCGGGGGATATTTTCCTCCCTTTTGTTCTGCTGTGCATTGCGCAGTCTTGCTCTGCAGATCTTCAGTGGGGGATCTTCCTCTGTCGATCCCAAAGAGAAGGCACGTGTTTTATCTCAAGAGGCAGGAGAAAGGGGTTTGATGAAATTGTGGGATCTTTTGGAAGTTGGTGATCCTTCCTGGGGAAGGGAAACAGAGCCAAGAAATACGTGCATCCTTTTGGGGGGAGGGTGGACAAGCGGAGGGAAAATGAGATTGAACTATCCCAAGCTTTGGAGATCCATTACACTTAGGAAGGGAGGGGGGGAAGCAGGCAAGGCAGCACCCAAACCAGCTGTCTAATTCAGGACTGTGACCCTTGCTCAAGGCCTGCCTGCAGCGGGGCAGCAGCACTCTACTGCAAGGTGGTCATCAACATCTCACTGCTGCTTTGCAGACAGCACCACCTGCACTCCCTGCCTAGAGCATCAGTGGTCCCCTGTCCAGAGCACACGGTGTTATGACCGCAGCGAGAAATACCTCTTTTGGAATGAGCCGCTCACCATTGCCTTGCTAACGTTGATGTCCATCACCATATCCCTGATCTGTCTGACAGCAGTGCTCTTTTTAAAGAGCCTCGAGACTCCCCTTGTGCAGGCTTCTGGAGGCAAACTGAACCTCTTTGCCTTGTTCGCACTCACGCTGCTGTGTCTCAGCTCCTGTCTCTATATAGGGAAGCCCAGTAACACCCTTTGTATGACCCAGCAGATAGTCTATGCCCTCTGCCTCAATGGTTGTTTCTCTACCTTCTTCATCAAGTCCCTTGAGATCACCCTCGTGACAGAGTTCCCTCACTGTGCCCCAACCCTCTTGCACTGGGTGACCCGCAGGAGGGCCTGGCTCCTCGTTGCCCTGTGCCTCCTCACCGAGTGCTCGTTCTGTGTCTGCTACCTTCACTTGGGCCCTGACCATCTGCAGCCTGACTACAAGTCACTGCCCACCGAAGTTCTGCTGGTGTGTACCACGCAGTCCTGGCTTGCCTTTGCCCTGATGCACGGCTACAACAGCTGCATAGCCTTCGTCTGCTTCCTGTGCACCTTCATGGTACGGACCTCTGGGAAGAAATACAATATCGCCAGGGGCATCACATTTGCCATCCTAATCTATTTCATCATCTGGATCTTCTTCATTGCTCTTTTTGCCACGCTGAAGACAGTCCTCAAGTCTGTTACTCAGATTAGTACCATTTTGGCAACCACTCTGGGTATCTTGGGAACCTACTATATGCCTAAATGCTACATCATCTTGCTTAAGCCTGATCTGAACACAGTAGATTATTTCCAGAATTCCATCAAAGAAGAGCCAGAGGAGGACTCTCAATAAACAGACAATAAACCAGATCCTTCGTCACCTGCTCCTCAATAGACGCTGGCTGCATTTTACTGAGATAATTCTGTTTATGATGTCTCCATAAGCTATAGTCCCAGACACAATCACCATATAAAATACAGCCTTATCCAGTAGGCTGAACAGCAGGACCAGAATTTTTAAGTTCCAAAGGCTTACTTTGGAGGGCTCTACTCAATGAGCTAAAGCAAAATGTCCCCAGCAGAGTAGGATGCATCCTCTCCGTAGCTAACCACCCGTGTCAGCACCCACCAGGAGCCAAAAGCAGGTTCAGTTAAAAGCAAGCAACCTACAGCACCGATAATTCCTATGGATCTCTCTGGTCTGGCAAGCTGAGCTAAAAGCCTCACCTGGACCGCTTTCCCTTAAAGACTGCTGCTGATTCCCACTTCTTATTAACTAGATAACCGTTCCAGAGTTAGATCCATGAATCCTTTCCCAGGCCTTATAGGGACTTTCCAATATATTCAACAGCACAGAAATAATAACTAGAAAACCAGAAGGGAATCATCTGAAAAGGTGTGAGATTATAGACCACAAAGAGAAATCCTTGTGCTTAACTAATGATACCGAGTACCTGCCTACACGGGATGCTCTACAAAGACCTTCTCCTAGCGAGCAACACTGGAAAACACAGCTCCTGTAATCACGGTCTGTTCACATCTATGTGTGTTTGTGCACTTGCTTTATTAAAAGTGGAGTCAATGACATCCTACAGCTCTGGGTCTCTGACTACTATTTTCTTGACTACTTTGTCACAAAGTCCGTAGAAACCATTCTGTTATGTAAAGGCAGATAGAGAGAGTATATTACCATTCAAATGTCAATTCACTCATTTGTGTTTCATTAACATGTGTTTGCAAAGAACATGGAAATGAGGACAAGACACATGGAAATGAAGCGTGTGCAAATCACGCTATCCAAAGTCATACCAAAAAGTTCCTCCCATCTCAAAAAAAACCACGCAAAGATCACCAGTGAGAAACATTTCTTACCCGGTAAGACATTCTGCAAAAGGGACAAAATAAATCAAATACTTTGAGGAATAAGAAGTACCTCTAGCCTGTATTCGTACATGTAGCATGGCCCCCGTTCGCTAAACAGCGTGAGAATTCTCACACCCAGAAAGGCTTGGGGTTTGCCCCACTTAGCGTCTGATTTCCAAGAGCAGGTAATCGTGATAGCTTCAGAAGGTATGCCAAAGAAATACTCACGCAAGAAAAACACAGGGTAGCTCCCTCACAAAATTGTGCTCGCTAACTACAACCAGTTGATATTCAGTTTATATTATGAATAGGAAGGTTTACACGTAAGTTAACGAACAGATGATGATCCCCTGGTACCGAGTGTGGATGTTCAATGAAACGTATGGGTTTAACCCTCCATAAATCCTGCAAGTACTTTGACACTAGAGAGTATTATATATCAAGAATTTCATGAGCCTGTTTCTGTGTATGCAAAAATCATCTCTAACCGTCAGTCTGCCAGCTTGTACCAGCTGGACTCCCCTCACTGCCCTTCAGCCACAGATACACCCTCTGGACAGGGCTTTCTGCACAGATGGCTTCAAACTGGAAGAGGGTGGATTTACATTAGGTATCGGGAAGAAATTCTTCACTCTGAGGGTGGTGAGCCCCTGGCCCAGGTTGCCCAGAGAAGCTGTGGCTGCCCCATCCCTGGAGGGGTTCAAGGCCAGGTTGGACGGGGCTTGGAGCAACCTGGGCTGGTGGGAGGTGTCCCTGCCCAGGGCAGGGGGTTGGAACTAGATGGTCTTTAAGGTCCCTTCCAACCCAAACCATTCTATGAATTACTAGAATCAAGCCTGAACAAAGACAAAAGAAAACACCCCTTATTTCCATCACCGTTCTCTGTAACTACCTTTACATTTCCTAGTGATGGAATTGGCCCTTCCACCCAACACTGGGCATCTCTCTTGCCTTGAAAGGGTCATGAATCTCAGTTAGGGCCTAAAGGCTTCTTAAAGCCAGGGAAGAGATTCACAGTAATAGTCCATAGCGGGTACTTTCTGCAGTACAGATGTTACTGATGGTGTCTGGCAAGCTGTGTGGGACAATAAAACATACCCACAGTCCCTCTAGACCATCACGCATACACTGCTGGAGTACTTTCCCCAAACCTATCCAACCTTCCCAGTTTCTGCCTCAAGTTCAGGCTCACTTCATACCTCCACCCTAATGCTTAGGGAATGAGCAGCTGCTGCCAGCTGGGCCGCTGGAGGCCAAACATGACTCCCAGCTGACCACGGTGGCACCATTTAAGACAGCAGCTCACCCCGACACGCTGTGGATGAGCAGCTACTCAGAAACGCGCTACTTCTAGAATCACTGGGGCAAAAGGCTTGAACTCAGCTCCTACCACTGCCGACAACAAAACCTCATTTAACTTAAATGTAGGCAACTATCTGAGACCACCTTTAAAGCAAGCAATGGACTGAGCAGCTTTGCAGGTGAAGACAAACTCCCCTTGAATGGTGTAAGCCATTCCAGAAGCACTCCTAGGTCTGTCTTTACTTGCTAATCAGCAACTCGAAAATTTGCGCTAGAGACAGACTGCTGTTCCAGCTGATGGGGACTTCGCTTTTGTCATTCACCATGAAAGGCAAAAATGGAAAAACTACATTACTAGCAAATTACCCCATTACTACCAGATAGTAGCAAGTAAATATCAAGTCACATCACTAAGATCTTTTCTTTTTCCTACCCACTTTGACAAACAACTATACTGCTCTTTTATTCCCCCACCTTAGACTTACAGTTTTTCCGTATATCCACTACGTGGTATTGGAAGTTAACTCATCAATTCAGCTCAATTAAAGGATTTGCAAATTAATCTAAACCAGGGAATATTTCATTCTTAAAAACTGATGCACTGCAAAGCTAGCTGTCCTAGATTTCTGTGGCTACTTGCATATAAAATTCTCCTGGCGTAATTGAGAAAAACGTGAAACATTTGACAAAAGCACTCCTTGGTGTGATTAAAGATAGCAAAAATCTGACCTGTAGACTGGAAGTCCTTGTTCCCGGAGACTGCAGCGAGTCTTCGTGAGCATATTGTTGCACCTGAGAATCTCCACAGTACTCCTCACTTCAGTGCTGGGATTCCATAGCAGTGAAGCATTAAGTAACTTTTGATCATCATTCCAGAAATAGAGGAGGAAAAAAATCAAATTTACCTCTACTGCTTCTCTTTCTGGCTCTGGCCAAACTAGAGCCACAACAAACTGATTTTTCTTTTCTTTCAGGGGGAAAGGGAGAGGGTGGGGGAAGAGGGAGGAGGGGAAAAGTAGCTGATTAAACTCTTCAGCCAGTTCCAGTCACCTGCAGACAATTCATACGAGGTCAGCTGGAGCCCATCAGGCCCTGCAGTAAAAGGCTGCAACAGTATGTCCAAAATTCTGATCATTTAATATTCACCTAACTGGAAAAATGCTGTCAGACCATTTGGCATCCTATTTAAACAAATATGGTTTGAAAGGGAGAATATGTGAAACTCTGCAAGACTTTCTCAGAGGCTTTTATATAAATCTGCTGCAGAATTGCCCCATTTATAATCAGTGGCTCCATAATAACTATGACTTTGTCTCTCCCTGTGCTGCTTGATCTCTACCAGCTATAACGAGGGAATTTGCCTCATCAAGCTGTGGTTGTTCTTTGTACATGAACCACTCAGACCTTACTGAGCCTGGGTGTCTTTGTGTTGCACGACAAATACACGGTGTTTAAGGCTTACCGGTTAGTCTGCAAAGTGGTGTCCTAACGATCCTAGCTTGCCTCTGCTGGAGTTTGTGTGCAGAGTCCAGAAAAGGGGAATATTCACATGAAACAGCTGACTACCTTGATGGCTTCTACCAGCCCATTCATCTCCTGGGTCTGCAGGCAGGAAAACTTGTTCCAGCTCGTGTCTTTGTAACAGGACGTATCCTCCAGCTGTCTTTTAATTCCACAAACTTTCTTCAGCCTTTCCTGTATACCTACTCCTGCCAAGCTGTGAGAGGGAGAAGCTCAATAAGTACGAGACAGGGCAATTTAAGGGGAAAGCACAACTTCTGCACCAATATATTAGTCATTAGCTGAAAGCTACAGCCCTTCTGATGAATGGCAGGGTCTTGTGTTTCCAGTCAGATGCCATTACCCTGCATGGAAGTGTCAGGTCTCTGCGCTTCAATCAGCTGTGACCCAGTTTAGCAGGGAGCATTTACAGGGTTCCTGCCATGCTTTGACCTGTAAGCGCTTCTGAAGTACCATTAAAGCCCAGGGCTCCCAGCTGCCTATCACTAGCTCCCGAACAAGCATCTTCTGTCGAGACGACAAAACTTCAGCGTGGTAGGGGGACGGGGGGGGAAAAAGCGTAAGATTCAACCAATATTTCATCATTCTTGAATAAAGAACTGAAGACATACACTGCAGTTATCACATAAAATTAAAAGCTTTTTAGTGTTTAAAATAGCATTTACACATAAGCAGCTATATATTAACTATACAGACACTTGGGTTTTAATACAATATCTACAAAAAAGAATTCAATTATGCAATAGACATTTAACAGGAACAGTGCAGTCCATGCTAGTAAGAGGTCACTCTTTGAGTAGAACCAATTCTAGAATAGGTGATAGTCTGGGTTTTCATTATTTAAAATCATGTAACTTTGTTCCTCTACTGTACATAAAATTCTTTACATGTATTTCTAATCACTGATTAGAATTAATAATTTTAAGTCAATCTTATTACAATCCAGTTAAATGCAAAACAAAAACAATTACATCAACTCATGAGCTGTCAAGTCTCAAGATGGGACCGCCCATTTGAATAGAACAAAAATAATATCAAAAGTCAATGTCTGTGCATCATTGCTTGCCATCCAATAGACCTTTGGATAAAGTGTCCAGGGGACTGTTACCTTTGAAAAGTAGATTTATTAACAGGAGGTAAAAGACAATAGCAGTGCTTTTAAGACTGTTTGCCAAAAATATACCGAGTGGGTACACTACCCCTTACAGATAATGCCTCCTTGGGACAGGAGACGCCATCCCAAACTGCTTTCTCATCATTTTCTACGATCTTCCAACCATACCTGTTAGTCCTTGTTAAAAGCTGTCGGCAGGTATGCGTGAACATTAAGCTCAGCTGCAGAGCACAGGCAGGTGTTGAGGGTCTCACTTCCAGAATAAAAACATCACCTATTTAAGGCTCCTGGTACCAGGTTGTTTCAACGCCCTGTACAGCAAACCCGTAACTTCTCCCTGTAGTTAGAGGCACAGGTCATGCGTTCTAGAGCCCAGCCAGCGCCAGTTATTTGATGTTAAATCAGGGAAAAATTTCATGCCCAGGTGAGAGAAACAGCCAGTTCTGCAGGACTCCAGCCTTCACACGTCCTTCCACCTGGCACAGCTCTCCCTACTGTACGTAGCGTTATTGGCATCGGCGGCACTTCTTCCTGCAGGCAGTGCTGTACTCGGGAGGAGAAACTCGCACAGCTGGGCCCCCGGGCCCCCGTGTTGCAAGGACACATGCACATGCGTTGAACGCCAAGGATGGGATTTGGGAAATCTCCTGTCTTCAGTCACTTGTGAAAATGAAGAGCTAGCAATGTTTCAGGCCTAACTTTCCATTGACTCCAACCAGCCTCTCCGCTGTACACTATGAGGCGGGGAAATCGAGCTTTTGTTTTAGACGCAGCGGCCACTACGTATTGCACTGTTCACAGAAGGGTCATTTACATTCTCCTCTTTGAAAATAGCAGGTTCTACACGCTCTACAGTACTAACCCACCGCACATCTCTCAGTACATCCAGGGCACTCCTCATTCGCCTGCAATGGAGGCCTGTTTGCGGGGGAAGCGTGTTCAGGCTGGATTTTAGCAGCCCCGTTTCCGCAGCTTTTCCCTCGCCTACGTTACGGACCGTCAGCCTCAGCCCAGCGATACCCACAAACACACCAGTATATAACACAGTCCTTTCAACGTAGCAGCAAAGACCAGCAAGACACAGAAGAGTTTCTGCCAACAGCATAACAAGACGACAAAAAAAACCCCAGCGGGTGCGTAAACCGCAACTCTTGAAAAGACATAAGGAAATTAAACACGTTTCTTCCGTGGGTGAAAGCTCAGCCCCCAGCTTCAATCCCTTTTGGGAATATCTTATTAAAATGACCCTCTTTTCCTCCAGCCCTGTAAGTTCTGCCTTAAGACAAAGTGGGCCAGAAAAATTGTAATATATAAGAGACCAGAAAAGTTAAAATTAATTTAAAAGTAGAACCACTAGTGATTGTCAGTAAAGTCACAGACTTCTTAACAGTGTCTCCTGGAGACATAGAATTACAGAATTATTTTACCCTGATTTATTTCGTCGCTTTAAATGTCAATCTTTCGGAACAGCTTACAGAGTTTAGTTAGCATCTTTGCTGTGTTACTGGGAGGAGGAAAGGAAAAGTAAGGATAACGTTGCACAGTCAAGCTTTAGGTAGTGCCGTTCTTTTGAAGAAGCCATCGCCAACTCTGCAATCTACGCTAGCCCATCAGATGGATTACACCGAAAGCACCGCTTTCAGAAACATTATGTAGCTTTTCAGGAGATTTTTTTTAAAGAAAACTGTCCAAAACCACTCAGCTCGTTTAGAAGCCCAGTAATTAGAGCACCTAGCCTGGGTGACACGGTGTTTCCTACATGCCTAGCTCCCTTTTGAAAGTGAGACTTACGTCTCCAATTAACACAGACAGTTGAAAACGTTACTCTGACTTTTGTAAAAGGGATGTGTTTGCACACAGACCTGTCGTAAGAACAGAAGTGGTGAAAAAAATCTATCAGAATGAGCAACATACAAAAGGGACAGCTTGAAGAGTAATTTTTCAGGGTGACAAAGGAACGTGAAGCTACACGTATATAGTGAGAAAGACACGTTCTCTTTTTGACATTCATATCAGATATTCACACTACCCATAAAGCATGGAACATAACAAAAAGAAGCATCTTACCAGTGAAGAAAATGCTTATATACAGTAAAGACTGATTTTAAAGCACCTGTCCTAAAACCTGCTAGAAGCAGGTATCTCACAAAAGAGGATTTCACCGAGGCATGGCCCCGTGGTGAAATGCCACTAAGTGACTGCAGCTGAACACATATTTCCCATTAAATGAGCCACCAAAACAGTGTGTGGGTGTGCTCTTCCCATGCCCTCGATTCAGATACTTTAAAAAAGTGAAGGTTCCTGAACATCCTTTATCAAGCGTCCATAGCCTTAGAGCGAGAAATCCACACTAATGAAATCCTGGGGATATACAATAGCAGTTGCTTAAGTCAAAGCTCCCCAGCAGGAGCTTTAGCACGGGCCTCGCTCTGTGTCGGGTATAAAGATTCATTCATTGTACCATTTATGAGCTGTTTTCAAAACATCCTCTCACCGCTCTGCTAACAGCTAGCCCCCATCTGTGTTCAGAACACATTCCCTTGGGTAACACTGCAATTGGGATTAGACATCTCCAGGTTTCTATTTAAAAAAAAAAAAAAAAGAGAAAGAGACTGCTCAGAAACTAAGAACGGAAAAAGAGGTGATCAAAATGATTAGCCACGTCCCAGTGGGAGCCAGGACTTACCTACGCCTCTGCTAGAATGGGATAAATATCCCCTTCAAAAGGGAAAAGCTGCAGCTACACTATCAGAATCGCATAGCAGCAATTGTCCTATTTCTGTGGAAACAACTTTTAAAACCTGTAAGCCAGTGCGCATTATAACCAGAAGAGAGAGACACCTCTGTCAGCAGGGATGTGACTGAAATGCCCAGGAACGGACCGCAGCTACAAAGTCACTACCGTGAGACTAAATGAAATAACTTTACAAGTTCTGCACGATGAACACATACAGTAGCAAGACTCCACCACTCCCTTGATAGAATAATATCTTTTTTTTAAAAAAAAAAAAAAAAAAGAAAAAAGAAAAAAAGAAAGAAAGATTGATTTATACTCCCTAGTCAGGAGAAGAAGGTGGCCACAGCTTTGCTTTCTGCTAGGAATTGGTTTGAGCCTGCTCCTTTCCGAGCGCATGTTGTCTGTCCACTTGCAGGTGCCACGGCTGCTTGGAGCGCTGACTGGTGCCATCCAAGAACCAGCATCGCGAGGCAGTATCACAGATACCAGCCAGCGGTCATTTTTGACTTGTAAAAGAAAAAGCAGGGAAAAATAAAAAGTGCTACTATGCATCATTGGAAATTTAGAAGTCGTGTGAAATGCTAGTCCTTGAATCGGCCAAAAAGATAACACCGATTGCCTTGTGTAGGTGCCACGATTACCAAAGCGCATTAAGATGTGAATATACACCAGGCATTCACAACCAAAAACAAGAGGGGGGAAAAAAAATAAAGAAAAGATGCCATCAATTTGCTAATATTTAGCAATCCCAGGAGATTTTTTTTGTTCGTTTTTGTGGGGTGGTTTGGGTTTTTTTTGTATTTTTTGTTTTGTTTTCTTGGTTTTTCTGCAACACAATTGCAAACCAGGAAGGTGTGACATGCAAGACAGCCAAGTTTCTTCCAGTAAGTGTTCGACAATGACCAAATTGCCCACCCACCCCCAAAACAATCATTACCCGCCCCCCCCGCCCCCGGCCCTTCCCCAAGCAGAGTCTGAAGGCACTTCCTCTCACATGATGTCGACAAAGAATTCACAAGGGTTGCCCATGGCCTTCTGGAAGGACTGCCGGCTCCCCGTCAGCTCTGGAGGAACAGAGCTCAGTTCCCTCACGGGGGGCCCTCCAGGGGGTCCGCTCGTCCCGTAGACTTTGGAGCCCATTTTGGGGAGATTGTAGAGGGGTGGGACTCCTGGAGGCCCGTAAGAATGATGGCTGTGGTGGCTTCTCTCGCTGTGGGTGGCAGAGACGTGACTCCGGTGGCTGAGCTGGCTGACGGGCCTCTCCCGCCGCAGGACACTGGTGCCACCCCCGCTGCGGGCAGTGTGGTCGGACTCGCTGCCGCTGCCAGCCGACTTACGGTCCTTCTCTCTGCCAAGAGCTCTCCTGCTGTTCTCGCTGTTGCTTCGGTTCGAGCCGCTGCTTTTGCTTCCTAAAGCCCCCCCAGCAAAAAGGACACAGAGAAAAGCAGCATTAGCTCACGTCTGCTGCTGTCTCCCTCCTCCTCCTACCACAACCCACAGATCCGGGTACGACCATCGCAATGGCAACAGTGATGACAGAACCAGGCCTGAACGTGCGTTGGTGGCTTATGGGACTCAGCAATGACAATCGGTAGAACAAAGCTGACAAGGTGGTGCCATGCACAGGTACACGTAGACACCTCAGAGCTTGCCCAGGGGAAGCCGCAGCTAGCCTGGAGCTACTGGCTGAAAGCCTTTGCTGGCTGAAAGCCATCTGCTCCGCTGCAGCCCCACTGACTGGAGAGAGGGGAGGAACAGGAATGGAAGGAAGAAGCAGGCATTTGGGGTTTGACTCAAGCAAACGAGGTTCAATCTAATTGTAACTGTCTTTGTTATCTTCTACTGGCAAAAACTTTTCAAAAAGAAACTCATTTGCCTTCCCTATCACCCTTGGGCACGCTGGGCATACTCGCACCCAGGGCCAAATCGCCTGAGGTTAATAGATGTCCTTTTGCTGGCTCCAGTGGGTAGATTCTTTTTAAATTCATCGCTACCATGTTCTGTTGCTGGAGAATTCTTAAAAACCCAGTTATTTGTTGAACTGCTCTACGATGAATCAGTAACACGCAGGATGTTCCCAGCAGAGGCCACTAAATCAACTTGGAAAAACAAAGGACTGCTGCTGGTGTGCACGCTCAGTTGTTGCTACATATAAGCTTCACTAAACTTCAAAAATTGAAGGTCATGCTCTGTTACCATGAGAGATAGGCTAGGATGATGTCAGGAGACATTTCCGAGTTAATTATTCTTTTCAAAAAAACAACAAACCAACCCAGAGAATCTCTCATTAAGTTCATGCCATCTTAGTGCAAGACCTTCTCCCCAAAAAGGGTCCCCAGCCAGCGGAACATGGGACCAGCTTTTGAGTCTGAATGAGCCACTGAGTCACTGGGGTCACTGAAACGGGAAACGCAGAATGATTCTGAGCTGCTCCTTTCTTGAATTACAGATGATCATCACCTCCTGTCTGCTCCAGCTGATGTTTAGAGACAGGAAAACTAGACCGACCTGGGGTGTCCAGGGGAAAGGCTACATTCCCCTGCAGAGTGCAAGAAAAGCTGGGGACAGATGGAAAACACAGAATACAAAAACCACTGGACTTGAGGTTAGTATTCTGAGCCTGGCACTCTGAAGTGGGATTTGCTGATGGTAACCCCTATCAGCTCTTCTCTGCTCTGGGAAAAACACCGTCCTGCTTTGTGCCTTAGTTTTCTTCCATCCGTAAATGGAGACGTTAACTTGGGTTGAGCTGTCCCCACCAACTCCTACAAAGATTCATTAAGGTGAGCCTTTGAAGAGGTAAGGTGCTCCCTGAGCTGCCATTTCAAATGTTTCACAGCAATCTTGTAAAGACAAATAAGAGCAAAGAAACTACTTGTTAGCAGGTTGACTGTTACAGCCTTTACTCCAAAGAACAATGTAGATATTCTCTCCAAGAAGCATTTTGCAAGCTCTCCAGTGTGGCACGTTTTTCACGGTGGAAGAAAATTAACATTTTATTTTAACTCTTCCACAGCAAATATACCTCTGCCTTTATCTCATGATGCATTCTGCTGCCACCCATCCAAACCCTGCAAACCTTACCCAAGTCATTACTCCTCGATGCAAGCTCCCCATACACAAGAATCCACTGCCAGTTCCGTAGCTTGTGGATGAGTAAAGATCAGGCAGGGGAGAAAGCAAGCTGCCCTGAAAGCATGTATTACTCATCTTGAGAGGTCTTCCATGGGCAGTAGGACTGAGACTGCCATCACGTCGCTACTCCAGACTTGAGTATACCTGGACTAGCAGCTCTAGCTCATCTGCCAAGACTCTACGAGGTCAAGTGGTTAATGCAGACTTGTCTCAGAAGAACCTGGCTTTCTGCAGCTGCACTCCAAGCTGATTACGTGGCAGAAAGAAAATAGAGAAACCATCTACCATTATAGCAGTCTTCCTAAGAATAATTAGCAGCATAGCGGTTCTCCTCTGGCCGTGCTGAGGTTCACTCTCTCCCTGACCTGCCTTTAAATCCTGTCAGAGAACAATCAATCAGAAAGTCCCTCTAACCCTTGAGATTAAATGCAATCTAACAAGAGTGTCGCCTTCTTGGCAGCTAGGGACTGGCCTGTCTTAGAGACATGCAGCCCAAGCGAAAGCTGAGGTCTTGTTCACCAGATGAATTCAGTTATGATCTAACATCACGCATAAAAGAGAAACTTCAGAAGAAACCCAATTCTAACACTCTGTATTGAGAGCGAGCAACGCAGCCTTGTGTCCCACTACTCAATACCTGCCTGAGACAGTGCTCAAGCATCTTTCACTAAATGAGCAGTGGAAGGGCACTGGTAGATAAATCCAATCCATATGGATAACATCAGACTAATAAATTAGGAGTTGGGATTTCTTTCTTTCTTTCTTTCTTTCATGAAGAGCAGCGAGGGACTGGTGACAGGACTCTCCCATCTGCTGCTGCTGCTGCAGCAGAGGCACGCAGGGGCCAGACAGGTTGATACGCCAATGCCACACTATTGGACTACTGTGCATCGAGACAGGTTGAGCGTCCAAGACAATTAAAAATAAAAAAATAAAAGAAAAAATACAGCTAAACATTTGGGTCACAAGAGTCTAAAACGATCATGCTGTGAATTCATTATTATTATGGAGGCATTTGAAGCTTACCAATCCCCTAGAGTCAGCCATTCCTCTAGGAATCCTTCAGTCTAACGCTTGCTCAGAACAAAACAAGGGAATAACAGTTACAAAACAAGAAACAACACAAAAGTGTAGTTTCCAAAAGAAGAACAAGGAAAGCGTTGAAACCCTTCAAAATTTAACACTTTGGCACCTTTCATAAGGCTCTCTTTAGCCAGTAACACAGGTCGCATGGATAAAATACCATACCTTTCCTATTCCAGCAGCAGAGACCTAATATTCTACTGCCCACAGAACCAGCTGCCAAAAAAACCCGTCATGTTCTTCCCAGCACAATCAGCTTGCAGTTCTAAAACCTCTGGATATCACTGGGAGCTTCCTCACAGACACTTCTTATTTTGAGATAAGGTGGGAAGCAATAGTGCTAAAATTGTGTGAGCAAGTTCCTGTTACGAAATTCTTCTGTGCAATTTTGCAAAATCTAACTGGCTGTGGTAAACAGCAAGAACTTCCATCCAAGTTACTGGATGTTCGGCGTTAAGAACACAGAGAATCCTCACCCTTTCTTTACTGGCAGCATTTCCAAAAGCAAAACTCACTCTGGAAGTGATTTTAAAAAATAATTTTAAAAAAATCTGTACAGCAAAAAAAATACATAGTTTTTATTTACTAAGGTTTAAAAATGAACCACAAAATTATCCTAGGGCAGGAAAGGAGGAGGTCAGGTTTTTAATCCATGCAGTATTATCTTTTTTCCCCCTATCGTATATGACAGAAGAGACTCTCCTCCCTGTGAGCAGTGTTTCAGCCCTGTAACCCATCTGGCTGGCCGCTCACGCTTGTCTCACACAAGCAAAGAGAGCGATTTTCCTTTTGGACTGAGCACTGAAGTGACAGCCAAGAGCACCTTGGTTCTAATCCCTGGTCCATCAGCAACGAAACGATCTAATTTCTAGCAACATCAGGCGACTGCAGCCCCCCTGTTGGCAATGGCTCTGACCTCTAAGAAGGGGGGCAATAGTTTATCTGTTTTAACAGGATGGACAATTGAGTCATTAAGGTTCTGATTTCATTAATGGCCTAAATCAGCGTTATCTAAGCAGTAGTTTACCACGTGGTGCTGTTGGGTAAGAAAAGTAGAGATGCCCATGCCACTATGGACACCACAAACAGCTTGGCTTTAGTTCCCCACTGGTATTTTGCACGGGGTACAGAACTAAAGCGTAACTATGAACAGCATCTATTCTATTCTATTCTATTTCTATTCTATTCGACTCAGTTAAAACGTGGCTGGCAGTTTCAATACAGAGCTGAAAGGCTAACCCACTCCATCACATACACAAACAGTTTTGATTCCGTGCGGTCGCACCCGATCCATGCAGGCAGCATACAAAAATCACAAGACAGGAGCACAGACAGTACGAAGGAACTCAAGCAAATGGTTAGGGCTAATGACGGCTGTAGAAATAAATACCAGATTAACCATCTTACCTTCGCTTTGCTGGCTCCCTGCACTGCCACTACCATAGCTAAAGCCTGGGTCTTGGTATGCTGGTGGAAAACACGGAGGGGGCAGAGGATACTGATACGTGTATCCTTGGCCTAATGGCCAGGGAGCAGCAGGATGTGGAAGTGGAGCAAGGGTATCCTGATCCGAGGCTCCGCTAGAACCGTTGTTAAGGTTCAGTGCAGCCATATCTGGAAAAGAGAGAAAAGGTGAAGACCATGTTCTTACCTCGCAGCTGACTCCTGCATGTTAATAATGGCTGGCACAGCACCCCACTGCGGTGAGGGATCAGAGGGACTCAGCCTCCAGAGTTCACTCTAAATATCACACACGGTAGGGCAGGCATCAATATTCACCGCTGAGCACCAAGGTACCTTTGCAGCGTTTCCGTAAATCAAGGAGGAATCATCCCCCTTTTACAGATCGGAAACTGAGTGTGGCTGACAAGCAGGAATTCTGTGGCATCAGCAGAAATAAATCCTGCTTTCTTGAGCCTCGGTGCAATGCCCTGTTTGATGAGTTCATCCTGCTCTTCCAACTACTTGGTCTAACAGGAGTGTCAACCACTTGTCATGCAACTTCCCAATAGGGGCCTGCTCCGAAACACCCGCTTGTGAAATCCTACAGGACTCTGCTCTGCGCATCCTGCGAGCGCAGAGGAGACAACACCCACGCAGCTTTGCCCTTCGCAGGGGGGGAACTTACTGCCACAGAGGTCTCCAAAGACATAATAGCACTGTTCCGAGAAGGTGATTTTGTTCACAGTGTGCCTGAGGTAGCCATGTTTTAACATGCTGCTGGCGTATTTTCTAGCCTCCCGTCGGTCTTTGAAGCCTTCCACGTGTGTGTAAAGCCAGTCAACCACATCTGCTCCTAAAATGAGAACACAAGAGGAGACACAAATATCATCTGAGCAAAACTGACCTCCTTAGGTTTTTTAATCTTCACATTATCACACAGCCCACTAGTACTACTGTGCCTGGTACCGAACGCAAATATGCAAAGAGCTTAAAATGTTATTTTCACGTCTCAGCTTAACTGCTACATTAGTTACCAGCAAACATCAATAAAGAAAGAAAAGAACTATTTTGCATCCAGTTGGACACTACATCAACAGAGACACCAAATACGCATGCAGAAAATTTTATAGTTACACTGTTCAACCCCTTCTGAGTTGCAGTAATGAAAAATGACGCGGGATGTACAGAACAGAAGTGATTGGGGGGGTCATCTTCCTCAAGAGGCAGGTGTCAACATTGTCAAAAGACCTGGGGGGAGTTCCAATCCCCTTCTCAGCAAAAGGTAACTACAACCTGGATTGACTAAATGTTAGCACAGCTCAGGTCACAGGACAGCCAGAATCAAAAGTAGACTAGTTGTGGTAATTTTAAATGTAATTAGATGCTCTGTTAAGGTTGTGTGGCTGTCTGGAACCGGAATTACAAGGATGGCTGCTCTGCTGGACTTGGGCAGATTGCTAGAGCCACACGTAGTTACATGGAGAACCAGAGATACAAGAAGTGAGGGTTAAGGACCAGCTGTGTGTGGCCATGAGAAACGTGCAGCATTTTTGGCTGCCCAGGCTCAAACAAGAGCTATTAGTTATTTCCTGTCACACTTAAGAGTTGTTCACAAATACCAAGTCAAGGGAATAAAAGAGGTCATAGACAGGGGGGGAAAAAAAGTTCATATAAAGATAGTTTCTTCAGCCTAATTACAAAAAGCCACTGTTCCCCCACCCCCCCCAGCATTTCTTTGATCTGCTTACCTATTACTGCATTGGAGATGGTAATTTTTAACCACATCCTGTCCCGAATTTCAAGGCCTGAGTCTGGGAGCTGCATAACCTTGACAATAGTAGCCATGTCACTCTTCACAGTTAAGGGAGATTCTTCTAATTCTAAAAGAAAGAAAGGTTACATGCTTCTTTGAAACGATCTGAGTCCGAAAAGAACTTCTCAACTCCCAAGTTGGATGAAAAGTTTCAAGACAGCTTTACCAACAGATGCAAAAAACGACACAAAGGTTCCCAAATGCACCTTCATCAATGGCACAAGTTATCGCGTTCGGACCAAGTCTTCAGAGATCCTGCCCAGTGCAACCAGTTTAGTCACTGAGATGCTGAGTCCCTGAGTGTCTCAACTTCTCAAACCAGCTACAGATCAGCACTGCGCTCTTTCGGTCCACGCTGCATCCAGAGTTGCAGAAAAGGAAACCCAAGGAGTTCTAGGACCACTGCTTTTCATTTCAACTTGCCACAAACGGCCCCTACTCACCCAACAGTTCAGTGCACCGTATGCAAAACTCTGTCGGACAAAGGGTTTTGGCTTGTTCTTTAACTTTTGCTTTAACTGTCAGTAATAATACCCATGTGCATGGACAAAGATGACGACCATGCCTCAGTCAATGTCCATTTGTCGTTTGTTGTTTTTTGTTTTTTTTAAGATTTGGACATCAGCATAATTGGAGAGAACTGAAATTAGAAAAGCAAGCTTCCATCATCAGGATAAAGGCTAGTGGTTCCCTTAAAAAACCCAAATGATGGCAGCCTTACAAGTTAAGGAGTCACTCAACCAGGCATTACTTTGTCCTGCATCTTTCTTGCAGAACACTTAAAATAATGCTATTCCCAAATGCCTCGGCAGCCATTGCCTCTCCATTCATCTCTCACACACTCTTAGGGGCAGAGCTGGCTCACCAGAGGCTTCACACTTTCCTGATTATTTTTTTATAATAAAACCAGAACAATAGGGCTGAGATTCACCCTGCAGAACTGAGGTTCCTCCTGGAGGAGTCTAGTTCCTTTAGCGACTCCTTCCTACCACACGTAGAGGCAAGTGGCATCTCATATCGAAAGCCCAGTGGGGTGAATCTGGGTCCAAGAGCCTACCGGCTTCTCGTGTTCTGTGCAGAACTCCATCATCCTGTCTATACATAAGAGACCACATTCTTTGGAGACTGCTCCCATCTTCTCAGCCCTAGAAAATTCACGTCGAGCACGTGTCCTGTGTTTGTAGCTCAGACCTTCCCAGCAGGAATTCAGAAACCCTCCTCTCCTCCCTTCTCCCAGCTCCCCACATCACCCACCTTTCAAAAGCACAAGGGAACCAATTTTGTCCTTTTCCAGCAACCCAACATTTTCATAAAAGGTACAACCAGCATGAAACAATGAAAACTGAAAATGCATCTTTCAATACATGCACTGCTATTACGCATGAAAATATCCCAGACCATCTATGCATGCGGTTTCAATACTTACAAAGTTTGAATAAACACTAAAATTTTGCTTTTGCTTTACGTTAGTTTGGTTAGTGGCAAAAAGCAATGTGTTTGTTTGGGGAAAATAAAAACCAACAAACCAATATTCAAGTAAAGTGTGTGGGGAGCAATAAACTGTATTTTCTTGGAGATCTGTGATCTGCATTTAAAGAACAACCCTGGTCAAACGATCATCAATATTTTCTAAGTCTGGCAGTTCTTTACAAATATGACAATTCTAAAACACCTCTAAAATGAACCCACTTTGATCTGAACTCAGTCAACTGTGGGCCTGACCACCTGTACAGGGATGTGCAAGCCTGAGGAAGAGCACAGATGGCAACTCCTTTCTGGGGAACCACATCTACTGCAAAGCTCTTTCTCAGGGCTTTGGTTATTGCTTTTGAGTGGCATTTTTTTCCCCCCTTAGTAGATCCTGGTAATAAAAGAGGTGTGTGCTCCAGGAAAGCAAAGTCCTACCACACGTGATACCACCACTGGCTTGTTTCCTTCTTTGAGTAAGGAAGTACACATTTGCCCAAACAAAAAGGCCTCTGAAAATCACGCCGTAGCTCAGGCTGAACACTATTAAGCAGAAATAGTTTGAAGTCTCAAGTCAAAATCCTCCAAACTCCATGCAAGAGAAAAAGAAACTTTCCAACCACGTCAACAGGCTGCATTTTGAAACAGCAAGTTTTTCAGGAAACATTGAAACACTTGAAGTTAATCTCATGGAATGGGACAGTGCTGCTCTGCAGAAAGGGGTCCTGCGGTGGCAGAACAGAAGCTGGAAAAATCTACCTTTAGCAGAGTAAAGGAGGAGCAGAGTTTGCACTGACTGAGGCAGCAAGTCCAACACTCACAAGCCACCGTGACAGACTATTCTCCTGCATCAGCCAGAACGCTGCTGGAGAACTAGAGACTTTTTAAAGCAATAATTACTATGAAACACCTCAGTCTGCCTTGGTTTGCATAGTCCTGTTTTTGAAGAAACGCACCTGAGAAAATAAAGAGCTAACGCAGAACAACTCCTACTGTGTGGTGGTGATTTCTATGGCCCCAAAATCTCAGCTATTTTAATCACTAGCACCGATGTGATGGTGACTGTGCAAATGCTTCTGATATCAGAACTTCACCTTTGATCCAGAGGCTAGAGAGCAAAGGAATGGTGGTCAGAAGGAAAGCAGTTATTCAGTCCATTTACATTATCCTGGTCTTGCTCCACGAACAGAGTAAACCAGCAGACGGTCACAGTCCTTAAAACAAGGAACCATGAAACAGACTTGTCTAAGGCGACTCCGTTAATTCACTGCTTCCACTTCCACAGCCAGGTACTGCCAACAGACGGTACATTTGCTTCAAACAGCAGGGCCTGTAGCCTCAGAGGAACTGAAACAGAGAACCTTGCACTGGAACACGAAAAGTCAGTGCCCCACTTTGCATGAAGCTCTTCGTTCTTTGAGATGTCCATGAGCAGTCTCTCCTCCTCTGTTCCTCTCCCATTCTGTCATTCCTGTCAAAGAGGGTCACAGGACAGGTCCTCTTTGTCCCTAGGGCCCTGAGGTGCTGCCTGCCCTGTTTGGGGGTGACAGGACGGAGCTGAAGGAAGGAGCGTTAAGCAGAAGGTCACAATAGAGAACAGGGTACTCCCCATGTTCTCGCATTCAGGAAAGGAAACACTGTGAGTCACTGGCACAGAAATGAGAAGCTGTCTCCAGAAACGTGGTTCTGCTCCCAAATAACCTTTATTTTAGAAGTATGATTGAGAGGGCGTCTGCGTTCCACACTTCCCAATCACATCACTGTATATCAAGGCACAGGATACATGAATAGTTCAAGAGGAATGCAGAGAAACAGACTCTCGTTTGACAGCAATCAGCAGATACATTGGATTCCAGCAACCTTTAGTACCCGTAAGGCTGAAAACACATCTCAGGATAAAGCAGTCATCAGGTGAGTGGTTCACTTGCTGTCTGCTGCAGATGTATTTCCCCTCCAGTGGTGCTGCCTACTATCTAACGAGGCTACTGCACCTACAAAAACAATAACTGCCCTTTCAGTTCAAGGCGAGGTGTAATTCCAGGAACTCTGCGCTTACAAAATCTGAGCGAGGGTAGAAGACAGAGAGGCAGACACGCAGGTAGCCTGATGGGACTGAACTGGTCCCTGCAAATGCAACTTTCACACTTCAGCCACGCATCGGTGACAGAATCTTCCCTGGACAAATCACCAACACCACATTGGTCTTTAAAATCCTCAAAGTGTCGTTTTTCTTGTTCATTTTGGTTTGTTTCTGTTTCTAAAGGATATCCTCCCTTTCTCTCTGGAAAATTCTTATAAATTGAAAAAAAAGTTACTCAGTCCTAAATTTAGACTCTGGATCTGGCAGACACTTAAGCATCCCTTGTTAGACATGTAAGTATTTACCTGCCTTTCAACGACTGCATACCGAGGTAGCATTGTTCCACAAACGAGATATTCTCCTCAGGGCTTTAAAGACACTTCAAGATTTCTATGTATATTTAAGCAAATACAGTAAATCTCCTTGCTACAGATGAACAAATCTGACAGAAGAGTTGCACCTCTAGAGAAATTCTTCCGTATCAATATCACAGGAAACAAACCATACTCCTGAGGTGTAAAGTACCTCAAAACTTTCATGTCAAGTAAACAGAAGTGCTGTTCTAAATACGGACACTTTCCTGCACTAGGACTTCAGTAGACAGTGTTCTGGGAGACTCGTGCTCCTCGTGTGCTCCTCGTGTGCTCCTCTTGCCTTACTGCCACACATTTCAACCCAAAAGCTAGCTTTTAACCCATGCTGACATCCAAAAGCCAGGGAAGAGTAAAAGAAAGGAAGATTTTATATTCTTTAAACAAAAAAATTCCACGATAAGGAATCATGACAACTTGGTTGCAGGGATGTGACTGCTTAGAGACTGCCACCGACAGACAAACCACGAAAGGAGGCTGAACTCTAACCATAATTTCACATGGGACATCACATTTGTTTTTTCCTTGTTCAATAAATTCTAAAAGTATAAAAAAGTGCAAAAGAAGGCTACGTGAACATCAGTGGATGATTTCCTAAATGATACACTAACATTATTATTCAGTGACTTCTATCTGAAGTACATAATTTAAATTTATTGAAAAACAGTCAAATCCAAGGAGGAAGCTCTGACGTTCATCTGAGGGGATAAATCTAGAGGCCTGCCTTGTAACTTTAAAAGGGACCAGAAGCCACCTCTTCCTGAATGGAAACCCTGGCAAAACACCACTGCCTTAACTTTTGACCTTTGGCAAAAGGTTTTATGCTCCCCATAGGAATTACAAATTTAAGAAAGCATTCAAGAGTTCTGTGGCGTCTGTCGTTTTCATCGTGCTTGTGGCTGGGGTCGGTTTTGCGCACAGCTCGGCACTGCTGGCCCCGAGCAGAAGACGCCTGCCCTGTGCTGGCCGCAGTGTGACTTACTTTCCGAATCGGGAATTGAGCTTGTTAGTGAGGAGCTGGTAGATGTGGTGATGCTCATGGAGGGGCTCATACCGTAACGGGGGTACGCTCCCGTCATGGCTGTGGTATGAGAGATCCACGCTGCAGGGTCGATTGGCCTCACTGGTTCAGCTGCAAAACAACCAGAAAGGGAAAAAAAGATAAATGGAATCAGATTTGCCGTAAACACCTAAGACCTAGAGTAAGAGGGATTTTTTTGGGGGTGCACAAGTTCTTGCCATTCTGATAGTACAACTGAGATAGTGTCAGCACGAGGGAACAAAAAGCACCCTGCCAGCAGGAGCTGGTTTCCTCTAGCGATTGCCGCACCAGCCTGATAGGATATAACCATGACACTCCTGTCCATGGAATTGCAGGAGTGAAACATTTCCACTTTTGGAAAAGAAGCTACCAGTCCAGTAATAATATTTCCCTACTGTTCCATACAGTGGGATAGATTCTCTTTTTGCTATGAGGTGAAGTACTACCAATGCTTTGCCCCAGCTGATGGGGAGATCTCTCCCTCCTGCTAAGGGTCTTGGATCCAAAATAACCCCTCAAGCAGGTGAATCAGAGCAGGAACTCTAGAGCTTTGCAGTTGCAGAGATGAGGCATCATGCAATTCCCCTCTCAGCGTTTTCAGCAGCCATAAAGAAACTTTTTTGGACTGGAATAGTCTTGCAAAACAAACAGACAAAACATGTAAAGACTGGTGTCAGGGAAGACTGAAAATTACACTCAGACCTTAAGAAGAGCCACACAGCAAGTAATAAAACTCAATTTTTCCCATAATCTGGATTATTTCTTTTCTTCTGAATTACAGTGGCTGTTGTTCCATCGCCTTAAAACCAGAAATTATGTCAAAGAGTTCTGCCTATGTTAGGTATTTCCACAAAATATCCCACACATTATTGCAACCATATTCCTACAACGCATATTCCGCTGTTTGCCTTAGACAATAACGCATACACCTTCGCCAAAGGACAAACTCATACGCAAGCTCTCCCTGTAGCAAATCGGAAATATGTGATTTGTAGGACTTTTCTTTTGATTATGCTGGTTTCCCAAAGGATTTCACTGAGTGAGCGCCCATAGTCTGCACGAGTCTATCGCATTAGTTTCAATGGAAAATGCTATCCTCATCTTCTCGGAAGGACCAGTAACAAGCTGGTTTCAGTATCATAACCAGAGCACTCGCCAGTAGGAGGCAGCTGTGTTTGTCACATGAGCACAGAACTTTTATATCTGGAATGGTTTATTAAGCCAGAAGTTTTAACCCTAGATCATTTTCAAGAGGTTTTATATATATCAAACAATGTTGTTTGATTCAAAGTTCAAAAATAATCAGTTTAAACTCTTTGTAAAAAATGTACATGTGAGAAAATGAGGCTTTTTAAGACTGAAGTACAGTTATCCTCCAAACTTTCTATCAATTGAAAGGTTAAGATCATGAGGATAGACGCACCAAAAGGTTAAGAGCTTGATCCAAAGCCATGTGAATCAAAAGAAAAACGCCCATGAAATCAGCGGGCACTGGAGTCTCAGAAAGAGTATCCAAAACCCCTGCCTCCCGAAACAAAAACTAAACAAACGATACAACCAAACTTAAACCTACTGAACTTATAGGGAATGGAAGTCTGTTAGAGGCCAGAATAGCTGAAAATATTCTAGACCTCGAGGGCTCCACAGGACCCCAGCAAAGAGCACAAACACGTACTCACCTCTGGGGATGGTGAAATAACTCCTGGGAGTAGGGTCCCAGCATTTGGCTACTGTTAGGCTGATAGGTCTAGGGAGAAAGAAAACAAGTAAGGGTGATTCTTAACTTTCCCTACAGAAGCTGTAACTGCTACAATGAACCCTTTGAAACAAACTGATTCCTACCCACCAGTTGTCAAGTACATTCGGAGAATGCTTTTGAGATGCTTGTCAAAGTATTTTCAGTATGAACCACTATCAGAATGTTTCTGGTTTTGCATAGATCACGAGAACTACTGGTGAAATCTGTCGAACGATCAGCTCGTGAGATATTAAAACGCTCATCCTATAAACAAATAGTGCTACAGAAACCAGGCAACTCCTAGTTTGTGTTGGTTTTGGCTGGGCCACTGGAACCAGTCTCACCTCTTCATCATTTGCACTGAGAAGCTGAGAGTTGAGATCAGCAGTCACACTGGTCGCTTACTGAGATCAAAATGTTGATTTCCCCGAGGTTTGCCCAATACCAATAACTGCACACGGAGGATAAGCAGCAAGATTCTGTAACATACTCACCCTGGTTTGGAGACTATTTCCCGTAAAACCCGTACTGCATCATCATTGCTCATGTTCTCAAAATTGACATCATTCACCTGAAACGTTGCAAAAAGCAGAGGTCAGGCTTTGCAACAGCAAAGTTAAAGACATTTTAATTCTTTGTTTCCAAATTAATTTGCCTTGTAACTGTTTCCACTCCTTTGAGCAGCTGCAGAAATATTGTTTCTCAGAGCACATCAACTATCCAGCAGAGCTTGCCAAGAATTAAAGGTTTAAGTGACAACAGTCTTTGTGACACGTTTCTCTGAGTATGAATGAATTCTGTTAACTGATTGCTAAATCCATGGATCTGGTGGGATGACTGAGCCGAGCCACCAATGTACAAGCCAGCAGCACGTATTGTGGGACACGGACCAACCTGCAGAAGCATGTCTCCTGGTTCAATTCGGCCATCTGCTGCCACAGCCCCTCCTTTCATAATAGAGCCAATGTATATGCCACCATCACCCCGGTCATTGCTCTGTCCTACAATGCTGATTCCCAGGAAGTTATACTTTTCTATACAGATAGAAAGCGGAGGGTAGGGGGAGGAAAAAAAGCAAACAAAGTGATTGGAATGACAGTGAAGAACTAACACCAGGCTACTTCAGTCTTGAAAAATCAGTTCTCTCAACACATTGTGGGCCACGTTTGACTTACAATTATCTCAGGTTACCCTATTGGCGCATGTCTGCCGGGCACCTTCAGGGAAAGGCAGCAGGGAAATGCTGCTAAAGACATTATTTTTTCATACAGGACACTGAAAAGTTACATTCAAAAAAATCAGCAAGAGAAACGACATTGAAAAGACACGTCTACACCTAGAAATTAGGCACCCGATCAGCATTAGGCAATGTTTTTTCCACGTGTCAGAATTTGGTGCTACCGAAAGGTGCTGAATTGGCAGTCCTGCACTTCTCTAGCTGGATGAACAACGAAATGAATGGAGCAGCAGAAATGCAAACCTCCAGTGCCCTTCTACTCTTGCTCCTAACGATGTCTGACCCTTTACCGTTCCTAGAAATAAGAGCAGAACTCCATATCCTGGAGTTCCAGCTCCTTCCCTGGGCTTCTTGGGAAGCATACTGAGCTGCCTGTGCAAACGGCTCCCTACAGGAATCCCGGCACAGGCAGCAGAGCAGCAGCTCTCGGCTGCCATTCCCTTTAGTTCACTTGGCATCCTTTCAAATCAAGGAACTTTCTACTGGCTCCAAAAGGCTACTACACCATGACAAAAATACATCTGTATCACTTGAAATGCGTCATAAGAAAACATTGCTTATCCTCTTACCCATGTTGAGTGTGACAGTGATGATATTTAGGGACATGGTAGAATCGGTGATGCTGCTGAACGAAGACGACTGCAAAATACAACAGAAAATTCTCAAGGTTTTAAATGGCTCAGAATAAGAGAATAAAAACAACTATTGAGGATCAATTCAATGGGAACTGATTAATAGGTTTCCATTTTTTCCATCCAGAAACCATTGTGGCCTCCACAAAACTATTCTTCATTTAGAATCTGTAAGGGAAAAAACTTCTGAACACAATCTGCCCTTTCTCCAAAGATTTGTTTACAAAACACACAGAGCAAGTTGCTACATACAAGAAACATTCCGTTTCTCAACTGAACTTCACATTGAAGCACTTCTGCTTCCTGACTACATGGCTGCCAGGCAGACATTTAAATACTAAAGTGCCCAGTGGAGTGTGAATTATTACATCCACGGCTCCTCCCTAAAGAGAGGAGCGAACAGCACATGATCCTTCAGGAAGTGAGAAGACAGACACTCCCTCCCCCCAAAATGAAATACAAACGTGCTTATCAAATATCTTCTAAAACATTACTCCAGTTCTTGTGATAAAACGCGTGCATACTCATTCTTTAATCCGTGAAGACTGATATTTATAGGAGAACAATCCAATTACTGCAAGAAGTAAGTTATTTGGACCATCCTCATTCTGCTACCACAGGACTAGAAAAGGGCACGAGGGAAAAAATTGTGATTTCCTACAGACGTAGGTTTCTCCTGTCAGCAGAACTCAAATCTCAGCAATTTACACATGAGATGTCTGACACCACAGACCCCCGCTGCCCACATCGGCCAGCAGCATCACGGAGGTTCTCCTGCAGGGGCTGGTCTTCAAAGAGGCAAGAAGAAATGGGATCACTGAACAGTAAAAGGAGAAAGGGAGAGGAGAAAAAGAGTCTTGATCCCAGTGCTGCAGAACGTCAAATGTTAGAGATTTAGTCCGGGGTAGACCGGAGCCAGAGGGAGCCTTTCCAGGGAATTCAACAGGGCACAGATCTGTTCTGGATCCCTTCCTAATTCACATGCTACATTCAAAATCATGGTTCACCTCCTTGGAAAGTGATGATGCCAACCTTACCCTGTCAATCTGCCGCATCCTTTGTTTCCTCCTCCTGCGTTTATGCTTCCGTATGAGTCGGGATGAAGTACTCTGCTCAGTGGAGCTACTCAACCTGAGGGAAATTGAGAGCAAATGTCAACTCTGTAAAGCTGAGCCATTTGCGTTTCTCTGCACCCTGCCAAAAAAAATAGGCTGATTCCTACAGATGCCGAGAGTGTAAATCGCGTGGACACCATAAGCGTACACCGCACTGCTCCGCTTGTTGCTGAATCGCTGCTCGGTCCCAGTGTGCTGTACTGGAGCCTCTGCCTCGGAGTGCAGAGGAGATACCAGCGAACTCCAGCACGGATTAGAGAGTATCATTCACTGCCTTGTTTTCTTTTGGGAGCAAGACTGAATACAAGCCACACCTCAACAGGCACATATCGCCCCCATTTAACCACCCAAAGGTGAGCAGTAGCCATCTTCCACTACTTCAAAGGTGGTCCTGACTCCAGGCCCATCAAGGAAAAAGGCACGCTATAAGAACAGCCGTACATTAAACAATTTAATCTCTGCTCTGAGAGAACAACAGACAACCCGGGGAATCTCTTAATGTTAATTGTTGTGAGTCTCGTCATGGTGCTCTTATTTTCTTCTGCTGCTATCTACCCTGTTAACAGGAACTGAACGTTGGGGCTTGAATTCTATTAAATAAAGTAGCAACAGAATCATACAATGTGTTGGGTTGGAAGGGACCTTTAAAGATCATCTAGTCCAAACCCCCGCAGTAAGCAGGGACATCTTCAACTAGATCAGACTGCTCAGAGCCTCATCCAGCCTGGCCTTGACTGTTATAGATAATAGCTACTACCAAATAGTGACAGAGGAATAGTCAATATTATTTACCTTTACATATTTTGCTGGGTTTATTTTGTTGTGGGTTTTTTTTCAGGCTCTTCAAACTTGTAAGAACCTAAATGTGCCACGTTCTGCGTATAAATCCTTAAGATCTCCCTAAGAGTTAGGATCATTAATTATTCTCATTTTACAGACAGTGGGCTGAGACACAGAAAGACTTAAATGGATTTGCTCAAATTAATTTCAGAAGCCTGGAACAAAGCCTAGATTGCAGAGATATCAGTGTAACACCACAGAGGCATCTTTCCTCTATTTATTGTTAAGAATGGCAAGAAAAAGTAATGCTCCATCGTTAACCAAGATTTAAAAAAAAACAAACCACCATCACAACAACCCTACACAAGTAATTGAACTGGCGCTGTCACAAAGGAAACAGCACCAGTCTTTACCCCCAGTCTCCATGTCCCTGTCTTCAAAGTTCCAGCCACACGCAGGAATGCTGGAATACCTCAAGCAAAACTTGATACCAGCAACTTCAAAAAGGAGCTTGCTGTCACTGGATTACAACCCACCACGCGGAGAAACCCATCGTGCACAAAGTAGGTGTGTTTTAGTCAAGCACACCGCGCTGAATATTAGGGATGATGGAACTGCTCAGAGGGTGTGAATCTCTTCAACATTCTCTTTGAGTTCACAAAACTATGTCAGGCATGTTAACCTCATACACTCCTTTTTCCCCTCCCAGCAAGGCAAGTTCATTTAAAGAGCCGAGAGGTGGTATTTTCAAAAGAGATCAAAAATTTGATAATTCTCGATCTGTGGAAACAGCTCACAGCACCTGGTTTTCTGAGGCTTTACCTTTGCAACAGGAAAAATAAAGAGGTCTCTCAGATGCAGAGCTCCCCAAACTGGACGCATTCAACATTCCCTAGTCTTTTTGAAAGCACTGCCCAAGATTGACACAAATGCAGGCAATTCATTTTCATTGTTTACACACATATTTCACCTACGGCCATATCATATTTAATGGCTTTACCCCAGTGTGTGTCACATAAGGAGTAGGCAGCACTGCCCGTCACCAGCTTTTTTTAGAACAGCATCTTCTAATGGTTATTGTGGATAAAGAGAATTCATTAAATTCATACATGTCGTTTCATTTATTCATTTTTCCATTACTATGTCGCTGAGAGGGGTAATACCTCCGGCGAACATTGCTTACTGTAAAAAACACTTTTAAGTCAGCAACGTTCACCTAGCAGAGAAAGAAAATGGAGATAAAAACTACACTGAAAGCCACACCTGCCTGCAGCAGGAGATCACGATGGGAATTCAGTAGCAAAGTTTCCAGAAACTTTTTCCACTTTCCAGAAAAGGGGCATTTTATCTGGATAGCAAGTTACGGAAACGAGGGATAGGAACAGTAGAGTTTCAGCAGACAGTTCACTGAATTTCTTTGTCTCAAGCAGTCCTGGCAGTAATATGGTGCTATTTCACGGCACTTTACAGCCTACGAAGTAGGCAACTTAAAAGCACCTTCCAATCTATGTTAGTATACCTCCTCTGTCAATGTTTTTCCTGATCACCAACAGCACGTAGGATCTGCCAACTGCCCAGGTTGACCGGCTGTGCCAATTTCTTCCTCCTGCTCCAGTGCACACCAATATGGTGTTTGCTCAGAAAAACAAAAATCAATTATTTCCAGCTTTTAGTCTGATTTTCTAAGATTGGACTTGACAAATATACTTTTTGCCAACACTGAGTATAGCAAGAAAACAGAATTGCTCTCTGACCCCGAGTCCTTAGAAGGGATACTTTAATCTACCATCCAGTACAGGACACGCAAATACTTTCATTGCTATCTTTAGACAGATACATCAGGGATGAATCCAAAAAGATGGACTGGAAAAAAGGAAGAAAAGTCTAAGTACGTGGCAGAAAGGCAGACGGAGCACATCTGAGGTGACAAAGGCACGAACAATTCTCTTATGCTAAAAATCAGCATCTTGTTCCTTCTTCACTTTTGCCATCCTTATTTACTTTGGCAACTTGGGGGGCAAAACTACTTTGGAAAATTCATTTGGTCACACGTGACCAAAAGTTTAGATTCCTCTGTAAGCAGTGAGCATTTTGGATGTTTCTTTTAAATTAAACCAGCAAAACCAGAGTTTATTGGCAAATCTCTGAACTTCTGTTACCAGCTGATAATATGTGAGAAGCAAAGTTCTTCTATTCTGTGGTACTTTTTAAACTCCACTCAGATTAGACTGGAAGAATGGAAATCAGTTCCTCAGAAAAGCCCCAGTTCAAGTTTAGTTCAAGTGGACAGATAATATTTCCGAGAAGTAAGCACTGGAGCTCAAGCAGCCTCTCACATTAGCTGCACAAAACTGATGATCAGAAGGCAGCGCGGAAACATTTTTGTGTGCTTATACATTGGCTTCTGTACAGATAAACAGCAGAAAATGTTACTTATTATACTGGAGAAACCATAAATGGACAACTTGCTCGACTCAGTTTTTTCATCCCTTCTCGGGGGAGGCTGGACAACGACTGAAGTTGCCTTAAGAAGCCCGCGTGTAAGTAGAAGACAAGACAAATCATTTCGGCAAGAGCCCCGCACTGTGTGAAAGCCTATTTGTAAACATCAGGTTTCACAGTCTTTCTCAAATTTTCACAATTTCTTAAAAAGGAGCCAAGCCTATATCTCTTTTCATGTAGCTACGGTACACTTCATCATCTCTTCTTGTAATTTCTTTTAAATCCATAGCCTTAACGCATCCTTGCTGAATCATTCATAACTGCGGCGTATCTCGTATTCTAGGAATATCTGGATGCTAAACAGCAGCTCAAATGTACTCTAATGAGGAGTAATATTTTATCATCTCTGAAGAATCCCCAGAAATCAGTAAAAGTGAACAGTACAATTTGATGAGCAAAACCAGATGGTGTATTTGAGCTTTTGGGAAAAATAAACTGCAAAGATGAAAAACAAATCTGGAATCACAGCTACCAATTTCCTGCACTACCTCCTGGCCAAAACCCTGACTGCGCTTCTAACAGAATGGCTAAATATCCCACAGAAGAGATTTTTAAAAATAATAATAATGTGTCCAATTTACATTCCCCAAAGGAAGGGAAAAAAGGTAACAATTTGTTAAAGAAAGCTTATCCATATAGTTTAAAAAGAACTAATGTTCGTTTCTTAAACGAGAAATAAAAGTAAGCAATTTTTTTTTGCAATGCATTTAGTTACATTAAACTGGGAATACTAATTGCAAGCTGCTGACAATAATACCACAGCTACGGATGTCATATCTGCTAGACCTTTATTTGCTTAACAGAAGGCAGAAATAAGACCCTTACTGCAAAGCTCACCACGAGCTCCCTACATCAATCTGCACTCAAAATACCACCTACTACCTGCAAATAACATTAATGTCCAATTATATCATACTTTGAAAGCAAAGGAAAGAAATTATTGCACTCACACTACTTGAAGAGTTCTGTACCATCCTGTAATAGCTGTGAATAAATTAATTCACTGAAAGAACAAAAATAATTCTTTCTCTCGGAGTGCAACAGAATTTCCTTGGACTGGAAATTAATCAACTCCGCCGCACTGCTCCAAGTTGAAAATAAAATAAAGCAATGTCAAACACTCACTGTTAGAAAAGCATCCTCAACCTTACAACCTCTTCACTTCCAAGACAGTGATATCCTTCTGATTTCTTCTCTCAGTGACCTCCTCCACGTACAAATCTCCTTTACAATGCAGGTTCTGACCCCAGAGCTCAGCAGCTGTTATTAAACAAACTTACCCCCTTCAGCCCCTTTTTCCCCAGGCCGCTGTCTCCAGGGGATCTGGAGCATGCTCCATTTTCTATTTGGCTGTATTTGCCTCTGAAGAAAACTTCTCCCTGCCAGCACAATCTCTCATCTGCTGGAGAACATCATCACCACCACAACAGCATACCTTGGAGCATTCCATTGAGTCGTTCTTCCTGACTAGCTGGCCTGGCAGCTATTCTCCGTGCCAAAAGCTTCTGCCCCAGCCTAGAAAGGAAAAGGCCTGCACAGCAGCTTCCAAGAGTCTCTTCCTTCTCAGGTCAGACGCAGGAAGCTTTATTTTATTAATAAAGATTTAGCTGGGTCTAGTATAATGTGCTTCAGTGGCCACCCTGACTGAGCTAATCCTGCCCTACTGCATATCTTGCTGCCTTGGAAATGATTAATTTATTTACAAGAAACAAAAATCAGCTGCAGGGTTGTTGTTGGTTTTGTGGGCTTGATTTTTTAGGGAGGGAAGGAGGGTTAGAAGCCCTAAAGGCTTTAGGAAGGCTTTGAGCACATTCAGGGTAACTGCTGATCTTGCCAACCCTTTATGCACATGAACATCCAGGTGAAGAACAACGCATCCAGAAGGCTAATGTTCTGTATCTTCAGGTGCTGGCAACTCCATTGTAACTGCAAAATAAGTTCTTGAAACTAATTCAGGACCAAATCTTAAGTGTTTGTTTAGTTACCCTTTCAACCCTTCGGAAACACCCAGCCTTTGAACAGAATTTGAAGGAACTGCTGTTCTTCAACCGGTTTTTAAGCTGTGACTAACTGCAAGACCAAAGACATCCACTGAGTTCAATAAGCTAATAATCTGTTTGTAAACGTAGCAAACGTGTAAGTATTCTACCCAGAATTTAAGAATATCACGCTGCACCTTATTTGTTTTGGGTACAGATCTCTATGAACCACCAGAGGGCTGGAATCTTCTGTTCTCTGACACTGAATAGAAATCCGTAATGGGTTTTCATAGCTCGTTTGGGGGAACGGCAGCTCGAGAGACAGCGTTCAGAGAATGCTGTCACCACAGCCAGGAAAGTGAAGAATATTAGTTTAGATTGATTTTACATCTTTAAACACAGGTATTTTGAATCAGAGAAACGTATTGGTTTATAAACCTTTTATGGAACAACAAAAACATCTTTAGAGATTAAGAAGGATGCCTTGAAATGGAGAGCATTTTTTCAAAAATCAAGGAATAATTCCCATTCTCTCTGTCTGCATAAAAAGAACAAAATAATTAAGAAGTCATAAATAGACAGCATCACAGCCTGCCTTTGCAATAGCATTAACTTTGATGAATTCCTGCACTGCTCATAGGCCTCAGAGCGTGCAATTACATCGGAATTCCTTTACAATTCAGCTTTAGGGAAGTGCATCCTTATTAGGAATCTATGCTGAAGGTGTTTTGTTACAATATTCGCACCATTACTTTATAAATAGGTAGACAGTTGCACATTGCTTTGATCTTAAAATGTGATCATTCTTCTTGCTGTTAAAGGGAAAGAAGAGGAACAGAATTTTTCTCTTAACTGGAACAGTGGCTACAGGCAGTTTGGATAGTGACCCCAATAACCTCGCTTGTTTCTCAGAGCAGTGATTATACACAACATGATGTTACCCACAAATTATCAGTGCTCAAACCATATGTAGCAGGCAAAAAAAAAAAAAAGAAAAGAAAGGAAAATTTAAGGGAAAAAAAGAAAAGAGAAGAGAAAAATCTTCTCATCTCACCAGTCGGCATGTTTCAGGATAGCCCAGAAATACAGTCGAGTGGCTGGGAAACAGACGTGAACAGTATTTAACAGCTCAGTGACTATGCAATGCCCTACCTGCTCGTGTTGTCATCATCATCAGAGTCAATGAAGCTGCTGGATTCCAGCTCACTGCTCATCATGGTGGAAGCGCTGTCATAACCAGGAGGGTGCTCACGGTGTCTGTCCAGTTTCGGATGGCCATTGATCCGAGGGACTGTGTAAACAAAATAAATGGAGTATCACTAGGCAAAGAAGAGGAGGAGGGAAGAAGTGGCGCTGTGAACAGCACGACATTCACACTGACAGCTGCAGATGGCTCTGCAGGAGGATCCTGATGCCAAAACCAAGCTCTTTGCAGAACCCAATTTCATTCAACCGCTGGAAAGCCTCCTGTCCTGGCTGGCCACCTGCCTACCTCCCTTTTTCCTAACTTTTTAATTTGCCTGTGGCTCAGTGCATGGCAAGCCGTACAGGGATGGAGGCAGACGTAGCAGGCATGAACAAGTACTATAATGGTACCAGAACATCAGTCAGAACAGCCATGAGAAGTCAACGTCAATAGGACAATACATACAAAGACCTTGGAAAAGCAGCAGACAACACAATTTGAGTTCGGTATGGATAGGCCTCGCAGCACAGAAAGGTTAAACAATATTCTTCTATGAATTCTGTTAATATCTCACCCATAAACTCGCCTCTCCCTTGACCTGTGCTACGCATTCCTGTCCCCAAACCTACAGCACCTTGTCTGGGCAGCACAGCCATAGCAAACTCGCATTGTCTTGACCATTCCACGTGCAGAGAATCATAGACTGTGTTGGCTGGGAAGGGACCTCTAAGGGCCATCTCGTCCCACCCCCCTGCAGTGAGCAGGGACATCTGTAACTGGATCAGGTCGCTCAGAGCCTCATCCAGCCTGGCCTTGAATGTCTCCAGGGATGGGGCCTCCCCCACCTCTCTGGGCAACCTGGGCCAGTGTTCAGATGCTTCAGAACAATTTTTTACTACTCCCTAGCTGTGCCAGTCTTTTCAGACACACAAACATTGCTGTAGATAACCCCCTCAGTAAGAATGCCATTACTTGAAGGCAGCAGTGATTCATCTTTTTCTAGAGGTATTTTATGAATTTTCCTCTCCAAAGCAAACTCCTGCTTCCTCTCAGGGACCTCTCAGTAGAAGACCCACAATCTGCAAGTGCTCTATTTTGCCAAGAACGTTCCTTTCCCTGAAACAAGAAAGGCTCAGCCTGATAAGGCACCTGGTCAAGAAATAAACAGAACATACCTCAAAGACAGACTGATACTTTAAAACACACTCTCCAAACTCACAATTCCCTCCCAGGTCCAAGGGATCTGCTCTTCAATTACAGACACCAGAAACCCTTCATGAAGGAGGAGTGTCTGCAGTAGGAATTATACCTGATGCTGTGCAACTGTACCCATTGAAAGTTAATTGGCAGCTCCTGCCAACTATTCAAGTAACATGGTTTGAAAAACCAAGAACCACCCTAAATACCTGGCTGTGAAGTCCGCAGTGACTAGTCTTCACTCCTCTTTTCAAATTGCTCAGCAAATTAATAGGCTTTGGACAGTCAGAGTTCTTTCTTTTAACACTAAGGAGAATACTACATTCTTGAACAATTAAAACTTCTCCTTTTCTTGGGCTACAACTTCGTTTTTTAAGTCTTTATATAGTGCAGCCTAGAGTTCAAAATATTTCACTATACGTGGAAACCTGGGTGCTAATCACAGCATCGGACAAATTCAACTCAATCTCTTCAGCCTCAGCTGAACTATAAAACCAAGTCCAGGCACCTTGTCCATTTACTTTTTGCTTCTACACAATGAAACATCAGAAACCGTGGAGCAAATTAAAGTCTCTTATTCCAACAGTTTGTATAACCCAAATACGCATTCATTGGAAACACTACTGGAACAGCTAAAACTGACGTTGGCGGCACTATCTAGCAGCCAAATAACTTTCCATATGCTGACCACATGAACGCCTTGTCTCATTTTAAACACACTTCACCTTTAAGCCTAATTTCAGGAGCAGTTGTTGGCTTGCGAGAATATCATCCCCCACAAATCAGTATGTTGGGCTACCCAAACGCACGGGACACCGTCACCCTTACAGGCTCTGCACAGTTGTCCTGGGGAGGGAATAACAACAGTGAAAAGGCGATGACACACGTACAATGGTTTGTGGCAGAGCCTTCATGATTCTGAGTTATAATGGACAGAGACTCCCACTAAATGCAAATTCAACACAGTCCTGAGCAAATTCTGGATGCTGATTACTCGATAGTCTTGCTTCCATGGATGCGCTTCCTTTCCGACTTCTATAGGAAGCCACAGCAAATCTTGGATATTAATTCGCTGGCACACATTTTACAACAGATCTATTATCTTTGCCCCTTCTGAGTTTTAAATTTCTATTTTTCATAGAGGAGCAGTACAAAAGCTAGAAGGGATGGAAGTCAAAACATCAGCCGTGAAGAAAACTGACATTTCTCCACTTGAAAAATCCCTTCTTTTTTTATTACTGTGCTTGTTTTTCCTGCCTTCCTCTGCTATTCATCACTTGCAACTTATAAAAGTAAACCACATTGATGTTGGGTGATAATGTTGATTTCATTTGGAGAAGCTGACATTAAACAGAGCCCTGATATTAAAAACAAGCCCCTCTCAGAAGAAGCTTTCCCAGCTCCGACCAGGTGGGTAGCAGATTACAGAAAACAATGACCTGGATTTTATCCACATTTAACTGGTATAAATAGGAAGCAAATTTGGGCAGCGTGCTTGTCTCATCGGAGATACTTTATTTACATTTGGCTTTGATTATTAATAAGTATCCGGCCCAGAAAGAAAGTTGCCAACAGGATTTTGTAATCTTTCTCTGCAAAACGAGTCTGTTTATGCAGCTGGGGAGGGAGGGAGGGCGCCTCTGGTCATCAATAGGCGGGTTGTCTCGAGTGCCCACTAGAAACCACCAGTCCCGTCTCTCCCATGGCAGGTCATCGTTATTAGACAATGCAGATTCTTCATTTCATTCCAAGTGGGGGGCCTAAAAGCTTTCATTCTTGTGGACCTTTTCCACTCTGAAACTCCCTCCTGCATTCACTTCTCTGCTGAGAATTCTGGATGTCATCAATTAGGGAGCATCAAAGGTAGATATCTACAGATTACAACCCTGCAATGAGGGCTGCTGTGAAACCAGAACATGTTTCAAAGTGTCACGTCTCATCCAGTGGGGGTTGTGTATTCAGAAAATTTTTGTCCTTAAAAACCTCTGTGAGCAGACTGCTGTTTTACTGACTTGGCAATTCAGAATCACTTGCCTAATACTTCCAATAGATAAAACTCTGTCTGTAGCTCGGCTGATTTGTTTTTCACGTCTCTAACCACCGGACACTGCCGTCAGCAGTTGTGTTGTTTCCTCACTACTAGTAAGAAACTTCCCAGTTCCAAATATGAATTTGCTTCCCGCTAGCAACCTAAAAGACCATCCTTATGCTATCTCTAAGCAAGTTTCCTTCAAAACTTAACTTTATATTTGCGGCACTAAAGAATAAAATAATTCAGCAGCCACCTAGCTCTAACTGCTTAGCACTGGGCTGAAATACACACTTTCTGACTCTACTGTACTGTTCTTATAACCATTTCTTTGAAGAAATTCCCTTCCTCTGCTGCTTGGCCTAAGATATATGAAGGATTAAAGCACAGCAGGCAAATATAACACACCGGGATTATTTTGCAGTTGACATAATTATTGACAGGAGCTGAAACCAGAACATCTTACAGTTGAAATTTCCCCAAAGTGACGTTCGCTGCTGTTTCAGAGACGATAAACTTGAAGCTAAAATATGTGTTCCTATCAGATGGAATAGGATTGCTAATCCCACATCTAATACAAACAGTTTCCTCATTCGTTAGCAGGTGAACAATTTATCCCATACATAAACTTTATCAGTTCACAACCGTTATGAAGAATTAATGGCCCACACCAAGGCTCTACGCTCTTTAGTTCTCAGGGGGGGAATTTTCACAGAGGACAGTTTTAAGAGCAGACAGAATTTTTAACCAGCTGAAGGCTGCCTTGAACACGCTGCGTGAAAACACGCCATCAGAGGGTTTTCTTTAGCACTCCACCTTTGAGAGCAATAGCAGCACCTCTGTCATACCTCCGTTGCACTGCAACATCACCTGCGTTTAGCAGTGAAAACAATGAATTTCACTCATTCGCTTTCCAACCAAAATAACAGAGTTTAAGACTAAGTGATACTTGGTGCTTACTAAGGATTTTTCCAGCATCAAGAGAACAATCGGGAATACAGAGGAAGCCAAGGCATGGAAATGGCATCCATAGGTATTTTCCGCTCAGCCTGTACGTTTTCTGTGTTAACTAAAGAAATTGCGGTTTGATACAACGCCACGGGCTGTGTATGAGGTTTGTCTGAACGCCCGGCTGTCCCTGAAGGGATGCACTATTAACTCTGAGGACTCGCATGGCTGGAACGCTGCAAATTGTGCTGTAAAATTCACTTGGGAGTCTATAGTACCAACAACAGCCCTGAGGGCCTCAGGCAATGGAGATGCAAGGTGCCACTTCTGTGCAAAGGTAACAGAGCTTGTGCTCTAGAAATCAAGGCCAGAGTCAGTGCTAAAGTCTATAAATCCCAAGGAAAATGCAAGAGCAATGGGTCCAACATGGCAGGCTCCAAATTAAAGAGACTGAGGAGCACCCAACCGGGGGTTTCATCGATGCTGCAATACCTTAGTATGGACATCAACTCCCCAAACCCAGTAATAACCACCCAGACTTTGACATACCCTTTCGATCCAGCGCGCATCATCTCATTTTTATACCGAGTACTTCAGTTTCCCTGCACAGAATAAGGGCTCTGACTGCTCAGAAACTTCAGTTGAAATGAATGTTAATACCTACAGCGATACACGCAGGGCTGTGCTTCTGGATAGCATCTGACCGGTTCCAGTGGCCTCAGCAGGTGGTGACACCACTTGTGACAGTATCTCCTACGGGGAGTGGGTCTCAGAGGGGAAGGCGGCTGTGAGCGGAGCTGCTGTTGCCTCTCCTGCTGTGGCTGGCTCCTACCAAAACACTTTAAAAACGCGGGAGTGACCATCTCCCTGCCCAGGCTGTGCCCACTTAAGGAAATCCCCAGCGTGCGCTGTGACTATCACTCTGTCCAAGGCCACCAAACACATCCAGGTGTACACGGAGCTTCCTGCAAGGAGTTCTTTTTCACGCGCACTGGGAGAGAAAAAAAGAGCCAGTTCAGGGCTCCTGCTGGGACACTGGAAAATTCCATTCCTGAAGACTCAAAGGTTATGAAAAATATATGTATTTTTGCATGCTCTTCCTCCATGACATAATCCCAAGGAAGCCTGTGCCCAAGAGGCAGCGCATCTGGTAAGCAGTGTATCTTGAAGGACTGGGGAAATAGAACAAAAATCATTTGCCATTTGCCACTCTGCCATTTCCACCAACACTTTGTCATCACATCTGCAGGGTACAAGTCACGGATTCTGAAAATCCAAATCCTTCTAACAGTCACATTTTTAATGGGATCCTATAATATGATGTAGCCTCTTTATCCCAATAAACCACACATAAGCAGATCTGTGCAATTTGCATAATAACTTTTTAGAGTACAGTCAGGCTACTAGAGATTATCCTGATTTGGGGTTTCTTTAAAATTATCTCTTGTTTTAATGCATTAAAGAAACATATCTCAGATCTAAATACATGGTTTTCCAGTCCCTCATAAAATTTCTCTTTTTGGAGACGGAAGCCAAGGAATTTTTCAACTCAAGAATAAAAAACGTGTATGTGTGTTTCCCGTCATTAAATTCCATATACTTCTGCTACTAACTACCAAGAGCAAAATGTTTCTCTGTTTTAATCTGAGGTAAATGCCGATGATGGAGCAACTCTACTTGTTCTAGAGACGGGTCGTTCTGTTAGGACACTGAGCACTTAAAGCAGCAACTTTGTGCAAGTTCAAAAGGCCTAAATTTGGGCATTATCGTTAAAAATGGTAACGCAGATGAGTTTCACAAAATCAGTCACAGTTTGGCACGTGGCAAACCTCAGCCACACTACAGAAGAGACCACAGAAAGAGACGCTGGATCTCATTGCGTACATGCTCACCTCTGGCTGAGACTCGCCGAGATTTGCATTTTAAGGTCTTCACTTCGAATCGGGGCCAGACCTCGCCTCGGTATCAAAGCAGAGGTTCCTGTTCATTCTGCTGAAATCTCTGCTTGACTTGCAGCTGATGGAACTTTGTTTCATGTACCTCAAACACTCTCTCAAACCACAGCCCTGGCATCACGAGTGCGCACTTCAATACCGCAGCACAGTAGCAGCGTTGGCTGAATTATTAACTTCTTACAGAAGCACAAAAACTTCAGGAGCTGTGAACATTTGCAGCTTCTGTGCAATTTAGGATTGCAATAGCTCAGCTGCTCTCAAGGTTCAGCCACTCAAACATTTCAGAAATAATTTCGCCTTCTTTGGGTCTTAAGGACAAACACAAACCAAATACAATATGGCATTCATTTGTTAAGGCAGGACATTGAGAAAGATGAATCTTCCAAGCGATATTACAACTGTCAAACTTTTTCAACGCCCCGTTTCCCTGAGAGTTTTTCATTAGCCCTTCTTGCCACTTGCTCCTCACAATCCTAAAGAATTAGGACAAATGCAAGATGAGGATACTTTGCATAAATTAATGTTTGCTTTTAGTGTCATTAACAGCAGTGAGGTTTAACGTTACAATAGTCGCAACATTCTCGTGCGGTGTTACCGCAGATGCTAAATTGGCAACTCTAACGCTAAATTTAAAACAGATTTATATTTGTTCAAGATTCTGACCTGAGCTCTTCAAAATTAAATGTTCTCTAACTTCATCCAGGTCAGTTTTGCCATCTGACTCAGAGGCTGTCCCAGCAGTACGGGCTACTTGGCTATGAATGAATCAAGTGTTTTTTAACATCTCTCGATGAAATTTTAATGCTTCCTAGAGAATAGCGTTTTGAAAGTGTACCTGCACTCCTGGAAAAGTTCACAGTCTCTAATGTCCAAGTAATCTTCTTTCCCGCGGTCTGTATCCCAGCCCACGGTCACCTTCAGCCATACAGAAAACCCTCGGATCCTTCCCTCCTCTCAACCCTTTCTCCCACCGCTGGGCAGACTCGGTCACTGGTTCTCTGCCGTTCAGGGCAGCGCGGTCCCTCTCCGGCCCCTGCCGCGGGCGATACTCACGGCACCTCCTTTGTCCCCCCGCACCGCCACTACAGGAGCCCGCTGGGGCCAGCGAAGGCCATGTGGACGGCAACTGCCGGCTCCTGCCGGCTCCTGCCTTCCCTCAGCTGCCTGCACACACCGACCTTCGAGTTCTTCCATCCAGACTGGAAACCGCTCCCAGAAGCAAAAACCCTCCCCCAGTAATGAACGCCTTCGGGGGTGGGCAAGCTGCATCTACTGCTTGAATGACTTGGGACAAATTACCCTAGTGGAAGCAAGGCTGTCCTTAAAAACAAACAAAATAAAAAGGACAGTCCTACTGACATGGGATCTGGAGTTGCAGGGTGTCATGTTTCCAGTATACAAAGAAAACACAGAGCATGTGTTTTAGGGTTGTCTTGTAGGTTCAGGAGACCCACCAGAAAAAATAAGCAAACAAAACCTTTGCCCCCTCCCGTGCCTGTCTTTTAATAGGGAAGGAAAGCAAATCTCTTGCGTGTAAAGTGCTGCCAGGGAAATCAGATTACAGCAGCCGGCATCACACACCGCTTCGGAAAGCAAGACACAGATTTATATAGTATTTTACATGGGGTTTGGATTCTTCACAAGTGAAGTTACAAAGGTACATTAGGTACGAAGAAAGTGAAAGGCACGGATAAGAGAAGATGGATGAACGATGGCAGTAATTGTATATACTTTGTCTGTCTGCCGTGGCTCAGTGTGACCCATGGTTTCGCTGCCTGCAGCAGGACGGCACTTGGGACGCTGCCTTCCCATCTCAGCGCCCCATCAGTCGTCGGCACCTTTAAGCCCATTCCAAACAGCCAAAGCACCGGCCAAAACACTGCTAACACAGAGTTACAGCAGGCACTGGAAAACGACCTTAAATCTCTGCCCCTAGAAACAGGGTGTCAGTCCGTATGTTCTTTTCTGCATGTCACATCCAGGCACCCAAACTCGGTCCCACCAGGGAGACGCAAAGGAACGATCCCAACAAAGGAAAAACCCATATCTAAATGCAGTTTCTCTCCTTTTTCCTCTTTAACCCTTCAGTTTTCTGTAGTGACTTATGTTATCAAATGTAAACATACTATTATTATTGTGTTATTATAATAATTAAATATATTTATTACAAAAAGATATTTTTTAAAGGCTTCTGATTAGTAATGTGTGGGCCTACCTGCATAAATTAAAACTTCAATTTATGGCCCTTCTCCCATCATTCAATATAAATAAATAAGGGGAGAGACTTGTTCTTTGAGCACTGTAAAAGGTTCACTTCACTGTTTCCCTAAAAGCCAGGGCACAGCTGGATTCAGCTGGAACGGGAATGGGTGAGCAGACGTGAGGTAAAGAGAAGGGCTTTTAGTCTCATTTTGCAGATCTGCAGAGGCACTGATAGTTGAGCTCAACATCCATATTTCTACATATTCCAAGTAAAATACCCCTGGTTTATATACTACATCAGAGGAGCTCACTAAACTAATAACGCCTCCTGTTTACACTTTTTCCCTTTCCTTTCTCCAGCTATATCTTCTCTGTTAAAATTTAAACAGAAAAAAATGGGTTCAACTTCACATATTTCCTGTTTGAACCAGATCTTTTGTTTATAGAAAAGCTCCTATATGCTGGCCCAACAGATGAAAGTGGCTTTACTGGTATGCAAATACACTTGGATTTTAACAATGTTTTATACCTCCCAAACAGCACCAGGTAACCTTGAATTCACATGGAAGGTTTCCTGTGTAATTAAGGTGTGCACTTAAATCCATAAAGGTTTTGTAATCTCTCTACCCAATTAAAATTCCCTTCCTGAAGTTTTTCTGATTTAACCAACGTTGTTTGGAGGGCAGGAACTGTTATAATTGAGTGAGTACTTTCACAAACCACGATTATAAGGCTTTTATTCATAAAATACTCCCAGGTATCCAAGTCCTTAGTCTAACCAGGACTCATTCAGGCTCTGGTTCAGTGCCCGTCCCACTAATAACCAGGGACTTTCTGCCCTGCTGACCCCCTGCTCCTGGATCTTCATTAGAGGACGACAGAGTTCACGAAGACGGTCTGACAAAGGCCTTTCAGTGTGTCACAGAGGTTAGAATAAAGCATAGCCTAGGAGGTTAAAATATGTCCTCCTTGACTTTTATCAAGAGCAGAGTAGGCCCTGCCTGAGGGACAAAAGCACATCAAAGTACTAAATCAAATAAGCCTTGAAAGCGGAAAAGAGTAGAGCAGCATCTGCCCAAGGAAGCTGTAAAGAGGGTTCCGTGCCAGCGCAGAGAACAAAGGCGAGAGTGTGTCAGAAGAAGTCACAGCCGGGCTCCCAGTTAGGAGAAAAAACCAACACAGCTTCCAGTCCCCACCAATGCAGAAAGTCTTTACCAATTATTAACAGGAAACACGTTATCGCTTTTTCAATGAGGACCTGCGAGCCCACCTGCGCAGTTCACAGTCACGTGCAGGGCTCAGAGCCTCCGAACGACGAGTACAGCACTGTCCACTCCTGCTCTGTGCTTGTACCCACCTGGGTGCTGTATCCCTACACCCCGATTCGTCTTGTGTTTGAAGTTCTTTGGAACCCTTCAACAGGAACCCTTCAACCTCTCAGCCACCCAAGAAAGGCTTCTACATGGGATTACAACCCATAACGGAGCTCCTGCTCTCACCGTCACCCAGTCCTACGCTGGTGGGACCCCAGTCACGGCCAGCTGGTCACTTCAGAACTTTAGGGGCTCACCAGCAATCTCGGAGTTGTTTAGAGGTGACAGAGTCTTTAAAGACCAACAATTGCCATGAACTGTATTTTCAGCTACCGCTGTTAAAGTCCCCATCGCAACTGTTTTGTAGTCCCGGCCCTTTTTGTTGCGATTCCTTGGTACGCACTATGGCAAAGAACACACAGACTGCGGCGATGACTGGAAATCTGCCCCAGCTCCTCTTCCCAAACACGTGGGGATCTACAAGCGTGTCCGTATTCAGAGCTTCTCAAAGAACAGGTCGTTATCTGGCATTTTTCAGCTGGCTGCACAACAGTTAAGTTCGCCCCACAGCAAACGTGGTGTTGAAACACTGGTGTCGACACTTGACATCTGCAGACTCGTCAGAAACCCCGCAGTAGCTGTAAAACATTCTCCAGCGCCAAAGAAAACTCGTCCCTTAATCACCTCCCTAATTAGAGCTTCCACAGTCCCCTTTTCCCACTCGTTGTTGGGAAACTGAGATGGGAGCTTTGTTCTGGCCAGCAAGGGGTCCCGGGAACATGTGCCAGGCAGACCTCCCACCTCTCTAATTAAGATCCTCACTCCACTTTCACTTAATAGGACTCTGTCAACTTCCCAAAGCACCAAGGATTTTTGTTGCTTTAAGAGAGAAAGTGGAGCTCTGACATACTGACAGCTCAACTCTTTCAGACTAATTTTATATGAAGCTAATGCCGGGGATAGATTTGCTACTAATTAGTGTGAAAGGTGATCAGGAAAAGACGTATTTCCTAATTCCCCAAAACCCTCTTTGGATAGAAAGCCTCTAAAAAAAAAAAAAAAAAAAAAAAAAACAAAACACTCTGCATATGTAGCCTCCACAATATAATCATCATTATACCTTAAAAAAAAATAAAAATATATATATACACACACACATTGAGAGAAAGGCATTAAACTGGTCTTTTTATGAATTATAAACTGTGGTTTAAGAAAGATGGGGGAGATTATGCTTTAAGGACTCCACTGCTACGTAGAATGACTGGGCAGCAAAGATACATTCACGGGTCTAACCCTTAATAAGAAGGAATAAAACACTGCCTACAACTTATGGTATCTACATAGCTCATTACTGAGTATTATTTTAATGTTTCTAAAAGACGAAACTTAAATCATTTGGGAGATTAAGATGAAATTCTCATCTCCTCCTGAAGGAGCTGTGCAATGGGGGGCCGGAGGGCATTGAAATGAAAACCAGTGGCTAATTTCAAAGGAAGCTTCTGTCGTGCCCTGGAAACGGTACTGGTCCCTGAGCACCAGGCTGACAGGAGCACAGCTCTGCCCAGCTCACACTTAGAATTCTGCTTTTCTACTTACATTTACTTTGGGATATTTTCCCTTCAACTACATTCCCAACAGATCTTTGTTTTATTTCCCTTCTCTTCCCTGCCCTGGGCTTTTCCCAACTCAGAACAAGAACCTCATTCTGTTGAGCCACTCAATTCCACAGCAATGGGGACAGTGGAGGAAAGCTTGCTTGACCTGTACAGGTTTTAACTCAATGTGTCTACACCTGTGCAGTTCCCAAATGGCTCATTAGCACCTTTTCTCACTTCACCTTGTTTGAAACGAAGGCTATAATACACTGTCCATCTGTTCTTGTGGAATGAGAGCTTCTTTTCCTTTGCAGAGTATCCAGGGATACCTTATTGTCAGGGTGGGTAATTCTTTGTCATTCACTTTATACCAATAAGGAGCTCAAACAGTAAGAAACATGACATGGTACACATTACTGTGCAGCTGGGGGAGCTGGCAGTACCCTACCTATGTGTTGGCTACGCTGCATCGTAATACCTGTGGGACAAACCTCTGAGTAACAGAGTGCTCCAACAAAGAGCCCTCATCCTGCTTCCCTGCGAACGGCTAGAGCTGTAATTTGGATATTATTTAAACAAGTCTCTACAGGACAAGATCAAACACTCTCACTGCGTTTCGTTCTTTCTCCAGGGAAAGGAGGATTTACCACTATTTCATAACGACAAGTGAGCACACAGCTTCTGCCCCTGAAATAGCTGTGACCAGGTCTCACAACCTTGCTGCCCTTCTCCACCCTTGTCCCCCTTTTCCTATGACCATTCCCCCACTTCACATCCAGCTGTGCTCCAGATAAAGAAAACATGAAGACTCAAGAAAAGAATAACTCCGCTAATGTGTGACCGCTGTTATGGAGAGGCCTTAAAAGCCTTCTCCAGGATATGGGAGGAAAAAGACACTTCTTTTAATCTTCAGTTCAGGATATAGTGCTGAACTGCGCATTTCGGAGACATGCCTTCAAATGAAAGTAACACACTGGTGGCTGTGGCTTTTTAAATAAAATATTATTATGACCACAGAAACACTATGGACATTAAATAATATACTTCATGAGACCAAAATGATACAGAAGTCATCCTAGCTTTACACACGTTAACAAAACTCCCCTCTTGCTCATACGTATAGCCTGTTTCAGGTAGGAGGCCTAAATTATTTTGGGAGCAGGTGATGTCTGCATTACTGAGCAACATGTCCTTGCCTGAGCACAGCTTAGGCTGACAGGAGAAGGATGGAATCTTGTCCCATTTCTATCTAAAGGGAAAAGTACGAACCAGTTTCAGACCACCAGAAGGCAGAAACCCCTGTGCTTGAACAACACAGTATGAGCGATCTGGGCTATGGTCCCACACCACCCATTCAACAACCAGCTCTTCTGCCACAAATGTCCATGGCAAAACATGCACTGGCGCTAGTTTCAACTAATCTTAGAAATCACCTTTTAACATTCCCCCTGTAAGAAGTTTTTGACGCAACACGATTAGAAGATTCTGCCTCTTTCTGTGATTTCCCAAAGGAATCTGCAGTCAGGGTCGTGCAAAGACAACTCTGCTCCAGCCACCAAGGAATTTCCATTCGCTCTGAGTCGGTTACATGTCGGAAGGGTTCAATGACCAGAAAGACACCTGCCTCTAACCCACAGTATATAGATGACTTCTGGTTTTCTAACTGGAGGCAAATACTTTAGTGGGTGGAGCTGTGAACAAAGCCTGTGATGGCATCTCTTGGGCCCAAGTATTCCATATTCTGGACCATTTTAAACTCAATGGGTGGCACCTATTAATTCTTAATTAAGCCTGGAAATTCTGGTCTGGCAACAAATGAAAAAAACAAGCTTACTTTGATGTACAGACTAGAGGCAAGAGATGAACTTCTGTAGTTTATATGTGTACTTTGGGTGTATTTATGCATAAAAAAAGATCTTCAGAGCCAACGTGCTGCAGTTAATACCAGCATAAAACACTACTGCTGATCCAAGCCCAGAGAAATCAACAGAAATTATTTCAGAGGATTTTGGCTCAGATCTTGCAATGTTAAAATACCGAGAGTCTCAAACGGTCTACAGTGCAAACTCCCAACACACCATGCAGATAATGTGTTCTACCTTTAAATGAATAAACTTGAATAATGGAGGCAGCCCTTCCACGACAGCATGGAGCTCAGCATTGTGTGTCGTTAGTCCTCTCCAAACTAATCATCTTCTAATACAACAGAAAGTTCTGTATATCATCAAAAAGAATCTCCCCGCCACTTAACTGTAGGTTGTCCAGACCTCTTAGAAAATGCTAAGCTTCAAAGAGTTTCAAAGCAATCATCAAATTATTCCATTAAAATAATAACAGTCCCTGAAAGCACGCAGGAATGCAGACACACTTCTCTTCTGCAGTATTCATGCATAAGTAGTTGTTGCTCTGAAAGATTATCAGAAAAAATTGTTCTTTCTGAATGAAAAAGGAGAAAAATGAAGTAGGACTCACCATCCTCATGCCCTTCTCTATTTCTCCGTCGATGTCTGTCTCGCCGGTGGCTAATAACCGACTCTGTTCCTGTTTCATTGTCCAGGCCGTCCCGGCTGCTGGCAGCATTTGGGCTGTTAGAGAACAAATAGGAAGAAACAGTGGAGTCATCTCTTTTATTTTTTTGATAAAAGCAGTTGCAGTCATCAAGTGTGTTGGTTTAGAAGCCAGAAAACTATTCCGTGGGTTAGCTGCAACCTTGCTGCAGCACGGCAAGCTCCCCCAAACTGCTCTGCTCACCCCAAAACTACCCGTAGGATGACAAGACAGTTCAATAGCCGTGCCCTGAGACACAGCGTTACTTGCACAAGCAGTATCATCGTGACACTGAAAAAGCTGCCACAAGACCGTTGCATGAAATTTCCATAGGAAAAAATGCCTGCTGACACTAAGAAAAGGGATTATTTTAGCACGTGCCGAGAAGACAACTGACTACAAATCAGCTTTAGCTGCTAATGCACTTGCAAAGGAATTTGGATTTCAGCACAGTCCCATCGTGAGAGCTTCAGTATCACAAATTCGCAGCACACCTGCCCAGCAGAAGAACAAACAGACAACACTGCTTTTTGGAAGAAGAAAAACTTGTTGACCCGAATACTCTCATCTCGGCCTCCAAAATACTCCAAGTTCCTCTGCATCTCTCAAACCCTCCCATGCTCACTCGGAAGATGAAAGATCCAAGAAATATACACAAGTGTGTATGAGCTCCTCATGTTGATGACGTGCTCTTCTACCAGGGTCTTATTCTCAAGCCTGTGAATTGCGTTGCCTTTTCTACAATACCTCAATATACAAATATATTCTTTTAAACCAAACCCAGTGTTTCAGCTCAATTCCTCATTCGCCCTTAACAGGTTTGTTTTCCTGTCAATAACCTGAGCTAGATACGCAGCACGCTGAGAGCCAAAGGGCAGAAGCCATAGCTCACTGTGGCTACTTTTAATATACAGCGCTGACCTTGAAGGTTGAAGTCTTGCAAGTCACAGCAAAGCTCAAAATAATTAAGTGCATCTCTGTGAAACGTACAAATAGACCCCAGGTCCTTTCCTCCTGTTCTCAACTGTTTGAAAGCTGCCCAGATATGCCAGCACATTATTAATCCAGTAAGTCCCAGTGAAGGACTATTATGAGCAAGCTTTGGGCAAAAAGCAGAAAGATCTTGATGACAATCTCAGTGGCCAGATTTCTTCCACTCTGCTTTTGGGAGGCTCTACTGAGAGTCACTTTCTCGCTACTGCAATTAGCCAGAACAAAAGGTTTCAAAGAGGCAGCAGAGAATTTGTCCCCATGGTTTACGGCCACTTTCTGGGAGGAATCTAAGGAAACAGCAACAACGGCTCCATGCTCTTGAACTTCCAAGCGTTGAGGAAGGACCATTTCTCAATGCATATAAACCAGACTGGCTTTCACTTCTCATTCCAATAGACAAGTCGAGTCGGTGAACCAAGAGCAGCGGCTGTAATACAGAGCACTGAATATGTAAGACGGCTTATTTGCAACCATCTGTTTCAAGACCTCTGCTGAGGAAAAAAAATATCAGTCATGTTAAAGCAGAGTTGGCTGGAGCAAAGGGGGAGATGGAGATGCTCTTTCCCCCCCTGCTGAACAGAACTAGCTTAGCGCTTTAGTTTTCCCCTCAGACTCAACCTGGTTTATGTATCTCTGCTATTCTCACATTTAATAAGCTACCTTGAAGCGCCCACACGGAAGGAAATGAGAAAAGCCTCCTGGAGTGCTGACAAAGGCCATAGCTCATTTTAATGGACTAACTGTGGAAACAAATCTAAAGCTCCTGAAAATATAATAGCGCATGAGCTGACGTGGGCTAATGCTCTGAAAGAATTCCCTTCGGAAGTTACCGATTATGTTCTTCCTCTCTGTCCCACAAATACCACCCATTTATAAAGGAGCCCCAATTCACATCTGCCCTTTGCATCTCTTATTTATGCCTGACATTCTACTTATGCACACAGGGCGCATAATGGCCATCATTACACTCACAGCAAAGCATCAGAGTCATTAATGTCTTTCTCCTAGAATTCCATGAAGCCAGAGTACACGTTTTACACAGGGAATTAAACTACCAAGGATCTAACCGAGTGGTCCCATGGGCTTCTGGGGAAGCTGGCCCCAGAAGTGGTATATGTGCAAGCACATCTGGATAGTGTCACATTTAAGAGAGCTGCTGAAAAGCCTTCTGCACACCCACACGCTTTCTGCGCATTAATGAAATGTACTGACATGCCCAGCACGCAAATTAGGAAATCGAGGCTGTTATTCAAGAAGACATTTGACTGCACATTTTAAGCCCTAATGAAGCTACCAAAGTGCAAGTATGTACTTAAGTGCTGTCACAAGCACGTCTGCATTTCTCGTTTCAGCCCAGTACAACTGCAAAGGCAAAGAGGGTGACAGTTTGCTAAGGTCACTCTGCCGGGCCCTCAGCCATCTCAGCAGCACCATCTACTGCCTACTGCTGCTATTTCCACCACTAAATCGCTTCCTCGGCTAAACCCGCCTACAAAAGGTGGTTTAACACCCCAACAACGGGTGCAAAAGGAGCCTCACGGCTGGCTTGTTTCCTCTCTCGTTGCTGAGACAATTGAATGGAATTCAATTTTCAGTGGGCATACCCAAGAGCTGCGGAAGAAAGGTAGCTCGGAGGTCACCATTCTCAACTCACTCCACCTCCACCACCAAACCAGGAGCAACCTCACCCATCCAGATGAACGGGGATTTAGCAACCACTAAACAGGAGGAATGGAGCATGAAATACAAGATGAAGTTCAGAACCCTCACCAGGGAGGGGAAAAAGTAAATTTTCATTGGAGGTAATCAGTGATGAAGCAACGTATCAATGCTGTCAGGCAGCCCGTCGAGATTACCACTTCACCTCTGACAAGGATCTCATTCCCTTGGATTGTATCGCCTGCTGACCTGGCCACTCCATCTATTTCTTGCATTCTTCGTTGTCCAGCAACATTTCTGTTTGTACAATTATACAAAACCTAGCTCAGTTGGGGCTTCATATATAAATAAGGCCCCAGTCAACACTGAAGAAGGAAGACAAGAGGTAACAGGTCTCTGGTATTTTGAATGGCATTAAAAAAAAATCTCAGTGATTTAGGAACCAAGAAGTTAAGTCCCACTTACAGAAGGGGAGGTGATATGTGAATATGTAGCAATCCTGAACTTACAGTTGTGAAAGTTACAGGGTTGCACTACTGATCTCTTCAAGGGAAATACTATGTAAGGAGACAGTATGCAGAAATGGCACTAAACACACTATTGCAGAATCACCACACCGAAATCCCAAGAAACATAAATTTTCAAATATTGCTGGAGAATTGTAAGTAATCAGAAGAGAACTACAGCCACGATTCAAGTTCTAAAATCCATACTTTACAATGAAAGACTTGAGCAGCTCAACTTATTTAGTTTATCCAAGAGAAACAAATAATTTCAAAATACGGTGGATTCTTTATCACTTGGAAGCTTTAAACCTAGAATGGGTGTGTTCTAAAATGAAATTCTAATAGCGAAACAGAATTCAGGGCTTCATGCAGAATACCTGAGTGAGACACTCTGCCCTGTGTTATGGAAATAAACTTAGGTCATCTCTTCTGGATTGAAAAAATAAAACACACCAGCAAAAACCACTGCAAAATGTTAAGACACTCAATTGTGAAGAGAAGAGACAAAAAAGGCATGAAGGGAGAACAAGTTTTAGTCCAGAAGATGTCCCCACAAGCCAGATTCTCTACTGCAGTTTAAAAGAAGAAAGCAAAAAGGGGTGGGGGAGAGAGAAAGGAGGAAGGTGGTTTATCTAGGAATGAGAACAGAAGCCAGAAAGCACCACCTCCCGTGTTGCTACTCCTGACTCAGCATGACCTGTGTAACTTACTTCATTTTGAGGACACTTTGAGCATTCCCCCATTTGCTTTGTAACATCAACACACCATCACGTCAGACAAGATTTTTAGAATACTATGGAAGTCAGCAGGTGCATCAGCCCAGCACTGCTTCAATTTCATCCAAGTACATACAATTATTAGCTGCAAGCAGTTCCACAAACACAGACTTGTGCCTAACTTGCAATGCAATTATTTTTTTAAATAAAGTTTGATCTTGCGGCTATTACACGTAGGTATACGTCAGGAAGACAAAGAACCAGTTATATTTGCCGGCCACGTGACTGCACTCATACAGGCCTCTCCCAGCCAACATCAAGCAATTCATGAACACACGAGGGCAGTAAATCCCTTGCAAGACACACAGCGTCAGGCAGGGTTAGTATTTCCCAAGATTTCTTGTCCTCTCTAGAAGGCATTTATTTCTAAAAGACTCATGCACGACACTAATGGCTCTTCCAGGCAACAGATATCCCTGAAAGCAATGCAAACACATGACAGCAGGCAAATCAAGACCATGTTTCCTTCTCTAAACATATACTAAGACCACAGCTAGAACCAGGTCCTGCTTTAAATCCTCTTTGTGGAAATTCAGAGGGCCTCCCTCAAAATGAAGCCATTCTGAGGATATACACTGGCTCTGCACACGGAACAGGAAATAACAAGGCTAACATTAAATCAGATGACTCCCAGTCTGACTATCTGCAGCTCAAGCTGTTGGTCTCTGTATGCACATGGAGCAGGCATTATTCCTTATGGAAATTTTTGCTCTTGATAGCAGTGTCCTGCTGGCCCTGCATACTACATAATTATACATAACACAGTAATAAAAGGTTGTCATCCGTACACTATGAAAAGCATTTTGGGCTACCTCTCTACTTAACTCTTCCACAGTGGGTTTCAAAATGAGATACATAGGATATATATTTCATTTTAACAATGACAGGGGTTTTTTTTTGCTTCCCGTCCCCCTTCTAATTCCTCAGTTCTAATAAGCGTATTATTTTTCTAACAATAACAATAAATAGCTGGTTTGCAGCAGTAGGGAGAAATGTGGGGAAGAAGCAGAAAGGAATTGCATTTTTTCTAAGAAAATAAATAAATCCACAAAGACAACTTGCTCTTACTGGAATGAGGGAGGCCGGGAGTCTCCAATGCCGCCTGTTCTCTCAATGGGTGGCGGAAGGTCCGTGTGGCTCTCGGTGCACTGGGAGCCTGTGTCAGAGTGGGAGCTTTCAGCCAGGACCAGCTGTCAACAGAAAGAAGAGAATTACAAACACTTGTACAGGTTTCTCCACTCTGACATAAGGTGTTCAGTCCCTGCTTTGCTAAATATCCTGTGAGTTCTAAGGGAAACTAGAGGAAAGGAAGTGCTTAGAGTCTAGCAGCATGGATTCCTGCCAAACTCCCATAAAATCAGGTTACATTCCATCTCAACATGAAAACATCATCAACTAGATTATGCACAAAATTCCCGCAAGCACCACGAAATTTGTCTCATCTCAGAAGAAACAAGCACACGAGGCAGGGAGTGCACTTTTCCTTGTGACTTGGCATTACAGCATCCTCCGAGTTGGCTAAAGCAGGCGAGTTATCAGCATTCCCTGCAAATGTCTGGTTTTGCTGTGACAAAAATAAAAAGCAAAAGCTGAAACCTGATAGTATGACACCTCCAACTATGGTATAATTTCTTACACAAAGACCCTCCAAACCCACGAAAATTCACAGTCTGTCTGGACCAATCGCCAGATCTAAGAGTTGCCACCGCCTCTGTTAAAAGTCCTAATTAAAACCAAAATCCACTAAATCTCAACAGCCATAAACTTTAGGAGGAGGACCGAATTCCTGATGCTCATCACACTTGTGTCTCTTGTGCCCATTTTGTCTCTTAATGTTCCCTTAAGGCAGAGCTGCAGATAGGAAAAGCCATTTTCCAATCGTGCCATGAGAACCAGGATATGCAGCGTGCACTCTTCTATAATGCATAACGACCTGAAAACTTTTATAAAACTACACTGTTGTCACCATCGCCTCCAAAACCCCTCTGACACTGACCTTTACGTTTGCGGAAGGTGAAGGTGCCTGGCAGCCTGGCAAGCAGGGTAGAAGGCAAGGCTGCAGAGCACCCAGCACTCCCATGGAAATAGTTAATTGAAGATCTGCTGCAACAATCAATCTTCTTGTTACAAACACCAGGCATCTATATACAGCCTGGTGCACTTGGGAATTATTATAGATTCCAGTCCCGTTACAAGGCAGGGTATAAATTCTGCATATAGCAACTAATGCCAGAGTGTATTATTTCTATTTCCTACCAACATCCTCAATCATTTATAGGCACATTTTCGCGAGAATGGGGAAAAAACCCCACTCAACCAGAAAGGAAGCTAAAAATGATTCATATGGTTCAAGAGCCCCCTGAGCGCATACACCACTTGCTGGCCACTACCAACAGCAGTTAGACTTGACCTAGTGACCTAGAGGTGAAAAGGTTTATATCCTATTACCAATCCCCTGAGACACCTAATCACTTTGCTGACTCTCTTTAAACAATATAAAGTCTTTAATTAAATAAATGCTCAAATAAGAATATAGAATCATAGAATGGTTCGGGTTGGAAGGGACCTTACAGATCATTTAGTTCCAACCCCCTGCCCTGGGCAGGGACACCTCCCACCAGCCCAGGTTGCTCCAAGCCCCGTCCAACCTGGCCTTGAACCCCTCCAGGGATGGGGCAGCCACAGCTTCTCTGGGAAACCTGTTCCAGGGGCTCACCGCCCTCACAGCAAAGAATTTCTTCCTAATATCCAATCTAAATCTACCCTCCTTCAGTTTGAAACCATTACCCCTTGTCCTATGGCTCCCCTCCCTGATCCAGAGTCCCTCCCCATCTTTCCTGTTGGCCCCCTTTAGGGACTGGAAGGGGCTCTAAGGTCTCCCTGGAGCCTTCTCTTCTCCAGGCTGAACAACCCCATCCCCAAGGATTATTACTTTTCACTAAGAGGCAAGAAGGTCTCAGCTTCCCTCTATTTTTCGCTGTGGAAGAATTAGCCCTATGTAAGAGATTCCAACTACAATCGGTTAATTTATCAAGGACTAATTTTAACACAATCATCAGATATATGCTAGCTGATAAAGAAGGGGCTGGAGAAGGAGAGGGAACAGAAGAGGAGGGGACTGGTGTTCAGGATGCCGTATGGTTATTCCTAAGAGCATATTCCACGAAAAGGAGAAAGCAAACACACACACACGCTGTCAAAAAGGAACTGCCTGAAGACAACAGCTCTCCAGCACCACGCGGAGTCAGCTGCATTATTCAAAGTCTCTTATCACCAAAGCAAGAGCAACAGAGGAAACACTGAAGGTAAAAATAACATGAGCTTTCCTAATAACTTGATAATTAAGGTTTCTTTCTTTCAGGTGGGGAAGTTAATGGGAGATGTTTAGAAAGCATGTTGGCATTATGGAGATGCAAGAAAGTCTCTGAGCCTGGCTCATCCCCCGAGGAATCTCTGTGCAAGTGCTTTCAGTAGCAAAATCAAACCAAGGGATAAAAAAGAGAGGAAAAGAATAAAAAAAAAAAAAAAAAAAGAGAAACGAGGTGTAGGGAAGATCCATACATCCCCTCACCCTTTACATTCCAAATTGCATCAAGCTATGCAAAAAAGCACCTGGCCCCAGTTATTTGCAAGCAGGAAAACATGTTCCTTCTTTAAGCCTTTTTGCTGATGGCAACACCTGTCTCAAAGATGAGTTTGATGCGAAAAGAGAGATGGGCCAACACCACAAATCCTTTCCATATTTCAGGATATTTGTTCTTTAGTGCTTCCCTGCTCCTGGAGGAAGAAGCCTTGGCAATGCAGAAGCCAAGCCCACCGCACTGACCGAGGCTGCAGGTCAGTTTGGGGGTGCTGCTGAGCAGAAGCAAAATCCATGGCAGCAACACAACTCCTTTGTGAGTATCGCCCCTGGCCTGCGATTTCCTGAAGGATAAAGCACCAGGTACCCGCTTCTCATTGACCTTCAGCAGGATTAGAGTCACAAACAGCCTCAGACTATGCCATTACCATTATAAAGGGAAGAGGGCTGCAGAAATTACTCAGACTAATCTTTCAGCTACATTCAGGAAATACACCACTTAAAACTTGAATCAGCTCACTGCCAGATATAGCAAACTCAAGATGTATTCGAACTCAAGAGAAGATAGTAGCAATATCTCCTGTTCCCAAGTGGCTTGTTAATCCTTGATAAAGGTCTTTCAGATTTCAAGTAGTAAATCATAGGCACAACAGCCATGATAACGCAGCGGCCAGCGCAGAACTTCTCACATTTACCTTCCCAAGTCGAGATCCATGCGGCTCTGCCCATAGCCTGGCTCAGGCATTTCCACAAAAAGTACACTTGCTGTAATTCAGACACATCCTTTGGGGTGAATTTTGCCCCTGAGGAATAATAATAAATAAATAAAAAACCCAAAGAGTGTAACAGTTCAAATAGGTTGCCTAACATGATCTCAGTCTTATGATAACCAGGACCTGGGAGCTCCTGCAAGAGGACCTGCTTCAGAGATTTACGCAAGAGAACTTGAAGCAATTACGTTGTTAAAACAAGACACAGGCTGGCCGGATCTACGTCTGGTTACAAATGGAGCACTCGCCCTTCATCAAAGCTTTCATTCTTGAGTTACAGATCTCTGTCTTCGAGAGCACTAGAATATAAATAGAAGGCTGCAGACCAAATTAATAAAAACACCAGAAAACAGCAACAGAAAAAACTGTTGTGCTAGAAAAGAAAATCTGCAGTAGAAGATGGCACATGCAGCAAGACTATTAAGACTGCACTGTCAAGCTGGTTTTTCCCAAACATCAAAAGGATGAGAAAGGCAGTGGAACACCGAACACAATGGAATACTGGACTCAGATGGAGCTTCGTAGCGAGTTTGCAGCCCTGCCTCTTTGCAGGCACCTCGCAAAATGCCTTCAATTCGATGAGGGTTTGACAGCGACTGCAGAAAAGGAAGGATTCTGTGGGGGCGTACGCTTGTTGACAGAATTCACATGTCACTGCCTTGGCTACATGTGTGGGCACACAGAATCGCTGCTCCTCGCTTTGCCGTGCTGGTTAGGAATTCCTCATTTCTTCCAACAACAAGTGACACCCTGTAAATCATTAAGTATCCTATCAGCTGTAATTGCGTCCTTTTGTTTGACGAGGCACGGTAGGAATAAAATGCTCCAATATTATATCACTTCGAGGGAAGAAGATAATGCACTATTGGACTGCCACATTATAGACTTCTCACCGTGCTTCCACAAGAAAACTGGTATTAACCCCGGCTTCCCGGCCAGAAGCCAGCCCTGATAATTCTATTTCACCTGTCAAGCTTTCCCTGCAGCTTTGCCTGGCAGCAGCATTTTAATCCATCCCTTTACTTGCACCATGTTGGTCCTGCTTGCTGTTGGAGAGCGTGCCTGTGGGCTGTACAACAGCTGCTGGGTTACACCCCAAAGAACGGTGGCTCAATGGGAAACAAGGATGTCTTCTGTGTGGTGCACATGGAGGAAATTAATAAAGAAGCGTGGAACTAATTGCAACTGTCGATTCAGTTCATCCCATCATACGGAATGCTGTTTGTTTTTTCAACTGAGATCCTACCGTCACACTCGCTACTAAATCTTTCCCAGGAAGTGGAGAAAGGATTATCAACCCTGGCATGTTGGAAAAGGCTCTTATGTTCTTCTGGTGTCCCCAGCGATTCCCACGCAGCCACTTCCAATTCACAACAGCACAAACAGCAGCGTACTGTGCAAGTTTGCTACTCTACGCTGCGGTAACAGACCACGCAGCCTGTTCACGCTGACAAAAAGTACAATTTTCCTTCTGTGCTAGAGAAGGGCACCCAGCATTGCCCAGCACCTGCTAAGAAACGGTTATCTTGGAACTCGTTTGCAGAAATAAGAATTCAGTGCACTGTCTGTGACCATTCTGCTCGCTTCAGCAATGAGATTTCCCATCTGAAGCCCTAGTACAGGCACAAAAGCCAAGCACACCAGTTCATTCTGCAGGTTGTAAGCAAATTCAAGTGATGGAAGAGCAGTAGGAAGATGGACAGGATCTCAAACGCAAGTTAAGCTCCCCAGTCTGAGCCAAACAGTGATATTAGGCCAGCGAATGCTCACAGCGTCATGAAAGCCTCCTTTCCTCCCCATTATAGCAACTGGTCTTCAGTGAGGCATTGGATCAATCCATTCGCCTCTCTGTAGCTCCATTTCCCTTTTTCTCCTCTACACCACATTTGCTTATGTTTTTCACTTAATTACGGCAAGGATTGCCTTTTATAGCGCTCAGCACCCAGCAGACATCGTCACAAACTCATGCAGGCACTCAGCCCGCTCACGGAACCACTGTTCAACATTCATGGCTGAAGATACCAGCCAACAAGAACCAGTCTGGGAAGGGGAAAGAGCGAACATTGGTACGCTCTGCCCTCATACTCTCATCTGGCTAAATATTTATTAGTCTACCAGCAGGAAAACTACAATATTTAAATTCTCACTGTTACTGAGAGCAGCAGAAGCAGCTCTTGGTATTTCTCTCCGCTCAGGGAGAGGTGAGGGACGGATAACAGTAACTAAAGAAATACCTCAAAAGAGCCATTTGTAATTTTGACAGCGACTTCAGAACAGCCACATTCATCTACAAGTTGAAAGTAATTATTTCCTATAAAGTCACAGACATCTCAAATCCCAAGTCAAAGCTTCAGAGACATGGCCCATTATCCACAGGAAGGCTGCTCCCGAAGGACCAATTGCACAAAAGGACTTACTGATGAGGCCCTTTATTCCACCAGGAAATCTGTCAAAGGCAACAGGACTCCACATTGCTAGAAGGCCTGCAAAAGCCTATCAGGAACATGATGTTTATTTTAGTAACAAGAATTGTCTATGCCGGGTAGATTAGGATTCCCCCTTTTTTCCTGCTGAAAACTACAGTACATTTGTTTGGAGTTTGCTCCAACCATAGACACTCAGAGAATACAGGACCAAGCTGATACAGCCTGGAAATCAGAAGGTGTAACAGGCCAAAAGGAACAACTTTAAGAAAACTGTGGCTGCCAGGTAAAGGGTGACCTTCTTCAGTGTTCAGAGACAGAAAGATGCAGACTGGGTTTCAAAATAAAATTGACAATTCCATCTGCGATTTTATCATCAGCCACCTTCTAGCATTTTAGAGAAGATACCGTATCTTCATGAAATATGGTTTCGCAGGTTAGCCCCAGATTCTGTTAAGCACAGCAGGTGTTTGTTTACGGCACGGTATAGCAGGCTAGCTGGGCAACAAATTTCAGTTTCACTGACGCTTTGCAGCAAGCTCACTTTAAACACAGGATTCCCTGCCTCTCTCTTTATCTGAGACCTTCCATATTCCTCAGCCTGGCTGAAAACAGGTACCTGAACAACGCAGAGACCTGGGTTGAGTGTGCTCGTGTGTCTGCAAACAATAGCAAGTCCTTCTGCCACATGACTTAGGAAGGAAGATTTCCTCACAGGCCTTCCCTCCACCTGGTGCTGATCAGTTAGAAACAGACGGCATCTGTCAGTTCAAACTTGGATTAAATCTAATTTGAGAATTCTTGTGCATATCAGACCAGAACCACCCAACATTACACTTTAGCAAAGAGAAGACTATAAGATCATAGAGCTTTGAAGCTTCCTCATTCAGATAATTCTTTTTTGGTCCTCCATCCTTCGTGTTAACCTGTTTGCTTCTTTCCCCATCTCTTTCTCATAGAGATCCTAGCACTCCAGCCCCAGTTTAGAGGAAATGTCATTAATTTTCTTAGAGGAATCTCATTCTCCTATACTAGGACTCAGATCCTTCCCTAATAACTTGTTCAGGTACCCTAAAGCTTAGGAATGTTTTCAGTGGTCCCACCTCCCTTCTTTATAAGCTCTGAACATGATAGAAGATGATCTACATGACAATATTGTGTTATTATCCTCTTCGCTTTGGGTCAGATTTCATGCACAGCTCTATTTCCTCCTGGGTGTTAATTCAGTCTATCAGCAGATGAATGAGGGTATATAAAATCTGTGAAGAGAAGAAATAGGTCCTGAAATCAGCTCACTTTATGCACAACAAATCAACAAGAATCTGCTTCTGTGGATTTTCATTCATTGCCTCAGTCACGTGCCGAAAGGCAACAAAGCACTTTGCTGAAGATCATTTAACATCCTGAAGCTCCTGCGTTGCCTTCTATGGTAGAAGACTAAATGGTTCTCCTCAACAATTTTAATTGTAATTGCAAATAAAGTGTCTAAAAAGCTTACGTACAAACAGGACAAGTATTATCTGTTGGCACCCAGATAACAGGGAAGGAAAAAAAAGAGGAGTGACAGAAGGCTATGACATCACCGCCAGCCAATGGGAAATAGTGCACATTCCCTGCAGCCTCTCGGGGAATTGTTCCCAGATGTTGCAAAGCCTTCCTAAAAAACACAGATAACAGCCAACCGACTTTGTGCGAACTGCTGGCAGCGGCCGCTCGGCTGGCTCCGGTCTGACAGCAGCCACAAGCCAATTCTTTCCACATTCCCAGTTTGCACTGGGAGGCTGTCGCCGCACCGTGCAAAGAGAAGAGAAGAACATTTCAAGCTTTTGCAAAAAAGCCTGAAGGTAACGTATTCTCTTCTGTGCCAGCTATTTTTCCAAATTGCCCAATAAAGACCTGAACCTGAAAAAAACCCAAAACTGCAAGAATAATATCACTCAGGTAAGCAGTCCCAAAGAACTCAAAACAAATTGTCCCCTGAGAAAAATCGGATCCTACGTTTTATACGTGTGTGTATGTGTTAGCAGAACAGGCACACGTATCAGCTATTTTCTGCAGATGTGTTTGTGTAAATCCATTTACAGTGATAACTACTCGATGAAGAACTCTGCCATACAATTAATGCTAGTCTCTATATTGTTGAAAAACCTAAAGGTCAACCTCTGAAAAGGAATCTACCAAGTAGTAGCCCTCTGTCTCAAATTCTGTAGTCCTTAAAAAAAAAAAAAAAAAAAAAAATCAACAAAAAAACCCCACCCTGAAATCAAAAGAAGGAGATCTAAGACGCTGAGGAGAAAAACAAGCAGGACATAGGAGGAATGATGAGGAGGTTTAAATAGTTAATTAGGAGCAGTGATTCTAATTCAATACTAATCGAGCTGTAGATTGAGTTCCCAGGGCAGCAAAAGTAAGTAACAACTAAAGACTTGCAGATCCTCCCTTGAACGTTTTCCCTTATGGAAATCAGTCCTGCATATGACACCCAAGATCAAAGTTCCTACCTATGACAAATAGAAGGATTCAAATGTTATTAAAAAAGATGAAAATCTCAAATTTCTAGATGCCAGTCATCTTGTAGACTTCAAAGTAGCCACTGCACCAGCCAAGAGAGGAGGTGCGGGGGCAGAGACAGCTGAGCTATATCGTGGGCACTTAATGTTCCAATTTTAAGTGTGTCTCGATGGGAAATACTCACTTATACATCGCAGTGATTTACAGTGAGGACGACAACTCTCACAGCTGGTTTTGTGAAAAAATCCCAAGCTGCCTGCTACCAGCTGATGCACATTTTCTAACACGGGAGACAAAGAAAGCTCAGACCCATCATGTTAAAAACCAGAAAAGGAAACAGACCTGCCCAAAACATGGTTTTTCCAAAAGGTAAAGACCAACTTTGCTAGCCCTGAAATGTATGCCATTATCTGTTAAGTTCCAGTGAATAGGATATTAAAGGGTTCAAAACTGTGAACAATTAACTTACAGTAAGATTTACATAAAACTCCTCCAGTAATTAGCAGCAAATAGAGGCAGATAAGCACTGCAATTTTATGGGTGTTAGTGTGGAAAAAGTAATTTGCAATTCCTAATGCAGGTCAGACGCAGATGTTCCAGCTGATTGTTCAGCAGAGCGAACAGAAGCCCTTGTCAACATCATCCACAAAAGGTGCGCTGTACAATCTCTGAGAAAAGAGATACAAAACGCATCCAAACTGGTGGGATATGCATATAAATTTGGAAACAAGCTGATGGGTGGGATGGGAGGAAAAAGTCTAAGTCTTTTGAAGCGATGTATCTATCCGTACTACCTGCAAGAGTCTGTGCTCTCTCTGCCTCAGCTGAAATAAGGGTTTATAAGGCATTATGCGGTTTGCTGCTGAGCAGCAGTCTGTGAAGAGCCTGCCTTAGCATAGAGCTCACAAAAGGCTCTACAGCACTAATTCTCTAAAACCATTAATGTAAGCCCCACATTTTGCTTTTAGATCTTTGCGATAGCACCATTCCCACTATTAGAGACTTGGCTGCTGACTCAGACGGAATGGATTCTTGTGCATTAAGTTCCTGGGCTGGCATTAAAACTAAAAAACTACTTGACTATTTATCATCGAACTAATGTTATTTCACCTAAGGAAAAAAGGCAAATTGAACTCAATCTTCTCCTAAAGAAAAGACATAAGAAACAGGGAGGGATTGTGTTCTGGCTTGGAAAAGCCAAATTTGTCTTTATATTGTCTATTAAAGGTAGATGAGAAACTGCCATAGTCTTAGCATTAAAGAGGACGATGCAAGTACCAGAAAAGCTACAGAAAAAGCAGAACTGGATCCTGCACTTGAGATGTACCCTCACTAGGGCTGGCGAGAGGGGAAGAATCACCTCTGTCAAACGGCTGGCAATGCCTTCCCGATGCAGCCCAGGATGCTGCTGGCCACCTTTGCTGGCTCACAGTCACCTTGCTCTCCACCAGGACGCCCATTAAATGTTCAAGAAAATAAAATGTTACATTACTTAAAAAGCTACCTTGAACTTAGATTTGCCTGTACACTCATCTTAAAAAACTGGCAAAAAGGAAGATTTTAAGATCAAGTAATCAGACTATGAAATATCTGCTGTCAATTGCAGAAGACTTTCTACATGACCGTGAGGGGAAAGAAAAAACCCACATAAAAAACATCTGTGTCTCAGTTCCCACCCATAATGTGGAAAAAGCAAATAGTTGTGACACACAAAGAAAATACAAGATTGAGGCATCTGGATCAGCAACCGTGTCTCCCACTGTGCACACGTGCAGTGCACGGCACAAGGAGAAAGAATGGAGCAGAGACATTGATCTCGGTTGCAGCCTTCAAGCAATACTGTAATATAGAAAAATAGGAATGGGTGGGAAGATCTGAAACAAGGTACAAATCCTTGGAGCAAGGATTCTGCATTCTTCTACATTTGGAAAGCAGCCAGCAACCTATACTGGAATAGGAATCGCAATAAATTGAATTCATTCTTAAAATGCATTTCAGAAATGGTAATGTTTCTCTGAAATTAAAATAGTAATCGTCACAGAATGAAAATACAGCATTTAACTCGTGTGTGTGTATTCTTGTTCTGATGTTACTGTTATTTATATTCTCCCGATTTTCAGCGGGTAACAGAAAAGGCATATATTTTCATATTTCATATTATTTAAGAAGCTGGGAAAATAACTCAGCTCTCAACTTGAGATCAAAACACCCTTGGGTTTTTGGTTGGGAGAGGGAAGGAGGAAGAGGTTAAAGAATTGGGACGTAAAGGGGAATGAAATAATCCACATCCTTATTCATGTGGAATACTTTGGGGTTGGGGGTTTGTTTTTGCTTAAACTCCAAGAACGCTGGCCCTTGTTGGAACAACCTGAGTCATATTTTGCTGCACAGAAGAGCCCAAATAGTCTGTACAAGTTCAGAATGAATCATCGGTGTATTGAATCACCAATGCAAAAGATACATTCTTTAATTAGATCGCATAGATAAAAACAAACACTTCCACGCTCCTGAATGTGTTGGGAAGAGGAGACCCAGTTCAGGGATGCAGAAGGCAATCTGAATATCAGCCTGTTGTTTGAATTAATATTTATCGGTTCAGTAGCTTGGAAGAAAGGGGAAGAAACAGGGAGTGAATGACGCTGAGGAGCAAATACAGTGAAAGTGTTACACGCTGAGACGGAGGAAAGGGGTTCTCAGGATTAATTTGCTCTCCTGATAAGAACTACTATTAATTTCTCCTTTGCTTTTAAAACAGATGCCACTCTCAAGCTATGGCAACATAAATGACATCTTCATAGCCTTTTTTTATCTGAAGCTTTCGGGATGCTCTCTTCAGCTTGTTAATTACACATGAAATCCCTTTTCGTACAATCTATTCCCATACTGTCAGAACACCATTGCTATAGCTCACAGTAATCCTTGGACTGAAGACAAAAACAGCACCACCGCCTTTCATAGCTCAAGCATATCCCAAAAGCAGCACATTCAGCAGCATTGAGCCCTTCAGCCATCTCCAGCCCCTCAAAACAGAAAGGACCTTACAGCACACCAGTGGCCGTTAGCACGTATGTTCAGCCATGGACTTGGAGAAGTTATCACTGTCATACGCTCAGTTCCTGCGCAAGAACGGACATAAGCCAACAACCTCATTAAGAAAGAACATTGCACTGGGTCCCACTGCGCTCTAGGTGGGCCATCAGGTCTCAAAGATCACGGCTGTTTGTTTGTTTAAACATTAATTTTGTTCTCTAATGCCAGTGATTTTATTCCAGAGAATGAGCGTTTCTTTTGACAATCAATTTAGCCCACCACGGACCACAACACGTGGGGATCTGCCCTTCTTTGTGGAGGCAAGTAGACGGATCCCTATTGCATTCATTTCTTTCCCTGCTGCCCAAAGTTATATCAGCACAACTTTGCTTTGAAACACTCACTGGTTTTCAAACCAAGGTATCTAGCTGCCTCACACCCACTGCTGGGTGGAAACACCTGGCTAAGTTCTATGAACAGCTTTGAAAGTCACAAGTCACACTGGTTCTTAGTCAGCTATTGCTGCTGAGTCAAAAAGTTGGAGCACAAAGGCCAAAAGCAAGGTATGGGGGTCCTAGAAAAAAAAAGTAGCTTTTCCTTCTGAATGAATTTCCCAGTGACAAAACAACTAACTTTTAAGAGAGAACAGACTTAAGGGAGAACATTCTCCCCATTTTTAACTCCTCAATTTAATACAAAATCTAGTAAGTGCTTAATATTCTGTACACATTTGAGTGTGTAGGAGGACTAAAGTTAAGTTCATGCATTAAAAAGCTGTGTACTTTGCTTGCCTAATACTAAGAACCTGTTGGGACTACACAGTTGCCAGAGTCTGAGTGCCTTAAAATTGAAAGCAACCAATAGAGCAGAAAGAAGTGATAACATTGTACAATACAGCTGAGCTCATTCATCTGCCAGCCCCTGCCCTCACATGAGCAACGTTTTCAGCTGCTTAGAATCCAGCAGGGGCTGGATGGGATGAACCACAAGGCACTATTACTTAAGAACAATCTCCCAGTCAAACTGATGTTCAAAATATACATTGCGCTTTCCTTACACAATAATAGAACGCGCACATGCAGTCTACTGCAGGCAACAGCATGCAATCAGTACTGTATTTGATTTTATAGAGAAAGCACACGGAATCCTGTCTACAAGAAGCCAGGCTTAGAAACTTTAAGCTACCCAGCACGACTGTATGCAAGGCTCAGACAGATGTTCTTATCCTGTATAATTTCAGTGACCAGGATGCTGAAATATTTTAGGGGTATTGGTTGTAAACGTGTGAGCAAAACCCTCAGCTCCTAAAATCTGCGCAGGCCTGAAGAAAGAGATGGAGACATGGCAGTTCATTCCAGCTGAGGATCCCAAGTAGCCTCAGTTGTCCTAACTGTGCAGATGGAAAAACCTCTTATAAACATAACGTTACTACTACTACTTTCTCACTTACCTTCATCCTACTGGAAATAGGAAGACTGCAAACATATATCCAATGCTGAAAGGCTGTCCAATGTCTCTAGTTACTTCAGAGGAGTTCTCATACGACAGCACTATGATTTCTAACCCTACTCACATCACTTGTTGAAGCCAAACTGTTCACAAAGCATCACTCTGTACTCGAGTCAAACTTGAGTTTTGGGAAAAACATACAGTTCTTCTTGTCCTCTATTATGTTCCCAATACCCAGGATTGTAAGGTCAGTTTGAAAGAGGATATCAAAACAGCAGACTGTTCCAAATGCTTTTTTTGGTGTTAAAATCTAAAATACTAGTGCCCTCTTTGCTGCCTAAAGGTGCACAACCACTTTAATCCACCTTGACAGCCGTAAACCTCCTATCCACAGGTGGAGAAATATGTTCATGAAATGGCCAAACACCAAATTTATCCATGTGTTTATCTGTGCCCCAAACATAATCTGAAGGTGGGAATAACTATTTTGCAGACAGTCACACTAGAGAGCAACAGACTTTTACTGCATCCGCGTTAAGAAGATCATAACGTGTCTAAAGATCGAAACATGCGGAGAAGCGATCGGCTATTGCAGCAACAGCCCACATTGTTTCCTGCTGTTCTTTCAATGGGAAGCAACCCGAAGGGCTGTGTAACGTTTAGGAGACAGTAATTAATAACTATAGTTAGGTGACAAACAAATATCATGGCATATTGGAGAAATTAACACATTAAAAACAGACAAGAGAAAGAATAAGGGGGATGTGATCTGCTGAGCAGCAGAGTCACTGGGATGAGCAGCAGGATCGCTGGGATGAGCAGCAGGACCGCTGACTTCCTCTGTAACGGGACAAATTACTTACAGCCCAAATTCCTCTGCCCTGCTTATTTTTCCAAGGCTATAAATTTTTGTGTCTTTTTACTGAATGCATGCACAATGTTTAGCTCAGAGATTCAAACCTCATTTAAACCTTCCAGGCACTACCACAATACATTGAAAATAAAATAACATAACCAAAATCCCCTACAATATCACGTTTAGCTGTTTTTGAAGAAGTTTTTTTAGCTATTTAGGGACAGTATTAAAACTCAATGATTTGGCAGAACTCTGACTGTGTAACACAGACGAAAGTGTGCTTCCACTCTCCTACCGACAGCAAGCTGCCTCTTACATGTAACCTTATGTTGCGGGACAATTTTTATTTTTATTTTTTTAAAACAAGGATTACAGTTTGGCTCTTATTGGTTTCAACAAAAGGTAAGCAAGGAAATGTTTTTAAAGTGTAGCCTTATTTTGTAAGGTTTTACAGCATTACTTCAGATCCCTTCATCAGATTCAGTAATACTTAGGATACAAGGAAGAAAGATAACAGTGGGAAAGAAAAGACGACAGAACATGCTACTAATATTAAAGGTTTCTAGTTTAAATCACCTTTGCAGGCCCACACACCTTTGTGGACTTTTATTTTTAAAACAGATTACTTAGTTTCAGGGTATGTTACTTAGGGATACTTAGGGATGTTACAGATATAATAAAAAACTAAGCCTTGGCTTCCATGTAATTTGAGATTCAAAACACTTCTAAAAATCAGGATCTTTGTACCAACCCCGCTCCTGCCCCACTGTATCACACCACACACGCGTGCACAAGCCAACATACCCAGGACACCACTCTTCCATTGAAGCAAGGTAGCTTTGCATTGTCATCTGAGATCTCCTCCTTTACCACCCTGGAAAACAAAAAGACAAAAAACAATAGGAAGAAAATCAAGGGGTTGAAATTACACCGGATCAGAAGAGACAGTGGTTTTCTTAAACGGTCCAGGAAAAATACGGATTTTTACTAAAATGTTGGTATCAGCAAGTTTTCTTTTTGAAGAATGTGTGACTATCAGAACAAAGGAAGCAAGTAAAAATAAAGGGTAGAATAGTACCTTTCCAGACAACCATCGCAAATTGGTAGGCACAAAAATAATTACAAACATTTTTCCCCACTTCGGTGTCTTCCATCTCACCACAATTTTTAAAGATCTGATGGTGACTGAAATCCCACTGTGTCTGTGTGCAGTGTCTGTGTCAGAGATCACAGATCACAAGTTAAGGCCACTCTGTCGGCAAAGGACGGACTATTACCTCAATTCCTAGACTGGATTTAGGGCCAAAGCACAGTGCCTTCCCCCCACGGCGCTGCAAGAGCTGTGGTCAAGCTTCACGTTGAACCCTCATCCCCTGTACATCAGCCAAGCATCTCAACCTTCTTCATTAACTCAAGCTCTCTTCCCACCCTTGCCAGCCGCACATCTCTCTTGCTCCCTATGCCTCCCTCCTTTTGCTCCAGGATGGTTTCAAGATGGTCAGCAAGGCTGAGGCCAGGCCCTGTCAGGGGAAGAGCCACCATGGTCAAGCCCAGAGGTGCCACAGAGGCGGCACCAAGTTCCCTCCCGGAGCCCTCTCCTTGTCCAACAGATGCAACGCCAAGAGAGCATTCAGCTAGGGGCCATTCTGAAGCCTTCTTGACTAGGAGCCATTCTGAAGCCTTCTTGATAAAAAGCTTAATCCGGAATGCAAAGCCTTATCATTAAGGAGAATAAAATCAGCACTTCTACAAGTTACTAGTAAATTGAATCACAGCAAAATTAAAATGACAGAAGATAGATTTAAGGATGCAACAGGGAAACAGCTGCTGGACTCACGCAAGAACAGTGAGGGCCACAGACATAAAAACGAAGAAATAAAATTTTATCAGCTGTCTCTAAAACAGGAGACAAAATTAAGATTGTAGAGTTATACAGAAAGATAAAACATAGATAACATGCCTACAGACATATTAGCCAATGACCATTTATGAGGTTTTACTATGTGGCCATAAAAACTAAATGTGGACAAACCTGGAACAGATAGCGTGGCCTCTCTAAAAACTCTACCTCATCATTTCTAGTGACTCAAGAAGACTACAGTAAAAACGTAAACTTAAAGTATTGGTGGTTAAATTTAAAATTCAGCTCAATGTCAGACTGCCTTATCTTCCAGAGACTTACCCTCCAGGAGGAGAAGAGGAGAAGCAGACAGGGTGACACCTGCGAGGAGCAGGAGTTGGACTCGATGATCCTTATGGGTCCCTTCCAACTTGAGATATTCCATGATTCTATTCCATGAATTTGTTTTACCAGCATAAGGGTGTTTTGCCTTTTTTTTTTTTTTTTTTTAATATAGAGCTTGAAGGAACTGAGCTAACTAATAGAAAGTCACTCAACTGCAAAAAATACCAGGTTTGCTCTTAAATATAAGGCTTTACTACTGCATGTTGATGTCAATACTCAAGACATTCTTGTTGTTACCTAAGGGCTCCAACCAAAACTGGGAACCTTTTGACCGAGGCCCTGTACACACACCCGGGAAAGCTCTTCAGAGTCGGGGCTGTCTGACGCGGGCAGAGGAGAGATATGGTGGGATGTTTATAACAAGTCAAACAGTAGATTTGTAACAGAAATAGATTTCTGGCCTCAAGTCCCTACACAGGGGAACGGGGACAATTTGTGTTTGACAATCCCTAAGCTTTAACAAAGCCAACCTGAAGTCTAGTCAAACTCAATAAAAATTTGTGGTTCCACAACCACATTTTCCTTTATTTATGTTTTTGTGTTTCTTGTTGCTGTGTAAAAAAAACCACAATAGCCACAAAGTAACTGACTATGCATGAAACAGTGTCGTATTATGAGGCGGGGATAAAAATTGGTCAGGAAGGAGAAGAGAAGAGAGCAAATGGACAAAGAGTTTCTTTCCATCTTACTTTTGGAAAATCAGGACTAAATACCACCACCACTAATACCTGCATCTGCACATTTTAATCCATTTTTTTAAAGAAGGAAAGAACATTCTCTTCTTTCTCCACATTTATTTGCATTGTTAATGGCTAGCAGTACAATATTAGGTGGACTTCACCCCTTTCCTATTATTGGAAAGAAAAACATTTTAAAATATTCATTTAACTCCTAATGCATCTGTCCTCCCTTCACCTTTTGGCACCAGGAAACAGATCATGTGGTTTCATTATTGGTTTTAGTCATTTATACCTAGACTCTAAAGAGACAATTAAGAGTAAACGCCATTGAAATCAACTCATGCTCAGTGCTTTAAAAACCTCTGACAATTCAATGAAGCTCTCAGACCTGTAATTCTGGAGCTGCAAACTCTGCGTGCAGACAGAAGATTTCAACATTTGCATGGATCTCCAGCCCCAGTGTACTAACTTGAATTCAAACATGATCTTTTCCTTTTCATAAAGTCCCGGAGAGAACACTCACTCAGCAAAGACGCAATTGCAGGATCAGCAAATAAAGATGCTGCAGTAATTTTATCTTGCCAGCTGCATGTTTTCAATGACAGTATTTTTTCTCCCCTCCAATAAGGAAATGACACTTACTGCAACCCAGAAATTATATCCAGAAGTTCTCACCAGGCTCTAGGACTTAGGCAAAAGTCAAGCACTAAAAACATACAGATTGTGAGGTTCAATCCAGAGCAAAGGCCTGGGGGTCTTTCTGAACTCGACACACGGAGTGGCAGTCAGGATATCCCTGCAATACTGCACAGACTGGTTCCGTTGTCCTCGCGATGGAAAACCGGCACACTGAAGTCACCACTTACAAAACAACACGCTCTATCACAGCATTAGGCTTCTGCTGCAGCTAAAGGGAACGACTTCCAGATCTGTTGCAACTTGAACTACTAAATATAGCCTTGAGCTATGAGGCAGGAGAATGACAGACTGTAATTCCCAGCTTGCTTTGGGTAGCAATCAACAGTGCCAAGAACATCAAAGACAGCAGCAGCCACTAATTTCAAATATCACTGTTTTACAAATCATTATTTGTAGTAAAGACACGGCTCCTTTCAATCCTCTGGAAGGGGAAGCAGTGGAGAGAAGGCAAGAAAGGAATATGAACGGTTGCAGCCATATGCTTCAGTCTGAGGATAACTTCATACTCAAGACAACGTCTTTTGCTCTACAAGAACTTAAGACGCAAGGGCCGAGGGAGGCCCATGTTGTTGTCTGCTCTTGAAACACACGCGGTCCATAAAGAACTAATATATACAGCAGCTTAAGACCAGGGTCTTAAGGTCCTAACTAATGGGTTCACAACCTAGACCCAAGCCAAGCATGACAAGGAAGGATCTGCCAGAGACCTCCTACTGAGGTGAAGAAAATTCTATTGGTATTGGATGTGGTCCACTGTGGAGATATGACACCAGTGCTCTCAAACACAGTCATTAACGGACTTACTATTTGATAATAAGAACAAAGACCATCTGATACCAAGAAACACACGCCCTGCTCTCATAGAGTTAAAGCTTCCCTTCAGAAGAGGGGGTATTTGCTTCCTAGGTCCATCCTGCCTCCTGGCAACACAGTGCCCCTGGAATTGCCGGCAAGGTGGAACACATGCAGTCTCCATTGCAGCACATACAATCTTCTGCTTAACCCGGGTTATAAGCCACTCTGGGACAGAGAAAAGAGAGCAAATAAACACCTACCCATAGAGCCATTTACAACGCTACCACTCAACAAACACCAAACGGTAACAGAACAAACCAGTCATTTCCAGATACCTTGGTGCCCAAGACATTATAGAATCATAGAATGGTTAGATTTGGAAGGGACCTCAAAGATCATCTAGTTCTAACGCCCCTGCCAGGGGCAGGGACACCTCCCATTAGACCAGGTTACTCAAGGTTATCACATCCTTTAGTTCATCCTTCAAACAGATCTATCAGGTAAAAGGAAGGTAAAAGAAGAACATCAGGGAACAACTCACCCAAGATCACACAGTACATCAGTGACAGATCATGAAAGAGACCCCACACCCCTGAACACCCCCAAGCACCCGCTCTACGTTGCCAGCAAGCTCCCCATGATCAAATCTCACACCAACAGTCTTCACTTAGAAAGAGTATGTGCAAAAAAGGGTGCGGATGTGCGGGGAAGGGGAGGAGGGAATAGTTTTCAGAAGCTCACATCCTCTGCTTTATTTGACTTAGAGGAGATTTAAGAATTAATTACTAAATGAAACAATCACTGCTGGTAACAGCCCCTCCTTCCTCTCGCTTCCTGGAATTGTGTCTGGATCCTCTGACTTTGCTACCACCCTATTCTGCGCAAATAGGTGTATGGTGCATTTACCAAAACCAGTCTTGTTCACCCTCTCATACCTCACCTGCTTCTATGACAGGTTCACTCTCCTGGTTACCCTCACAGCATCCTGACTCCTTGTTTTCCTGCAAAGAGGGCTCTAGCCCAAAAACCAAGGATTGTTTAGGTTTACCCTCACTCCCAACCCTCTGCCAAGCAGTTTGCTGCCTCCGAATATGTGCTGACTCCATATTAAGAATTCCAAGTGAACCCCACAAACCTCTAATGACTCTCTGATTCATAAGCATTTAGGCAACTGGATATTAAACACTGGGTTTGATAGTGTTGCATACAGTTGCATCTTGATTGCATCATGCACGCCTGTGAGAGACTTAATCTCCAGAATTATCTAGATGATTTTTTCCTTCTACTCAGAAAAAATGAGGTTAGCAAGGAAATTCTCCTTTGCTTGATTCACCAGTTGCAGTCCCAATCTTCCATGGCCACACACATGGGAAACACAGGGTCGAGACAGTGGTGCGGCCCCTACACATTCACTCTAGGTTAACGCATACCATGCCCCAAATGGTGCATCCCAATATACCAGATTATTCCCATCTTGTCACTGTGATCATAATCAAATCTTAACTCTCTCATTGTCCCTTACTGACGGGAGAAGGGGCAGAGAAGCTTCTTTTGTTATTTTTTATAACTTGCTTGGAGATCCGTAGAAAGAAAGCAAAGTAATTAATTCATTTGTTCTATACATATCTTCAGTGACTCCTGTCACCAGAAAAGGCAGGTAAGAGATTATGTAGATGTTAGTTTTGATTCACAGAACCGCGTAGGAGAAGAGAAATCCAGGGGTCACCTAGTCCAACCTCCAGCACACAGTGGGATTAGGTTGCTCTGGGCCATGTCCAGTCAAGTTCTGAGTATCTCCAAGGATGGAAGTTCCACAACTTCTATGGGCAACTTCATTCTACTTATGAAGTTTTCAAAAAACCTGTTTAAATTAGTAAAATTGTAAGTAATTATAAATCCACATCCACAATGAATTAATACTAAGGGAAGCTGTTCGTAAGATTCTCCTAATTGCTTTTGCAGATTCTAAGCTCACTGAAAAGCAACTTTTGCGTTGGAAGCTCCCAACTTCTAATGTATTTCGAGAGATATTTGTGCATTGGACTAGCAGTCAGACCGACAGCAGCAGTATTACACTCCAGTGACGCTAGCTAGCTGCTTCATAGAAACTCTTCTGACTTTACCAGCCATGAAAAAATATTTTTAAAGCTCCCCAGGAAGAAGCCCTTTCTGAAGAAGATCCAGACTTTTCGAACTACCCCCTGCATCTTGCCTGGCAATATTGGGCCAAACTTCCATGCAGAATATAAACATCTCTGAAAACCAGACTACAATACAAAAGTAAATGACAGAAGACAGCCATTTTTAGGAAAACCTAAATAAAGACATGCAGTTGCTTTAAGGACAGTTTAAAGTGCAGATTGCACACAGCAAACCCAGTAGCAAACAGCTGACATGCAGAGAAAGAAAAAAACCCTCTCACCCTTCTGATCACGTGGCAAAATGCAACGACTCAACTGGAATCCAAGGCAGCAGCTCCAAAAATAGTCTTTCTGAAGCTGATTAACATTTCAGTTTGAACCTTCAATGCAGAATTAAAACTTTAGACTTTTTGTAGCTGAGGTCACAACACAGAGAGCCTTTAGCCACCCTTCCAACTCAGAGAAATTAATGAAAATAAAGCCACCCACTGAATTTACAGGTGAGGCTTGGCTAGGATATAATATTTATTCTGGAAATAAGAAAGAGGGGAGGAGAAGAGGAATCTTTTTGCCGAGCAAATAAACACCATAACGCAGTGCAGCAGAGAAGGGCTCTGCTCAACACAAAAGATCTGCAGCCTTTTGTGATGCATGAAAGCCTCAGATCTTGCCTGCACCCCACTGAGCTGGCGAGCAGGGAACGAGCTGCCAGTTCCAAGGCAGCCCTACAGTGCTGCTCTGCGGAAAGCTCACGCCAATCACCCCTCAAAATACCACAGAGCCAGAGCGGAACCACCGTTCTCCTTTTTAGGTTGTTATTCATAAACACTGACAGTGCTTTGCCTTTCCATATATGCACTTTGGTACGCCAACTCACACATAAACCTGTCAAAAATGAATATGAACATGCTACCCACAATTATGACATAAATGACACACCCAACCGTGGAACAAAATCCTCTTCAAAAAAAGATACCTAGCTGCAATGCACGCGAGAGCTCTCCTAACAAAGCTGCATGATCTGCAGAGGCCCGGCTACACAAGTTCAACGTCCCTTCTGCATGAAGCCATTTATAAAGTCAGCTCTTGTGACAGCACTCCCCAGGTTGAGGTTTACCTCCTGGCCTTCCACCACGCACACCAGCTCCTTCTTACAGATTCTGTAGGAATTTTAGCCAGAAACTGCGTGCAATGGGTGTTAGGGAAGTCGCCTCTTCCTGCATAGGTGACAAATGCGTTAAGAAACACTCTTTTTCTTCATTCATGTAATTACATGCTACTCTTTGACTCACGTTATTCTTAACACTTTTAAAAATCTAAACAGTCTCAGCGATTCTGTCTGCAATTAACAGTTAATGCATTCCTATGTTTATACACCGGTTATCCTCTGCCACATCTGATCTTCATCACCACACTAAACACTTTTGCCCACATAACTGCCTCTTCCCTGTTTTCTCCACTCACTTCTATTCCTGGGGGCACATCCCGCAGTTTGTCATGCCAGCCTTCTAGAACAGTAGGGATAGTTTATCATCTTTCAGGAGAACGGCAGGATACCGTAAAGTTTTGGCACTTAGGTCCCATACCAGATACTGACCTGAGCTTAAGCACATGAACGAAGCAAGAACTGCTGTATTCCCTAGGAGAGAATCAGCCTGAACCTGCCTTTCATTTCAAACGTAAAGCTTCATTTTTTATAGCAATGAGTTGGGACTCAAGGACAACTAAATTTGTTTAGGCTCCACTCTGGCACCAAACCCCTGTATGACCTTGAGGAGGTCATTTGGCCTATTACACTCCCTCTTACTACAAGAAAATTATGAGATCTTCATGTTTAAAAGTTCCTTGACGACTATTTAATATAGACATTCGAGCAGCAGAAAGCCTCATTACTTGGTTAGAGAAACCCAGAGTTCTGCTTAAGCAAGATCCCGGCACGTGAATCCGAAAAGAACAACAGGAGCGTGTGAGGGAGGGAGGAAAGCAGAGATTACGTGCGTTACAGCTGCCTCGCCTGTGAGCAGGGGAATTTTCATCTACAGCAATCCAGTTTAGCCATCTGCATCACACTCAAAGCACTTTTAAAGGCCTATCAGTCATTACCAAGTGCAACAGTCTGACACAGTGACTCATACTAAAAGGTTCCACGTGTTTTGAACCAACTGGTACTTGGGCTCCCAGCCCAGATCTGTCTCATCCTTCCATTTCAAGTCAAGTGCAGAACGGCCTGACTTGTGTTAGGCTCCAGACCCTCGCCAGATCCTCTGCCCATTGTCTTGAAAGGGTCTCCAAATATAGTGCACTTTGTAGTACCCATGAGAAATGGCTTCCAATTAAGTATTTTAAAATATTTATGACTGACTGTTAAAGAGCAATAGCATAGAGGGAACACAAATTGCTTCTCCACTCCTTAGTTAACAATATTTCAGTGGCTGTGCAGACGCTCAAGGTGTGAAAACCACACTAAAATACAAGCATTTATGGCATTATAAGTTGATATCTATAGAAATTAGTCTATTTTGATTTTAGCACTGATAGCCCCAATTGTGCATAGTGTTACCTTCCGCTCCATGATCAGCTAACCTAGGGTGCAGTTTTGTCCGGGATAGAGTTAATTTTCTTCCTAGTAGCTGGTATACTGCTGTTGTTTGGATTTAGTATGAGAATAATATTGATAACACACTGATGTTCTAGTTGTTGCTAAGTAGTGCTTATACTAAGGTCAAGGACTTTTCAGCTTCCCATGTTCTGCGAGGAGGCACACAAGAAGCATCATTTGTTTTGTATATTCTATTATTATTATCTTCCCTTGCTGCCCTATTAAACTGTCTTTATCTCAAAAAATGTTTTACTTTTTTCTTTTTTTCCATTCTCCTCCCCATCCCTATGCGGGGGGGAGGAGCAGTGAGCGAGCGGCTGCGTGGTGCTTAATTGCTGGCTAGTGTTAAACCATGAAACCCAGTAGAAAAAAGGTTACTCTTAATTATGCACACAGAGAAGCCAAGCAAATGGTTGACTTTTAGATTCCTAAGACCTTACCTTTTTTTTTTTTTTTTTATCAGTACCATCTACTCCCTCAGAAAGGGTTTGGAATAGAACTGGCCAAACTGTCCATAACAAGCAAAGCATTTTCACCGCACTGACAGTCTTCTCTCTTTTCTATTATTTCCCTTTTCCCCCTAACCCCCACACTGTTCCGTAAATTATTTATGTGACTACATTACAAACTCACAGGTGTTAATGAATCCATTCTTGGAGCTGTCCCAAGGGACAGACACATATCAGCACCTCTCCCGTAAAGACAAAGAAGTCACAATACAAAGGGACAGGTCAGCATAATTGTGACCTGAACCCAGATTTCCAAGTCGCAGTTCAATGTGTTAGTTACAAAACAATAAATATTAACAAGCCCCCATAAAATTAAATAGTTCTTGAAAACAACCTAGGAAAAACACTGTAAAAGAGAGGCTACTGCCAGCAGCAAGTTGGTTGTGGAATGCCCATTTGAAACAGCTGGCTCTGATTTTGCTTTCCCCAGGGTGCAATTATCTTCAAAACTCCAGAGCAGGACACTCAAAATAGCACTTCGGGATGACATTCACACAAAGTCAAGGCAGAGGCACAGCCTGTTGAAAACCTAAGCCTCTGCAGGCTGAAGTCAGGTCATGACCTCGCACGCTGAGAGCCACATACCGATTCATTGAGACGTTGCGGTTTCTAACATGCAGTCCAAGCGCCATTCTCCAAGCCAGTTCTGAAAGGCAAGGTTCATGATGCTTTTAGCTGATCGTCAACAGCCCCCAGCCGCATTGATTGGCCGCTCTACCTACCATATACCACCAAGAAAATCTGTATTTTTGTGCAAAGGGAACACTGATTTTGGTAATATAGCCTCCCTCAGCACAAACTGACTCCAATAGTACGTACTTTTAGCTATGCGTCCAGTCCTTTCAAAGTCACTTGGCAAGCATTAAGAGTTCCGTGAACGCCCAAGATCTCACATCATCCCTAAGGATGTTTTGGAATAACATAACTTTAATTCATCAACATGCAAAAAGCATCACTTCGCAGCCACTATTCTTGGACCTCCAGCCAGAAGCATGGACGCCTCAGCCTAAGCCTGAAATTCAACTGCTGGATATCGACACGGACAAAGAAGCATTTCAAGGTACTAAATCCCAGTTAGTTTTAACACAGCTGGCTCAAGCAATGACAAGAGCAGTGATGTAGTTACACAAAATTCATTACAGTCCATGGATTACACTAGGGACTCCGGTTCTTCCTCTGGCTGCCAGACCACACTTAAGCCCGTGCTGCCACAAATTATTTCAAGGGCTTCCCACACTAACAGGATTCAAACTAAGACAGATACACTCTTTGCTATCATGCATCCAAAATGGCACGCAGACAGCCCATGGCTCATACCTATAAAAAACAAGAAAGAAACAAGTTCAACATGCGGCCTTAGAAAATAGAGCATTTTTCCTAGTCAACTTGAAGTAAAGTGAGTTTATTTCTACCATTCTAAGTAACCATTGGATATGGTAGCAATCCAGACCTCTTATTACAACTATTCAATTCATTTTCAACAAAGGTGTCACACAACCAGGACAGATACGGTGTCAGCTGCCAAACAACACAAAACGAGAAATGCTAAACTTACATGAGAGCCGTCCAGATAAGAATCAATTCTTATTCCTCTGTGAAATGTTCCTTTTGTGCTCTCTTAGAAGTACCTCATTACAATAATAAAGCTAGGTCAAAAAAAACATAGCCACAGCTGTTAATCAATACCTCACAGAAATATTATTTACAGACAGGTGAAAATAACTGCTAACAAAGAGAAGAATGCCAACACGAGAAACAACCATATTATCCATCAGCAGCTACAGTACTCCAAGACTCCAGACACTTGGCAGAGAAAAGCAGCTATTCACAAATTTATTTAGCATGGTCCCTATGCAGAAACCTCTAACACTTATCTCTCTCCCCCTAGGTTATTTGTCTAGACATATTTTAATTAAATGGCATAATTCTGGTCACTGATGTGGTGAAAATTATTTAGTTTATTTTAATAAGGTCTTTTTGGTCTACACTGCTCCAGCTTCCACAAGTATATCTCACAGCCCACGACAAGTTAGAATTGTTGTAATGAATGCAATAGCGCCTGTTGCCTCCAGACCTATATAAAACACAGGCGCAAAGGTGGAGACTACCATCTCTGTTTATCTTCAAAGCACATGCAAAATGTCAGCTCTCCCACAGAATTGCACAGAAAACCCCAAAAGATCCTGTATCCTTTTCTTTTGCAGGAAGCCACCGGAAACCTTCACTAGTCAGTTCTTTGTACAAGCTTAAGAAGTGTACTGCATCATAGAGACATCAATTTAACACACGATTCCCAGAATCTTCATCGAGTCTTAAAGGCAGCCCAGGAGGGGTACAACGTGAATCCATTTCATGGCTGTTTCAGCTGTTCAACACACGGTCTGGACAGTCTCTGTAGACAAAGTATTTTGGAATCCAGGTCACAAGATAGAGCTGTCCTTGTCTACACCTCTTCGAAGTTTAGTCTCCCACGAGGAACAACATGGTACTGGTGTAGGGGAAGCCCAGATACAGCCCTCTAACACCTCCCTGGGATAGCAACACTGCAAGACAAACTTCTAACATAGTGAAAAACTGGGTTCAGACCTCTTTACATCCAGACCTAGGAATAAATTCCACCCACACTTCAACTTCAAAGTATAACTGGACCTACAAGTTTGTTTAGGCATTGAAAGAGAAATCTCCAGCTTGTCACAAAATCCCAAGAAGTCAGATATAAATTAAGAAACAGGTAGTCTTTGGATGCATGCCCATATGGGATGGTGATCACTCTTTAAATATTTTCACCATGGTAAGTAAAAAATTGTTGGTTTCACCATCAGAAAGGTGTTCCAGTGGAGAAGTGAAGCAAGTTCTTGATAGCGAGCACAAACCCCAGCCCCAGTTCACGTTTAGACACAAGTCTGCTGTTCCAAGCTACACTATAATGCATTCAACAAAAATATCTACTGTTTCATTTAGAAAAATAACAAAAAGTGATAGCACAAATTGCATGGACTGATGTATTGAATATCCTTGTAAAAGCAAATTAAGAGAGACGTTGCTTTGAGAAAACTGAAGTCTTCCAGTAAAAGACCATGTCCATATCAACACCAATAACCCAACCTCCCGCATGTCATGAGTAGCCCCTTCAGTTTAGAACTGGAAGACACTGGTAAGGGAGAGAGATGGTTGTTGCATTTCCTACTACACTCCTGAAAATCTATAAGCAAGAAGAAAGCTGCGGTGCCCAGGGACTCTCTTTGGTACTTGATACAGATTTTGGAGTTCTTTATAAAGAAATATTTCTTCAAGCTATTCTTGTTCAGTGCATCCTTACAAGAATGTACAGCAGTACTGAAGAACACAGATTTTCCACCAAAAAAAAAAAAAAAGCTGCCATGAAAAGAGTTCACAATGCTGTATTTCACCATTTTGCCAGGTGCATCACAGGCTTTCCCATCAGATCACCAATTCCCTGCTCCTCATGAATACAGCAAGAAGCATTTGCCAACAGCTCTTAAGGCCATCCATTTAAGGAAAATAAAAATCAGACAGGCCTAAAACACTGAGCCGTTCAGCTAAGGTACCCTTCAAAAGACAGGGAGCAGGCCTGCCAAGAACAGACATGCATGCACCAAGAAATGATGCTCCTCCAAATTCCTCAGCTATGGAACTATAACCTAGCAGCTGGTGAAGCACAAAGAGTGTTCCGGGAGGGGCCCCTGTTCACAGGAGGTACATGGTTTTTACCTGCCCAGCTCTGCCTCTTTGGTTCCCCACCTCCTGCTCTTTTAAGAGTCATTTCAGCAACCCAAGAGGCTGCTGAGAGAAACAGTTCAGACAAAAGGTGTTCAGGTTTTATGCATCACAGAGAGAACTGAACCTTTTCCATATGCAAAGGCAGAGCAAGCAAAATGCAAACCTTCATTCCAAACCTGCCCAAGCCCAGAGATATTTGACTTCTAAATGAGTACTTGTAGGTCTAAGTACAGAATCCAACAGAATCGCTGCCTTAATTTACCAGTGTATTAGTGTGGAAGAGGCGGGGGGGAACACAGGGCCCAATTACATTTATTTATTTATTTAAGCGGCATTTAAAGCCCTCTGAAATGGAAAACAAACTCTCATTATCCCGGCACCGTACAAAACGAGATAAGCCTTCTCCAGGGAAAATCATCATCTGAAACACAAGATTAAAGACTTATCGCATCTTTTCCAGCAGATGGTAAGATGAGGCAGAAAACTGTGTGGCAGGGTTGACAACCGAACTCAGGTCTTCCAAGTGCCAGGTAATCACCTTAGCCACAGCCAGCCTTCTGAAGGGCCTGTCACTCTTACGTGCATGGCATTTCACCAGGAACTGAACATGAAAACAAAATTGCAAGCAATGTCCATTCAGAGGAAATTCACATTTTCAATTTGCAGCAAGTCACCCCTCTTGCCTTTATTGTCTGGATTTTACAAGCCCCAGCCAGAAGATTGCTACAGTATTTGCAAAGTGTGCTTTGACAGTCTGTTGGTTCCTTCTGGATTCAGCGATCCATTTGTCCCGAGTGGAAGATATGCATCCATACGTCCCTCTGGTTCTGTTCAGCGAGCTGTGGTACTCCTCTGGCAACGCAGCTCTTGAGGGATCTAACAAAGCTCAGAGTTATTATCTACTCTGTCTGTGGAACGCAGTACGGGGAAATCTGAATCTCCCACAGGTTTTAGATGGACAACTACCACTCCGGGTAGCCCTGTCTTTTAAAGGAAACATCCTGAACCTTGCAGAAGGTTTCTCCATCTTGACAGTGAAAAACATTTCCCAGAGATGGAGCCACAAACAACGTAAGTGGCAACCTTTCTACTTTACTAATATAAGGCATGTGCCAGTATAACCAAACTCCCTAGGGAACTAGGTTTATAAACACCAGAAAGCCCCATCTTCTGGATGCAGAGCACAGCTTCATCACCATGCCCCAGTGGTGTCTAGAATACGTTTTGACTAGCTGCATGCCCTGTGAAACGACATGCAGCATCGCTAGGGAATGTTTGATGGACACATTCATCACCCCAAGAAGGATGAGTTTGAAATTGGTAAGAAATTATAAGTTCTCCCTATTACTAGAGTCGTTAAGAGTTGCATCATCCATCTTTCATCAAACTCAATATTTTCCTGTCCCAGGAACTTCATAAGCCATTGGGCCTCCAATTACAAAATGGCATGGACTGGCCCCACTTGCAGAGCTGGGATTTCTGCCCTCTGCCTAAAGAACGGGCAGAGCACCAGGAACAACCTTCAGTGAAAAGACAGATGCAGCCAGGCTCTGTATTTCTATCAGGCTGCCCAATACTTGGCTTGGGACACTGCAAAAGATTTCTTCCAAATCCTATTAGAGAAGCAAAAGCAGTTTGCCATGTCAAGTTCAAACTAATGAGAAGAGCCCGAATTCACATCATAGTGAGAACCAAAATCATATATTTCAACTGAACTACAATCCAGAAGTCAAAGCAGTTTTTCACAGGTCAGACTTTTTCAATTGACTCAACATTAACAGACGATAACAGCGGAACAGGTAAACTGTAAAGTTTGATTTTGTTGCTGCTTTTGCTGTAAACACAGTAAAGAGCAGCTGAACAGCTCCAGCTCAACCAACCCACACCATAAATCCTGAATAGCTTCTTGAGCTTTCCAAATTCTTTTTTTTTTTTTTTTTTGCAGAAGGCTACTGATAGCATCTCTCAAGAGTAAAACTCCACTTTGTCGTTTCCTAATTCGGATTTCATTGAGACATATATCCTGCTGTTTGGCGAAGACAGATAAGAAGAGACCCAATCCCAGTGGTTTTGTAATCTGTCCATTCTTCTATTACAGCTGTGTTCCTATCTTTACTCATTTGCAGTCAGAGACTGGGGAAGACCAGCAGCACTGTAACCGTGGCACTTGCCAATGGTTATCCAACCAACCAGAGGCTGATTTCTTAATTAGTGATCCCTGGAGTCTAAAGAGAGAAAAAGAAGCTATTAAAAGGAGACAGCATGGATGAGAAGGGGGGGCAGGTGGGAATTAAACACTGAAACATAGACTAGTTGTTCAAATTTGCCCAAAGACATGCCAAGAACCCTATCCACAGGCAAAGGTCTAGCTGTTGCTTTTAAACCCAGTATCCAATAAGCCACCAAAAATCCTTTTAAAACTCAATCTGTCTGGTGGGGAAATCAGAAATACACGTTAAGCAACTACCTCTTTCACAGAATCTTAAAGAGGTCTAAGAGTTTAAGACACCTTGGCAGTATCTCTGTTATAACTTTTTAACACAGATATTGCCTTCTGACCATGTCCTGAGTCACTGTTTTCAAAAAGAAATCTGTCCATAAGAAAACACAGCAACAAAAGGAGGTACTGTCAGATTCTCAAACCCGATAGTTACTTTACTTTGCCCTGGTAAACACTGTTCTCCAGTAGCACTGTGCCTCCACCCCGAGAGACACAGCTTCTTTTGATAACACAGGTTTAATAAAAGTTCAGCTTTTGTACACTGCCTCCACAGAACACGTTTTGGAATGCTATCTGACATCTCACTTACCGCTTAACGCTCAGGAGAATGAATCATATTAGCAAAAGGAGTAATACATTTTCAAGAGCTGTTTTTGTTTTGCATTTAAATATCTATACTTACTATCCTTAGAGAAAAAAATGTTTTAAGATTTCATGAGCTGACAGATGTGCATGTCCCTATTGTTTTTATTTATTTTACCTGGCTGCTGTAAGTAAAAAGAAAATATTTTAAGGAACAAGAATATATGAATGTAAGAAATCAGCAGGCTCGGCAAGGGAAAGTCAAGGTAGCTCTATGACTACTTAAAATAAGTTTTTAAGAGCTAATGCAGTTTTTAAGAGCTAGATTTCCATGAGCAGTTGGTAACAGCTAGTACTGTGCCTTTAATAGAGTAAAGGTTTCAATTACATGCCAGCAGCGCAGTTGATCTCACAAGTGTCTACAACTTATACCTAAATGCCTCAGGTTTAAAGAATAATATGAAATTGTTAAGAAGGAAAATATTTTAGGCAAACTCTTAGAATTAAGTACTGAAAATCAGAAACACATTTATTCAACACGTGCAGCACTGGACACATGTCTGCCTCGCACATCCTTTCTCGGGTGCATGGACTCTGCTGAGGACAACGTGACACGCGGTGCTCTATGAGGACAAAACAGCAGAGAGGAGTGAATGAGAGGAGACTTTTGAGGAAGGAGAAGGAGAAAAGAGAATCAACTAAACTACCAACTCAAAGAAAGTTTAAACAGACTCTTAATCCTGGAGAACGAAACCTTCCACTCATCCAACAAGCAAGTATAGAGAGTACGCTTCAATCCTTCAATCCCTGGAGAAACCAAGTAGACGTGTTTTCAGAGACAGACTCCACCTTTGCCTGTCTGTTGAGGCTACCAACAATGGGGCAAAGGATGGTGATGGTCTCTCTACTACTAAATTCCCAGGCACTGGAAGCTGAACCAACCACTCACACAATCCAACATCCACAGCATTATTTTCCAACCTAGAAGCCCACCCGACAGCCACCATCACTCAACCTTACCGGTTCCCTAAGGTCATGAATGTTGACAAGATTGTCCCATTTGTGTACAGAGTTATAAAGCCACTTCCTGATCTGTACGACATTACTCCAAAGAAATCAAACATATAGAGCTCTAATTATGATATTCAATCTGCTGCTGAGAGTTCACAGTGCCCCAATTACTAACTGACATATTGTAAAGCTTCTTGTCAGCTTGGAATCCAGAGACAAATCACCACTGCTATTGCTCCTAGAAGCCCTCAGGATAAAAGGAGAAAGGAACAATAAGACCCAAGAGTTTCTAGGACTATGAAAAAGAAGAAAGGTCTTATTTTGCTTAATTTGAAGCAACGCATTTTATTGGAATGACAGTGACAGACTCAAGGTTGTCAAAACCAATTGCATTCAGAAGCAATCACTGGAAGCAACCTTTAGTCAGCTTGCCAGGCTTGGCTAGATAATTATGTCATGAATTTGTTCTTTTATCCAGTATATCCCAGGCCACGGTCCCAGACCTTGGGCACAGGCAGTGATTATAATTTCTACTCACTCATTTTCTATTACTTTCATTTTGATTTCATGTAAAGAAAAAAGCAAGATGCTTCCTTAAAAAGAATACATCTGTTACACCTTAATGGATTTCTCCCCTTTCTGACGTTTTGTTATTTTGTGTGTGTGAGGAGATGTATTCCAGTTTAGTACATCAATACTTAGCCAGACTGCAAAACATTTAATGTTCCAGAGAGATGACTGGGATATCATCCAGAATTAGTACAATATAGTAATCCCACTCTTGCTCCTAAACACGTTAGTCTGTACTTTGGTCTTGATTCTCTAGACTGCCATCACTCAGATGAAAAACTTTACTAGTGCTCAATAGTTATCAATGGAAAAATCAACACAATGCAACTTCTTTACCCACTGGATGAAAAAAGTAGTGTTTACTCCAACCACTTTTTTTACATGCTTACACCTATCACAGCTGGGTCACCACGATAATTACAGAGAGAGACACCGACCTTTCTCTCTCCCTTTCTCTTTGTTGAGTATGAGATACAGGCACTGTCAAGGCCTCTGCAGAAGGAATGGACCTCCACAGAACTTCATGGACCCAGAGCGCAGGTACTGTCCGTCCAGAAGGGTTTACATTGCATCATCCAAATACAAAAAACCTAGCTGGAAGGAGTGCTACATGTGTAAGTGCTCATGGAACATGCTCTGGCCACCTCAGAAGTGGTTCTTCCAAAGAAAGCCCATGTTATACCACTAGGATAACAGGAATATTCACTCCCTTTTTTCCCCCCTTCCAAGGACAAATCATTTGCGTGCATACAGAATGCGCAAAGGTGGGCAACAAACCTCTCTCTTACCAAAAAGTTTTACTTTAGGCCCATTTTTTACTGTGCCATGATCCTCTCACTCAAAAAAAACCCCTCCAATGCTGCCTGTCCTTAGGCTTGTTTCTTTTTGCTTAGGTGCAATGCAAGTTCTTCAGAGTAAGGACTGTTTTCTTACTGGGAGCTTACATTCTGCCTCGCAAAACATGACGTCCATCTTCACAAAGGATCCCTCAAACCATAAGTAACCACTCTGTATTTGTCTCTGACGCCTTTTTACAAATGTACAGAGCAAGTGCAATTCATGCAGCAACCCACAGGACAAGGTCAAGACAGACCAGCCAAAGATGTCCCCACGAAAAGAACCTGTCAAGGACAAGCCTCCTAAAGTTCATCACCACCCTCCAACACCCATGAGCCCCTCCTGTCAGGAATGAAAATCCCAGTTCTTTTTGGACTGCCTGGTTTTAGTCACACAAACTAAAGTCAGCTTGGCACTACAAATGCAGAGCTGCCCTGCAGCAAAGGATAATTCACAGTAGCATTATCTTCAATTCACTGGCTTACTGTTAATTTGGTCTGAACGGGAGGGTGGGGGGAGTGCTAGCAAAGACAAAAATAAGCAGATGACAAATTTGCTTATTAACCACATTGAATAAGAGATGCATTAAAAAAACATAAGTAAGGAGGGGGGATGAAAAGCAGGATGTGAAAGAAGCAGGAGCTGGAACAGCATGGCTAATGTCAACCATGAAATGCAACCCCTGCTGGGACAATTCGAAAGACAGAAGAGGCAGGCTTTTTGACATTAACTATTTGATCGCTCTACTTCAGATGCATCTAGCTAATATCACACGAGGAACCGGATTTCCATTTACCCTGTAGGGAATTCTTACACGCTGGAGACCTGAAACAGCACTGATTACAATAAACAAATTCACTCTGCATTGAAAACTGTTGTTATCTTCACTCAAAGTTGATCAGGACACACTGTGCAAGAGCCATTCCCGAACAAGTAAAACACGAAAGAGCTCTTAGCAACGCCCCAGCTGCACGTTCACCCAGGCTCCACGGCCATTACTTAGTTTACCTTTATTTCAAATACTCAAAACTCTTTGAAAGGCACATTCTGTACCATTTCAGGATTAGTTTCTAGTACCACTGACGCCAGTGAGGATTTTTGCATAGACTGAAATAAGGAACTTGTCAAGCACGTCTGCAAGCATTGCACTTGCTCAACAATCTTGAATGACTAAATATTCCCGGATGTTTCCCCATGACATCAGAAATCCAACAGTTTAACTGGCACCTCTAGTTAGAAACAACACGGTTGGTCCAGAGATTCCTAAATATTCATGTTTTCTGCAGCACTCATATCTTGCCATGACTCGCTACCACTGCGCACTTTCTTCCTCAGAAAGAGCGAAATGTAATTAGTGTCAAGACACTTTTTTGCATATTCCTTTTCAAATACAGAAAAAGTCTGTCATGCATCCTTACTCACTCCTCATCTCTCTACCAGGCAAGTCTCTGGGCTCAGTTAGTTTTGTTCCATTTACTGTACCTTTTTTCAGTTTGTGTCTAGAACTAAAATATGTCATAAATTACAACCGGAAATAATCATATTTAAAACGCAGCCCCAGAAAGCCTTGCAAACCCACTCTTTTAGTAGTTCCATTCTTTCTGCATTGGCAAATCATTTTTATTTTTTTATATAATTTTAAGAATTCAACCACAATAGTAAATTCAATAGAAAATATTACGTGGGTACAAACGGAACAGTGACTGAACCTGGCTGCAAAGAACTTCTACTAAAATGACAGCCAAAAAGCAACGGGCAGGGAGGGGAGAAGGAGCCTCTCTGCGACTCAGCAAAACAAAAGGAGAGAGAAATCTGATAAGATACCAAGCGTGTACACCGTATTCTGTAAGTGCAAACTGCATTTACGCTAGTCTGTAGCAAGCTAGAGCTTTACTCTGATTTAGGAGTTCTCACAAATCAGAATTGAATCCCCAAAATAAAAGCCCTTATTTACAAGTTTCCTAGGCATGTCATTTTAACATGTTTACAGTCTCCTCCAAAGGCACAACTCACATCCATAAATTAAGGCAGGCACAAGTTTAACTGGTTGTAATATCAGGGTCTAGATCACTTACTCAAGGTCAAGTACAGAGTAGCTGGAAGAGGGAAAACTGAACTCAGACCTCAAATCCCAAACCAGTGCCTCAACCCACACAGTCATTCCCTTCACGTTCCAGACGGAAGGCAGAGACAAGTCATTTAAATATCACAGGTTTCGGATAGGATTTAACTAACAAAACTCTAATTTTGAGACAATTTTCAAATCTATTTGTTCCTCTTAAAGTTTATGTGATGAATGCTTGGTTTTAACAGTCCAACAGTTGTTAAAACACAAGCTCTTGTCCCAGTTCCCCACAGCAAGACAGCAGCTAACAAATAGTATTTGCACACTTACTTACTAAGGGTCTTCCAAAGGCAGGTTAAAAATAAATAAGTAAATCCCAATCCGGAGGCTCCCTTTTAGGGCTGCTCCTCACAAATTGCTGAACAACCTCAATAGGACATTTCTCCTTCCAAAATCAGAGATAACTTTAAAAAACAGAATTGTGCAAACCTAGCAGCTTTCCAGAGCAGTAGATGGACTCCATACCTCAGTCATTCCAACTGAGACTGCAAGTTGTTGTGAAGATGCCGTCCTTGTAAGACTTGAGCAGCCTCACTATCTACCTCTCATATCCCAGCCCTATCAGGTCAGCCATCAGTCACATTCCAATTAGTAATTAGCTGATTCACCTTCAGCATCACAGTCACCCTCTGCCTGCATAACACTCATCCAAATCAGAAATTCTCACACTGATTAGGCATCTTGGTCTTCGCCAATTATATTATTTGCCAAACAAAGCCAAGAATGTCGATCCTTACAGAATCACAGATCTTCATGGTTGGAAAGGACCCTTAAGATCATCAAGTCCAACCAAACAACCTACAATCTCTGCCACTAAACTTCACCTGCTTGCTAAAAAAAGAGTACTTTTCAAAAAGGAGATGTTTTCTTCTTCAGAAATGATGAAACAGGTAAAAGTAAATCCAATAACCAAATGATTCATAGCAAGTCAACAGCATAAGGTGAAGGGGTTCTCTTATTACCCTCAAGTGTTTCACTCATTCCAGTAATTGAATGGAGAATATCACGTTTTGTATGTTTTGAATACCCTCCCAAATGATTTTCATACTTTAGCTTACCAAGGCCACTGAAATAACCAAAAATGATTGTTATTCCCTCAGTTACTTACACTTTACATGGAAATAAGCCACAACGGAATCATAGAGCAACTATTTAGATCATTCCTTCCTCAAGCACTGTAAATTCCTCTGTATTTGCTCAGCAGCTTGTCTCAACCAATTAAACTCTACATCAGAAACTGTAGCCTCCAATAGTCTTCCCTGAGAACTGGGACCCCAAAACAGCACCAGCAAAATCACCAGTGACATCCTCTCCCTTCCCCAACATGCTCATTAAACCTTGAGTTGGTGCTTAATTACTTTAGAAAATGGCATTCTAGTGGCAGAACAGTCTAGTGGCAGGTTCTTTGCTAAAAGGCAAGCAATAATCAGACGGAAAAAGAAAAGCATCAAAGCTTTTCCTGCACATATGACACACACTTAAAATCTTCTCTTAGCTCTGATGCTAAAAGAGAGTTGAAGCCAACAGAAGATCCAGAGAACTTTGTGCTCATACCATATCCCCGCTGCTCACTACCTCAACAGCAACGCCCACTCCGGAAAAACTCACCCATCCCCATTAGTGGAGCTGACAGGACAAAGCTGGCTCAAGCACAGACATATTTTTCCCTGAAGTCAGCACAACAGGAAGACTATACTTCTGAAGCAGCGTTTTCAGGACCCCGCTCGCTGACCTTTATTGATTCTAACACTCGGCTCCAAAGAGCCAGCAGTGTTGAACTAGCCATGAGCAACCATTCTTCCCTAAAACACATACATTTTCAGCATTCCATCCTCTCCCACCAGGCATTTTCTTCTTGCAAAGACAAGCTTCCAAATGTAGAGTCATTCATATACTGTATGTATTTAAACCCAAACTCTAGGGTGGTAGAGCTTGGAGCATCTCAAACTGTTTTCAGGAGTACTTGCAATCCCACAAGAGAGAATCCACGGAAGCAATTCCATCAAAGAAGCTTTTGGTACCCAACAAAGTCCGGACAAATATATTAGTCAGAAGAGTCTGTCCCAAAGCCCATCAGAATTAACTAATAACTATTCCTAGGTATTATTAAGGAGTTTGGGTCAAGCCCCTATTGGGAACTATGAACAAGACAAACAGTAAGGAACACCTGTGTAAGCACATTACTACATATGAATGGATCTGCTTCTGAGATTTAAGTTAAACAAGCATTCGACTAAATAAGGGTTTAAAAGCTCTGTGTGTCACCAGTTTCCATGCACTGTAGGAACTGGTGCTTGGATACCACTGCAACAGGGCCTTAAAAACAGCCCCCGCTTCCATCCCCTAATTTGGCCACAGAGACATTTACTCAGAGCTCCACGAAGACCACCTGGCTCCAAAACACACAAGTATTTCTGTTATGGCCAAAAGACAAACAACAGATGAAGCAGTAGCAGCAAAATGAACAGCTTCCTGAAGTACCAGATACCCTTGAAAGAAAGCCCCAAGATAAGAAACCAGTTCACCTCCACGATCTCTGCTTATAAGGTAGAGATGGAAGAGGCTGGAAATTCTGTATTTTTCAGCTGGCACAGGAGTGTATTTTCACTATATTATGTTCTCACACAAACACACAAGTAAAGGACAAAGCAGTCAGACCAAAACATCCTGCAAAAATAAAGATGGTTACAGATAGCCTTTTCTTCCTGTAGGAACCAGGGTAACTAAAAAATGGCTTATGCATTTTCAGAAGACACTGCATTTCTGCTAGAAAAGACTGTTACCCACCCACAAAGGGATGCAAGTTTCAGTCCTAATGGTATCTTTTGCCTCAAGGTTATTATCACATTTGGGAAAAGAAGCAAAATTTAATATCTAAAGGGATCTTCTCAGGAGATAGCTGGATGCAGCGCTTAGATTTGCAGGTTTTCTGGAGAGCAGACATGACCTCCTCATTTTTTCCTCCAGAAGAGGATCATCTATCTGCCAATTTTTGGAGGGTGTGTAAGGAGAGGAATTTTCTTTTTTGTATACTCTCCAAGTAAAAGAGGGTCAGAACACAGTGGGAGCTGCCATCAACTCAGAGGGGGAAAAAAATAAATCAGATGTTACTATCAACGGATCCTGCTTCCTTGAGAATACCTCTTATGAATTTGCCCTTCTTAACACATTGGTTTTTAGGCCAATTAAAATCATGATGAGAAAGTATCTTCCAAAATACTTTAACCGGCTATTGAGGGACAACATCTAATACACGTAGAAGATTTCAGCACATCTGAAGGTAACCTAAGGTAAGTCTCTGTATTGTGGCATTGTAGCTTGAAGAAGTAAAGGCTTACACTTCTAATCACGCTAATAGAGGGCTGATTCTATTTCAGTTCGGCTTTTTCACATGGTCCACTGGATCAGGGAAAGGACCACACCACAACAATTCCAAAGAGTATTTACCTGGTACCACTTCGAGCCGGTCTCCACAAGACTATTTTGGACAACGCAGGTATATGCTTAGAGAACTGAAGACCAAGACAGACAAAGTGGTGTTCTACTGAGAAAGGACATTTTTACAGCTTTCTTACATTTTATTGTCAGCAACATGCTCTTAAACAGACATTTTGATTCAATTACTATTAGGCTTCCAACTGCAATACTAGCTTTGTCAGCTAAACTAACAATGCAGACCAATTTAACCTGCATTCACTGCTAAATCTTTGAACAGTAGAAAAATAAGGCAAAAAACCCTGTCTTGGAACTCTTGAATAAACAAGGCAAGACTGCATTTCTGAACACTAACAGTGAGATTTTCAGAAATGGTTTTCCTGTAATTTCATCGGAAGCAGAGTTAGACCTACCCTAAATGATTATGAAAAAACAACACATTTTGCTGGGACACGAAAAACAGATGAGTTTAATCATCTGTCCAGATTCAGCACCCCAACGAAGTGAATAAAAGCAAGCAGAGATTAAACAAACAGTAAAAATGGTATTAGAGATTGTCAGGAATGCTTCACTCCCCCTTTTAACTTTCCCAATCCACCTACTCAGTGTATCTTGTCTGAAAACAGTTCGTCCTTTGGAACCGGGGTTGCATATACTGCATCTTGCAAATTTCTTAACAAATAGCTACGCTTAAACTGAATTTACATGTGTTTTTCTCATTGGTTACATGTAGAGAGATTTCAAAATAACTGGCTACTGAAGGCCACTGTGACATTTACTCAAGACTACCAGAGAAGAGGATTTATTTGCAGATTGCACAAGCGTCCCTTGCAGGACTTAATTACCACCATATAATAATACAATTAGAGCACATAAAGTAAACATTCAGCAAAAGATGAGGCACCTGTTTTCTTTATAAATAACATAGACAAAGAAAAGGTGCAGTCCTGGATATCGTAAGTAATTAGCCATTAAACTGCATCAGAATAGATTTCTGCTCAGTACAATCAAGTAGTTTACAGACTTCAGCTTTAGTAAACTACAGGGAAATCCTTATGCAAAAAGAACGCAAACAACGGAGTAAATAGAGAGTAACCGTGAGGCAGGAGCAAGCTTTTTCAAAAAATAACTATAGGACCAAGTAATATCAATCTGTCTCAATTCAGTGCCATGTCCATTTTTATCGGAGGCCATTCACCTCATCTCCATTACCCAGCACAGCCAAGCGATCCAAAACATTCCAACAAAGGATCAGCAACAGCACAGCTTGCTCCTTATACAACAGCCTGAGTCCTGTCAGCACAAGGGCAAAGCGAGATTTCAAGGAACAAAGGATAAATTAAGTCTATCTGTAGCAGCCAGTCACTGAAAGGACACTGCCCCTTTTTTGAGCTTTCTCGAGTTCTCTTCGGGTTTTTCAGCACGTAGTGTTCAGCGCTGCTCCACTCAGTGCAGATATCAAAGCAAAAGAAACACTCAGAACTTACTTGCTCACCTCAGGATTACCTGGTGGACACAGGAAGGACAAAGGCTGACTTTACCTCCAGAACTCGCAAAACAGATGGTCAAGTCACACAAAAATACTGAGCCATCCTCCCTTCCCACACAGACTGAAAACAGGAATAAAACTCTTCTAGATATTGCCTTTACTCTGTAAGTTTAATACTTGTCACTTTGCTTCCTCTCTCTTGGTTTCTTTCCAAATAAAATCCAGAAATCTCAGCATTTTAAGGAACCAAAAAGCTACACAGAATAAACTGCAATAATGCATATCTAAAGAGTTGTATTGAGTCAGCATCATTAATTGGAACGATCAGCTGATCCTATTGAATTTTCCCTCCCATAACATGAGGCACGTTAAGAGAGGGACATACGTGCTAAGAAAGGAGGATCAGGGTTTAATGGCTTTAAGATACTTGATCTCAACCAACTTTATATGGGACTGGACTCCAACACTGCTGAAAGTTTCAAGGATAATGCTGCTCCTTTTTAGCTTGCCAGAAAAAAAAAAATAAAAATCCACCTCTGTGTTGTAGAAGTTGTAAGTAAATTTAAAATAAAAAAGGCTTGCCACTTCGCAAACACCAGCTGATATCCCTAAATTATTATTATTATTTTTATTATTATTATTATTAATTATTATTCCACCTCCACAAAAGAAGGTGGAATAGAAACTTCAACCTGCCCTATTTCAAGGAGGCTGTAAACTCATCTCTGCTGTAATTGCAAGTAATCATACTACACATTTACCCTGGAGATGTTAAAATGGCACCAAGAAGCAATCAAGACAGTGGGCTAGCTATTCAATCAACAAAATCAGTAACAAACTGGGCCCTTGCACAGAAATTCTAACGGCAAATCAGATCCCTACCGATCACAAGGCGCTTAAGATTGCAATGGGGAGACTACAATATACTGCAAGTTACTTGAAGTCTAGTATATTCTCAAGACAAATATCAGCTGCATAAAGACATTGATGGATACCTTTTCTCCATGTCTATTTACAAGAAAAGAATGACAGTAAAGAGAGAGAGAATTAGTCAGAACCAAAGAGAAGGAAAAAACACACCATTTAAAGGAATTTCACATAGACATGAAGGCAGAAAATCTACTGTTGATCATGTCAAGCAGAACAACAACATATCTAATCAGCCAAATATACGGGAACCCCAACTGTTGTGGAAAAAAGAGAGAAAGGAAGTAACTTTAACTATCAAGACATCCAAATTGAAACGTCATGAATCCTAAAGAAGATAAAGACCAGAAGAGCAGGGAGAAAATTCTAGCAGTGATGCCATATAGAGAAAAATCGCTGTGTTTTCTAAACACCACCTTGTCGACCTTTCCACCTAACGCTGTAGCACAACAGTTGAAATAAATGGTTGGTGCTCCTGAATGACTCTCTGAAAGTCCTAATCAGCACGATAATTGACCAGGTTGCACTGAGTCGTGGTTAACACCTATCAGGCTGCAGTTCAAGTGGAATCTGAAATGCAAGCATGAACAAGGCTATTTTGGAAAATGCCAGACTCGTGCTTGAAGGTAAGCAAGCAGAATCCAAGGGAAGGGAGCCTGCTCTACTAATCTCAAATATACCATAGAAATCTTTACAGGCTTTAGTACTGCATGTAAATTAATTCCTTAATTCAAAATTTTAATCTATTCCATTGCTATTTATGGTTGGTTTCAAAGCACTGAATGTGGATCTCCTCCTGGCACATCTGGATGTCCTCCTGGTTGCCTGTTGACTCTTCTGTGACAGGCAAGAATAGCGATAATCTTTCAAAAATTATTATTATATAAATCCCATTTCATTCAACCTGCTTCACAGGCAAATTTTAATTAGAGATACAGCAAGCCCATAGACAAGTTGCTGAACTTGAATCCTGCCGAGATTGTTAATGTACCCAACAGCTGTACAGTCTGTGTGTGTATTCTTAAGCCAAAACAAGTCTACCTGAGCACTGGAAAAAAAGAAAAACAAAACTGTGCATACACTATGTGGAGATGTTCATTAAACGAACAGTAGTAAACTTGTTTTTCTAACTTGTCCCACTGCAGATCACTAGCCACAGGAAGCAGACCAAACCTGATGTATCCCCTTAGCATGTTTTCATAGCATTAGCTTTTAATAAATATAACATACTCCACCCTCAGAGCAGAGCAGTCCTCAAGTTCCAGCAGAAAAAAGTGGTTGTTTTAAATATTTAGATTACATTACAGTTGGGACGTTAAAATAAGCAGTGACTTGTACTGTAGACAGCTATCAGAATCAGCTTGGCAAAACATGTGTAAGCTAACCTAGTGTGGTTACAGAGTACGAGCTTTGAGGTCTGTTAGGCTGGTGTTCTTATACATATCTTTATTATTTGTACTACAATAGTGCTTTCTGATGTCAGCAAACAGAAAAGCACCACAGTGCTAGATGCTGTATAAACATAAGCAGTAAGAGGCACGGTCTGCAGCAAGTTTATAAATTTCAGCAGAGAAAATGGGGAAAAGCTAAATAAATAAAGGCTATTCTCATTAGGCAAGGAGCTAACACAGGCCTCAATTCAGCACTACACTTCAGTGTGTCCAAGTACTTTGCTGAGTCCAAGCCCAAATCTGTGGCTGAATACATTTTTTTTCTGTTTCCCAAGTCTCAGTTCAGTGCTTTAACTATGCAAATATCCATTTTCTTCCACTAGGTAACAGTACTCCAACTTTCTGCAGGTATTAACAAAATCTCCCTTCCTGTCGTGAGAATTCCCCTTCCCCTGAAGGCCTCTATGTGGTTGCTGTTGATCCAGATACTCAGGTCTAAGGACCTGCCTCAGTAATCCCTATTTTCAGAACATGATTTCAGATTTATTTGATTGAATCAAGCTGGAACTTGACCTTCACATCTGAGTTCCTCCACCAACAGCAGACCAAGACTTCCGCAACACGTACAGTGTTTAAGTGTGCAACAGACCATACTGAGTGGAATGAAAGCTGGAAAGAACCATGACCAACCTGCTAAGCTCTAAAGTCAGAGTCACCATACCCAGTTTTATTAGCCGTCTCAAAGAACTAATAAAAATCCAAGCATCTTCTCAACCATCTGGAAAGCCTTTATTAAAAAGCTTTATCCTCCCACTGCACTCACTACAAGTTACACATTCGAACAAGTATTGTTCACATGACAGAATAGTTAAGCTAGAAAATGGCTCAAAATTCAGTGCATTTCACAGAAAGACTCTCGGTGACTTCACCAGGCTTTGGATCAGTCCCAAACAGAGCTCCAGTGCTGCCACATTCCCTGCTATAGCCTCCCAAAGCAAAGCAGGCAGCAGCAGCAGAGGAGGGTCATGAATCTTAGCCATGGGCGGTACCATGCCTTGCATTCATATTCTGGGTCAGCCGTGCCTGTTCACATCCCAGGGAACAGCTGTCCCAGTATGACATGAAGACAACTTTGATTATTATGCAATTGTTCCTTTCTAGCCTACAGACAGGCAAACCTTTGCCAAAAAAGGTACGGGATTGAAAAAAAAATAAAAAAATCTTTAAAAGAAACCAATTTGTTTCTCCATCTGTTCAAACATGCTTGCTATCCAAAAGATATTTTCAGCAACCATGCCATAAGCATTTGCAAAGGTCTATATGGTAAATTATGTGACTGCACCACCAGTGGAAGCCCCAACCCTTTTTAACCTTCTGTCCAAGTAAACTGCAGTCTTTTTCTCTGTCTAACTGTATCTCAGATCTCTGAATATTTACTAACTGATGAAACAGCCTGAGATAATGGAGAAAATACAGAGGGTTAACACTCAAAAGGGCACAAATCTCCAGGAAACCTCCTTTCATTAGTTCTGCTCTCATGAAACTACTTCCTTACTCATTCACCCTTCCTAAAAACACCCTGTTCTCTCAATAACATTGAAGGTAAAAGAGACTAAACAGGGAGGAGACAAGAGATGCGCGTCAGAAAACAACATACAGAGGGAGATTCTACGTGGCTGCTTATAAAGATAATCTTGCTTCTATTTCAAGGCCAAAAGTTATACGGCACACCTCTTCTTATCTGCTCATCTACCTGCCCATCGTTCAGGTCAGTAACACGGACATTGTCTTGAATTCTGACTGCTCTCCAGACCCTCACATCCAGCCTGCATTTAGGTCTTGCAGTCTGTGTAGTATTTCTGAAAATTTCCATTTATACAGCTAAACTATGTGCCAGAGCTTTCATCACAGTAGTCACTTCAACATCCCCTTGCCTTGTTCTGATCCACACAGAGTCATTCTGTGGGTATCAATCCTTGTCACAGAGCTGCAGAGATCAGTTAATTCAGCACATGCCCCCTCTGCACGTTATTCTGCCAGCTCTGTATTTTCTAATGCAAATATGAATCGCTTGCCTTCATTTTATTCTGTTTCAAAAAAGACAGACTCCTACCTGTAACTGACCTATATCAGCCTCTGTCACCTGCTTGTTCAGTTTTCAAACAAGTATGGAGGTAGGCATCCTTTCATGTTGCTCTTTAGTCTTGAGAGGATCTCCTTAAAAACACCAGCAAAAATACCTCATTAAAATCTTTGTTGCGATAACTACAAAAAAAAAAAAAATTCAACCCAAAACTATGCTCTTACTACTACACAGCACAGCAGAGTCCACCTGAAAGGCAGAATCGTATCTGCAAGGGGCTTTCATCCAGTACGCTGCCTTGTGCCTGAATAAGCACAGAAACAGTTTTCCAAGCACAGAACTCAGCCCAAAAACCTTCTCTCGAGCTTGGCTAGCTCAGGGCCTAGAACTCTGTGGCACCTGAGTGCCAGAGAACCGGTACAAATAAGGCAGCCACGGTTTTGTTCAATGTTCCTTTGCTTGCTGGGTTTTTACAACAGCTTTCATAGTTATGAAACATTCAATGAGCACAGAATTCTGCAAATATAACATGCCAATCAGCTCTCTTTTTTAAATTATATATGTCTAGTGTCCAAATGACACTTTAAGCATCAATTGCCTAAGCCTCACTGATAAATAGGCAACTCCTACTTTCATTTGTCCTCATGACAAATATTTTGAGGGTGTTTTTTTTAATATCTTGTCTCTAAAAGCTTTCCCAATTATGAAATTATTCTGCATCTCTGTAGCCAGACGTTTCTCAATTAGGACTCTTGCTTCTCAGTTAGGACTCCTCTTAGGGCAAGAGTGAAAACAGAGATGGTACATTGCCTCCATGAGAAAAGACAGAAAACAGTGCTTCTCATGTTCCTCTTTTATCAAAAATCACCCCATTCAGCTCATAATCCCAAACTGGATTCCTACTGCTTTAAATCACAATTGCTTGCTACTTTTCAACACGCCAAGTATCAAGAAAATAAATTTCTGTGCGAGAAACAGCTGCACCTACAAGTACAGTTTAAAAGGAAGTTCTTTTGCTGATACCAAAGGAATGCCGAAAAAGCCACTCCTCAAAGTACTCCCTAAAGAAGTATAATCAAAAGAGTATTAGTTCACACAATGGAAAGAATGAGGACTTGAACCTCACCCAGAAGGATGGCAGAAGAGACGTACTCTGGCGTTCGACAGATGAAGGCTGCAGAGCCTAGGACTGGCTTGCCCTGCAGTACTGACAGACACCCTCAGCAGCTCCTGCCCCAGCCACACGTTGACGGAGCAGAGCAAAGGAAGCCAGAACAGTGCAGGAGTGTATTTATCAGCACCAGCTTTTGTACAGGCTACATATTTAAGACGGTACAGTCCTTCCTCTGAATCTCTCCTGCTATAATCACGTCACAGCAGAGTATCCTATATTGACCAGAGATTAAACAGTAGCATGGAGTCACAAAGTAGATTTTTGTATAGAAAAATTAAAACACGTAACTTATGCGAAAGTCTGGATTATACACATTTATAACTTTGTATTTTTGGAAGTTAGTGATAGTGTTTTACAAGAAAAGCTCTGGAAATACCAAATATTTAAGAGCAGACAGATAGGAATTCCTCTTATAGGATCTGGCACACAGAGTCCAAGCATCACAAACTATAGCTTTATTTTTAGATATATTCATTATTCGTCATTTTTCAATCATCAAAGAATCAACAAAACTGCATTATACATTACTGTAAGGATGTGTGTGGCTGTAACCTTAGAATCAACAATTTTGGTGATCAGAAGTGACCTCTGAGCTATTCCCCTGAGAGGAATGAATCAGTCACTGTAAGCAACTCAGCAAACTGATGCCAGAGCTCCTTGTCCATAAAACACGTATCACAAATATCACCTTTTCTAAATCTCATTGCCGGTGGACTATCACATTAACGAGTCTGATCCTGTGATGTCGCTGCTTAATTTCCCACTGACTAGAATAAAAAGAGAAGCTGCAAAGCACTTCCAAGGGTTGAGTCTTAAAGTCAGAACACAGTTAGACATCCTGCATCTTAAAAACGTCATACCTACAGATAGAGTCGGTAGGAAAGCCTGGGCTTTCGGAATAAGGACAGGTCCAACCCATCAAGAATTAGCGCAGAAGTCAGCCTTGAGAACCAAATGGCACAGGAAAAAGTACTTTTACATCAAAGTAACACCGCCAGGAAAATCAAGATGAAGGTTCCACATTGTACCTATTTTCCACATCTTAACTGACAGTGTAACATTAAGACTGCAAGGCAGAATAGCAAATTAAACTGCCACCAAAGTTCAGAAGGAAGAACCCCACTCCTACACCTGTCTTCTCCTGTACCTTCCGAGAAGCAAAGCTGAAAGCAGGCTGGTACCTCAGCACAGGTACACAAAACACATAACTACTTAATTTTATAACACAGCTTGATACGGCTCCACATCCCCAATGGAGTTCCAGTCTAATCCTTAACAACTCTATCTTTCCCGGTTGGAAACAATTCAACACATCCACTGTTTCTGAACACAATTATTTAATATATTATTTCAGGATCCAGGAAAGGCTGTGCCTTAATTACAACAACATGTGCAGGGTATTGCGAAGTCAGTTCCCAATCACTGGCTTCTCAAGGAGGCTCCGCTTCTCCGGGAAAACATTTGCTTTCCTAACACAAGAAGTACTTTTCGGTCCGCGTTGGGATTCGCAAACTGCCCTGCCAAGCGGCAGTCACCGTGCCAAAGCACAGCCCCGCACGGCCACCGAGCAGCAACGGGAGGAGCAGAAGACTGGAGCTGTAGAATGCTACGCTTAAAACCAAAATGTTACTGTAGTTTAAGCCTAATTACCACTTACAGAACACACAGAAAAGAATTTCTTCGGAGGACATTCCCAGGCACATAAGGTAGAAATTAGATACATGATTTTCTTATGGCTAGTGGCAACTGCATCTATAATTACCTATTTGCAACAACAATTAAAAAAGATCAGTTTGAAGATGAGGAAAAAAATCCCGTATTTACTATTAACACTTGCTAAGACAGCCAAGATTCATGGGTTTTCTTCTAATTCCTTATTTTTCACAGGCATTTAGGATTCAGAGAGGAAAAAATGTTGGTTATCAAACAAAACAAAAGCAAACAAAAATCTGATCAACAGCTTATTGGTTTGCAAGAGTCATCGATACTTCTAGCTGTCTCAAGACAATGGATTGCGACGCTAATGCATTCAATAGTTATATTTGAGACTAGTGTTTAAATAAGAGAGACAGAATTTACAGGTCCTAATCCTCATCATCCACTTTGCAGCCTTTCATCTTCCACCATCTCCATTTCCAACCACTTCCAACCATCATTTCCATCTCCAATGCAAGAACAGACCGTTTTCACCCCAGTTTCGAGACTAACAAGAGAATCCACTGTAGGCTTTACGTTACTGTTACCTGGTCAAAGACCAAGAACAGCCCAAATGTGTTAGAGATCGTCCCAGTACCTTCAACATGCCTCAGCAGAGTTTACGTTTTCTAGTACTGAATTTCTATAGCAGTGGAAATAAATGTATAAACTGGCTCAAAAAACTCACCATCCTTTATTGAGGTTGCACCACAAAAACTTAGAGCTTGAATTTATACGACAACTGCAGGGAACGTGTCCCCATCACTTGAGGGTGAAGGAGAAAAATTTATGAACAGACAATTTCAAAGACCTTATTTTGAAAACAAACAGTTTGTATAGTTGTTTCCCGAAAAAATGTTTTCACAATCCAGAAAAACAAGAAGTCAATGCATGAACACTCCTACAGTAACATGCCAATACTAACAACTTGCCGCATAAGAAATATGTGTCAACAAACAATATCCATGTTAAAATCATGGATAAAAACACAATTAACATTAAAGGCTTCAGGTCTCATGGATAAAAAAGAGGCTACACAATACGCAAAAGGACGCTTGGGATAATATATCTCACCAAACATAAAATTCGCACCTCAACCATGGCGTTATTTTAGAGTCAGGTCCACATTTGTTTCCAGAAACCTGCTCTCTCTTCACTGGCAAGGCATTTAAATATGTAAAATTGTCTTGCCAGCGACAGATGTGAGTACAAAGAGAAGCGATTTGCTACAAAAGGCTTAATATATTTCGAAAGTTGCTGTCTGGCAAACTGTCAAATGGGTTTGTATTGGTTTATTTTATTATGGCTGTAAATAAGCCCGGTGGCATGCAACCCGCATTTGTGTGCGGAGACGAGAACGATGTCAAATATCTCCTTGCTCCAGCCAGAAATCTGACCAACACCATCACAAAGGTGGTTCGGCAGCACGGCCCTCGGCTTCCCCGAGCAAGCCGGAGGCATTAGCAGTGGCGAGGCCCTGACAAGAAGTGGCCTTTTTGGCCAAGAAGTGGCCTTCGACCACCCACCCCTTGACACCCGCCGCCGCGCGAAGGCAGACCCAGAAGAGCCACCCCCATTTTCCCCACCGACGTTTCTGCATTTCCACAAAGCTTCACCTTTCCGCGCCGCCGCAGCCCCAACTCTCCTCGGCTCCTCAGAAATCCCCCTCCCCGGCGCAGCGCTCCTGCCACGACCCCCAGGGCCTGGCCCCGACGGGCTGACAGGCTGCCGGCCACCCCCTCACGGCCTCAGCCGAGGGCGCCGGGCCCGCCCGGCTGGGGACTGACTGAAACGCGGCCCGAGAGGCCTCCTCGCCCCGCCGGCGGGGTCCGGCCGGGGCTGTCAGCCGCCGGGGCGGGCCGGGCCGCCATGTTAGCGGCACTGGCGGCTTCCCCCGGCTGCCGGCGGGGCCTAGCGCCGGGCGGGCGCCGTAGTGCGCGGCGGGCAGGGCCGCACCCGGGCGGCGAAGCCCCAGCGGCTCGGCCCGGCCCGGCGACAGGCCGGGGGCTGCGGCGGAGCCCGCCGCCAGCCGAGCAGGTGTCTGCCGCTCGGGGCCGCTGAAAGCCCTCCCCTCGGCTGTCAGCGGGAAGGGGCGCGGGGAGGAGAGGAGGGGCAGGGACCCGGCCGCCCCCCACACACCGCCCCCCTCGCCCCGGCACGGGCGGCCCCCGCCGGCCCAGAGCCGCTCACCCGAAATCCTGGTCCATGGACTTGAAGAAGAACTTGTAGCTGTGGACGGGCCGGTTGCTGAGGACATTTTTGAAATCGGCCAGAGTGACTTTTTCCGGCGGGACGGGCAGCTTCACCAGATAGGGGGTCTCCTCCTCATCTATGTGGTAGATGATTTTAGTCTCCGCCATGGGAGAGGGGCAGCGGGGAGCAGCAGGGAGGGAGCCGGCCCGGGCCTCCGCCGCCGCTCGGCTCCTCTCACGGCCTCCGGCCCAGAGCCGCCCCCGACAGGAAGGGAGCTCCCAGCGCCCGGCCGCCGCCGCGCAGGGGCTCCTCGGCCGGGATTTCGCTCCCTGCACTGCTCTCTAGCTGCCCGACCCGGGAACGGCAGCCCGCCGCCGCCGCCCGCCCCGCCTGCATCCTCCGGCCCGCCGCCGCTCCCCCCCCACCTCCCGCCCCCGCCGCGCTCGGCAGCGGAGCCGCCGCGGGGCTCAGCCCCCCGGGGCCGTCGGGCAGCGCGGGGGGGGGGGCTGCCGGCGGGGGCGCGGGGCCGCCGGGGCAACTCCCCCCCGCCCCCCCGCGCCGCTCGGGCTGCCGCCATCCCGCAGGGCGCCCCCTGGCGGCACGGCGGCACCACGGCCGGCGGGGAGCGGGGCTGGTCTCCCATCCTCCTTCCCCAGGGACCATCCCGCCACAGCGACCATCCTTCCCAGGGACCGACTAGAGACAGCGCAAAGGGCTGAGCACACACACACGCACCCTTGCCATAAAATTCACCTCTCAACATTGTTACGGTTTGAAGAACCCACAACAATTTATTGTCGTTCAGACAATTATCCTGTCACCCGAGGACCCGTCCCCACCCAGGAAGGGGAATGGGGGAAAAGACAAGGAAAGCCCGAGGGTTAAAATGTAAACAGATTTAATAGAATAATACAAAACAATTACATTAATAACACTAACAACCAACATTGATCCCGATACCAATATAAAATACACGGGGATCACACCCAGGCCATTCCCCCAGCAGAAGCCCTGCACTCCCAGCAGGGATGGCCCATGTGGGACACTGCGAGCGCTGCTGCTTCGGGAGGAAGGGAAGGGCTCAGGGCTCCGGCACCGGGGCAAGGAGTTCTCAGAAGAGAGACCTTACCAAAAAGTAAAATTACTGAAAGAGAAATTAATCCTGTGTTGCTCAAACCAGGACAACTGTCTTTATGTCAAGCCATGAGTCTTTCCTCACTTTTGCTCTTCCAATTCTCTCCCCCATTCTCAGGCTGGGGAGAGTGACCAAGCGGCTTCGTGGTCCTGGTTGCCAGCTGTTTAAATTTTAACCCTCAGGTATCGGGATCAATACTGGTTATTTAGTGTTATTAATGTTAATTATCTAGCCTTACTCTATTAAATCTGTTTATATTTCAGCCCTCGGGGTTTTTTTTCCTGATTCCCTTTCCCGGGTGGGGAGGAGTCATCAGGTGACAGAATGATTGTCAAAATGACAATAAATTGTTGTGAGTTCCTCAAACCATAACAACAGTTTAATAGGTAGAGCAAAAGCTGCACACACAAGCAAAGCAAACCAAGGAATTCATTCCCTGCTCCCCATGGGCAGGCGGGTGGTCAGCCATCCCCAGGGAAGCAGGGCTCCACTGCACATAACGGTGACTTGGGAAGACAAATGCCATCACTCCCACCGTCCTCCAGAAGGAAGGGTCCTTCTTCTCCCCCAGCTCTATACACTGAGCATGACGTCCCACGGCATGGAATATCCCTTTGCCCAGTCGGGGTCAGCTGTCCCGGCCATGTCCCCTCCGAGCTCCCTGTGCCCCCCAGCCCATCGCTGGGGGGGGCGGTGTGAGGAGCAGAACAGCCCTTGAGAGCTCAGCAACCACCACAGCCACCAGCGCGCTGTCCCACTGTTCCCACCCCAAACACAGCACCAGCTGCCAGCACCAAAGTCAACCCCATCCCAGCCAAAACCACACCAGTGAACATTCCCAAAGGGTTATATAAACACTATCAGTTCCCTGGCAGCTCTTTCCTTATTTTCCCCCCTCTAGGAATTAGTAAACACTTTCCAGGTACAGACCCCCAGGCATTGTAAAAAGGTGGGCAGTATCCAGATTCACGTGACAGGAGGAAAAGGGAGGTACGTTACTACACATATAGTAATGCTTTATATTCTAACTCATCAGTCTTTACAAGATGCAAGATATATTCTCTCTAATGTATTTATATGAGAGACAGGCAGGGCTAACGTTACTCAGAGCATTATGAAAGACAGAGAGGGCTAATGTTACAGCATTATAATGGCAGACAGACCACCGTATTTCAGGTATCTCAAGAATTCGGACTCCCCTCCCCCAGCAGACCGGTGCCCTTTGTGAGATGGGTTCTGTTTAAGCAACGAGCTCATGGATTCTCTGCAGATCATGAAATTTTCCACAGCGCAGGTGGCTTCTCTGCAGCTTATGCTAATAAGAGAGCAGAGACACATTTGTGGCTCAGAAGAAATTGCTTTGAATAGCTGCTTCAGTGGGCACAGAGCCCACCGAGGTGCCTGGCACGGAGCAAGCTTTAGACCTGTCATCTCTCGGATTTCACAGAACAGCAAGAGTCACTGATCAATGCTGCCAGGTGAGAGAGGTACGTTTGGGAGCATGCAGTCCAGAGAAAAATCTTTAGAGGGCCATGTTTTGCAGGTGATGTATTTGGGAAGAGTTCACCTTTCTTTCTAGAAATCCCCAAACATGACAGCCAGAAAATGAAGATTTCAGAACAGTGTGCTTGGGTCTCAAGGAATCTTTTGTTCATTAATAAATACTTCTTCGAGAAAATCCCAAGCTAATGATATTCTCTCTTTTCTGCTTCCCAATAAAGAGGACATTCACTTCTCAGAATATTTAGCTGCTTTCTGTGAAGGGGTAAATTACAGCTCAGTGACTGAATTACCTGTGGCACTGGAATGATTTTTCTCCCGGCGTGAAAACAGAGGAGCCAAGTGCGTTAGAGGCTGCCAAAAGGTCTGTTAACATTATTGCTGTTTATTATTTTCCATTTTCTGAAAGTTTAATCATTACCAGTTCCCAGATCCCACCAGCACACTACCACATACCACTTCCGGAGCCAAATCCTACTACGCAGAGCCAGATCTGGGTACCTCTCTAGCAATGGCATGGTTAATCCACAACTCAACAAGATTTAACAATATTGAGAAACCAAACCACCATCAGCTACCTGCTGTCATTTCTGGTACAGTGAAGCAATTACAAACATCACATTCACGGGGGTTCTCCACCTCCAGCGATCTGCTCACCTGCTGACATTCATACCACCCATCACTGCTAAACTTGAATGCCTGGATGATCATCAAACAAGGTCAAATAAACAGCAAAGTAAAGCTATGGCCTTATTCTTCATCACGTAACCAGTGATTTGGTGCTGTTTTAAGTCAAGAATGACCAACTTAGTACTCTTCGAAGAGTACTTTCCAAGATGGTTAGTCATTTCTCACGCTTGCAATTTTAGAATTCCGATAGAGTAAGGCATGAAGCACTAAAGATTTCTGCAAAACTGTGCATTCAACTTCCTGTCCCGCATGTGTGCGCAAACACGTGCTATGGTTCAGCAAGCACCTGAGAGTACTCTTGGTATGGAAAGTATGCCATGAATCCATCAATTCTACCACACACGAGGATCTCTGAGCAGCAACGGGGAAGGCTTCCTCGGGCAGGACTGTAAGATAACTCGAGTACAAGCTATATTTTCTGAGATACTGAGCTTTATGTAGTTTTTCCAGCATGAAACTCAGGCAAAATATTAACATCCAACCCTTTGGTCTCTTCAGTTCGTACTTAATGACCTCCTGAATTCCTCAGAGACCCAGGTGGTATCCACACAAAGACTAAACCTGCAAAGAGCTCTGTTCTTGCTCTATTAGCTTTGCTTTCACTTTTGACAACTGAAAATACAATGAGTTGTATAATTGTCAGATGACTACCTTGGAAGAGACATGATAAGGCTGGATCTATGACTCACAAAAAGCTTTCTGTGTCCCCATAAAGCACAGAAGAGAGGAGATAACCCACTTTCATGTTACAGTCAAACCACAAGCTAATCCAATTAAAGAGCGTACACAGGAATGCAGAATACACCACCTTAGCAAACCACTGGTCCATCAGGGCTAATATCTTGCTTCTCGCACAGTTCAGGCCTTAACGCTTCAGTGGAAAATAAATATAAGGCATAAAATCTCTTGCTATTAGTGCTGTGCTCTCCGTGACAGAGCAAATAGTCTTGCTGACCCCTGCAGGGAGCAGAGAGTGTCCCGAGGCATAAAAGCCGCTCACCCTTTTCTTCATTTATATAGCGGTGCACTTCATTACCACACAGAGAATAAGCAAGCCCCTTTAAAAAGCCATCCTTTGAATTATAGTGATGGTTGTTGCTTGTCTCAGTGAATTCCAAAAGCTCATCACACCCTGGGTGCTTAGCAAATAAGTATTTGTTTAAAGAGATATGACAAAAAGAAAACCAAAGCTCTGAGCACTCTGACACTCACCAAAGCTGTGACTCGGGACCCGCTCTGAGATTCCATGGGTATTTTTTATCCACCTGCAAGAATTTATTTGTAAAAGAACAAAATCATCTTTCACTTGGAGGATTATCTCTTCTCAAGAGTCAGCCACTGGCAGTTTTGCCACTCATGTCAATGAAACTAGGTTTGACTATGAGTACTTTCACTTGGATAGACAACCCTGGGAAACGAAGACTTCTGTTTTCATTTGTTCCGGCAACACAGGAGGATCAAGGTGCTCAGCATCACTGCAAGCTTCCCACCATTTCCTGCCAGCTATCTGTGCCTCTTGCAGGACTGATGGTACCTACAAGGAGGCCAGTAGCACGGATGTATTAGAAACTAAAGCGATGACACTTATTAGCCAGGGAAGATAGATACCTTCCAGAGCGGAATCATGGTAGTGACCTAGAAACACAAAATCGGTGTTGCCGAAGTATTGAGTCGCATCAGTAGGACTAATCTTTATGTTCCTTTGCTCAAGCATTTTCTCCAAAATCATCACTGTTTAAAAACAAAAGGACAAATGGGTTTTGGACTTTTATCATTGAAGGGATGTATCAGAAGCTGGTGTCTAAATGAACCACGCAGGAATTGTCAGCCAACCGATTCTTCCTCTTCCGAGATCCTAAGTTTCCCCACACTGAGCACTATGTGCAGACTTTCAGCACATTCAAAAAGGCAAGTTATGCAGCTACTCTTCATCTCCATCTCATTCTACTGATTCACCCAGGCAAGATTAGCATCAATGCAGAATAAGAACTAAGCATGGAAATGATCCCAAAAGAGAAAGAGAAGCAGAAAGATTATCACTGCAACTACACAGTTTGGATGTGCTTAAAATTAAGACACTGTAGGCTGGCTCCCAAGCTGGTACATGTCAGCAGGATGCAACCCAAATCATGTTACACTGCTCATGGATCTGGTCTAAAAGAGCTGCAAGTTGTTTTTCCTTTTATTCTTCCTCTCCGTGCAGTGCAGCGGACCTTGGGCACAGTCAGGTCATGGCAGCACTCAGTCCTGACAATTTACAAGAAAATAAAGACATCAAACACTAGAGGGAGGCAAAAGACCTGCAGTCCAGCAATCTGCTCCCCAGCCTCCTGGGCAAATCTCCCCAGGCCTTCCATTGCCACTGGATTCAAATACAAATAACAGAGGGGATTTTCAGTGACATTTCCAAAACCCCTCTTAAACTGAGGAATGCGTGTACTGGAGGGATATTGCCCTACAGGTCTGTAGGAACGAGGCACTGTATATTTCATCTGGGAGGGGAAAAGAAAAGAATAGAGGATGACATTCGTCTGGGTGCTCCACAGGGACTGCTAAAAAGAAATCAGAAAAATGTAATGGAAAACATTAACCGACGTTGTTAGCAGATGCACACAACTTCTGGGATTCATCGGAATGAAGAGTGTCTCCTCCAATTTCAGTGTCTTTTTCATCTAACTTGAGTCTATTGATAACTGTTCGGTTATTGCTACCAAAAGCCTGATGCATCTCAGTTCTGTTACAGTGTGATCCTGTAGTGCTGGAAGAATTACCACATGGGACAAACTATGTTCCTGTCCTTTCAAAGACTCCCAGCAAACCTCAAGTGCAAATCAGATACTCATACAGAATGGCACCAACCTCCCTACCCCTGCTGCAGAAATGCTGCTAACTGCTGTCTTGGAACTCAACTGGACTTTAACACAACAATCAAAACAGTGGAGATGAGTCTGAAAAGATGTGAAACGTTATTGCAAAAGGCAACAGGTTGAGCACTTCAAATCACTGGGTGACATCAAGCTGGTTTTGATGGAAGTACCTTTTTCTCTATCGTGTTTGCTGTAGATGGGTCTTCAGAGGGAAATTTTCGTGAGACACTGGTGTCTGGGCAAAAAGCTCTGTCTGCGAAGGGAAGAAGTGATGCTTTCCAGGCAAGACCTCCCTTGTTGCTGAATCACATACACAAACCGCTGTGGGTTAGAACACCAGTACTCTGGCTATGAAAACTCAGCACTCCCACACTTTCTCTGGATTGGTCTTGGTGCCAATCATGGAGAACCAGTCACTATTGCACACATACACTTTCAGCAGTCTCAAGCATTTTCAAACACTTTTATGTGATGCACACCTCATCAGTGACTTTAATGGGTCAGTCCCAGCTCCTACTCATCATGAGTCAATCTATTTTCTTTCTCAGCCATTTTCTGATTCTCCTACCTCCTCTTAGCATCTGCAGCACTTTTTAAAAAGGGGAGAGACACGCTTGAAAAATTTCCCTGCAGCAATTGTCTTCAGAGCAGCTGATCTGCAGAGGGCCGCATACATGTTTAAAAACTTGACCTCTAGGAGGAGTTTTTTTGCTTTGGAACATCTATTCGGATCTTTATCCTACTTCTCTCAGGTCCCCAGTGTTTCTTCTTCCCCTCAGAAATTCGTTCTGTCAGTGACTAGCAACTCCCTCTCCACGGGCAAGACTCTCCCCAGACTGGGAGGCAGAAGGGAAATGGGGATAATCTGGACTTCATTTCAGACAAGTTGAAGACAATGAAAATATTTAATTTCAGTGGTCTGTAAAGCAGGCTCTGTGGTTGCTAAATTAGCTTTTCCTTGTCCCCAGCTGCTTTCCTGGAAAATCAGACCCATTGCCTATAGAGACAGAGAAAAGCAGCAAGATGCCCCAGCAACAAATAACCAGCTCTGTCAGCAGAGACCCAGGGCACCAGCAGAAAGAAATGGGCTTAAAGCATTAACGACTCCCAGCCCTAGGTAAGGCTATGCAGTAAGACCTCGCTCTTCAAGATAATTGCATAATTGCAGCTCAATTGCCCTCAAAAAAACTCCACTCAAGCTCCATATTCCCCCAACAAAGAACAAATACAGAAATCCAATCCAACATGTGTCACCTCAGTCCAGCAGAATGGTGGCATCTCTACCTCCCAGCACCAAGAGTATAATTTGAAGGCTGCTTTTTTTTTTTTTTTTTTATGGTATAATGCTCTAGTTTGCCTGTGGCACTTAAGGGGGAATAAAAAAGAAAAAGTAAGTTTAAATCTTAGAAAAATGCTGTTGAGTCAGATGTTCCCAGTGGGACTGGCATCAGCTTCAGGATGATCTCACTTTGTCCAAAGTATCTCTTTTTCAGCAGTTCTTATTTGGCTTCTCACCATGAAGAATCTCACTTACAGGTTACAGCAGCGACTGACCAGTAAAGTCCCACAACAGTACCAGAAAGGTACTTCGGATGAGATCTTTATTGTACATGGCCCCTGGCTTCACCTGCTCAAGAATTCACCATTCATTCTCAGCAACGGCAGAGCCCAATGAGAAGGAACTACTCCCCATCCATTTCTCACTGTCTTCATCTCCCACCCCTTCTAACCTGTTTGGGTTTGGCTTTCCTCCCTCTGGTTATCTGAGAAGGCACAAGCAGCCATCACAGGATGACTCACCCCAGGGAAGAGGTGCTATGAAATGTCAGAAGACTGGCTGTAGTACAATTTCCAACCAGGTAAGAGAGAAGATAATACTTTCACCAGAACTAGATGAGCTGGTCAATAATCTTAGTTTGCTAAATGCACTTCTTTGCCACTTTTTAGTTTCATATCTTGCTTTGATCCTTCAAATTGTTGCACCTGCCCCCTGCAGTGTCCATCCAAGCAGCAATACAAGCTGTTTCCATCAGTGTCCCTGGAAGAACTCTGCCACGCCAGCTGTGATACTACTCAGTGAATGGAAGCCCTCCAAGAGCAGAATGTGCAGCAGGAACTTTGCAAGGTGTTAGTTCTGCAAGGAAAAGAGGAATTTGGGCTGGGAGCAAAGTATAAAACGGTGCAGTTAACTATTCCAGCAGGATACGTTATCTTCCCTTCTGGACCTGCAGAATTATGAACTATGAAGGAGCTGCCAGCCTTCATCTCTGATAGATGGTTTCAACTCCCATCTACAGCCACAGTTCTGTTCATTATACAACACTTTTGGAGAGCTAAAATTTGCCTGTGGGCCCCATGACCAAGTCAAGTGATGATGTCCCATGTGGAAACCATATTGAAATCACTGGAATAACTTATTGCATTCAATCTGCACTTTGTCAAGCACTTTAGGATGCTTTGAGATGAAACACACTGCACAGCCATTGGGAAGAATTAGCTAATGCTGGCTAACAGCTTAGATAGCATCTCCAAAGAGCAAGAAATAAAATCAACCTTAACTTGAAACTCCATTATATTCTCCTTTATTTCTTAAATGCTAGGAGAGTTACACAACAATGATAAATGGTAAAAGTTAAGTAACAATAATAATGGAAATTAATTCTGTTACAACAAAGAAAAGAAACCCAAGCTTTATGGAACAAGTCTGGAGAGGAAGCAGAGTGTGCGCAGAGCTGAAAAGAGGGGGCTCTAGTTCTAGTCTCAGTTTTAACCCCTTTTAAGGTCACTGCCATACACCTATTCCTTGTTTCCTTGTTCCACAACAACAAGGGCTTACATTCCATACATTACCCTAAAAAAGACCTTCATTTCTCTGCCCTCATTGAGCTAAAATACTCACTGAGAAATAATTGCTATAAAAATATTAGGGGTTATTATTATGTTAAGTAACTGAACATAAAATGTATGTCTCGGGAAACCAAGGAGACTGAGGCAAAGCCTGTCAAGAGCCTGCAAAGTGACAGGTAAAGAAGTCTATCAAGATGCAGCGTTCCATCAGTACAGCAAGAGCACTACTTCAAATAACTCAGGCAAAGCATGTTTACCAAAGTGCTACACACATTAAAAAACTGTTTCTCCGCAACAGGCAGGTTACTGTCCCATATTAGGGAAAGAAAGGCTGAGAGGAGGGAGAGAGAGTGAAAACCAACCTGCCTAGAGTTGCGCTGAGTTGATGGCAGGGTGGGAACAGAAAGCAGTGGTCCTGCCCCTGGCCTAGTGGTTAATTCCAAGTCGAGTTTTCTGATTTTCACGTGCAAGATCAGCTACGTTGACTTCATGCCAATGCCAAAGACTGACAGAATACAAAGTCCATGTGAAAAGGACCTAAAGAGCTTCTCAGCAGTATTTAAGGGCAAGTAACCTTTGATAATTCCTCTATATTAAGAAACACACAAACAAACAAAACTCTTCAGTTTAACGTTCGATTATTCTCTCTCTCTTTTTTTCAAGGGTTTGAAAACACAGCTGGTTATCCCACAGTCTTGCCTGGATCTCTCTCAGCCAGAATTTTAACACACTAAATTACACACTGGATGTGGCAGGCTGCTTTTGAAAACCACTGTTCTGATCACCAGTGCAATCACACAGCACATGCCTCTCCTGAAGAAAAAAGGGCCATAATCTCAACTTGGACTCCCATCTTGATCAGTCTAGGGTTATACTGGCATGTCTGACCACTACCAAATTTAAACCGCTGATCAAAGCAAGGATGAGGAACTCATAAAGCTCTTCCTAGTGCTTGTTTCAGAGAACATATTAAATTTTTTTCCCCTTAAGCTATTTTGCAGCCTAGAAGTCAAATAAAATATTTAAATGCCTCTGGAGTTTATGAGTAACCCCACTTTGAGCTGGTGTCTATATGAGCTGTGCTAAGCAATTTGAACTGGCAAGTAAAGATCTCCAACCTTTGACTCACAGACATGAAAGGGAGGGAGAAAGACATTAATGACAATTACTTGAGACTGTGCCACCCTGATGGAATAACCAGCGCAGCATTATGCACCTGCAGGAATGCGGCTTGTGTTTCAATCAGGTCCAGCCAAAGGCAGCCTAAGAATGGCCGTCTGCTCTGGGGGAAGGGCAGGCAAAGAGGGACCTGGGCCCAAGCCCAGACCCTTCTCTCCACTAGTCACGGGTCTGCCCAATCCCAGCACTTTCGTAGGGGTGAATCTTAAGTGAAGATAAAGGCAAGTTAATCGCAAATCACAAAAACTGTCCAGAGAGCAGTGGGAAGGCTAAGCAAACTAAAAGATAAGGAGGTGCCCAGCTGTAGCTTAAGAAGGCTCATCTCCACCTCTACTGTTATATTCTATTATTAATATTTTTAATATTTGAAGGCATTAAAAATAAGGGTGCCCAATACATTTAACATAGTCCTCATTAACAGAGAGAAGTATCAATACCTATAAAAATTGACATGGTCCACTTTCCACTCCTATAAGAGGTGTACATCAAAGTACTGACGTCCTACCTTCTGAGGAGACAGTTCCTTCTGGTACATAGGAGGCCTTACCCACCACATTGTTGGTAGGTGGGTAGGGGTGGAAAGAACGGGGCAGGAATGGGACTTGACATTGATTCCTACACTAGGGAGGCCCATAGCGTTGGATAGCTCTCAGAACAGCACTGGGCCCTTACAGTACACATGCTCCTGCAGTGGGGAGCTTCACCCAGCCATGACAACAGCTCTTTCTGGTTTGACCAAACTTGTGCCCTATTAGGTGGCACTAACACGATCCCAGATAAGTGGCAGGGGTGGCTAAAACAACAGCCAAGACACATACCATACTAGGCAGCAGGTCACATTCCCAATTGTTTAGCTGGTAGACTGAGATGCTTTCCTTGGACCACAGCTACTTCATCACTTGCAAAGACCTCAGAATTCTCCATCCCCAGCAAGAAATCCAGTCACAAGCAAAGCACTACTTCAAGACTGAAACCACACCATCACCCTCACATCCTCCCTCACAGTAGTTTCACACAAGCTCCTCTTCACATTTCCACCATCCGCAACATCCTGGAGCCCCTATCCCAGTTCCATTCAGTCACCAAGCCCATCCGCAATCCCTCCCCCTGCCGTTCTCCTCAGATCACCAAAGAGCAGGCTGGCAATCCTTGGCCACCTTCACTCTTACACAACAAGAACACAAGCCACTGTCATCATGCTCACAACAGCAGGCAAGGCTTTTTCTTCTGTGCTCCAAGGACCGCAGGTGTGCCTGGTTTGGTAATGGTGCCACAGGATATCCCAGGTAGTCAGAGGAGCTATGTAGAACTGTTAATATTCTCCGGCCTTCCTGATGCTTTAACTTTCTTGGATTACAACACTGAATTACTGGCTTTCAATTTTTGGACATCCCCATCTGACACGCTGTTGATAGGTAGAACTCCCTACAGCCCCACTATTGCAGGTATCTGCTCCCCCAAGCTATGCCAAAATCCACAAGAATGGACTCATCTCGCTCCTCAGTTCCCCCTCTGACATCCTGGCCCATGAAAATTCCTGACAGGCTCTTCCGTGGAGTGTGTTGTCACTCTTGTTCCTCACGGTCTGCTCATGAGAAGCTATTCCTTTTAACAATCTCTCTACCTGTGCTGTAATCATACCTTTGTTTTGATGTGCACACAAGCTCTGTGTGGCCTGGTTCCACCCAAGGACTGCAGGAAAATCACATTCCAGATTCCACAAAGGAGTTTAGCCCTTTCCATAATATTTCTGGTTCTGATCTAACTGAGACTGGTATTACAGCACTGTAACTCCATCAACTTCAGCTGTAAGTGTCTGCTCATGCCAAATTTGATTTGGTCTGCACTGAAACAAAAACAAATCAAGAAACAAGCTCAGAGCGAGAAATACAGAGTCAGGCTTCCAGAGCTCTTTGGAGCTGATCCCAACCCTACCCTTGGTCACTTGTGTGCCTCCCTTTTCCCTGTAAAATGAGGATATTGACATTTCCCCATTCATAAAATGAGGTATTTCCATCGTCATTTGTGAAGGGGTGTACTCTTTGTACTTCCCCTGGAATATGTAAAGTGCTATGTGACAGTACTGCTCCTCCTGATTTACGCCAGCCTATTGGAGATCACAATCAGGCTTTGCTATTATTTTTTCTGATGAATACACTACATGGAAAAATGCCTGATATAATGATGGCTCAAGATTAGTGATGCAGGTTGGTTTATTTAAAGCAGTAACATCAAAGCAAAAGGCCTGCTGATTCAGCTCATAAAAATCATTGATGCATAAAACCAACAATAATATCAAGAAAGAAAAGGGGAATGGAGGACTGGGAGAACAGAAGAAGAAAAGGCGACCCAAACCCACCATAAGTGAACACAAGACAGATGGTCTAACTCTTTCAAGAAGCACTTGCAAATACCCTTGTGCTTAGTGGGGAGAAAGTCTACGTGAAAAAAACCTATGGTAACTGGAGGGACATGGTATTAAGAAAAGGCATCTCTCTTCCATTTATCTATCTTTGATTGAAGCTTCTGGTCCAGCCAGCAGCTTGGGAACGTCTTCATTTACAATATTCCTTCCTGAAATCTGAAAGCAAATTGAAATGGAGGTCAGTACCTGAAGAGAGATTTCAAACCATCCAAAGCAGCACACCGTAACATGGACTTAGTTATACAGTGACAAGTGACCATTTGCAGTCAACCACGTCCCCAATATCCTCTTCATAAAACCCACAGTGAGATATACTGCGTATAAATTATTGCACAGACCCTCTCTGCAGAATGTAGGCGAAAGTATCATGAGAACTCCGTCAAGAACAGCAGGTCTAAGGCAACTCATGGACTCTCCAGACCATTCCCTTCTTGATATCATTTCAGTGACATTTATTATATTCTAAATTCATAGGGGAGGAGTCCTGGAACCTAACAACTTCTTACAAGCACTGCCTGACATAAGTGTGACTCTAAAAACTGAGGCATAATACTCGGATTAATACTGGATAAGCAAAAGGAGATTCAGCCCTTAGGGAGGGAGAGTTGTTTGCTTTTGCTGGATGAAGTAAGTGACTGCCCATTACACATAAATTAATTCAACTCAAACCATTCTCTTCTGCACAGTGTTTTCTTCTCAAAACTCATGCCAGGACATTTTTGAGATACATCTCCCTCTGAGGTTACAGTACAGAATGCACTATTCCAGCCCTGCAAGGCATTCTTTTTCCAATAAAAAAATATTCTATTTGTACCACGCCAAAAGTTTTTAAAAGCCTAATCACTACTTGCATCTTGTGGCTCCCTGATGAAAGGCTAGGAAGGGAACTAGCTTCTCATTCCTGCTGTCATTTCTCATGATGTTTATCATTCCTCATTCGGCTGTGGCTTGGTCAGCTCACTGCTAAACTGCGTTCTTCCCTCCTCCCTCCTTCAACCCATCAGAAGGTTCCTGCAGCCACCAATTAGGGTGAACCAGTTCATTATTACCTTTGTCTAAATCAATGTGCTTTGCTGGGAAGCTTCTGGCTTGCTCGGCCTTCTCCTTCAGGATGTTGTTTTTGTAATCTGTGTAAGGGAGGAATATAATTCAGACAGCCATTAGAACATTAAAAGAAAACAAAACTTTACAGGCAAGGCAGACGTGATCAGTCCTTCCTTGAAGCACTCTAGGCCTGGCATCTCCAGATCTCTAGGAGTAACTCAGCCAATCAGCAGGAAAAGGAAAGCTGCTATGACTTAATTTTTGCCCCTGGCACTAATCAGTTATGCATATTTCAGTTTCCTGCTCCTCATAGGCACCACAGATTCTTCCAGCATGTAACAAAAAGCTCTGGATCGTCTATGCGAAGCTCACCTGAAGGTGACTATTGCAGATATTCAAAGCATTTGCTCACAGGGGAGCTCCCCTAAGACATACAGAGAAGAATTTGTACTCGCTGCTGTCCTGGTTTGTAACCCACCCTCTGCAACTCTTTTGTTCTTTACTTCAGATTCTGTATCTGCCTCTTCTTTACTGGGGCCCTTACAGCAATTCTGTAGCTTGGGACCTAAAGTTTGTCAGCTTCTTCTTCTAAAGGCTGTACCTTTACTGGGCGTGCAGAGAGAAAAAAAAGTTTCAAGCTGGTTTGAAGCTGATGCATACCCAGTCTGATGTCTTCGCTTTTGTACTGAGTCAGATCTGTTGTGTCGACTGTAAATTCTTTAAGATTCACATCCTTCCTGAAAAAGGAATAACAGTGAAAAATGTTATTGTCATATCCTTTAGTAACTGGCTCCTTTCACACTTTTTCACAATAGCTTTTCTAATACTACTTCAGACAACTTAATTTATCTTGTTTATTTGCTGTATATCTGAAGAAAAGTTGAAAAAAATCCATAGAAGATTTCATTCTCCATTAAGTACTGGTGATTTTTACAGAATCCTTTCCGGTTTCTACCAGGCTTCCCTGGAGAAAGCGTGACAGACAGACAACAGCATTGGCAGCCATCGCCCATGGGTACTTTTCCTGTCTTTGCCCCTAACTTACCAAACAGATGTCAGAAGGTCATACTGCTTACTAGTGAATCCAGTTCTCCTCTCTCCCTTTTACTATCTTTTCTATTAACCCCTTGAGATCCCTGCCCAGCTGGCTCTTTTTTCCCCCACCATGTGTTTGTCCAGAGCTTAGGACAATGGGGAGCCAATCTGTACTGGAACTTCCCCATCTCTCCCACTTTCATAACATATAATAAAACACAAAGGAACCCAGCTCCACAATCTTGGCCCCAGTCTCACAGTAGAGTTTACAGTAGATCTGTGCGCTACCCCTTTACCACTAACTCCTAATGACATCTCCCAGAAAGATGATCTGTGAATGGGTTCCCAAAGTACGAGAGGAAATGCAACTGGCAAATTAGCCCTACAAACCATTCTCTCCTTCCGTACTTCGGCAGCATGGAAGTTGCTCCCTGATATCTAATCATTATTCAAGTGTATATTCCTGGGAACATTACACTAATAATGACTAGAGTGTAAAGCTGCAAAAGAATTGGTGGAAAGCAAGGAATCACCTCTACCAAGCAGCCTACGCTTTATGTGGCTGTACTTGTACTAACCACATCCTCGGCTGCTTTAGGCACTTAGTGACAGCTGAGGACTGGGGCTCCTAAGTTCATTGTTATGTATTCTAATCACAGATAGTAGACCCTGTGTAATTATACTCACTCTCCATATTTTTTCACGTTGTATTCATAACCTAAAGAGGGAGAAGAAACAGAATGAGCAGTTGTACCCAGTCCAACCACTCCCTCCCAGACAACAGTGATAACAACACCACCTAGTACTTATTTACAGTGCTCCTGATTGCAATGCTTACAACGATCACTTTCACAACCCCTCCAGTGTGTTCCACTGCCACAGGGAGCTTCCCTTTCCTTTACCCACCAGCCTTCCAGTGGTTTTCCCAGATCTACGGATGACCAGCCACGAGAAACTACAGCAATTGCCATATTTCATTTCTTTCCACGTCCCATTTATTACAAAAATATTAACCACACCTGTCATCTCTCGTGTGCCGGTGCTGCCCTTGCCCATGCCCAGCTCATTGCTTAGGCCTGCATCCATCGCATGCTACAGATGCTGGTTTCCACCAGCCTCCCACACGCCAGGTATCCAACCACACTACTGTCTCACCCCACCCTGCAAGCAGTGAGGATTTCAGGCTCCTCTTTTCCATTCAAAGGCCAGGGCAGGAGTCCGTTCCCTCTGTAACTGCAAAGTAACCCCACTTAAGTGGAGTTAAGTGGAGATAGCCATTTTGTGGCTGGTGCCAATCCCCTGACACGTAAATAAGCATGAATGTGATACTGCAAAGAACGCAGCAAAAGACAGACATTCCCTGGTATTTGCTTTTTGTGTGGCATCCACCAAAAGATCTCAGTGCCTATTTATCTAATTACACACAGAGAGTCAGGGAGTCCAGCAAGGACTTCGACATCTTAGTGTCTAAGGGATGCACGTGGGCCTTTTGCTCTAAACAAATTCCACTTGTAAAAAGCAAGTGTCTAGCACTTCTAATTTTCTTCTCCTTTACAACAAAGCAACTCAGGAAATCAAGGCCTGGAAATATTTACACCACACTAATGACTCTCTCTTGGCATCAGCACCTGCAAAGACTCCCCACTGGGTAGGTTGCTGGTTTTCCAGGAGAGGATCACTGCCTTCAGCATCGTGCTTTGCAGTAATTATTTGCAGAATCAGCTCTCCTGTCACGGAATACCATGACAGGCACTACAGAGCTGGTCTTTTCTAGCACTTACCTCTCTGCCGGCGCTTGCGGGTGACAAGGACAATGATGATGAGGAAGACAATGAAGAGCAGCAGAGTTGCCAAGACGTAGCCCAGCTGCTGGAAGAAGTGCACCCGGCTCTCAGGGATGATGACATTTATTACGTTGTGGCCCCTGACAACATTTGGATCTGACGGAAAAGAAAAAGGAAACAGGCTGATAACTGTAATTGGCATCCAAAGCAAAGCACGCTCACACATGGGCCTATATGTGGACCCAAAACTCACGTTCAGTGGGAAACTCTTCTGAACTGCATGAAGCAAAGGGCAAATGGCTGCGAATTTACAACATACTGCACCTCTGTCAGATGGAAAATGTGCTCTTCACAAGACCGTTACACTTCCCAGGTGCGTGAAGTATTAACAGTGACTGTCACACGCTCCCTCGCTGCTGCCTGGCTATCAGTGTGTGCCTGCAGAGGGGGAGCACGGCCAGAAGCCACACTAGACAGCCCCGAGTCCTGCTGCAGGGTAACACAACCCTCCTCTGGGTCCCTTACAACACACACACCATGGTGCTTCGGCTCCAGACAGCGAAAGTATGAAGCAGTCCCTCCCTGCCAAGGGTTATAATTTACAGAGTGGGAGGAATTTTCAATGCCAAAGAATGAGTTTCCTTTTAAATAAAGTTAAAAAAAAAAATCAATAAAATAAATAAAATAAAAACCCACAAAGAAAAGCCAAGATTCCATTCCATTTGTGGGTGCAGCAGCATTTCGGTTCCACAGCACAGCGAAGGGTAACTCAAAACTCTTACGTGGAACATTTTTGTCGATCTCAAATAAATAGGTCAATGTTTTACACATATAAAGAGGAAGCGACTTCTGTGCTTGCAATAGTCAGAGGAACGGACAAATCCAGCCCAGGCACAGAGAGCAAACCCGTGAGACACACAGTGCTGGGGGAGGCTTTTCTCTTCAAAACAGAGCTAAAAGTGACACTTTCTCCCCCCAGAAGGAAACATTCATCAAGCACCGGACAAGAACCAGTATGGTCTTTGGGCCAACCAGTCTCTTGGGAGTTTAACCCTGTAAATTATTCAGGAAGAATAAGGGGAAATATGGGGGAAAAAAATCCCAAAAGCCACAGTACCGTCAAATAGATGTGTTCTAACGAGAGAAATGTTGACATTTTTGGAACTGCTGGCATAGCGACTGGTTTCAGTTTGTCAGGTAGCTTGTTTCCAGCATTTAAAAACACCAACCCACCAACAATAAAATCAAATAAGACGACAGTGGATTGGAATAAACACTTTGAAAGCGGAGATGATCATTTGCTAATGCTAACAACAGGCCTAGAAAATTGGGACGTTTTAGCATACGCTCTGCTCTGGTAGCCCAGCACTCCACTCCAGCAACACTCCGCTTTTTACTGGCATTGCTAGATGCCGTGTGCTTGCTAGCTATAGTGCTGAAAACTAGCATGTATTTTTCACCGCTGCTAAGTTAAAAAATACCAAACCAAAAAACCAACTTGCAAAGCTGCAAACAGTCTATGTGACAGTTCTACTTCAACAAATCTCTAGGTCATGAAGGGCTTCTTCAGCAGCTGCCATAATGAGATGGTAGTCACTGGAGCCGCTGTGGAGCCAGGATTCAGCAAACATAAATGCATTCTATTCCTGGCTTTTTGCTTTCCCACAAATACTGCAAGATAGCATAGGAGCAGAGTTAGACTCAGTAACTTTGGGTCTCCTTGGCTAACTCAATCAAGCAATACTAAAAATACTTGTCATACTAGTGTTTTGATAAAGCATCACTGGAGAACTTCAAAGCGCATCACCAGGAAAGCAGTGGACTATATTCCATTTTATAATTGGGAAAACTGAGGCACAGAGTAATGGTTGATTCAATCACACTCAGCAGATGAATGGCAGCACCTAGAATAGTATCACCAAAGTCATACAGACTCTCCTCCTCATCCTAGTGTCACATCAGAATTTAAGCTGAGGTGCTGAAGGTTTATTCTGCAACCAGGAGCTGATCTTTCAGTATGTCTCAACATGGCGTGTCCATCTGCCTCTAATTTACTCACATGATCTGGTTTAACTACTGAAAAACAAGTTTTAATGGTGGGGGCAAAAAAAGTTAGAACAGAGGTGCCCGTACATTGCTTTACCAAAGTGTCAAGGGTCAGATTCTTCTGCTGGGAAAAACAGAGAGCGCTCTTCCAAGAGAGCTCAGAAATGCTGGGTACGTGGCCCATTTTCTTTTCAAGGCTGGCAAAGCACTGAGAATAGTTTAGCAATAAGCATGAGACACAACAGATTCCATTCTTCAATCACATGCTCCAAAGCAAATGCAGAGTCAAAATGCACGGAGTTAGTAGACATACACCACATTTACACTGCTGAGACTGAGAGCAGAATTGAGCTTGTGCTTATATTCAAAACAGGATGAAGTTTCCTGTCTGGAAATGGCTCCGGGCCTTGGAGCTACGCCAGAAACTATAGCTGCTTGCTGAAAAAACCTCATTGCTTTGCTTTTGTTATCTCCTGATGTTTCATTTTGGCTTTATGTTGTATCCCCAGAAGAGTTCTATACGTTTTTTCATGGGATGGGGCAGTATCTCAGCCTTTCCTGCTGTACACAAATAGGGCATGTCCCAGCAGGCTCCTCAGCAGCAGTGGGTTTGAAACAGGCACTCCGGATGCCTCAGCTGCTTTCACATTCCCATCGATTCAGCACATTTTTGTGTGTGGTGCTCTCAGACCATCTGAGTGTTCACTGCCCGAAGGGCACAAAGCGCTTCTAAGGCTGTTCTTTTTGAGAGTGGAAATGGCTTTTCTCAGGAAGGCAAGTTCCTCTGGCACTGAGGGCACTCCTGCCAAACTAAGACATCCCCAGCAGGTTAAATTACTTGTACGTTCTGTCTAACTTCTGAGCAGGTAAGTAACTATTCAGCAACAACTTGGACAACGTGCAGGAGAGAGAGGAATAAATTCCTGGGTGGGCAACTCTGAAAACAAGATCTAGTTTCCATCTGCACAATGCGATCTGGATAAGGCTCAAGGGCAGCAAAAGGCAATGGGAGGGAGACTGATGTTTGTATGTCCTGGCCTCCGAGTCAGCTCAGCCCCAACAGCCACCTCTCTGTAGTACTGCCTGGGTTTTCTGGACACCAACCTCAGTCCCAGGGGGGAGGTTTAGGTTCCTGTGACTTGAAAAAGCCAATTGCTAAAGAAGAATAGACCTATTTAAAAATGCATGAAGCAGGTCAAAATTCTGTATTAAGCAGCCAATAAATATTAAACCACAATGAATATTTTAAAATGTTAATAAGGAACTATACCCAAAAGACTTAAAAAAATATTAAACTTTGGATTTTAATTTTGTTTTTCTGCCTGAACTAAGTATGATGGTTTTGAGTTTGGACAGGCTGTCAGATGATAGCTCACTGCAGTGGAAAATTTGAAAATTGGTTTAAAAAAAAAAAAAAAAAGGAAAAGCTGAAGGGTGGAGGAAAATTCCTGGTGCTTGATTCTGCACAGTCTGGCACCTTACACAGCCTAAACCCCTGCACAAAGGGGAGAGTGACGCTTATGATCTACACTGGTGAGATTAGTGGCATGTTGTAACAGCAAAGCAGAATCAATCCCCACCCCATACCTTCTCTAGTTCCATAAAAGCAATCAGGAGAGGAAGCCTATTAGAAAAACAGCTTGTTTGCCTTAGGGCATGTCAGCGTTGCAGAGCAGAATGGGCTGCAGAATTTTCCCTGGGGCAAAAAAAACAGAAGCTGGACATGATGTCACTACAGCACGGCAAGCAGGGTAATTAACCCCGATGGGTGGGACACACCATTTTTGGTGCAGCACAGTGTTAAAGCAGCTCAACAGAATGCTCACCAGTATTGCTAAGCGTGCAGCTCCAGGTATACCGATATAATGGAAATAGCTCAAACAACCAAGCCTGTACACTAGAGTCATATTCTAGCAGCACGGGAGGCAAAACCCCATCTACTTTTCCGACCTTCATGTGCAAGAATAGCCCCTGGCTCAAATGTGAGAAACATTCATAGAGGAAACCTCAGTGTTGCTCTAAGTGGCACCGTCACTTCAGTGGTGTCTATGGTACTTCTGCAGGGCACAGGGTTGTGTTGGCCGTGCTCCCTCCTGCTGGCACTAAGTGATCCCTGCAGACCACTGCAGGGGACAGAGAAGGCAAGGACATTTTGGCATTTGGAGCAAAAGCCTCCTGAGGTGATGATGGGGAATAACATGTTATATTCCTGTCCCGTGGCCTACTGAGCTCTTTAGAGCTCAAAGGTGCAACTGTAGATATTTATGTCTTCCTTAATCAGGAAAGCCATTTCCAGAGGCTACTTACCTACAGCTGGGGCAATGTTATGAGTTGTAAGGTTAACCACCTTCTTCTCTCTCACTGGCTCCGTCACAAAGACTTGGTAGATCCTGCGTTCATGCAGGCCACAGTAGTGATGGTGCAGGTGGCAGGAGTAAGTGCCTTCATCTGCACTTTCCAGCTCTGAAATCCGCAGGGAAAAGTCACCCAGGGCAAAGGCTGTGTTAGTGATGTTCATCTTCTGACGAATGAAGAGAGGTCCATAAGAACGGCGCTCTCCAGAGGCGTACAGATCAATGAGGCGGTCAGCCCGATCATGAGGAACCCCTGGGGGCTGCCTGTCCCAGTGGACCACTTGTTGCTCCTCTTCACTGTGCCGTTCGGTCCAGATGTGGTTACGGTTCACACAGGGGAGCATCACCGTGCTGCCTTCTAGGGCAACAATCACAGGCTTTTCCCCATCCCAGTACTCATTTGCATCCTCGGCTGTGGAGGAGACAATACAAGTTGTGCAACCTTGGTACATGCATCTTTACATACTAGTGCTATGCCTAAGGACATGAAAGCGCACCTAAGATTGCTCTCAGACCCTGCAATCCTGTAACACATTCCCTCTAAAGATCTTGAACTGCCACAGGGGTAGTGTGCCTTGTTCACACTTACTTTAGCAGTTCGTAAAGAAATGCATCTCTACCCACCCTAGGTCAGTGCGTTAAGCAAGACCACTTTCTTTTCCTTATAACGGAGAGTTAATCTCTTGCCTCAGAAAGCAGGAAGTATATTCTCTCTACAGACTAAGAATGGAATGAGAACAACAGATTTCATCTTCAGTATACTGTATCCCAATTCTCCAAGCAGGAAATGCTTTTCTACCCACAAATGCCTTAATTACTGGAGGAGTTCAAGAAGCGCCGTTTTGTATTTTTTTTCTTGAAAAGGAATAACAGAAAAAGCAAAACACAGATGAGCAGCCTGGAGCTCGCAGGCCTGCCTGGGTGTTTTTATTGCATAGAAGCCGTGAGAACAGGCAGCAGAAGAGATGCACTTCTCTACTATTGCATCAGCCCCAGTAGTTTCACTTGTGCATTATACAAAGGTCAATTTAAATGACACAGTAGTGATGCACGTGTGGCGTGGGTGGCACACACTGCAGTTGCCAACAGCCCTTAGAAGCTCGCTTTTAGAGCTGGAGTTGTGGTGTGGTAACTTGAGGAGGCTTTTTAACTACAGGCTTCTCAGGGTAAGCTCACCAGTCAATGTACAAGGCAGATTTTGTGGCTAACCTGACTGATGATGGATCGTTACTAGGGTTGTTACTGCTGGAGCAGTAACAGGACAGTTAGATAATTGGACTGCCTAGAGTAAACATTTAACTTAACGGTCTCCATGCATTGTTTCTCACATGCCGAGAAAGCAGAGAGGTTCACAAATACACACAGTGAATAAAATTTCTGAAACTCAGGGAATCTGATAGTAAATAGCATAGTGAGCACCACTGTCTCCTGATACTTTCCAAACCTCTTGTGGCATCCATGCCCTGAACCTGCAACTGAGAAAACGTGGGCAAAACCCTGCATCCACACTGCTCTTCTCTCAGACCAGCAGAACAGCATGCAAGGCCTACCGTCAATCAGTGTACAAGCCCCACCGTGAATTCAACGGAGTCCTGGTGGCCACCGGACTCCAGTTGCCAGACCACGTCCCTTGCAGAAAGGAACACCAAGCTCTCTGCCACACCTACCTTTCTTGGTGATATCTAGTTGGATTTTCACAGTTTCGTATAAGTGGCAGTAGTGATGGTGAAGATTACAAGAATACGTGCCTTCATCACTCTCTGCAACATCTAGTACAACAGGGAAAAGAAGAGAAGTTGAATGTTTTATGCTGAGACAATGATTACTTTTGTCATTTATACCGTTTCCCAAATGCTTGTATGGATGCAAGAGGGCCTTTCTATAACTTAGTTCTAACCCATCCTTGTCACCAGGGTGGGCTAAACAGAGAAGAATCATCTCACCTAATATAATAATTTATTCAGTTTTCTTTTGTGTGGAACGTATTTGTATTAATAGATGGAAAGAGAAAGCCGATTTAAGTTTAGCTAAGAGCAGGCATATGAAGAATGACAATCTTAGGTTTATAGTTCAGGAACTGAAATATAATCAAAGGTCCACAAGAAGCACAACTGACTTTCGGGCAATGAGTTGTTACCAATTCTCTTTTAAAATGGGACTGTTTCAAAGGGAAATAAAACACTATTGCCAGTGCTTCAGAGAACCTCATTAGACTGATATTCATCTATGTATTTATAGAAAATGCTCTGTAAAATAGCCATTTTCACTGAAAACCACAAAGTTAATTTAGTCACGAATCCTCCATTCTGCACATAGCACAGGGAGATAAGATGCTGTTTAGTACCTTTGATCACCAAGGAGAAGTTGCCATCTGTAAATGCATTCTTGGGCATGAATATCCTCCCTTTGTTGTAGGAGCTGTATACACGCTGATCTCCAGCTGAATACATGTCACACAGCCTCTCCATCTTGTTATCTCCATAGTACTTGCTGTACACATCCCAGTGGACTACACGCTGGCGGTCGTTCAGACGATCCTGGGTCCACACCATGCGGTAACTCTTGCAGGGGAGGACAGCCTGTGACCCCAAGGTAGCGCTGATATTTAACACCGACACTACAACGCTGTCCGGGTTTGAGGCATCAGCTGGTACTGAGAGCCAGGAGCGAAGAACAAAAATCAGAGTTACCAGATTAACGGCATGTGAAGAAGACATTAGAGTGGGACTTAGACCTTTCCTAGAATCTCTGCACACCTTCCACCCAAAAAGAAAGTAACTTTGAAGACCAACGTAGAACTCTCTCACGGAGAAATACAACAGAAAGACACGTAAAAACACTTATTTCATTCAGTAAAGCAATGTCTATGATGTCTGTTATCAGGATTGTAGATTTGACCCATCCTACCAACCCTTCCTAATCCTAGCCCCCAGTTTAACCAAAGTTTAAAGACACTAGTTCACGGGATGCATGGTTCATGCCTACAGAAGTTAGCGATAAAACCCCCATTGCATGGAATCAGGGTATGTCTCATTTCTACTCACGATCACAAAAACAGGTAGATTACAAAGTTGTCACTTACCTGAATATAAACAAACAGAACCTGTCAAAGCAGAAAAAAAAAATGTTACTGACAACTAAAGGAAGAAAAAACTACAAATACACTCATAGTCAGCAGCCACCTCCTCTCTTATTATTCCATCTATTCCTCCCTTCTCTGTTAATATACTTATTTAACATGTGTATTGTGGCTAAGCCCGGAGGCTCAGACCTTGGTTGGTCCATGCTGCAGCAGACGTTGTACACTTACAGCAAAAGACAGTGCCTAACCAACAAACTTAAGCTTAAGAGCCATGTGGGATATGCTTAGCCTGCAACTGAATTTCATACAGCTCATGTCTTTAGTGCATACCAGCCACAGAGGTTTTTTCCACCGAGCTATTCAAACGTTACACTAAAGGTATCTGTCAATGCGTCACGCACAAAAACTGTCTGAAAGGCCTCTTCTGCTCAAGAGGAGACTATTGAAAAATGTTGTGTAAGATAAAAACAAGAACCCAAGGAGGCAGGAGCAAGCATGGGGAAGGGAGGGACCCATAATATCTTAGGATCTGACATCGGTCCTGCATAACAAGGCCCCAGCAGAAACAGTAGGGCAAGAACAGTTCATAGAATAGTTTAAGTTGGAAGGGACCTTCTGTTCGACCACTGTGAAAAGAACGCGACCGTTTCATTTCCATCTCCTCTCCCAGCAGACACCCACATCTCAGTCAACGTTCTCTGTGACGGAAAAGGCCTGAGCAGACTTGGAGACACAGCTGACCTTGGCTCATTTGCTGGGGGTCAGAGCTGCCCAAGCAGAGGGAAGCGGACCCGCACTGCTGATGCACTAGATTGAGAGCCAAAAGATAACTTTCATCACTAAGACTCCAAATCACACTCTGATAAAATTGATGGTGGGATTAATGCCTTGAGGGAATTCTGTAACTCCGCAGGATGCTGAGTCTACCTGACAAATGAGGAGTGATATGATTTGGCTGTTTCACTTCACACTCCTCACACACACTGTTGTCAGCACTCTGCTGGGCAAACACATCCCCGCTTTGAGACCATGATCCCAGTCTCTCCCGCTTGCATTCCTGGGCTGCACAGTTAACACTGCAATGTTCTGGATGCAACCACAACTCTCTCCAACTCGTGTGACTCAGATCTATGCCCAAAGAACTTTGCAAGAAATGAACTAGTGCCTTTGTTCCTGTATTTCTCTGGTCCAGTCCCTCCTGTTTTTTGTGTAGGAGGGGTCTAGGAGGTCTCCTGGCATCATGCTTTGAGAGGACGATTCAGATTCCCAACACAATGACATCATTCATCTCTCTAACCAGTCAAGCCCAAGTGGCTTCCAGAAAGATCATTAGATGTTTTGTCCTGCTAATGTCATAGGCACAATGTCCTCCAGACAAAGGCTGTATTTTTTTTTTTCAGCCCTGGAATTTATGCATTTCAAAAGAGAATAAATTAACTCCAGACTGGGGCTATTTTAACCACACCCCCAGTGCATGGGCTCAGAATAAACTCTGTTTCTTTTCCTCTTCCTATCACAAAACACTGGGCAATGATACCAGAAAACAAAAATGAGCAGCACCATCTGTTGAACTGCCAGTTCAAAGACACTCCAAATATAAGTTATTTTTTCTACATCTATAATCTCAGCATCACAAAAAAAAAAAAAAATAAATCTTGCACAAAGTTTGTACTGCTCTGGATGTAAGAAAGAGACATCATACACAAGACATTATAATTCCATCACGTGATGGTCTCTCCTAATGCAAATGCTTGATGGTAAAATACAATAACCTGCCAGCCTCTGCTTCTGGAAGCCAGGACTTTGATTTATCTTAGGACAACAGAAGAATGATACAAAGCCCTTTTACATCACCAAATCATCCTTCTCCAGGAGAGATCAGTCTCACTCGTGACAGGACAACCAGCATCCATTCGTATCAGTGTGACAAAGCAACGCCCACGTGTCTGAACCGCTGTAGTTTGCTCTGTGGCGAGGGAACACTGCAGTATCACAACATGAACGGCTGCTTGCGTGCTGGGGAGTGGTGTCTATGGGCCGGCTGCCTGCACAGCCAGCACTTCCAGAGTCTTGCATTACTGCTCATTAACAGCAAATTGATTTGGTGCTACAGAAACATCCTCTCCTGGCTCAGAAAGAGGAATGCATTCACTTTTCTCCTTTCCTCTTGCAAGTTAATGTAAAAAACATTGAACCTAAATGCAGCATCGTAAATCTAGCAAATTACAGAAGTATCCATCTAAGCCTTCCAATATGCTCCGCTCAACAGCCTGTCGCAGCCCTAAACCAACAACAGCACTAACCCCAAGTTTTCTATCTTTTTAGCTGGCCCTACTGGCATGGTAAGGACCACCCAGGTCCCTCTCTCCCACCCACAGGGGCCTTGGCTGCTGCAGCCCTGTCAGCCAGCTACAGGCATTTCTCCAGCACGCTTCCAAACACAGCTCTCTGTAAAACAAGCAAGCAGTGAAGTTGTCTGTAATGTAACAGCTTTTAGGTAAGAAAACCTTATGCCTTGAAGCTTTTGACAGCTTCTGTTTCCCTCCACTGTTAAAGCTTCTGGTAGCAGCTAAGAAGCAGGGCAGGAGCACTCTCGCTTACTTGGCAGCTACACTGCAGGGTCTTTCTAGGTCTGCCCCTCACTGAGCAGATGTTGCTTCCTGCTGGGACAAGGGAAGAGTCTGTTGATGCCTTGCCTGCTTTTTACCACACTACTATTTTGACCTGCTGAGCGTTGCCACGCAAAGCTGAACAGCTCAGGGTTACAATGACATTATACACTAGAACAAAACCCATACAAGATGAAGACACAGTTGAATAGTGTGTTGGAGTTCAGCACAGAGACAAGACGTCGAAGAGAAAGGGATTTTCACTGGTGGTCTGTGTACACACACAGATTCTGGACAGAAGCTTTGGGTCCGACGCCAGGCAGGGCATCATTCATAGTCTCAGACAACATGGTAGGTGGAAATATCAAAAAGAGAGCAGCATAGCAGCCAACAAGCAAAGTTCTAGAAGAGAAAGAAAGCACAAGTCTTTACAGGAGACGTGGGAACTGCACAAGACAAAGAAGGAAGAACTGATTGTTCTGATTCTCCAGCAATGCTGGAAATCTGCACACATACATCAGGTCATGGATAAGATTCAAACTTACTTGAGATGCCTGTAAATGAGATCACTTAGAAATCTAAGGAATCTGGAATGTCTCTGATCTCTTGTATGCCTGGAGAAAATGGAATTTAAAACAACTGACCTTCAATAACCTGGACATAGAGCAGCAGTTAAAGAAGGAATGAGCCTTTTTCTCTTTTCAGTCTCTTCCCTCTGCTCTAAGACCTAGCTCTGCTATGTGAGACAAGCACAGCAAACAAGACATATCCCCCAGCCATGCTTTTTAAAGTTATTGTTTGTGTAACACGGCAGCTACGGAACAAAGGCAGAGATATATCCATAACCCAGCAGAGTTGACAGCTTATGAACTACAGGATTGGGGTAGACTGGAAGCAGTTATTTTGGTGAGTCACACTTCACAATCTGCAAGTGTAAAAATCAAGGAGTATTTATGCACCAAGTGAAAGGTCACACTTTTGTGATCACAGGACTCCAGGACCTGGAGCTTCAAAACAACCAAATACCTCAATAGCTGTCAACACAGAACTCACTGTGGCTTTCATTTTAAAATTTCAAATTTCATGTGATGGATAATCACTTTTGCCTCTCTCTATGTGATGTACCACAAAAAAAACCAACAAAAAGACATTTATATGCTGTCCCCCAACATGTTCTGTGCAGAGTCAGCATGCCTCTCAGCAGGATCCTAGAGGTAGTCTGCTGGTCCCACAATATAGGAAGAGGAAAGCAGCCTGCAAAACCATTTCCTAATCCCTTGTAAAAGGCAGAGCCAGCTCTTACTTCTTGAATCCCATCCACTTTTCAAGTAAAGAATTAAGCCACAAAAATTGCAGGCAAACTGGAAGTAAAAGCCTCAGACTCTGAAAGACATCTTACAGAAGCTCTCTAGGCAGTGTCCTTGGAGCAGTTCAAACAGAAAACTGTCCCTTGAGTCTTGCCTGAACAATACCACCACTTGTCTCCTCCTGGAGATAGCTGCTGGCAGAGGGTCTGCTTCACAGGTAGATCATGTGCTCAAGAAACCACTAAGTTCCTGTCTCACACTAGAGGATGAAAGACTACCAGAGCAGAAAAGGGAACTGCAAACACCATAAGTAGTAGCCAAGCAGCATATATGCTCCACAGGACATGACACTAGCTCTACCTGCAGTGCTCCTGCTGAGCTCAGGAAGAGCCTGGCCCTTGATGTCAGCAGAGCAAGGATAAGCTGCCTGGAAGAGCGCCTTACAATGCAATAAGCATCACTGAAGTCCAGACAGTAGTGGTGGGCAGGAACGAAAACAAACTAAGAAGTCACTGGAGAAATGAGTGTCATAACCCACCAGGCACATGGGTTGAAACAACAGTCTGTGAGGTTGACGCTTCGCTTGCCTGAGTAAGCTCAGCTCATTATTCCTTTGCACACTTTCTCCAGCATCTCCTGGTCTGTCTCAGCCTCTTTTTTCTTTAGAAAAATGTAGCGACGTCACCTTTACATTAGGAGCACCGAGGGATGGTCTAGCCCTAGAGAAAGGACATGATCTTCACAAAAAACTGTATGTGTCAGATTCCTTATTTCTCCCATAAATCCCATTGTCTGTGCAGTGGATTTAATGGTCTCTGTAGAGCCATTACCCAATTATTGCAAAAACAGCAGCCTGTGCTATGAAGCTGCTTCCAAATACTTTTAGAGAATGGCAGTGGCTCTTCAGGGAGCTGACCCAGCGTCTAAGAGGCCATAATGCTTTATGATGCAGAAACGTCAAGGTGACAGCTACACAAAATGAGCTCAGCTTTCTTCTGGTAGCCATTTTTTTAAATCCACTGACCAGGAATAACATCTGGACCCATCTCAAAGAGGCAAAGGAGGGAGCTAGTGAGCAATACAGTTCCACCTAGACGTCTTCCATTCACCACCCGCCCCTACTGGCCTAGGACTGCAAGACTAAGCTTTTCAGTAAAAAAGGCTTTCCCTTAAAAAGCCAACTGACAGTCAAGCCAGGCTTTGAACTGGGCTTTTATCTAAGTCTCTATGTTTGTTTATTTTTAAAGGCTTCCTGGGACGACTTTCTCAACAGCAGTCTTTTGCTCTCAAAAAGGACATCGGGACTGGAGAGCCCTTAACCACCCATCTACTTCCAAAAATTCCAACACCTCACTGCAGGTAGGAACATGCCCGTGAATTGGCAAAAAGCAAGAATGTGCTGCTTCGGCAGAAAGGAAAAAGCCTTCTGTCTGTACAAGAAAACCAATCGCCATCTTGGCCACTGCACAACCAGGATCCCTCACAGATTTGCCCTGACTTTCTCACAGACAGTTTGGATATTAGCACAGCTTTATAAACCCTTCTCTGCTTTGTGTACTTCACATTGGCTGCGGGCCCACAGAATAGTTTGTAGAGCCATTCCAAACACAGCGCCGTTCCTCCCTGCAAGACATTAACACTTGAGGGTGTGGTTCCTCTCCAGAAGGGATCATCTCTGCAAATACAGAACAGCACAGATTTCCTCCCTTCTCCCCTTCCCATCTTCACTCATCGTGCTATAACCTGACTTGTGCGGGCGTAGCAGGACTCAAACATCAGGACTGCCTGGCATACAGACAGTTATCTCTCCAAAATAAACCTGAAAAAAGTCTGTCAGAGATCATCCATCCTTAGGTGGGACACTGTTGCCTCTACACAGTTCCCCTGACTGCTCCATAGCAACCCAACCTGCTATTCCTGCCCTGGGTGCTCCCCAAGCTCTGCCAACATGTTAAACCACACTGGGGAGTAGCTGGACTGGTTGGTGCTTCTGAAATACAATATGTGGCTTCTCCAGGCTTAAGCCACCCCCACAGACTAGTTTTCTGAGCCACTTTAACCCTTCTGTCCCTATGACTGTTCCCGTACGTTGCTGATTCCCAAACCTCGCCTTGAGGTATTGCAAAACTGGGAATGATGTGGTGACATGGAAACTAGATTAATTAGGGACCAAACTAAGAACTCTTCAGCTCACTCCATCTACGTACTGAGGAGTTTTGAGAGGCTGAGGTGACCAGCCACAGCCTTTCATTAACAGGGCTGTGAAGAGCAGGGGGGTCACCAGTCCCCAAAAAGCTTGTGCTCCTCACTTCCTATCGTCAGCACCCTAAATGAAGTCTCTCCCTACTGGTCTTAGAACTGTAATTGGTCCTTTGCTCACAGGTGCCTTTCTCAGAGCCCAAAGTGTTGCAAGTGTGGATTTGCTGGGGTTTTGCAATTAATCTTCACATCTTCCCCTGCCATCCAAGCCTTACTGGGCTTTCTAAGTTTAGCGTGGGCTCAGGTTCCCAGGACCCTGAATCTGCTTTCAGCTCTTACAGAAAACTGTGATTAAGGAAAAGGTACAAGCCATTCTGTTATTGTAAGCTCATCAGACTTGTCCTCATTCCTTTCTTGCACCTTACTCACAAGTGAATTCCTATGTCTCTGTCTTTATGCTTACAGAAAAAAACACTTCACCACCACTTTAATTTTTTCCTCCATCCTGAACACATGCATACACACGTACCAGCTGTTTCTGCCTCTTCAAAAATATAAAATAACCTTGGATCATGTAAATCTAACTCTATAAGCTTTACTGTACTCAATTCAAACTTACTGGTTTTGAATTTGCTGATCAAGGCAACTGATAAGACAAAACAGATTGCACAAACATGCTGAATGGAATACTGCTCAAACAACCTCAAAACATTTCTCCATTCTCTCTCCTTTCCTCTCCAAAAAGCATGAGAAATCCATGACACCCTCCCCTCACAGATGAAAACACAGCTAACTTAGGAATCGGAACAAAATCTTACAAAGATAACAGTTCAAAATGTTCTAGCTAACCTCCAGCCCCGTCCTCTGCAGCTGAAATAAAAACAAGTAACATCATGCCGATCAGCTAGGAGCTTACTTTGCTGAAGCAAAATCTGCCACAGAAGGAGTTTTGCTAGTTGCTCCATTTCTTCAGCTTCTCCGTGTTTTCGTCTCTCTTGAAAAACAAGTTGAAGACTTTTTTTTTAAACTTTGGTTTGGTGTGGTTTTTTTTTTTTTTTTTGTAACTGGAAAACACTATGACCTCATCAATTTACATCCAGAAAGCTGTGGACAGCAGCTCATATTCTGCAGATTTACTCCACCTACAACTTCTAATTCCCCACCTCCCCACTCTTCTCTCCCCCTACACTCACACTCCACCTCCTTTCTTTCCCTAACGCTTTCTGCACGGCTACTACAAACACCCACTCTTCTCTTTCCCCTCCCTCTGGGACCTTCTGATCTGCCCCTGACTTTGATGTAAAAGTTTTATCGGGTAAACTTGGTTCCACGCAGCTCTGGGCTCGTGAAACAATTTTTCTCCCTCCCCTTAGGGATGGAACTAATTTTCCTTGTGCTTTACTTGATCCAGCTGTTCCTTCCTTTGTTTGACACTCGTCCAGCTGTCTGCTTGAGACTGGATTTATTCTGTTGCCTTCAGTGGTTTTTTGATCTTTGTCTCCTCATATGGTTTTACTTCATGCTCAAGTCTCAGAAGACAACCTAGAAAACAATATTTACTCTGTCCTGTGATTTGTAAGCAAGGACTTAACAGCAGCTATCTTAGCAAAAGGATAATAATGACAAAGACTGAATTCGTGGGAGCTTAGGGCAGTGCAGGCAAGAGAGCCTAGAGTGCAACACGTCTAAAAGCCCCACAATACCACAACACGGGGAACGGGTTTCCCCATCACAGAAGGCAGAACACAGAAAGCTGGGTCAGATCTAGAACTTCTTTCAGCCCTTCCTACAAGAACTGAACTATGCTACAGTCGTTGCTTGACTGGCAGAGACGAACAGCATACACGTTGCAGTCACCTTAACCACCAAAGACCTGATACACTGCTGCTCTTCTCCTGTGTGTACTCACAATACCAGCCCTGACAGCATGTTAAATTACATCAACCAGTTCCTAAAGCCAGTACTGATGTATTTAACTGTGTTTATACAACCCACTTCACTGTGTCCCACAATGATTAATGCAGTCAGTCGCTGAAAACAATCGATGACAAACAGCAGAGAAAGAAGCAGTAAATTCTTAAACTCCAAACACCGCCTCACAAAAGAAAACCTACGTACACCCTTTATGTGCATACACTCACAGACCAGTTAAAGTTCAGATCGCCTTAGTTTGCATCTGCAGACCAGAGACAGTCATCATTTTTTCAGTTTAGGGGATTACTTCTTTAGATGCTGCCAGACGTGCAGAGGGGACAGACTCCTTAAAATGGCAGGACTAACCAAGGGTGGAATGAAATCATGCCCTCGTGCCACTGTTTAAACTGTTGAAACTCTACCAGCCTAACCTGAAGAGGGCAGGCACCTTCACAAGGAGTGGGAACAGCTTAATCGGCTGCTGGCTGAACCATTTAGAAAAGCTCCTAAACTGGTTTAAGTTTGTCTCCTCTGCTGACTCTGTAGGTGTTAAGACATTTTTCTTCCCCATCAGTCCAAGTCTGAGCTCTGAAAAAAGTCATTCATTTCCAGTGGAAAAATCTATTTTACTTTCAAGCAAGACAAGATGGTAAAAGACACTGAGTCAGAGTATTCAACAACCTGTTCCATAAAGCACCTTCGGATATGGGTATGAAAGGCATAAATGTTGCTTTAGACTTGGAATATGGCTCCATCTGAATCTGGCCTTGTGTAGGGCTAACAACCTAATCCGTGTAGGTGACTGAATTAGCCAAGAGTCTCTTAATACAAGACTTGCAGAAAAATTACATGAGTATGAAGTCAGGAAATAGTGTCGCTGCTGCTAGTATGTGTTAAAAAATAAAACATGGTAAAGCTTTCTGTTTGCTTGTATTCTGTTATTAGATTATTGTTGTTTATGTTTAACAGTGTTTAGTGGATTTAACAATACAACCAAATTAATCATCAAGTAGAAAATATTGAGGAAAGGCAATTGAAACTTATCATTCTTAAATGTCCATCTGTAGAACAGAGCTAAATATATGTGGGACTCTCATAGGGGCTTAAAAATACAAGCCTTCCCATGGCATTCCATGAGATAAACTTAATTGCCCCACTTGAATTTTTCCTTCTGACATTTTTCTGTATCATCTAGTATACCGGAAGACAGATCTCCTCTACCCAGAGGGTGCTGTGTTTCAGGAAAGAGGGCATTATAACAAAAACCTAAACAAACATCTAAATAATTATACTCTGCAACAAGGGAAACTTTGGAAACATGCAGACTAAATCAGATCAGAACTTCAGCTAGTCCAGGATCCCATCTCCAGCAGCAGACAGAACCAGACACTTCCAAAGAAATTCCAGGAAACGAGAGCTATTATTATTAAATAATTTGACCATGAAAAAAGCCTACTGTTAACTCCAGCAGGTCTTCACCCTGTCCAAAACAGATCCAGATAACTGCTGGTTTGTTTCTAGTGAAAAGTTCTACAATAATCTTCAGGTAAGAACCCCACAAAATTTCACTGCAAACTTCAACTCTGTCATTTATATTAAGCGAGGAAGTTTGTGGGTAATTAGATACACAGTCACTCACAGTCCGAGTTCCCACACTGAGCAGCTGAGCGACGCCAATAGCCTGTATGTTCACACGTCCAGTCCAACCGTAACCCTAATGCAAAAACATAGGCTTGTCTTTGCAAGCCTCAGATACTTGCAGTAGCCCAATTCCGTAACCACCTGCGTGCAGCAAAGGCTCCTACTAAGACACATCCCTAAACTGAGAACCTGCTGATTCTCAGACATCAACAACAAAGACAATGCTGATCTACAGCAGCTGAGGTTCCGGGCTGTTGCTGAGACAGAAGGCTAGTGGAAGAAGGAGCCTTTCCTGTTGTCTCCCATCAGGCCAGGGAGCCAGACGAAAGGCTCAAATCTGACAGCCTTTTGTTCAGCTGCACCATCAGAGCAGAGTCTGGAAAACGTTTGGCTGGGAGGCAAGAAGCCGTTCCCATTGCGCAGACAGCAAATACAGCACCCTTTCCTCCCTTTGGTTTCTCAACCAGAGGCAGAACCTTCCAAGCTGCAATTCCAGGTTGCTTTTCTACCTGCCTCCTAGCTTTGGCACTGCAGAGGTTACTGGCTGTTTCTTGCATGACTTCTGGGATGGATGCAGATTGCTGTGGTTGCTGCTCTCATGAATTGGCTATTTCCTGACTGAAAGAAGCCAAGTTCAGGCTGAACCCACTGAAGTCTCCTAAAGAAAAGCACCCACTGGAAGGAAAGAGCAACAGCTTCTCTGGGGCTCACAATGAGAGGAGAAAAGGGACACAGGAGGCTATATCACAGATGTTTGCCTTCTCACTCTTTAATTCTGCACAGTCTCTTATCAGCCCCATCTATCCTAAAGCTTTGCTAGTCCAAAGAGATGCTGCAAGAGCAGCTGTGTCAACACTTTGCCCAGTGAGGAGCTGAATTTTTAACTAGATTGTCCACGGAGGCTGGCCTGAGCAATGCTCCCTAGCCTTTCTCCTTCCTCACCCCCACAGGTATTTTGGGTATTGATTCTCAAAACAAGCAGCGTCCCTTGGCTGCCCACTGCGGCATATACAGCTGCCTACCCTGACCACAAATCCTGTCCAAAGAAAACAATTTCATCCACCCAAAGGAACTTTCCAGCACCAACACAAGTGGGTTTGCTTCCTGGAGCTCTGCACCTGCCATCCTCATCACAGGCAAGACAAGCAGGGAGAACAAAGGCCGCCACGTTTCCAGAGTCACCCCTATTTCAGATATGAAATATATGGGAATATGAAATAGATATTTCAAATGCTGGTGACTCAGGTGGACGGAAACAATAATGGGCAAGCCAGGGAAGTTTCCTCTGCCCAATCTCTTCCATTTTAACATTTTTGTTTTCCATGGCTGCACTGAAAGACCTCCCAATAAATCTGAATTGAAGACCACCAGCCTGGAGAATCTGAGCAAGTAGCAGATCAGGAAGAAGGTCTGACGCCAAGAGGTACTCTCCATTCTTTTATCACAATTTTGAGAACCATTATCCCTGGGAAGGAGGAGTGGAAATGGCCACTTCTGCCCCATTTTCACAGCTATAAATATATGCAATGTATTAAAAAGGAATGACAGGATTAATGCTCTGTTGACACAAAGATACAAATTACAGTACAAGGCCTTATATACAGGATTTGTCAACACGCTATGCTTATTACAACAACTTCTTTAGATGTTCTTTAAATACAGGATCCACGATCAAAGGAAAGGAGGAAATATCTACCCATGAGCAGTGCAAGGATAATTCCTAGAACTGAAAAGTAGTAGGGAATGCTACAGCTGGGGAATAAAGAGTGCTAATTGACAGGTACCATGACAAAGATAGCAAGGATCCTGCAAAACCAAAACCATAAGCAGAAATAGAAATAGAGCTTTGTGTGTAAACAGCAAAAGAGAGAAACGCAGGGGTACTGCTGTTCAGGGTTAACATACACTGACACCATTTATCTTCTACTGGAAATTGCTCAAATAACCCTCATCATGCCAGTAGTGTGATCAACCTGTAATACTCAGAGGGATAAATACACACCCATATTCACTCCCCCTTTCTAAGAAAGGCCTGGTGTGGGTAGGGGGAGCCTTCAGAGCTGCCTGCTGACGGAAAAGAGCAGTGTAACACAGAACCATGTGAATTACCAGAGGGTATGTGTTTCCTGGAGGGCTTCATTTGGTTGCAAAGCTTTACTCATTAAAATAAATCTCTCAGCTGCAATGAATCCCATAAGCAAGCCTGAAATAAGCCAACTTGCACCAAGAGCTGTGAACTAAAAGGACAAAACTGAAACCCAACCACAATAACAGGGCTGTCAAGTGAAGCCTGTCATTATTCCAGTGATGTAACAAGCCGCGTACCTCTTACAGACCCAACATTACAATGTTTGTTCCCTAGCCATAAATGCTAAAGCCCCTGATTTGCCTTCTCTGAAGTGCATAATCAGAATGGCAAGTTGAGGGTCTGGACAGATGTTTTTCTGCTTTGTTATGTTTCATTGGAGTTCACTCTGATCACCAGGCTGTGATGCAGTCACCAAAACAGCAGCTGAGGCAAATACACATGCCTAGTGCATGAGAATGGCAGATCTCTGACACCCTTTATACTAGGTACTATAAAACAGTATCATGGCAACAGATAATACCACCCCTGCGACAAGCCATTTCCAGCAAAGAGAAGGGTGAAGTCCACAAACCCACCCCATAGTGTTAGCCTCTGCAATAGTCTAAGCTATGCTATGCCCAAGCACTCCTGAAGAAAAGTGAGAGGGTTGCCCAGGAACAGCAAGTGTTATTTGGGGGCTGTTCTTTGCATGCAATTCCTCAGCTTCTTCCTGTCTTGGATCTCCAGCTGGAAAACTCTACGTCCCTATGTGCCAAAGGCATTGGAGCATAAATTAATTAATGTGAATGTCCAGGTATGCAAAATATTTAGTTAGATGGAATCTTAAGAGGTTTCTGATCTTCTGTTTAATGCACTGAGCTTTGCAGCTTGCCTAGCAGAGACTTAGATATGCACAAATGAGGAGTTAAACCGTAGCATCCAAGCAGACTGCTCTCTTACTGAATCAATTAACGTGCACATGTGTGTGTTTATATGATTTTCCAGCACTGCTGTCCTCGTAACTGGTCAGAGAGTTCTGTCTGCATCTTTTGCCGTAAGGCATCTCTACAGCTCAGTGGTTCCTGTCATCTAGCATCTTTGGATGGCACTAAATTTAAACACCCTCTTTTGTTGGAAAGCAGTCAACTTCAGATTCCTGGGATTCATCTCAAAACCATTAATAGAAACCAGTTACAAAAACAGAGAAATTGCCCAGGAAACTAACACGGATATTATTATTTTTTTTTCCAGACTGAAGCCTGAAGATTATTTTTCCAAGATAAAAAATGTGTTTTGGCAATTTTTCCACAACATGAAATCCTAAAAGCTGGGTTCAGTGTGGGGAGAAAGGCCAAATAGATTTATGTGCCCAAAAAATCATCAGAAGCAGATACTTAGAAGGTGTAAATCAGCAAGCTTATACTAACTACCATGGACCTATGTCAGTTTCCTCATAAAATCTTGTGTTCCACAAATACCCGTCAGATCATTAATTCTACCACTGACAGCTTTAGGTAATGGTGAAATTTGTTTACCCTTTTCATTAAAAGAAAAGAGAATGCAGAGTCTACTTCTCTTCACCTTGTCTTTTCTGTAGATCCCACATAGCTCTGCTTCACCAGATAGTTTTTCTGAAATAGAATAGATTTGCCTATTCATACAATGTATCGTGCCATTCATAACCTGTGAAAACCACTGTCAAAACCCTGTAAATAATAAATAATTTTTGATAGTAAAAACAGTTATTTTGAGTCAGCATCAAATTCCACATTGTTCCAAACAATCACGTGAATCAGATGCAGTTAGGCTAAGTTTTAGGTGGTTAAATCCCAACAGATCAATAAATGTTCTCACTGAGGTGGTGGTTTGGGTTTTTTTAGTCGGTGTTTAATTTAAGCACAACCTCCTCAATCTCAGCAGGGAAACACTTTGTCTAGGGTACTTGATAAAGGGAACACTTGAGTACAAGCCTCTGTCTCCTCTATTGCTTTCTTTTGAACTCAATTTTAGTTTACAAGTCTTAATCAGGGTTTAAATCTACAGTCCCCTATCAAAGCTAAAGGAGTAGTTCCATTAGATGACAGTAATAATGGACTGTGATCTTATATCTGGGCTAGCCACAGAAACAGAATTCCACATGCGTAGCCAGCATTTTCTCAGACATCAAATATCAGAATTATTATTTTATTTCATGATATCCACAGGCGCCAACCATTATCAGGATCCCTTTGTGATAGAGACGGTAGGTGCAGAATCAAAGTCCTCACCCTAAAAAAACCTGACCAAATAAATTAGAAATGGGAAAAAAACCACAAACAAGCAGCAAGCAAATCAGGAATGGAAATAGAGACACAAAAAACCACCTCACTGACATCCGCAAAGCAGGTGTAAATTACAGTTTTCTCTTCAGTTTAATCTCTTTGGCATAGAAAAAAGCATGTAAAAAGGGAAATCCGGAAAACCAGTTCTCTATAAAAATAATTTAGTTTTACTTGAAAAAAAAAAAGGACTTAATTTTAAGTAGCTTGCCATGATTGTTTCTTCATTTTTAAACATGAATGTTTAAAAGACATTAAAATGTCCTTTAAAATAGATAACCTAAAAACACATTATATGGGTTTTTTTCCTGCTCACTCATTCATGTTTGCAAGGGTCTTTTTATTGGTGGCCTCACACTTGTGTTTACTTGCTCCACACAGGCAGGCTTTATATACAGCACAGGCGGCTTCTCCTAGGAACAGTTTGCAGTCTAAACAGACAGGAGCAGGAGGGAGACATGGAACACAAAAGGAAATGACTCACGCAAATTCACACAGCAGAGCAGTGGCAGAATTCGGAATACAGCCCAGATCAGCTGCGTGTCAGCCTAGGAGAACCTTACTGCCTGGACTATGCTGCTCCGTCCTCGCAGGGAGCCCAGGAAGCCCTGGCACCGCGGGAAGACTCACTACACACCTAAGACTGACAAGGAAGCAGACTGAAGGGCAGAGTAAGACAAAATCTCTTTCCTGTCTTTCAGAAGGAAAACCCAGGTTTTTAACTTCACAATGGCCTGTTGTATCCCTCTTGCCTCTCAGATTTTTCCAACGTTCTGATTCCCTAAGGCAAACAAGAGCCATTACTACCTGCTGCTGCTCTTCAGGAGACCACAGTGAAATTATATTTTTTTAATTTTATTTTGTATGAAATATCAAGTACTTATCTCCTAGTCTATTCCAAGATCTAGTAAATTAAAAAAAATAAATTAATTTAGAATTAAAGAAAAAAAGAAAAAAAAACAGGTACGAGCTCAAAATCACTACATGAACTATGAAGTTCCTGAGGGGATGGAAAAATAGGCAAATCTGAACTGGAGTTACTATCAATCATAACTTCAGGGGTTGGCTCTATTCATGTATACGCATCTGTTAATCTTCCTCTAAGATTCACAGTAGCAGCCAGCAACCGTGTGTTGCTAGGAAGCAGGGGGATTTTTTTCAGGGCTCCTGACTCGCTGCCACTTGCAACTGAGTGCCCCCAAAACTTCTAGGTCTATGCAGACAAATGATCCCCCCAAATTAATTTCTGAATATCAAGTGTGTGAGACAGAAGGGTATCCAACCTATGATATGGGACTGACTCACTCTCATGGGAGCTGTGGTTCTTCGCTTTTTCAAATCCACACTGAAACCACTGGGGTCCCCTCTAGGGGACAGAGACCTAGTACTGGTCCAACTTGGCAGATGGTAAACAGCACCGAGATTCAGGAGGAAATGATTGAGGGATCAAATCACCACTTTGAGCATCTACTCAGCCAGTGTGTTTGTCTTAACAAATGTGAGAGAAGGCAGCAGCTCCGAACTGTGACATTCCCCCTGGCTGTTACTCATCCACTTTCTAAATTCCAGGAAAAAGACACCCGACAGGCAGACCTGCGTCCCATCTTTCAGTTCAGCATCAATCCTCTAAAGAAAGGGCCTGCACTTTGCACACTTTTTCATTCCAGATCTCAAGGTAGTTTACATGGACGTTGTTAATCCTACACAAGGAAGACAGGTTCTGAGGAAGAGAGGGGAGAAGTAACTGGACCAAGGGCCACTGAAGAACAGTGTCCAGAAATCCTGCATAACTCCCCAGTACTCCTACTCGCTCACATGCCCCCTGAGCATGCCTAAGCAGGCTGACCACACCAGGGATACAGCACCACCAGAATCTCACTCCTTCCATTCTCACTGCAGGCAGAATGGCATATTAGCAGGGTCTCTGGCTGCACTGCCAAAACTTTATGGTGGGAAAACTCATCAACACCAAGCTGGCAGCGTTACAGAAGTTACAGCACTTTCAGACCCTGATTGCAAGACAGACCACCAAGAAGCCCTGTGCTTCTGCTCTCCTTTAACAGAGACAAGAAGAACATAGAATCATAGAATGGTTTGGGCTGGAAGGGACCATCTGGTTCCAACCGCCCTGCCCTGGGCAGGCACACCTCCCACCAGACCAGGTTGCTCCAAGCCCCGTCCAACCTGGCCTTGAACCCCTCCAGGGATGGGGCAGCCACAGCTTCTCTGGGCAACCTGGGCCAGGGGCTCACCACCCTCACAGCAAACAATTTCTTCCTAATATCCAATCTAAATCTACCCTCCTTCAGTTTGAAACCGTTACCCCTTGTCCTATGGCTCCCCTCCCTGATGCAGAGTCCTTCCCCAGCTTTCCTGTTGGCCCCCTTTAGGGACTGGAAGGGGCTGGAAGGTCTCCCTGGAGCCTTCTCTTCTCCAGGCTGAACAACCCCAACTCTCTCAGCCTGTCTTCACAGCAGAGGAGCTCCAGTCCTTGGATCATCTTTGCGGCCCATCCATGTCTGAACCTAAAAGCACTCTGAAGGAGGACAAGGAAGATTCACATATAGTTAAACGGGCTTTGACACCATAATTGTTACTGCCTAATTCCCTATTTGTTTGTCTTTCTCACAAGTAACCTGACAAGTTTCCATACCAGAACAAAATAAAAAGCAGAGACGACCCAGTAATAACACTGATTCAGTCCTAATGGAGAGCATTAAGCAGAGAGCCTCTTCCACAGCAGTTTTGCAGCAACCTCACACACAGGCAGCAGCAGGTCAGGTTTCTCGAACATGGGAAAAGCTTAAGCCGCAAGCACACAGCACTGTTTATTTCTGTGAAGAACCAAAAAGTTCTGAGAGTACCCAGGGAACAGACACATTTAGCTGAGAGATGCCATTTTGTGTCCCCTTTCTGACCATCAGCATTGTGCCTCAAACCACATCTTTCGGTCTCTCTATGCATGGGAACAGTGCTCTGGTACTATGAGCTTTTGAAAGGAAACTCCATTCCTCACACTAATTGCAGCCCATCTGTTGCACCCGCCTAAAATAATTAAGCAGTGGGATTCCAAGCACATCATCTTATTTTGAGATCAGAAATGACTGGGAAAGAGTGGAAAAATTAATAGGTTGGCTCTGAAAAGGGTGCTCAAAGGTTGCCTCCCAGAGAGTTTTATCATTTACCTCAGTTTTGCAGGACATTTAATTTAAAATAAAAGTACTTAGGCTGAAAGGAGGTTGCTTTCCATACTGAAATATAGTCCTGCTGCTAAATTTAGGTACACAAACATGAAGCCTGGCCAACTTTTAAGGGTAGTCTATGCGAATTGTGTATTTGCTCCAGATCAATCCAAGAGGACTCGGGCAACCGTAACTTTAGCTGTGCTGCTTGCTTCGACTCTAGAAATCAGGTGCCCTTCTGGAGCAGAACATGGCAGGTGCTTCATGAAAAAAAATCCACTATATAATGGTTTAGGAAAGAAAGAATATATATAAACGTGGATTCCCTGCTCCACACACCCCTTCTAACCTAACCTGATACTGTGAAACCAGCACAACAAGCACTTAATTCTACCCTGTAGGAGAAGTCACAACTTCCATCGTTGCATGAGCTCCCTTTTTATTCATGACAGGGCTGATACTTGCAGGGGAAAACTGTGCTTGCTTTTTTTTAAGACTGTTGCTAGAGGTCTCTTGAACGCCAAAGGCAAAAGGGAAAAAGCTTCTCACATCAAACACACCACACCCCTTCAGTGCAGCTCACAGGACCCTGCGACACACTGACAATGAGCTGCATTAAGGGAAAGAAATGATCACTCAGTAGGATCCAGCCAAATTTATTAGGATGTCTGAGCTGATTTTGACCTACTCCAGGCTAGAATACACAGCAAACTGGCTTCCTCCTTGCTGGTTTTAGGCTTTTTGCAATAGCCCTTTAGAATGGAAGAGGACAACTTACCCCTTGGCTCAGCAGAGCAGATCTCATTCCTCTCTCCAAGCACATACCTGAAACCTGGGTACGAATGTTGAGTTAATTCCCAGGCAGGCACTGGGCAGAAAGCTTTGCCTGGAGCTGATTTGTACCAGTGCTCAGTTCATGGTATCCATGCCTTGTACTGCTTCCTCCCAGTCCAGTTCCTCACAGCGGTGCAGAACAGCACAAGTTTGTAGAGCTCTGCAGAGCCATGGAACCTGTCATCCCCCTCAACAGCCTGTATACACTTGGGTAACAGAAACCATCTCAAGAAGCGGGGGAGAAAAAAAAAAACAACAAATCCAAACAAAACAACAAACAAAGCCCCTACAACCCAAAAAACCAGTAAACCTCATTCAGAGTTCTCCCTCTGAAGTGGGGAGCAGGCCCATGACACCAAATGCGGTAATGCATATTCCTCCATCAGTACAATGCGGAAATGTTCAAGTTACTTTAAGCTAACAGCCCTACTCCAGAAGCAGCTGTCCCTACACTGAAAGCTACATATGTGTATTTTGATTTGCTCTCCTTTCCGCTCCCCAGCCCCATTCCATCACTCAAGGAGGTGCTGTACCCAAGGCACAGATACCAAGATTGTTATTTTCCGCTCGCTTTCTTTTCACAGTCCCAGGTTTTTGCATAAATAACGTGTGAGAGAAAGCCTTTCCTGTCTTTCCGAGGGCTACAAGCCTCTTCCCTTCCCCAAGGGATGGATGATGTTATCAGAAAGTAGGACACATTTATCTCTGTCCTACCTTCCGATGGGCCTACAGCAGAAGTTCTCACAGATGGCAGGATGCCAGTAATAATACAGGCCATTCTCCCACATCACACAGACAGTAAAATTAGGCACTGATAGTTGTCTAGCAGATGCCCAGTCAGACCTGGGAAAAGCAAGATCATATGCAGCAGCATCTTCTGGACAGTAAACTGAAACAATATCAATGGTCAGGGAAGCCACATCAGGGCCTGCTAAGCCTCAGTGACCAGTCACAGATTCTGCCTTCAGGAGGTACCTGCTGATTCTGCTGCTGAACGGACTCCAGCTGGCTGTTCCATAACGAACCAGCCACCTCAGTGCTGACGGCAGCAAAAACCCTTTGTCAGTAGAGGAAACGGCTCTGACTCAAAAGCACCCAGGGAATGGAGCTGGTGAGTAACATGGTGCTGTTTACACATAGTCACATTGCTGACTGTAACTGTTTCTTCTACTGTTTTCTTTCTTTGGCATGTTCTTCTATGACTGATTATTCTTCAAGTTTAACCAGTTCCTCACTGGCTGGTGATAAAGCTCACCCAGAAGCATCCTGCCATGAATTGTTAATTTCCTCAAAATAAACCTGACAAATTCCAAGCTATTAGGTTTTTTTTTTACCTGATGTGATGACTTCTTGCTTGGGATTCCACATCCTTGCCTCAACAGCAATCACTTTGCAAGTGGTTGTTGGACCCTGAAGTGCTTGCAACTGCTGAGAGGCTCTAGGTGTGTTTTCTCCAGACCTAGACATATCAAAGGCAATGACATTCCCTCAGCACAAGACCTGCCTGATCAGCACCAAGTCTTGTTTATTGAACAAGTGAAAAAACTCATTTTTGACCAATATTTCATGCTATTTTTCTATTTTAAACAAAATTTTAGCCACATTTCGTAAGGAAACAAGGCAAATGCAGTTATAGGATCCCACTGTCCACTCAACCTCCTCCTCCTTCCCATTATTTTGAAATGCAATAGCCAACTTCAGCTACATTTGAGAGTAGGGGACAAGTCTCATAGTTTTACAGGTGTTACAAGTTTTGTAACTAGCATAACAGAAGGAAGATGCATCAATGTCCATGCACTGAGCAAGACTAAAAAAAATTCAGTCTTATTTCAGTGAATTGATACAAGAGCAACATATCAGATGGTCATCTTAAATTCTCTGACTCACAGAAGTCCTTGCTTCAGTTTTGCTCCTCTGTCTTATAGGGAAAGGCAAGCAAGAATGGATAATTCCACAGGAAAGCCAGCACACTCTGTTTGCTTAAAGCCAGCTCAGATGTACAAGAGCTACAGTACTGATTTTTTGCTTTTTAAATTTAAAAATCAGTAGGAAAAGCAAACCCCACTTTTCAAAACCATTTCAGTTCTGCAAAAATGCAACGCTCCAGGTTAAGTACAGAGTGCTGTTATTTTTGGAGAGTAACTGACCAGGCTCAGCCCGAGCGAGCCCAAACCAGGATGTTTTCACAGTCAGAACAGAATTGGCAACAGCAGAACAGCATGAATGGTGAAAAGAAAAGATGTAATTTTAGTTATCCACAGGTGCTGTTTGCAAGATCAGTAAGATCACTTCAGCTAGATTTTCAGCTAGTGTAAACAAGCATGGTTTATTAACTTTGGAATACATGGACTAGGGGTCACACCCACTGAAGTAGAGCTGGCTTCGTATTTTGAGTAGGACCAAGTCACAGCTACTGAAGCCAATGTACATACACCAATTTATCCTAGGTCACATTTCGACAGTTTTTAATACGAAAGTGTCCCATTTAATATGGGTATTACCTCACCAGAGTAAAGATACACATTGCTTCTGCTCAGGAATTACTGGGCAATGACAGTCAGGTAGCAGAAAGAGCAAGGTCCTGTGAACCCCCTGAAAGGTGTGTTGTGTACACCAGATGCTCATAAACATTCCCTGACTTAGGCTAACATGTACTCCTCCTAAGGCTGGTCTTGAGCTTACTGATGAAAGAAAGAACACTTCCCACAATACAGACATAAAAAGAACTTGGGTGACAGAGTTACAGTATGCAGAGAAATCCTCCTGCAGCAAAGGAGAAGGCATCATCCCTGACCTCTCTTTCTGATGTAAAAAAACCCAAAACCCAACAAAAAAACCCCCAAACCACCACCACAAAAAAAAACACTCCAAAAAAACCAGGTTCTTAGGCACACTACTATCAGGAGCCGATACAACAGTAACATGAAGAATATCTCTCTTTATATTTGCTGCTGCAGTTGTGTGCAGCCAGGTTTACTGAGCATCCCACAGCTGTCCTCAGCACTTCAACCACACGTGCCTGCTCCCAGGAAATCATAGTTGAAAACACTGTGAACAAACTCCTTCGGTCTGGACCCTTTCAAGGTGACAAGTCCATCATAGAATCATAGAATTGCTGAGGTTGGAAGGGACCTTTAAGATCATCAAGTCCAACCTTTAACCTACCCTGACAAAAGCCACTTCTAAACCATGTCCCTAAGTGCCCCATCTACCCTTTTTTTAAACACCTCCAGGGATGGTAAATCCACCACCTCCCTGGGCAGCCTATTCCAATGTTTAATAACCCTTTCAGTGAAAAAAAGTTTCCTAATATCCAATCTAAACCTCCCCAGACATAACTTGAACCCGTTTCCTCTCAGCCTAACAAAATCTGACTGTCTGGGTAATACCAACATAATTTTTTTCCAGGCTCTCCAGGCTTTAGGATTTAAGGATGCCTGAACCTTTTGCATGTCTCCAAACAACCTATGCAGCTCCTGGTTTGAATCAGCTTCAGGTCTGGTCTCATGAGCAGGAACTGGAGAAGCCATCATTACATTCCACTCCATTTCCTCTCCACATGACTCCTTCCTGGAGAGCCAGCACACTGTCCTTCTGTCTGTGCCAAGGACAGCATGGAGAAGGCATCCATGAGCTCAGACTCATTGTCTGCATGACCTCAGGGCTGCTTTAACAGCTAGCAGACTATCTGACATGCTTTGTAGGTAAGCACAAGATTTCCAAAGGAAAGAAGCATCTTGTATTGACTGCCGGACTTTCCCTTTCCCTATGACACACTCAAAAGTTGAATAGAATTAATCTGAAGTGAGCCAAAACCACAGCAGACAGTTACCAAGAAGCCTGTTCCCATGGGGAACTGGAGCAACCAGCTGCCTTATAGAGCTAAATTCCCTTCCGCAGACTCCAGACCATCTATGCTATGGTTAACTGCTGTTTGTGCATGAAGAGGTTAAGCCAAATTGCTAAGCTGATGCAATTAACACACACTTTAAATGCTTCTACTTTCCACTCATTTGGGGTCCAATCCTTGTTAAAGGGACCAACTTTCTTGGGTTCCTCATTTGCACTGAAACAGGACTGGCATCTCAGTGTGGCTGCTATCTTTATAAAAAGGCAATTGAAATGAACTTTCTACTCCCCATCAGTATCACAGATCTCCTGCTTCAGCATTATTTCTAAAAATCTCTAACAAAATCACCATCCCCACTGGATATCTCCAGTCTCTGTAACACAGAGCACAAATTCCTCTAGCAACCTCCTGCTGACTTTCAACAATTTTCTCTCAGAGCAGCAGAATAATAAGGAGATGATGAAGAAATCGTCAACTCTTAGATATTTTGAGAATTAGAAAAATCAAACCTTTCCTGTTTGCAGCCCTTTTTTGTTTTTTTGTTACCACTGCTACATATGCTCATATACATTTACTAAGTGTGCAAGTACCTTGGTATGCACATATTTTGAAGAGGAACAGCGACTCATAATAAAGCTTTGTGAACAGTCTATTATGTACTCGTGCTCCCCCTACAGAAAAATAGGTGCAGCTTCTGTCTATATGATTCTCCCTGTTTAGCAAAGTGAGAGTTTAAAATTGCATCCTGTGGTCAAGAGAGTTAAAGCAAGTTGATGCAGCCCTGGTATATAGTATCTGATTAGTGCCACATAAGACGGACGGTCTTTGCAGTATCTGCCACAAAGAAAATACAAATCCTGAGACATGCTTTGAGGTTCTTCAGTAACTAGGAATATAGCATTTATATGACTAAGACTGGCAGTAACTGCCATGGATGGTTTACAGACACTTTTGTAAATTACACAGTAGTTCCAGACTTCTATACATAGCTGTGTAATTACGTCTAATAGATGTAAAAGTAATGACTACTCTTGGCAGACCATGATTTGGAGGACTGGACTACTGCTCAGAGAGCATACCATTTAATAAGCTACTTTACTCCGTGGAGACTTGCAATTCACCACAAGTATCCTATATTAGGGATCATTGCCATACTACAAGAGTTCACTTGTGCTGGATCACAAGGTACTGAACTTTTATGCTTTGCAATTGCCACTATTTCAATAATTGTCTTTTCTAGTTACTATCCCAATGTAAAAACAAGTTAGAAAGCAAGGTGGTGGTAGTGCTGAGGCAGGAAAATGGCATACAAAGTTCTTTGCCTGCACGATCCCATCAGACTTAAGTACAATGGATAAGTTTGTGATCTACAGCCCCATCGTGATGCTCCCCAAGAGCAAGACAGGTTTTAAGTCAAAGTAGAGAGAGATAAGACCAACTTAAACCTTAGTGGAGAAAAACGTATACCCTTGGGCAGTTTGTAGATTTGGAGACTACAACAGAGAACAAAGATGCAAGTTATAGGATTAAAACAGATAAAAAGAAAATTAAGAAAGAATAAACGTCAAAACTGGACTCAGAGGTCCAGCACTGATAAATAAGCAGGGCATGCTACTGCTGTCTTTTAAAAAGTCTTTTGCTCCGTGTAATTCCAAAAGCATCCCAACTCTTCAGCAGCCAACTATCTCCTGGAAACCTGCAAACTGATTACCATTTTTCCCTAGACAGAAAAATAGCAAGCTTGGACTAAGAGCCAGTAAGAGAAGCCATAGGACTAATGGACAACAATGCCAGCATAAAGGCTCTTGAAACAAGTGTGACTGGAGAGAAAAAAAAAAGACACGGACCTGACTTCAAAGGTGCTAATCCTTTCAGGCCCCAGCCTTTCATCTATGCATCTTTGTGCAGGGAGTGTGTATTGATATTTTAGAAAGCCTAGATGTACTCTACATATTTAACAAACCTGTAAGCCAGAATCTACACTCCATCTTCTCTTGTTAGGTGAGTTTCTAAGGCTCACGGCTAGACATCCTCATCTTCACTGAAATCCTGACAATAGGCTGAATCAAAGCGTCCTACTGGTCTTGGTTAAAAGCAACTGCAGCCTATTTAAAGCACAAAAAGGACGGAACATCTTTTTAATTTTTTTGATTAAAGTTACCTACTGTTAACATATGGTTTGGAAAAAAAGAACTATAAAAATGTGCTAACCACACATTTCTACAGGACTTCAATACAGGTCCCAGAATGCCAACAGTTCTCTAGCAAGATTAATCATTTTTTAAATGTGGGTGTACCCTTTCTTTAAAATACCAACATAAAGTTCCAGCTAGCTTCTACATTAATGGCTAAGGAGTTTCAGAGGCTTTCAATTTACTGCCATCTAGTGACAAGAAGGGCAGATAGCCATACACAGAGCCTCAGACATGTTCACTGTGTGCGAGAAGTCACCTGTCCTTCCTGCAGCGAGATTCAACTGTACCTTGTAGCAATGAGTTCCACAGATCATTTTTTTTTTCTTCCCTTTCAGTTTAGTCAAGTATCCTGCTCCTAGCAAATAAAAGGGAATGCATTTTCAGGGTAGCTTCCTCATATGCTGCAGAATGACGAGCCTAATGGAGCTCATTTTTTCCTTCCTTTCTTTCAGAGGTCAGTCCACCCCATTTATCTGCTGGAATATAGACAGGGAAGAACTAAATCACACAGAAGTGAACTGCCTCAAACAGAAAAATCAAAAGCAGAACCCAGATATAAAGTCTTCTGTCAGGGTTTACAATAAACGTCTATACTTTTCACAGCTTTCATGACTCTCTTCAGTCATGTAAAATCAGCTGATTACAATATGGTCGTCTCAGACACAAAACAGTTTTTGTAGTTAATCAATAATCCGCTCTGAATTTTCACTGATACCAGTATCTGTATGTTCTGTATGACAGGGGTCAATTGTAGAAAAAAAGAACAATTTTTTATTGGCACAAAACAGAACAGAAAAAATAAGCATGTCTTTTAAGGATGCTCATGCAATGCCCATCTAAGGCACAGGCACGCTGAGGCTTCAGAGAAGTGAAAATTAAAGCTTTTTTAGATATATTCTATGGAATTCTGATCCAATTCCTATTTCACTGTAATTCTTAAGTCAACACCAGCCCTTCTCTAGTAAGGCTGCAGAAGAACACAATTTCGAAAATAATTTTTCAAAATGCTTGTATCTTACACAGTTATACTTTCGCTTATCCCATCTCCCACAACCAGCTGTTCTTATAGTACATTGTTCAGTCTAACCTTAAATGGCAACTTCAGAAATTCAGCTGCAGTCTAAGACACCTTTGCTCAGACACGTGGTTGGGGGCAGCAGCAGCACAGGACTGTACACAATAGCACCAAGTCACTATACAAGGGCTCACAGCATTCTTTTGAGGAGGAAAAGCATATTTCTGTCAGGTTTGCCCTTGGAAAACTGCTCACCAAGATTTAGTCTCCTCCTCCTAATTTCATCACGCTCAGAAAAAGGTTAAAAGTAATCCACATACTTAAATATCTTTTAATTACAATTACACATTAAAACTCATTACGAGTATTTTTATCGCTTTGAACTTTTCAGAAATATCTTGGGCGTTTGCCATCCTGCAGGAGGATTTTTCAAACCAGCTCTTTTCCAGATGCGCTCCAAATCTTTCTCAAATTTCACCTACAACAGAAAAACAAAAAGAAAAAATGGTAACACAGCTCAGAAGCAACACTCAAGTATTCAGCCACTGCCCATGTGTCCCAAGGAGAATCTAGGTAAAACACACACAAAGGAAACAAATGCTTTTAAGTAGACAGTTTGTTCTAAGCGTCAAAATAGTTTGCCTTACTGCAGAAAATATATTAAAATGCACAAGGATCTTGGTAGCAGTATTTTAAAAGTCCTGTGTGAGGAAAATCGAGAAGACTGAAAACAAAACTATAAGAAAATTAAGAAGATTTCCACATCATAAAGTGTTCAACACTGCTTCCTACAAATCTGAAGAAACGGAATTGCAATTAACCCCAATTTGCACCTAGGCAAGGTGAAAATACCAGAGAACGAACTAAACTATATCAGAGCAAACCTAACAGACTACTGAAAGGCAGTGCTGAATGAGAACATCTACAGTTTGAATGAAGGCCCATGTCTCCCCTCACACCTCTTCTATTAGAGGAAGTAAAAGGCTTCTACATAGAAAAAGACAATAGGAAACACTTGAGGATGTTGCCAAGACATGAAAGAAATTAAAATTAAAGGAAAAACATTAAGATTAAACCAGTCTCCCTGATACAATGCAGACACGTGAATTAATCTTTCACACAAACAGTAAAATTCTTCTCCTTTAACCACATATAAGTTACCACCACACAAGAAAAATTACGCCAAGTAACTATGTCTACAACCATAGAAACATTCTAACTTACCGCTTCTGAAGATGTACAAGTCAAACACAAAACAGAAAAACTGCTGTAGCAGTAAATACTGAATTCACTAAGGCTCTCTGAGCTGCTGACATTTTTCCCCAAATCAACTCCATCTAATCATCCCGATACCTGAACAGAGGCCAGTTTGAGCAGCGGGCACATTTATGTCAACAAGTTCTCTCTACTCTGAGCTTACCTGACGTTTCTTCTTGCGGCCTTCTTTTATCCTCCTCCGTACAAACTTTCTTCGCTTTAGCAGCTTTTTGAACTTGTGACGATTCATTTTCCTTCTGCGAATCTTCAAAACGTTCTTACACTGAAACTTGTTGTTAAGCACTCCTTCTCCTTCCTCCACATCAGCTCCCTCATCAGACGGGGGACAGTCATACTGCTGGAGAGGTTCATAGCCCACTTCTTCCTGAGCATTAAGGACTTCTGCTTTAGGAAGGGAGTACCTAACTGTCAGCCAGCTTTCTAAGGGGCTGATGGAAAGCTTTCTGGGGATCAGCATCTCTTCCAGTTCAGGGTCCAGAGCATACCACTGGTGAGGCTGGGCTCCACTCTTGTTCGATGGCTGTGTGCTATAGTGCGCAGATGTAGAGTGACAGCAAAGAAACGAAGACACTGACCTTGGCAAAAGGCGGCCTTTGAGAAGAAAAGAATTTCACTTAAGAGGCAGAAACAGCATCTTACTAAAAGCTCTGACCGGCTCTCAAACCGCCAGACAACTGTGGCCAGAATAACCTAATAAAGGAAGCTGCTTACAAAAATTATATTCCTGTCACAAAAGCAAGGAAGTATTTTTTTAGTTTGAATTTAATTATGTTGTCATAATACCATCTGCTAAAATTACATTATACAATATTTTACTGTGTCAACTGTTTAAGTGCCATTTGAAATGGCAGGGAACTGTTTGCTGTATTAATTCTTTCTGCTGCTAAGGAATCTCCTAAGCTTAAAAGAGGTCAAACCTGAGCTACACAACACTGACAGAATAGAGCAGAGACATAATAACAAACACTGAATCAACAACAGGCTCACCACTCTTGCACTGCTTGTTGGCAAAGAAGTTTCTGGCAGCCTAATTACCCCAGGGAAAAAAAAAAAAAACGCAACAGAAAACTAGGTCACACAATATCTGTTTACCTGCAATTCGTGAAGCCTTCAGTAACTGGGAAGTCACCTGTGATATTAACATATTGTTTCACGTTGTTCGCTGTCAGAGCCAGTAATGACTGTTAAAATAAGAACATGTATTCAATGAGGCAAACACGCTGTTTAAAAAAAATACTCTTAAGTTTAACCCAAAGGCCCCAAACGACGGGCTGAAACACTCTAAGCCCCTCCTCGTTTCACCGACTCACTGTTGGACTTTGCTGCAAGGGCCTGGCCCACAGACACTGCTGTAGCTCTGCCGGGGGGTGATTAATAAAGCTTCGGCTGCCCCAGGTTTAAAAATAAGCTAAATTCAGCCCGCGTCCCCCCGCACAACTCTGCCCAGCTCAGTGCGAAGACGTTGCTCCCACAGCAGGAACCACTAAAAAGGCGCCCGCTGCCCTCAGGCCCTGAGGCACGGCCGCACGGCCTAACCAAGCGCCGCTCCTGAGGCGGGGCGGCCCGGCCCGCAGCCCCGCACTCAGCGGGCAGCCTCCCTCTCCGCACCCGGGCCAGCAAGCCCCGCCGCCACTCCGCTCCCGAGGCACAGCCCGCTCGGGGACACCAGACCCTCAGCCCCAACCCATCCCCTCAGCCCACCACCGCCATCACTCACCATCCCCGCCCGCCACCGCTACGCAACTTCCGGCGGCCGCCGGGCGGGGCAGCGCCCCCTAGTGGGGCCCGCCGGCGCTGCCGCCGTGAGGCGCGAGCGGGCTGAGGCGGGGGGGGTCCGTCCCTCGGCGGCCGTTCGGGCTCTGGCGGGCAGCGCGGCGTGGGGGGGGCGTCGGCGGTGGCAGCCTGCGGCCGAGGGAGGCTGAGGGTGGTGAGCCCCTGGCCCAGGTTGCCCAGAGAAGCTGTGGGTGACCCATCCCTGGAGGGGTTCAAGGCCAGGTTGGACGGGGCTTGGAGCAGCCTGGGCTGGTGGGAGGTGTCCCTGCCCAGGGCAGGGGGTGGCACTGGATGGTCTTTAAGGTCCCTTCCAACCCAAACCACTCTATGATTCTGTGACCCCGTGGAAGCACTTGGAAAGCTTTTGCAAACAGGCCATCCTCTTCCCGGCACCCATCTCTTCTCTCCCACTCCCACCCCTCTGAACCATGGAGCAGGCACTGTTTCCATCAGCTCTGCTCACAGCAGGCTGCAGAAGGTACGTCCACTCCTTCCCCACCCAGCACCTGACATTCAAGTCAAACGAAATCGTTGAACTCGTTCAAACTGAGCCTGCCCCTTTCCTATCAGGTGTGCGCTGATACTGCAGTCGCGCTTTGAGATGGAGAGTCAACGGCTTTCAGCTGACAGGAAAGCACTGCTTCTTGTTCCCCTGCTCAGCCACAGCACCACGTCACTAAAAACAGTGGTGACTAAAAACAGTGACAAGTGGCGTTCCTCAGGGGTCAGTACTGGGACCGATGCTGTTTAACATCTTTGTCGGCGACATGGACAGTGTCATTGAGTGCACCCTCAGCAAGTTTGCCGACGACACCAAGCTGTGCGGCACGGTCGACATGCTGGAGGGAAGGGATGCCATCCAGAGGGACCTGGACAGGCTTGAGAGGTGGGACCATGCAAAACCCATGAAGATCAACCAGGCCAAGTGCAAGGTCCTGCAACTGGTTCATGGCAATCCCAGGCACAAATAGATTGGGCAGAGAATGGCTTGATAGGAGCCCTGAGGAGAAGGACTCGGGGGTGCTGGTGGACAAGAAGCTCAACATGAGCCGGCAACGCGCACTTGCAGCCCAAAAAGCCAACCACATCCTGGGCTGCATCAAAAGAAGCATGGCCAGCAGGTTGAGGGAGGCGATTCTGCCCCTCTACTCTGCTGAGACCCCCACCTGGAGTACTGCGTCCAGCTCTGGAGTCCTCGGCACAGGAAGGACACGGACCTGTTGGAATGGGTCCAGAGGAGGCCACAAAGATGCTCAGAGGGCTGGCGCACCTCTGCTGTAAGGACAGGCTGAGAGAGCTGGGGGGGGTTCAGCCTGGAGAGGAGAAGGCTCCGGGGAGACCTTAGAGCCCCTTCCTAAAGGGGGCCTACAGGAAGGATGGGGAGGGACTCTGGATCAGGGAGTGTAATGATAGGACAAGGGGTAACGGTTTCAAACTGAAGGAGGGGAGATTTAGATTGGATATGAGGAAGAAATTCTTTGCTGTGAGGGTGGTGAGCCCCTGGCCCAGGTTGCCCAGAGAAGCTGTGGCTGCCCCATCCCTGGAGGGGTTCAAGGCCAGGTTGGACGGGGCTTGGAGCAACCTGGGCTGGTGGGAGGTGTCCCTGCCCAGGGCAGGGGGTGAGACTGGATGGTCTTTAAGGTCCCTTCCAACCCAAACCATTCTATGATTCTATGACTAAAAACAGGTCTGATGGCAGAACTGTGGCGTGGCAAGCAGTTGGAGAGACTTTATATCCCTGTCAGCGTGGGGATGGCGGGAGGCAGCTGGACACCTCTGCCTTACACCCCCTCAGCTGCATCCAAGGGCAGGTCCCACAGCGGCTGCTGCCCAGGAACCGCCACGCCTGTCTCTCCCACTTACCTGCCTGTTGTTTGTCTTTCCTTACTTGGTACAGGAACCCACCGCCTTGGCACAGCATGAAAGTGCCTAATCAGCTGGCATAAGGGAGGGATGTTGAAGCCAAACCCAGACTTCAAAGAACTTCTTGCTTTTATCCCTACCTCAGCCAGAACACAGAGATCTTTTCACCAGCTGCTTTTAGTATTTCAGACCAGAACAAGGGTCTGCCTCAGTTTTAGGTACACCCCACCATGTTAAACCCATCCAGTCCCAAGGAGACAGCGATGGTTAGAGTTTCTTCCTGCAAGGTAGAAGTACAGTCCTCCGGTCAGGGAAGAGAAACCTACAAAGAGAAATCTACATACAGAGAAATTAACTGAAGTAGTTTAGTAAACAGACTATTTGTTTAAACAAGACTTTATTGAAGACACTTTAGAAGTGTACCTACAAAACAACATTCCCGCCCCCATATTAGGATGTTAGTCATCCACTGGGAACAAAGCAAATGCCTGGTGTGTGTTGTCAACCTGGGGACACTCAGAGCTCGCTGAGGAACCTACAGAAGGACCAAATTCACATAATTTAGAGCTGGGCAATTTCAGCCTTGGCTCAGTTAGGACTGAAGGAAGCTGAAGAACCTTTTCCAGAGACACGTCTCCAGCAGACTGAACGCACTGGAAGCTGACAGCCTACACTAGCCTTACTCTGAAGTCACATCATTTACTTCTGCGGAGAGGGAGAGACCCACTTTGGTTTTGGAAGCGAAGAGGAACCAGCCCCTGGATTTAACTTGCAGGTTTTAATCTATTTTTAGATGGTTCTAGGAGATCCCCATCACTAAGAGCACAGTAGTATTTGCAGGAAGCATTATAACAGAGCAGTAACAATACCTAGTAAAAGAGTCAGCCACCCCACCTTCCAAATACACCTAGAGAGAGGCTGCATATCAGACTGGCTATTTCAACTAGCGTATAAGAAAACCCTAGAGACACAGACATTAGTGGCACAAGTTAAATAGCAAGTGGCATGCTGTTTCTGTAGTATATTCTGCACTTCTACCACGGCAGAGTTTCCCCTTGCCAGTCCAGGAAGGAACCATTTTCTTTTTCACCAAGACGGTCCAGAACGGAGAGAATTCCTGGGATAGCCTCTTGCACCTGCATGGGAGCCTAGAGCAAATCAAGTTTAGATTATTACGGGGAATATCCTACAGAGGAGAATGAAATGCATTTAAGGATTTACTAGAATCAAGTGGGATGCATTTTCACGTTTCATAGTGTGCCTCTGCAGCACATGGAAGTGTATACTGTACAGTGGGTTCTTTCTCAAGGGCTGGTGTTGAGAGATATTAGTTGTTTAGCTTAAATAAGTACATTTTTTAATTAGAATGAATTACTTAGGGTTATAATATGGTGTGATTTATGCTGCTTGCCTAGCTTTACTTGGCATGAGTAGCTAGATTTGCTGAAGCCTTTAGGCCACAATAGAGTTAATTTTCTTAATAATTTTCCTAGCAGCTGATACAGTGCTGTGTTTAGTCTTTTAGTACGAGGAAAATGTCGATAGCACACCGATGTTTTGGTAGTGTTTTTCCTAAGACTGGGACTTTTCAGTTCCCCATGTTCTGCCAGCGAGCGCAGGTGCACAAGAAGCATAAACCAGAAGATAAGGAGGCAACAACTCTCAGCAGAGACTGCAAATCAACAAGATAAGAGCAGCCAACAGCCAGCCTGGACACAGGGAGAGAATCCAAGAAGGCGTTAGAAGACCCCACACCAAAAAATCACCATTGGAATAAAAGATGCGTGAAAGGCATGTGGGGGGCAGGTGTAGAGATCACAAGGGTATAATTGCCCAGGGATTTCTTTGTTTAGTGTCCCTCTCTGGAGGCACCCAGCCCGGGCTGACCCTACTGCTGGACCTTTCAATTAAATTATCTATTTTTATAAAATCCTGCTGTGGGAAACCCCGGGTCAAGCCTGAAGGAGGAGGGAGCACACCTGAGAGTAAGCGTGTGTGAGAGGAGCTGAAAGGGGCACCCATCAGCTCCTGGGGGTCGCCCATTGTGAGAGGGCCCTGGTCCAACTCCTTGAATGGGGTGTGAATGGTCAGGCAGAGGCTCCTCCTTTAACAGTTGGGACAACAGGGGAGTCATACTTTCATGTTTTCAGAGATATGTCTCTTACCATGTTTCCACCCATGTCTGTCTGAAGCCAGCCTGGGTGCAAAGAAATGCAGAGAATTCCATCTGATTTCAAGTCTGCAGCAAGACACCTGGTGATCATGTTCAGTGCAGTCTACAAGAGTGGAAACCACCTATCAGTGTGCTAGTTTTACAAACCTTGAGCAAGACCATAAACCAAGCTAATTGGACCTTCCTTCCACCACGCTGCCATCTGACAAATGAAAGGGCAGTGAGAGTATCACAGTAGCTTATCCAGACTTAGTGGGGGCTTCATTCTCAGAGATATCTGTTAAGAGAAGCGTTGTGAAAGCTCTATCACCATAAGCCTAGTGCCCAACGATGAAACTAAGTTATGCTGGAAGATAAAATAGGATTTGAAACTCTTAAGGAGCTGTGGGGAAAATAATATTGACATAAGGACTCTGTTTTTCTGCCATAATCACTACACAAACATTCAGGTTTTTTACTTCTGAACAGGGAAAACAAGCATATTAACAGCTTATGAGTAGGTGGTGTAGGAGAAACTGTATGCCTAATCCTGACTATTCGTACAAACTCAGTCTCTGGATGTGACAAAACGAAAAACTCCACCTCTCACTAACTAGCATTACCATGTACAGGTCAGCGCGCCTTTTGTTGAGCTTCATGCCTGCTATCTTGCTCGGCCTGGAGAGGAACACAGCTAATAGGGCACACAATTGACGGCATCGGTTCTTCCCCGAAAGCCAAGTCCCTCTGAAATGGATCTATATCGGAGTAGTGAGGGCGCACTTGTGAGCCTGTTCTTAAGAAGTCAGTGTGCGTGCTCCAGATGTACGGTTTTCGCAGGTCCCATTTCCACCCACATGAAGAACAAGAACAGTTCCTTTGTCATCCTATCCAAGGAAGCGTCACACACCTCAGATCATTGTCTTAAGCTCAGAGTGGTCTTTAACTAACAGGCCTGCCCTAACCCACTGAGCACAGCCCAGGGAAACCTACAAACCTTTGCTATCCTGTAGGGGTAGACCTTGAGGAACATCTCATTTGCCTGGACGAGTTGCATGGAGGCAGCAAGAGAAGACATATTGATAATAGCAGCTCTATGGCAGCCCATTCCTGTGCTCAGCTGGGCTGCCTTCCTCAGAAGGGGTAGAAACGCCTGTGAAAACAAGAGTTTGTTTTAATTTGTCAGCTTGCTCTTGGAACATTCAAGGCAAGCTGGACTCTCAGGTTCTGCTCTATGAAGAATTGCAGTCGAGCACAGAATGGTGATGGCTCCCCAGACAAGCTGACCATAGGAAACCTTTCTATAACAGCCAGCTGTAAATAGCAAGGACCTTCAGTCTCTTCTGCCCACCTCCTAATCCAACCTGTCCACTCAAGTGACCTCATACCAGATGGATTGAAATAAAGAGAAAGATCCTTGATAAAATGGATCTCTTGCTGCTCTCTAGGCATGCAGTTTGATATCAGACCTGCATCTGTGCAGTTCCAAGGTGACAAGTGCTTTGGTTACGCGTCCAGCTCACTAGTGGAGAAGCCTCTTATAGTACCATAGATGAACCACAGTCCTCCCAGTTCTTACCTTGGTGACCATCAGCTGGGCAACTGTATTGGTTTCATAAATGGTGAGCATTGTCTCTGCTGTGACTTCTTCCAAGGAAGCAAGCACATTGATGCCAGCATTGTTGATGAGGCAGTTCAGACCTTTGTCTCCCACAATTTCTTCCACTTCCTTGACTACTTTCTTGATGCTGTTTTCACAGACCACATCTGCACAGAGGAGCCAAGAATAGCTACAGTGAACAGTGAAATGTGGGGTTCAAATTTCATTTGTCACTGTACAACTGCACGATAAACCAAAGCTACGGCATTAGGCTGAATGGGGACATTTAGGTAGCACACAGAGATAACAATGCCCAGAAGGCTTTACATAGATTATGTTGTCCCACTGTTATCTTAAGACGAGGGTGATCGTTTTCAGCTGCTGGAGGTCATGTACAGCTACTGATCACCCAGGAGAGGAGTTTCTTAAGAAACATACTTCTGTATAAGCTCTTTACTCACCCAGTTGGAGGAGCTTGATATTGCTGTATTGCTTGCTAAGCTGCTGGAGTTCCTAGGAAGAAGAAATTATTTGGGTTATCTTTTTTACATATATATATATATATGGCTATCACATTAAACAGTTTGAGGCAGTGATACTACTTTGCTTTCCTCAGCTTTCCTGAGAGCAAGATCGATTACTCCAAGAAACTGGACTCTTCACCTGCTTAGTCAAGATACCAGCACGCTAGATTACAGAGTTAGTTCTCAGCGTACAACTCAAGGGTGTGTTTGCAGTGTAACCAAAGGTCTTCGATCAAGTGGGTACTGTTGCTGGTTCCACAGCAGACCTGGTGCTCAGACTGCATTCCAAGCCAGCAATTCCCCACTTCTGTAAGAAAAACGCTATTCTCCTGAAGCTCAGCTAGTGCTAGACATCAGCTCGGGGCAACAGGAATGCTTAAGAAAAGCCATTTGGAATTACTGTTTGCAGAAAAAGTTTCCTAGCGAATTTCCCGTGGAAATTCTGTTTTCCCCAGCACTCTCATCAGCTTCAGTTCTTGTAACTGAGGATAGAGCACACACGAGATCAGTTACATACACAGCAACTGTCCACGAGAACAATTCTCTCTCTGCTAGATAGCTATAATTCGGTCATCTGTCTACTACCTCTCAGTAGAGGAATGAATAGTGTTCTTGGAGAAAATTAGTACTATACTGGTGTTGCTGCTGGACAAAGTATGTCCAAATTGGATTTATAGGCCCAGCTGGAATACTTAGGTTTCTGTGCCATGTAGCCAAGCGGGAAGTAGGGCCAAATGTACCAGATGGATTACATACTCCCAGCTACGTTTCGGAGACTGAGCAAACCTGGCCAAACATTCCAGCTCAAGCAAATCCCTTTCTTTAGGAGCCCTTTGGGAATAAGGGTCAGGAGGGCCGATTTTGAAAGAGTACTTTTTTGCCACTTGGAGACACTTGGGGACTCCATGTCCTCTGTCAAGCTATAACGCGTTACATCTTTTATCTCAGTTCATACCCTGCAGGATTCTCTGCAGGCTTGTTTAGAAAATTTGTTTTCCCACTGAGGACAATCTACAACTGCAGTTAAAGCTATTAAGGGGAGGGGGAAGGAAGGGGAACGAGTCAAAAGCACAAAACCAGAAGACATTCCTTCCCTTGGATAGGGCTTGATGGGACAGTTTTCAACAGATTAAAGGCCCAGAACACACTATCTTGTTTATTGATAGTCAAGCATGAAATAGTTCTGCCATGTCAAGGCCTGCAATAATTATGTGACTTTGGACTGTCCACAGGACTCAGTTTGACAGTATCATTTACTTGATAATAAACTCCAGAAGTGCTCTGGCTTCTTGAGGTTTGTTCATTTATTTACAGTCAGATTGCTTTACTCTCTGACAGAGACAAGCTACTAACTTTTGCTAAAAGGCCAGGGATGTTTTGTATAGTGAGAGCAACTGAGAGGCTTCTGAAGTGAGTAAGCAATATGTTCAATTAAGAACTCCAAACACTGTAGCGTTAAGCGTTCTCCAGAACATAAACAGCATGGAATTACAATTGCTGCATGCAAATCACGTTTAAAATTCAATGGTTTTTCCATTTAGTTAATTACTTGGTTAACAAGTGACTCCCACTTCAGTGGTTTAAGTTTCTCAGAAGCAGCTTCCAGGCATAAAGCTAACTTAGACAGCTTTGGTCTTCAAGAATGTTACACCACCTGATATAAACATAAGCTGAAAAATCCAGTTAGGAAACCTAAAAATTGGAGAAAAGCCTATTCTTTTCCTTACTGTGACTAGAAGGAACATGCGGAGGGGAGTATTGAAACAAGTTGGTGGCAGCGCAATCAGGTGCGGCCATTTCGAGCCACCAGCCACGTGTGCTGCTTCTCCGCTTCCCCCACCCCAGGTCGTTTTGATCAGAGAGATCAAAAGCCTCCTGTGTCCAGAGAACTCTGAAAATATCACCGCAATACATGCATATACTAGTTATGTTCTCCCCTCCGAAGGAATAAGCTTTCCTGAAACTCATTGTGGTCGTCTGTCAAGCGCCTTGCTCTCCCCCCATTACGGACAAAACAAAAAAACCCCCACCAAAACAAAAAAAATACCCCCAAAAAGCCAAACGAAAAAACCAAACCTGCAAGGTTTTTTTGCAGCAGGCTTGTGCTCACTTTTTTTTATGCCAACATGGTAGTGCAGAGGCACTGCACCCAGGACAACTAGGGTACGTCCCTGGGAAGGCAGGGTCTCGAGCAGGGTCTAAGAGAGACGGCGCAGCCCATAAGGCAGCGCGGACACAAGAATAAGTGAGCGCGTTGGCACTGCTGTTTGAGCTGCAGCTTGTGTTTTAATGTCAGTTTGCGCAGTTTCATTTAAAGAAAGGTCGGTACAGCCAACAGATCCCAGGCTAAGTCATTTTTAGTCAGCGCACTGTGATAGCCAACTTAAAAACAAACAAGACAAACAAAAACGACAGAAAACCACAACACAACCCCTAATGCTGTGTTTAGCATAGTAGCACCAGAAGTGCTCTGCACCTGAATCGTTACCCCTGGGAATCAACTCTTAGGGATTCCAAGAAAACTTAAGCTCCGATTAGCATCTGTTGTTTCCTGCTTGCTGATTTTAATTATGATTAACAAAGAGTCAGTCTACTCCAATTTAAACAAGATCCTCTGGCACTCAAGGCTGCAGATACAGACTCATCAGTACACAGGATATTTATTGCTAGATTTCAACCGGGAATGTTATGTTGTCCTTGTCATTTAGCAAGATTTACTTCGCCTCCTTTATGAAAGCATTATTCATTTCAGTTACAACTCTTGGAAAGAACCTGGCCACACGGGGCCAGTTGGAAGCAATCAAGCCAAACTAACAGCCTGGAGGCGGCTTTGTCAGGCAAAGCGTACTCGGGTATCCTTTCACATTGTCCCGCTTGTGCTTGGGACGAAGTCAAAGATGTATCATATTTGCCCATGTCTGTCCGAGACAGGCTATTCACTGTGACAGCGTGCAGCCAACTTACTGTTCAACTGTGTAATGGCTTATGCCAAGCTGCTGCAGGGACTGCCCCAAAGCCACAGTCCTCGCTGTGTCAAGAAGAGCCAGACCTTAATGCTGTAGGAAGTGCAAAATGCTTCCAGAAAAAAAAAACAAAACAAAAAACAAACCCCACACAACAACAACAAACACTGCAATAACCCAAAATTAGAAAGACTTCAAGAATGCCCCCCTTGCCTGATATAGCACATATGTCTGGCTAGAGCACCGCTCCAGAGATTGCCCAGCTGCTCGTCCCAATAGCGGAGCACATGGCTAAAATATGTAGCAAAGAGAAAACAGAACCCCAGGCTGACAGAGACAGTGTGCAGGAGCACTTCAGCCAGAGCTCTGTGTCTGAGGAGGGAACAGACACAGCACTGTTAGAAATGCTATCTCCTACTTCAGAGGAAGGGAAACAGCACATTAAGCCCTGGAAGCTTTCCAAGGCCCAGCAGAGGACTCGTGAGCGGCGAGGAACTGAACGTTTTCTTGTTCACCTGGGAACACGCTTGGGCTTACGGGGCGAGCAGGGGGAACAAGAGATGCTCCTGTCCCGGGGTCCCACATTTGGCTCTCAGCAGAGCCAAGCTGGGGACAGGAAGCACCGTGAACAGATTTATACCATGTCCATCCGCATCCCTTCAGCTACCTCGCTTCTCCAGAGAGCCACCTCCTCCTTCCACACTTCGGCAGGCCAGAGGGGGGCCTACGCCATCATTAGGGGTTGTCTTGGACCTTGGGTCAGCATTTTTTCCTTTTTATGGGGAAGTGGGATGGGGGAAGAAAGAGCAAAAAAGAAAAGCAGGAAAGAGGTGGGGGAGGTTTATGAGACGGGCTTAAGAGCCCATGCAGGCTGCCTAATAACAACTGTACTGTGGTTTTGTCCATCTGGAGTGCAAAGACGGGATGTCAGGATTATTTTGCAAGAGATTTGTAGCTGCTTCCACTCTCAGTGCTGGAGCGGCCCAAGCAAAGGCAGATCAGAATCAAAGTGTGGCTGAGGGAGTCTAGTATGGTACTTTTCAAGGAGGGGCAGCGGTTATCTAGATGCGCCTGCGGGCCTGCTGCATGTTATCGTGTGATCTAAAGCCCATTTGTTAGGCAAATGTTCTGTGGAGGCCACCTAGGAGCTCTTCAGCACAAGAACTCAAGTTATCACAACTTCTGCCAGCACAGACTCACATGCAAAAGCTTGCAGCTGTTCAGCATTATCCCAGGGTTTGCAAGTTACAGGAGACGTGCTGCTTTCTGTAGTAAAGCAGAGGAAAGCAGAGTCAGACTCTTCTCCAGCATCTCTTTCTAAAAATCAGGTCCTTAGGGGCTGGCTGTCCACTGTTTGGAGGACTCCAAAGCACGCGGTCGCCTGTGTAACAGCATACGCTCTGCCGAGAGAGTCTCTGGATAACTGTCTGCTGCCTGGGGGTTGCTGCTGACTATTGTCCCCAAGATGGGTGCCGGATTTGCCAGTAGCTAAGCTTATTTAATCACTTTTTTTCGAAAAACTCAAGATGATTTTTAAAAGGCTTCTCATTTAACCTCTTGCCATCCTTTTATCCCCCCTCCCTGCATTCTACAGCAGGAAAATGCTACTCTACCAAACCAGATGAGAGCAGAATTTGAGAGAGGCGTCCAAAGTTGCCATTCTCCGAATTCATCCTCTAATCCAGGAGAGGAATCGGGGGCAGGAGGGGGTGGGGGAGGGTGCAGCACACTCATATTAAGCGAGATTTTTTCAAATGGTCGCTTACCACAAAGCAAAGTGAGAAGAAACAAAATTAGACATCTAGAATCACTGTCATGAGAAAAAAAGCAAGCACTGAGAGCTCAGGTGTGCCCGAGAAAGAGCAAGTCACTCAACTTCACAGCCCAGTCCGCACGGCCAACAAATGGGTCTCAGACGGGCAAAGCCCATTTCGCGTGCACTAGGACAAGTCTGCAGTGCAGGAACCCAAACTCTGGGGTTTCAAGATGTGACTGGCAAGTCAGTGAAGGCAAAGTTTTCTCTCTGGGAAAGAAAAAAAAAAAAAAAAACCGAAAAAAGAAGAAAAAAAAAATCACCAAACCTTTGCCTTTCCTTACCATACCGCACTCGAGCCACCTTGCCAAGTTGGATCCAGGCTTTGAGACAGTCGGTTGTCGGTGGTGCCCAGACTCATTGCCGGAGGCTCAAGCAGGTCTGTGCTTGCCCTCTGCCAGCTAGAAGGACCAGCGGCATGGTGGAAACACACCTCAGAAGGTCAGACGGTTTTGTGCCAACTTTCTGCCTTGCAGATGGGACAGACGATACTGGTGAGACTACTACAGTACCATTAGCAAAGATTCCCCTTCCTTGTGGGGTTTTCAGACCCATCTGTTAGAAATATGCTTTCAGCTGGCCGCAGAGGTTTCTACTGATGTTCTGCCAAAGCACAGCACATGGCCTAGAGGTCCTTACAAAGAACAAAAACCCACCCTCATCCACCAAGGACAAATATTGCCCCCCCCCCCCCGCAAAAAAAAAAAAGGGCTCAGGATGCCCCCCATGTGGCCTGCAGAATCACCACTCGGGGTTACTGGAATGCGGCTCTTGGCCAGCTTCCTGCCTACATGAGACACCACTGCCAGCAGTCTGTCCAGACACCTACCGCGGCAAGCGAGGAGCGACCCAGACTCTCCCCAGGCACACTGCACTATTTGAGGGCAATTTCATCTTCCTGTGCAGGTTTACCAGCCTTTTCACTCCAGAATTTGAAGTATTGGCAATGCAAAAAACCTCACAAATTGTGTTAAGATACGCCCGTGTAATGTTTCCTAGGAAGTTCTTCTTACTGAAGGAACCATTTCGCTTCTCCATGTAAAGTAAATCATCTAAGAGCATCATAATGAGAAATCATTGCTGAGCACAAGGGCCGGTTGGTGAGAAAGAGACCCTACCTCAGCTCCGGCGAAAGCAGCTTTAGAACAAACAACTAAGCAGAGAGATTTCTATCTAACAACAGGTCATGTGTCTCTGCTGGTTTCCCGTACCACGACAGCACCACACTGTTGTGCAATCCCTAATAGGAAATACGTCTGGGACAAACGCCAGGCCTTGTAACAGGAGTTAAAAGCGAACAGAGTGGCAGCGAATACCTGTTCGGGAGCTCATGTCGTGCAGAAGGGGGGCTGTGGGGGAGGAAGCTGCAGGAACCAGTGGCTCTGAAAGGCAGGCTGTGCACCAGATTCCAGTCCTGCCGGACCATTTACCAGCCATTCGGTTCAGAAATATCCTAAATGTGTCTTTGTGCTGGAGAGATTGTCACAAAATTAAGACCTTTTCCTTCAGTTCCGTAAGCACCCGTACGGCAGCACAGCGCTACTGCAGAAGCGAGTGGTGCGAGCGAAGGTGTTCCCTGACCAGCCACCACCGTCCTTGAAGGGGAGCCCCAGCACCATCTTTTAAAGTTTTTGTGTAGCTAAGCAGTATCCACCGTAAGGTAACAGACGTATAAGAGACATATAAGCTCTATTTTACCTCTGCATGTGCCAGGGAATTTACCTTTCGCTAAGGCAGCCTTGTGCCGCGCTTGAAATAGGGGAGAGGCAGAAGCAGAGCTTTTGGTATCAATTCTCCTACCGAATGCCTGCAGCAATGCACAGAGGTTTGAGACAGTCACAGAGCAGAGAACTCAGATTCTCGCAGCTCTGGAACACCAGGGTTTTCCTAGGAAAGGAAGAAGGTGATACCTGTGTGAGTTGCTGCGCTGCCCTTGCAGCATCTGCCTTACTGAGGAGGGTCAAGATCAGATGAGAGATGCAACAGAAGACACCAGTGGCCACAAAGTGAGCAGGCTGATAGCCCTCATTATCAATTTGCCTCCCAAATGGTCAGGGAGTGCCCTCAATTTGTCTGACAGTCATTTATAACAGTCTAGGGATGGGGAAGGAGTCCAAACACGTTACTGCTATGCTGCTGCAGCAGCAGGAATGCTGGCTGAAAGGGTCTTTGCCCAGCCAAGAAGGGCACTAAGAGAAGCGTGTAATTCGTCATTCATTTGGGCCTTCTCACTTGTTGCAAGTCCACTGGAGAAAGGGAAGAGACAGACACACAGCTCCTTCTGGGGACACAGACACACCGCGTAGAAGAGACAAGGAAAGCTGTAAGGGGTTTCACTGGGAAGGTTTCTGGGGGATGGAATATTGCTGCAGGGCTCCGGGTCTGTGCAAAACTGGAGAAAGCCAGGAGATACTTATCTCCATCTGCAAATCCAGTGAGAAACTCGGGGGCTGGAGGAGGCGGCTGGCAGGAGAGCTTGAGATGCTGCAGCCGTCCAGCCTCCCTGCTCTTCTCCTCTGGGAACGCACAGGAGTACCCCAATGGCCATGTCCCGCTCTCATTCCACCTCCAGCCCCGGAGACTTCCACACCACCGGCTCTACCCGACCCCGGCCCGGAGCCGAGTCCCAGCTCCCGCCCCGGGCACCCGCTGCCGGACACCGGCGCCCGCTCGGCAGGGATGCTCGACCCGTTCCGCGCTTCCAGAAACGCCTTCCCCTTCCCCTCCCCGCTAGCCCACCCCCCGGCCCCGGGGCCAGCACTGCCGGGACGTGCCCTCGGGGCTGCACCACCAGCCAGGCTCCACCGGGAGAGCTCCGGCAGCGCAGCCCAACCGGCGCCGGGGGGTCCCGCACAGGCAGAGCCGGGGGGAGGCGCGGCGGTCCGCCGGGCTGGCAGCATCCCCTCCCGGGGAGCCCCGGCTCCCCCTCCCCGGTTTACCTGCGCCTTCTCGGGGTATCGGCAGGTCGCAAAGACGAAATCCGGGGAGGGGCTGGCGGCTGCGAGCCCCCGCACCAGCCCCAGCCCGATGCCCCGGCTGCAGCCGGTGATGAGCACGGAGCGGCAGCGCGGCTGGGCCATGCTGGCTCGGCTCGGCTCGGCACGGCTCGGTTCTCTCTGCTCCCGCCGCCGTTCTTAACCTGCGCAGCGCGGAGCCGGCACCGCCGCCCCGATCCCGCCCCCGCCGCCCCGCCCGGCCCGGCCCGGCCCGGAGCCTCCCCCGCTCCCTCCCGGCCGCCCTTCGCCTCCCGCAGCCCCCGGGGCTTCGGCTCCTGCCACCCCACGGCGGGTCCCGGGGCGGGGGGGGACGGGCGGCTGCAGCCCCCGGAGGAGGCGGGTGGTCCGGGCTTTGGGCGAGTCTGGCTCTGGGCTCTGAGCTTTGGGCTCTGGGAGGGTGCCGAGAGCCGCCCAGCCAGCCCTCAGCAGCGGGGGATGTTTCCCCGAGTTTTCCCTCCATCGTCCGTCCCCCCCCCCACGCTCAGCCAACAATTGGTTTTGCAGCAGGGGAAGATGAGTCCGTTTGCAGCAGGGGAAGAGGAACCTGTTCTTCCCTCTCTCACAAAGATGAGAACCTCACTCGCTCCTGTACAGTTACCCAAATGCCCCATTTCTCAAACTTCCTCAGGGGAAAACCAGACCCTTCCTCATCATTATGGCTGCAGCTCTGCCGGGCATCGCCTGCCGGCTCCGTCATCCTCATCCGTTCAGACCGACATAACTGCACAAGGGTGAAATTGCTACCCCCGACATCTCGGAGTGGGTAGAAAAACAGAGAAAAGATGTAAGTCCTCTAACGGGGCAATGAAGCAGAGGCAGGAACTGAATCCACGTTTCTGGACCCCCCCACGTCAGCGCCAGCAGCACAGGTCAGGCGGCCTCTTTCAGCTGTTACGAGCATTATTTTACTACTCATTCTGCGTTGTGGGTGACCTGTTCCTGGAATTCACTACGGGTTTTCTCGCCTTCCTCACACCTCTTACCCGCCGTGCTCATTCATGCTCTCCCAGGCTGTTATTGATCTGCACAGTCATGCACAGAAGTTGATACACATGGGTACAAAGGCTTTGATTACATCTGTTAGCAATATTGCTCTTTATTGCCTTTTTTTAAAAGATCAGTAAGCTTTTAAAACATTATTTTCATCCTGATATAGGTCAAGAATCACCTCTCCCCTTGGACTTGGGAAACTAAACCACAAAGAGATTTGGTAATTTGTTCAAATTCTGTGGAGAAGCCCAGAACAGCTGATGAGTGTTTCCCAATTCCCTTGTGTTGGTTTATTTCTAAACATGGTCTCTTTATTTCTAAACAACTGCAGTAGCTCCAAATAATGTACAGGATTTGAATATTTGAAAATGTCTATTACTGCTGCGTAGCTCAAAAGAAGGGCTGAGATTCACATGTCACAATTCCAGGATGCGATGAAGATTGGAGTACTGTGTCCAGCTCTGGAGCCCTCAGCACAAGAAGGGCATGGACCTGTTGGAGCGGGGCCAGAGGAGGCCACGGAGATGATCCAAGGGCTGGAGCCCCTCTGCTGTGGGGACAGGCTGAGAGAGCTGGGGGGGTTCAGCCTGGAGAAGAGAAGGCTCCGGGGAGACCTTAGAGCCTCTTCCAGTCCCTGAAGGGGGCCTACAAGAAAGCTGGGGAGGGGCTGTTTGCAAGGGCGTGGAGCGACAGGACGAGGGGCAATGGTTTAAACTAGAGCAGGGCAGGTTTAGATGAGACATCAGGAAGAAGTTCTTCACACTGAGGGTGGTGAGACACTGGCCCAGGTTGCCCAGAGAGGTGGGGGAGGCCCCATCCCTGGAGACATTCAAGGCCAGGCTGGATGAGGCTCTGAGCAACCCGATCTAGTTACAGATGTCCCTGCTCACTGCAGGGGGGTGGGACAAGATGGCCTTTAGAGGAGGTCCCTTCCAACCCAACACATTCTATGAGTCTGTGATGACAAGATACTTGAAGTCATTTCTCATACCTCAGGCCACAAAAAGAATCGATTGCGAGCAAAGCTGACCAGTGACGTGGCTTCTTGGCCAGTGCTTTTGTTGTTACCTTCGTGTAGAAAGTCATGACTCTGATGGTTATCTCTGGCGTACCCCGTCTGTACACGCAGAACTTGCTCTCGTCCTCCAGCAGGTACCAAGTCCCGGGCTCTCGCTGAGCCAAATACTTCAGCAGATTTTTAATATGAAGCAGGAAACTGAGTCCAAGGTTTAGCAGGTACAAAGTGTTTGCCTGTTGCAGGAGTTTTAAATAGAAAGCATGTTGCGTTTAATTGTGTGTTCCATTGCCTTTTTATGGCATCGTAAACACACACAGCACTTGGCAAACAAACCAGAAGGGCAACATCCATTGTAAATTGCCTCTTTCCCTGATAGGTCTGAAAATCTGTAAGTGACAAGCGGAGCCGGCTCCGCTTCCTGGCTGGGGAGCAGAGGTGAAAGGATTTGCCTTGAGGCCACCGAGCCATAGGGCAGGGGACAACAACCAGTTCTGGCACCCCACCTGGCGGATGACGCACACGGAAAGGGAATCGGCCACCTTGCTTTTCAGATAGAGTTTCTTGCCCATCTGCAGTTACAGACAAGCAGCCAGGCCTTCCTGTGAAGATCATCCCAGCCCCATTCACTCCGGGACAGGGGGACCCCTATACAGCAGCTGGGGACCAGGACCGTTGTCTCCATACTGGGCTCAAACCAATTTGCTGCGGCTTCTCAGGGTTGCTGTGTATTAGTGGGTGTTATGGCTTGAAGAAGCCACAGCAATACTAAATAATTAACATTAGTAACACTAAAGAACCAGTATTGATCCCGATACCAGTATAAAATACACGGGGATCACACCCAGCCCATTCCCCCAGCAGAAGCCGTGCACTCCCCGCAGGGACAGCCCATGTGGGACACTGCGGGAGGAAGGGAAGGGCTCAGGGCTCCGGCACCAGGGCAAGGAGTTCTCAGGGTCACAGCCATCATATAAAGAGAGAGAACTCCTCAGCAAACTTTCTCATTTCTATTGAATGTGACGTTCATGGTCTGAAATAACCCTGTTGGCAGCTTGGGTCCAGTGCCCGGGTCTCGTCCCTCCTCGTCCCCGCACCTGGTGAGCTCGAAAACACCGAGACCTTGAAATCCACACACCAGAGGTGGCTATAAAGTAAATATTTTCCCCAGTTCAGACACTGGAGTCTTCTAAAAGTGCAATTTTCCCTAGAGTTAGATGAGACCTTACTGTGAAGCAAAATCACCAAAAGAGAAATGAATCCCGTGTCGTTCAGACCAGGACACCGGGGCTGTGGTGAGCGCCCATAAATATCTTCTTTCCTTGTGACGAAGAGGAGACGGAGCGGGTCGGTATGGACGGCTCTTGTTTAAGCTGCCGCTTTTCCCATCACGTGGCCCAAACCCACCGCTCAACCAACGAACGGCTGGTTTCACGTATTCCCCGGGGAAGGACTCACACTGGGTTGATGTTGTCCCTTTCCCTGCTGTGAACAGGAGAAGCTGCGTTGTGCAACACCTTCCTCAGGCCACCTGAAAGAAAAGGACGTTGAAGGGGAGAGCGTGGACACAGGGATGCCACACTTCATGCTCACCAAGGGAAGCCAGCGGTCGATCGCCGGTCTCGTAATGCCAAAGAGCGCACTGCAGCGACAGGTAAGGCAAACCATGGAGAGATTTCTCCTGCTTTGAATATGCTTTGTATCCGGTCTCGGAGGATTGCTAAGGAGACGTTGAAAATGCCGTTGCCTTTCACTAGGCTCTCCCGGCCTTATCCCCACGTAAATATCGTTCTCTGTCCTTTGGGGCTGGGTTAGCTACATTCATTTTGAAGTCACGTTGGCTTCAGCTCGGCCGAGGGAGCAGGAGCATGTCCACGCTGCCGATTCCTCTGCAGTTCTGAGCGAGACAGACTTGTCCACCGCAGGCTTTGGAGAAGTCTAATTGAAATTTGAATACCTGCCTTTGCCCGGCTGCTGCGCAGGAGAGAGAGGGAACTTCCCAGCTTTGGTGTCTAAGTTCTCAGGTAGTGTGAATATCCTTCTCAGCATTTCCACATCGCGTCCTCTACGGCTCCATGGCGTTGTTTTCCTAAGGAAAAGTGCTCTAAAGACCAAAAGGATCTCAGGAAGGGATCGGCCATGAGTGCTACTCCACAACAGCACCCTCGGGAAGGGCCTCCAACCCCTCCAGCCTCTCCAGCTTCAGTGGTTTTGGAAGGAGCATTGCCCGGGGGGGGTGATTGCCCTGACAGCGATGGGTGGTGGGTGCTCACTGGAGCTTAGCTCTGCCTTGCAGGTAGGAGGCCGGTTTCATGCATGGAGGTCTGGAACAAACAGATATTCAGCCACGCAGAAGCCGCTAGTGCTCACACACGTCCACGGAAATCAATCACGGGGTTCCAGGGCATCAAACCAATCAAATAAATGTCAGATTATTGCTCTGCCGCGTGTAAAAACGAACGCGTGGATTCATCACCCTGCATTTAAAGTGGACCCACAGAATTAGGTTCCACGGCTCTCTAAAGCCAGCGGGAAAAGCTCATCTTTGCGCAAAGATCAGATGTGGCACCGAGCCAGCGGCAAGGGTGCCCTGTATCCCGATACCTGTGTTTTTCTCCTTTCTTCCAAATAAAGCTGCGTTCTAGAAATCTCTCTCCTTCTCACTAACACTAACACTCTCTTCTTCTCCAGGTGCTGTAAGCAGTTACCTTCCTTCCCCTCTGTTAATTTCAGAGCAATTCCCTTTGTGCCTTACCAACGGCATTTTGTTGGTTTTGGAGGATTTTCAAAAAATCCCTGTCAGGCATAAGACGGCTCAGGCCACCTCTTCCTGCTGGTGTTTGATTCAGCCCTTGCTGTCGGCACACACGAGCGCTGCCGCTGCCGGGCAGAGCTGGAATTTTGGGCACGTGAGTGAAGCCGCAGCAGCCGTGCTGGGAGCGGCGGTGGTGGGGACACCGCAGGTGGCACAGGAGCACTGGAGGGATGGCATCAGGATGGACGTCATCAAGATGGACCTGATCACGGCACAACTTTGCTGACCTGAGATATTGGAGACACCCACGAGGGACTTTACACTGTGCTAGAAATCAAACATGATTGTTGGACGGATTGACAATTGAGGGCTCTGGGGCCCCCAACAGCAGAAGGACACGGAGCTGTTGGAGCGGGGCCAGAGGGGGCCACGGAGATGATCAAAGGGCTGGAGCCCCTCTGCTGTGAGGACAGGCTGAGAGAGCTGGGGGGGCTCAGCCTGGAGAAGAGAAGGCTCGGGGGAGACCTTCCAGCCCCTTCCAGTCCCTAAAGGGGCTCCAGGAAAGCTGGGGAGGGACTCTGGAGCAGGGAGGGGAGCCACGGGATGAGGGGGAAGGGTTTAAAACTGGAAGAGGGGAGATTGAGATGAGATCTGAGGAAGAAATTCTCTGCTGTGAGGGTGGTGAGCCCCTGGCCCAGGTTGCCCAGAGAAGCTGTGGCTGCCCCATCCCTGGAGGGGTTCAAGGCCAGGTTGGACGGGGCTTGGAGCAACCTGGGCTGGTGGGAGGTGTCCCTGCCCCGGGCAGGGGGGTTGGAACTGGGTGGGCTTTAAGGTCCCTTCCAACCCAACCCATTCTGTGATCTTTCCAGCTCTTACTGCCCTGCTCCCCACAGCTTTTAACCACGTTCTGCATCCTCGCAGCTGGTTCCTCCAGCCCGCTTTTGTCTGACTCCTGCAGCAAAGCCCAGATTTCAGCTCACTCTTAACCACAGTCAAACGAGGCAAATTTTTTTGCTGTTTACCTCAAGCGGAGTTGAGCTGGATACACCAGAGGCAGAATTGCTTTGCTTAGTAATTTTTCACCCACATTTAAGGGCAATAAAAACAAGGGTTGCCTGGCAACTCTTGGAGAGGAGTTACCTGGCAGGACAGTGGAGAAAATCCTCCTTTTCTTTTGCATGAAGCAATACTCTCAAATAATGGCTACTTGCAGTTTCTGTATTTGAGCGAGCTCCATTCATTCAGCTCCTCTTCGGCTTAGGTCTGTCTTTTTGCAGGACGTGCCGCAAGGCTATTTTTTTTTTTTTTTTCCAGGTCTCTGGCATTTTTTCCACCCAAGAACACATCAGAATATTTCTAGCGTTTGTGGAACTATAAATCATTATTAGGGCAATTATTGTCTGTGGGCAAAACAAGCCAAATCAGGTTTAAAACAGACACTCCCTCTAACTAAATGGTTTTAAATCACCAATCCACAGCCTTTAGGTCAGCAAATTCACTTTGAGCAGACTCTAGGAAGTCAAACACAAAGAGCAGCCACCCTTCACAAACAGACACACAAAGGGCTCTGCCATAAACCAAAGCCATGACCTGTATCGGTACTTCAGACCTGGCCGTATCAGATCTGAAGCCGCTTACGAAGTGGAAATGAGTCCAAAGCTGGTGGCCAGACTCCAGTGGCCGACGCAGTGATCTTAGCAATGAAGGTGGACAGTTTCTGAACCTCTCTCCCCTTTCCCATCCCACTGGTTTTCCAGAGGCGCCAGGGGCTCAGCACCCAGCTCTCGATGGAGGCAACGTCTGCGCTGAAGCTTCGGGTAAATCTCAATTAAAGCCTCCGTTCCAATTGCCCAGCAGGGAACTGAAACCTGCTTTTCTAATCTGATCTCAAGCATTCCAAGCTTTGTTGTTCATTCAATTATTCTTTGATCGCGTCAACCACCGGCTTCCAATCTTTGCCTCACCCACCTGGAGGGCCTTTCCCTCTTGGTCACCACCCGCCCGGCACACACTGGGCTAGAAGTAGTTCCGTATTTGAGGAAATAATTCTTTAGGCTCTCACCTGGAAAAGGAAAGCTTTGCTGGCTGACCCTCTGCTGATACAGAGCAAATACAGATCCGATGGCGCGTCCTCCCACCTGGATTTCCAGCTGGGGAGTCCATTGCTGAGGAAACATCAGCCAGGGAGCCCAGGGGACTATTTCCCCGGAAGGCAGGGGGACGAGGCTGTGTTGCCGGAGCAGGGAGAAGGCTTTATCTGAGGAAAGAGAACCAGAGCCTGGCCAAGACTGCAGTGTCCCCTGAGTCAGAGGTTTCAGTAAGTGCTGTCCCTTCGAAGCCTCTGGTCAAGGAGGTGCCCTCTCTCCGCGCAGAAGGAATTACAGGTGGACACCAGATACAGAGATCACAGAGGAGTAACCCGAGAGATGGTGGATGGTACCAACCGGAGATGCCTCAACTAACAGAATGCCCAGGATTCCTAACTTCAAGGAAACAGGGATTTAACTCAAGTGTTCCTAAGTTGACCACTGCGAAAAGCTTAAATTGAATCTCAGGAATGACTGCTTCGGAATGCCGAGACGGCTATTTCCAGAGTGAAATATGACAGATGGTAATAGTTCTCAGCACAGTAAATGCTGAAAAGCTACTTGCTTGTAAACGCCCCTCGAGTTACCAAATACATGTGATTAAACTCTTTAATCCTGGACTTCCTGAGCAAAGTAAAACAATACGAGGTTTGCTCGGCCGTCTGGCTGCAGGCCACAGCCCCGGGCAGCGAGAACAGGCACCTCTGTCGGACAGAGGGACATCCCCTGCCAGGCGAGGAACCACAGGGGGACATCCCCTGCCAGGCGAGGAATCGGCCCCACGTTTCCACAGCTCCATCTCCTGCTCCCTCTCGCTGCTCTAAGCGTCGTCTCCCAAACCCACCTCGCTGCCAAGGCGTTGCGCGCAGCGATGCGAATTGGGCTTTTCGCTGGGAAAGACAGCTTGTTCTCTTCTAGAACAGGGCGTTTTTTAATCCTGTGATACAGTCCCTTTTGTTTTGGAACCAAACCACTCCAATGTAAAAATATACACACTTTCTGCCTTGGTTTTTTCCCTCTCCAGATTTTAGCAAGCGTGCTAGGAAAGCAGATTAGTATTTATTCAGCACTGTACACGAGCACAGGAGTTTGTAGAACGCAGATGCTGGTTTTTATGCCAAGTGACATTATGTTCGTGTAGAAAAGTGCACATAGCCCGGGTCTTACCTTTATCCTTGTCCATGCTACTTGCACAGGAGGAAGGTCACGTCTGTAGCCAGCAGAATCGAGACTTAACTACGCTAATTCCTCCCGAAGCCTCTCTGGAGCAGGCTGCAGCTGTGAAACCCGCCTCCCCATATGCTGCTCCCCTCAGGGACCAGACAAAGAGGCAATTCCAGAAGCACGCGGAACAGAGTGAAGTAATTAAACAGGGAAACGCTGGTTACCTTTTAGAACTGGAATTAGGAAACAGAGATTAGAGCTTGACCTGCTCCAAGCAATATCCAGGTAGTAAGAATTAGAAAGCAGTAAAATGGCAACTCTCTCTCGAACGCTGTTACTTCGCGTTGCTCACGTTTGAATAGATCAAAGTTACTTTTTGTACCAAGTTATGTCTGAGCTACTTTAATACTCAGACTTCTACTCCATTATTTAGCATACCAAGTATGAAATTAGTTTCCACCTGTGTGCAAAGGTCAAGCTAAATCAGGTATTTCACCGATTCAGGAACAGATTAACTCACATTCCACAGCAGCGCCGCGCTGAAGCTCCAAGGAGCTTTCCTTGTCTCCGCTGCTTATCTCAATTAGTTCTTTTCTCAGCCCAGATGTAATCAGAGATGTAATCAGAACTACGGTGATGAACTACAAACCAACTACTGCTGCTGCAAGGTGACTGGGGAACAAATAATCTTCCTGCTGCACTGGGAAGAGGGGCACCCACTGGAACTACCCAGCAATGGTGCATTTCCAACAGGTAACCCTGGTGCGTAGAGCAGAAATCACTGTTACGGAACAGAGCGTCAGAGGGAGCTACAGTGGTCAAAAGCGTCACTTAGTTGAAACAAAGATTAGTCAAGTTCACAAACTCATCCACTGGTAATTACACAGAATAATCCCAGGCAAACTCCAGGTCAGGAAATTGGCAGATGAGGTTGGCTAAAGGATGGCTGACTGCAAATCCTTTCAGCCCCTTCGCCTACAGATTAAAAAAAAATAAAATAAGAAAACCGCCACGGGATTGGCTTGGATTTAAAAGAAGCGTGAGAAGAGTCACTGTCAGAGGCAGCTACAAGACCGACCACAAAAAAAACCTCAGGCAGCTTGTTTCCCCCGGAGTGGAGAGGGGCAGTTTGGCCAGTGGTTCTAGAAAGATCTACGTGGAGCTTGAAGGGCTGGAGCACCGGCGCCCTGTCTCGCCCAGCACCCGTCTGCTCCGCGGGACGCGCCCAGCAGGACGGCCGCTGTACTGATATTCAGGGCACAACAACTTGGGCTGGTCTTAAATCTACTCCAATCTGACAGTCTCTTCCTTCAGCACCAGATTTCTTTCCTTATGAGTAGGCACAGTGGTGTAGCTCATAAGAAACTAGTATCAAGTGACTTTAATAGAAAATCAAATACTTTAATGAAATTAGGGAGCATGAGAGTAACAGCTCAGATATACCACTAGAACTGATACTACTGGGCTGTGGGGGTTTTGCTATTTTTTTTTTTCCTTTTTTTTTTTTTTCCAATGCTCTGTTCTTCAACAAGCATGCAGATTGACAAACTACTACTTCTTCAGAGTGTCAAAGATCCTGAGTAAAGAATTTCAAACCACTTAAAATGAATATATAGGAAATGTCTTAGGAGCTGGTGGCCCGCACACAGCATTGCACAGATAAAAATATACTACTCTCAATACACAGAGCTAAATACTTTCACATTTATCAGAATTTTCTACACAAGTCTTTTGATAGAATTCAAGTTTTGAATTTTCTGTATATATCTTCCACCTGTATTAAAACAAATGCTTATTTACATTGTGGATAAAGTGTAAAGGCTAGTAAGGCCATACTCCCATACTGTACTGTAACACTGCAAAATATATATACACATATATAACCTAATATAGGCAACAGTTCTAAAAAAAAGTCACCTTACATTTGTACAACATAATTGAATCAGTATGAAAAGACAGCTTTGTTAGCACCAAGCCACTCCAATGGTTTTCACGATCTGCCTTGAGCCTTCTAGTTCCACAGGGAAGGACTGCTCAGCACAGTATTCCGGCTACTGAGCCATGGAGGTCCCGCGTGCAGAACTGGAAGTCACAAATAACACTCCACTGCACTACGGTATGCAAATGATTAGAGAGCGGGCATAGGAGCATCCAGAGACAAGTTCTGCAGTCTTACTGGGTGACACTCCAGCGGAACAGTCACCAAGACATTTACCAGATTTTGAGTCTTTCACGTCATCCTGTCCCATTAGGATCTTTCCTTTGGATTCACGATAGTAAGGTACAGAATCGCCAGCAGAATGGACATTACTCAAGCTAAGTGGTTTACAAGCCAGGTTAACCCTATACTGCAAAGACCGAATGGGGAAGAGCTCCACCGCTCCAATTCCAAAGGAAAGACCTTTTTGCTTTATTCATCGCCTATGCCTGCTGTGGCCAGGATGGTCTCGGTCATAGCGATGACTTGCTCGCTCATAGGAGCGCGACCGCTCGTGCCTGTGATTTCTGTAGTAGTGACTCTTCTTCTTGTACTTCCCTGAATGGTCCGAGCGCTCCCGGGATCGGCTCCTGGAACGCGACGAGCTCCTGCTGCGAGACTTCCGTGGTTTGTGTGTTGAGTATTTGTAGTCTTTTGATTTCTTGTAACTTCTCACCTTGGAACCTTTATAGCTAGAACTGTGGTTGAACTGTCTCGGAGGAGAGTCACTGCGGCTCCTAGAACGGCTGTGGGATTTGGAACCGCTCGATGTAGAGTAACTTTCACTTTTCCTATGGAAAGGAACAGGAGAGAAAGCTTATTGTTTTCTTAATATTAAATGGAATTACTCTACATTACTATTTGCACCTAAATGGAGTCACAATACATACTTTAAAGCACATACTGCTATGTTATTTCACAGCTGCTCTTGTTGAGAAACTACCAAAGCTCACTCTGAAATTTTAGTCTGGGAGCTTCTCCCAGCACACCCTTCTCTGACACGAGTACTTACCGGTGCTTAGGGGATGCGGATCTAGATGGAGATCTTGAGTAACTTTGATCTCTACTTCCACTTCGACTTCTGCTTTCTCTTCCTTTCTGAACACTGCAAGAGACAGTAAACAGTAAGTTATTTTCCTTAAGGTAGTAATGGGAAAAAAACCCAAAACACCACAAACTTCTTCATTATGAAAGCCTTACCCATTTACTGGGCTATTTGAACTCATTCTTTTTGCTCCTTCCGTTTTCCTTTTAGCGTTCTTCATTGCCTGAACAGGTAGCGGTGAAGGTTTATTTCCTTTAACCTCTTTTGGAGACTCTAGAAAAACAAGCCTTTGTTACCTTATTTTGAAAGTATGGCAGTGACTGAAAGAAGGACTGAAGCCTCCTCTTGCCCTGTTTCATCATCTTTGTAATAATCAGTAGCGTATGCATGCAGCTTGCATCGACGTGCACACATGCACGTGCACATAACCACCCACAAGAAATAGATCTGAAGAAGTTCACAGAATTAATCAGAAACATTTCTGCCAAAATGCTGAAGTAACACCAGGGAGTTAACTGCAACAGTAACACGTTGCTTTCTGTGTCAAAGAACAGCAGCTTCCTTTAATTGCCAGAAAAGATACTGAGTAATTAAGGTAAACTGAGGAAGAAGATGGTAAATGTTATCTTCAGGGCAAGACATGGACTAGACTGGAAACCTTAGACCAAGGATGCAAGAAAATACTCCCCACCCATCACCCACAAATACTACTTCTGTCAGAGTTCCTAATCCTACCTAGGCTTTAATATTTCTTTAGCATAACATGCCAATTGCAAGTATTTGTTTGACTTTATTGCCAAAACCACATAAAAGCAAGTCCCTGTACTATATGAATTTAAACCAACCTTAATTTTAGGCTAATTTGATTTTAGCCTTTATCTGTTTCAAGAAATTACAAAGTTACAATGCTATTCAAACTCCGCCATTTGAATATTTGCTTCAAGCCAGCTTAAAACCAAGAAAAGACAAACCACACTATATTTTCCCTTTTGGGATGCACGTACATGTTTAAGATGAGTGATTAAAAACAAATTTTCCACTACTTACCATTTTTCGGTACCGGGGAAAATCCCGATGTGTTATCCAAACTTGGGGCTCCCTCAGGTACTAAACCTTTAGCTTGTGCTTTTGCCTCTTCGATAGCTAATTTCTTCTTTTCCACTTTACTTTCCAGATCAGATAAATCAACCTGCAAAGACAGGAGCACTGCTTATGACAAAATTTGGTAAGCTAGACTTTCTCCTTACTCACTTATGGGGGGTGGGGAAGGAATTCTAAGGAGACCCAGACACCGTGACTACTATCCCGTTCCACTTAATGTCCAGGCTTCCAGCTAGTTTCAAATGGGATAAAGTTTTCCAACTCATGTTCTAAGCGGCAGCCTTTGATGACAGCTCACAATACGAAAAAGCAGCAAACCTTTTTCCGAGTATAGAGCTGCAAAATTTTTAAGCAGATTTCTTGAATCTCTTCCTCCGTTGCTCCGAAGAGTAAAAACCAGTGTGGACGATTAGGAAGTGGAATCTGAAAGGGAAGGGGAAGTCACGCTCAGTTTTCCGCTTCCATTAAAAGACTTAACGAACACAAAATTAATGGAACTGTATGCTCACCTCCAGTGTCCTGGCTGCAAGGTAAATACATGCACAGGCAATGCTTTCCGGCTGGAATCTGACAAAGACATCTGTTCTCAGGCTATCATTCATGTAATTCCTGAAAGACAGGATATCAGGAAAGTTGCATGGCACTGCAAAGTTGTTTGGCGTTTTTGGGGTTTTTCTTTTGTTTTTAGTTTTACAAGGACTATTTATTTCTGCATTCAGTTACTGCATGCAGTTCTTACTGCATTCAGACTTTACTCCTGTAAATTTAAAGAAAAGTTGAATGATTTTACTAAGAAAAAAAATAAATAAAAATAATTCCCTAAAGGGGAGGGATGTGTGACAGAAATTAAGTTTGCTTGACTGACTTGCTGCTGAAAATTGAGTTGTGAAAAGAGAACCAATTTTAACTTCACTTTTCCTTTTGGACCTCTACCGGCCTGCTCTCATGCAACAGGCAAGTTATTTTCATCAAGACAACATACAGGAAAATCTGAAGTACTCAGTTATAGACTTTTAGGTTCACATGTTTCTCTGCAATAGGGCTGAGCCCAGGTGGTTTGCTGAAAGCTGCAGCTCCTGTAGTAGATTCCCATGAAAATGCAGTCCACTTCAGCACGTGTCAACTTCCACTGGAGATTTAAGGGGTCCCTTTTCCTTCAGAAGCATTATTTTCCATCCAGAACAGAATTCTTTTCGATGCAAAAAGCAGCGATAGAAGAAATCGGGATGTTTGGGAACATCAATTCAGGAGAATACTCAGTATTCAGGCAGATCTCCTCTTTGGCACATGAAATACGGTTTCCAAATTGTCCCATTTCAGTAAGGTTGCTTAAAATGAATATTCACAGAATGAGAAAACTGTAAAATATTGCATATATTCCAGTCAGTACACTTAAGCATTATTCTTCTAAATCTTATATACACAAAGTAACTTCCTCTGAATGTGTCAGCTGATGTGCTTAAAAAGATCTAGATAATTGAGCACATATGTCAAGCAAAGTGAGGAAACGCTAAAACCAGACACAATAGAAAGTCCTCAAAGTAATACGCTTTCTGAAAGCGGTAATTAACCATGTGGGTACCCAGTATACAAGGATTCACTAAGCCCCAAGACATCAAAACCAGAGACCACAGTCCAGGCACTTGTAACCAGTTTACACAGACAACAGAAACTTGAATCCCAAGGGTATCATCGCCTTTTTGTCTTTGTCTTACGCTCTCGTTTCCATAAAGAGCAACTGCTACAGCAGAGAAGCAATGCTAAGCATCAGCTCATCTTCCTGGAAGAAAGGAGCTTCAAAACCTACTTTTCTGTCCCACTATGAAGAGAGAACAAACCTTTTGGCAAAAGAAGTGATGAAGAAAAGTGGTACTTCAAACATCTGGAAGTCATACAGCCTTTTTCTAATTTGCCAAATTGAAAACCATGTCTGCTTCCAAGTTTGGCCTCTGCATATTTCTCCTGTGGGCTCAGAATCAGACACATGAGGAAATGAATCCTTGTCACAATATTTTAAGAAAAAGGTAATGTTGTAAAAATGCACATTTCAAAGAACAGTTATACTGGATATCCACGAGTTTTCATGTACTGAAAGCAACAAGCATCAGTACGCAGATATGTTATTTTAACATCTGAACCATTTCTCAATTGGGGTAATTTCCTCCCTCCTCCTCCTCACCTACCCCTCCTTCCATAACACGTAGAAGATTGGTAATGAGTAGTCCGTAACTCACATCCGAGTACTTCATGCAATGGTACCGGTAAGTTTCACAATGGTACTGGGAAGTTTCTCCAAGTCCCAAGTATTACCTTTGACTCCAAGCTTCACGCATCTACTCAAATGTTTTTTTTAACTAGTTTACAAATGAAAACTAGATTTCAGTTTTTGTTGTGTTAGTTCATCCCTGTAAGACTTGAATCCCACCTTAATTTGCTTTATCATTTAAGAATACATTATTTTAACAGTTATAGAAATAGAACATTAAAAACCTTTCAAAACTTCAACAATCAGGTTATAAGATATACAACAGTCAAAATGCGCAATAAAAATAAAAGTCAAACAGTATAAGCACAAGCAGCAGTTGGCCAGTTACTATACTATCATGTATATACCACCTGTCTAGAGTCAGCCTTCTCTTTGTAGAGCCTGCTTTGGTTTGACTGAAGACGGCAGCTATCCCTGCACCATAGCGCTTGGGCAGCAGAGGAGAAGTCTTAGTCACTTACCCTCAGAGGCTACCCTTTGATTAAAAGAGTACAGAAAAGAAAAGTCAAAACTGGTTCTCTACACACAGGTCACAGTACCAGACAGTTCAGTCAGCAGAAATATGATCTTTGGATTCACTAAAGGTTTTTAAACCACAGTATTGGTAAAAAAACATTATTGTCTTAAAAGCATTATCTATTCGTTAAGTTTAAGACCTAGACTTTTACATAAGCTTCCCATCCCCAAGCAAATCTTTACTGTAATGAGAGCGACAAGGCAGAGGACATTTCTTGGCAAACAAAAACATTGAGTTTATCCAGTCTTTGAAGCTGACATCTTGCATTATCCATACAGATAAATAAAATTTAGCTGTGCTGAGTTTTTGATGCACCTGTAATCAAGCTCAAGCCCTGGGAAAAGCCATTTCCCAGCACTGCTAACAGACTTTAACTACACATAATTTTCTCTGAAGAACAAAAAAACCCAAGGAAACGCTATAACCCACTCAACGTTTTCCCTTCAGCTGAAAAGTAAAAGCAGAGAGGAGGGAAGTGAGAAGTCAGGGTGGAAAGCTACCTTACCATTAAAACAGTGCCTCTAACTTAAGAGGCCGATCAACATTTGGGTAGTAGTTTGGGGCACGCCAAGAAACACTGGAGCTGTCTGGTGTGGCCCACAATCATTTCTGAGCAAGTTGCCCAGAGTGCCTCAAGTGACATATTTCTGCTACTGCCCCTGCTGGTCTCTTATAACAAAGAAAATCAACTTACCATGAAGTCTGGACCAGGTGTTGGTTACGTTCACATTCTAATACCTGAAGGTACATAACGATTATCTGGAAGATATGGGTTATTGAGTTATTAACAAGAATCTTGAGAGCCACCTATTTATGTCAGAGGGACATCCACGAGGCATCTGTTATTCTCTTTCAAGCTCTAGAACACTCCACATGAGAGAGTGTTTGCAACATCCCCAGTGTTTATCCACACAGCTTCTGCTCTCCAATGCAAAAGTTTACATGAGTTGACACTCAACCAGATCTGACCTTCCTAGCTCTCCGTCTTCTGAGCTCAGTCATCCTGCTATTCATCTAGATGTCTTGTCTTCAACTGTTTTCAAGCTAGGTATGTTCTCCTATACAATTCACGATTCCTTTTTAGCTGTAACTTGGGAGAAAATATTGCTAGCTGCAATAAGCAGTAACAGAAGTGTAACGGTATTCGCACAGAACATGTTGTGTGTCACTAGTTTCTTCAGTTCTATTTTTTTTTCCTTAGGTTTGAAAGGAAAACAAGGATGCAGATAAAAAAGACTACGCTAACAGCACAAATTCATAAACAAGTAAGTACAACTGTCCTCTGGGGTACTGATAACATGAGTGAATTCTGAAAATTAAGTAGGCTTTAATAGACCTTAAGACAGTGGTAGTTTTTAGAGGAAGAAAGAGCAAGATCCCAAGTTCTGCTAGTACAGAAGTAGGAGGTTCTTTTACCACACTTAACTACTTAAGGCATAGCACTAATGGTACTAAAGCACCAAATCAAACATTTGCAGTAGTTACATCCTCCAAGTATCATCCTAGTAGTCTGATACATCATACTCCAATATTGGGAACTGCCTCATTTCTAGTGAAGCCCTTTACACTTGAGTATACTTTTCAGAACACAAGAAACACTGCAACTAGCTCTTATGGGTTTAATGACCTCAGCTTGTTTCCACAAGGAGCAATCATGACATGCAGTGTTTCTGGTAACAGGATATCACAACCCTAGGTCTCCAAACTCCTTTCTGCTAAAGAATCTATGTTTAGTTGACATTTTCCAACACCAAAGCTACCTACTTATATAATGTAATAAGAATACTTAGCATCTGCATCCACCTCCAGTCGTCATTCAGCAGTGATACAAGACCAACTAGTCAAAATCTCTTAAATGAGAAAGAAGACATCGGGATCATAAGAAGCTAGCTTCGCCGAATTGACTAGCGTTATCATGTACAAACGATGCCTAACTACATGGAAGCTGTAGTCTACTCAAAGCATTTAGAGCATATGAAACACTGATGATGAAGTTAACTTATACAGTACAAACCTTATGAGGGTGCTTTACGTGAACGCAAAATCCCAACTCCTTTAACACTCTTCTTTCTGCCTTAATAATTTGGTTCTTCAAGTTCACATATTCTTGATCCAGTATAAGAGGCACAGGTTTTCTGCAAGAAAATTTCATATTCTGAAGAAGATACTCTTTACCTCAAACAGTACTCATATGCAGGTTAAACTGTGTTGTCTAGAAGTAACAGGCATCACTATTTATAACACCAAAAATATTTACTTAATAGAACAGGTCAACTCACTTTTCTCCTTCATGAGATCTCTTCAAGATGTTCCCCGATTTATGAAACAGGGAAGGAATGATACTATCATCGGCCCGTGAAGTTTAGTAATTAAAATACAACATAAATACTTCAGATTATTTCAAAGACTGAGCTTACTTTTTTTCCCGTAGATGTCTAAGGCGATGGAACACGTTAATTACATCCCTTATGCGCCTTGGTGCTTCTTCAATTTTGGATGCCAGATGAACACAGGCCATTGACACATGCTGAAATATAAGTATTGCAACATACTGATGTTTTGCTCAAATCAGGAACCGATCGCCTCCAACAGCTTAAGGAGGGATAACAAGAGAAAATGGTGGTAAAACAAGGAAATACTAGAAATTTGACAAAATCAGTACTATGTAGCTTTGTAAAATCATGTTGATCGGTACGTAAAACCAATACTCTGATCAATTCTAAGTTGACAAATTGCCAAGACAGATCAAAGATTAAATAACATTTGTAGCCACATACAGCTTTTAAATATTTTCTTACCTCCATGGAATGCTTCACAAAAGACTTGGTATAAAAAAACCGTTGAAATAGCACCTGTCCTGTAGCCATAGCCACCTAAAAAAGAAGTAACCACAATAGGTATTAACAAAACAACTACCAGTTCCAAAAAGAAGTTACCTAGCATGATTTCAACAGATTTAAGACCCAGAAGACTAGCTCAGCTATATTTAAGTATGGGAATAAGCTTAGTGGTATCTGAAGAAAACTTGCACCCCTACCTCAGTAATGAATTAAGCTGCCTAAGATGTTATCAATACCACAAACACTGTCTGCAAATCAAGTATATATGTTAAATCACAAATTTCTTTTATGAAGCATGAAAACACGCTCTCAATTAAATAAAGGGAATAAAAAACACCCCAAGCCTAAAACCCAATAAAACTGAAAGTTGTAACAATACGCCACAAAAACGTTACTCTTTCAGTGTAGATGGAGGGGGGGGGGGGGGGGGGGGAATCCAATCATATTATGATTTGCATATGGCCGTTAACACAACTTCAGCTGCTCACGCTCGGTAGCTAGAGGATGCCTGGGAAGTTTTACTCTCAGAAATCAACGAGTTCGCCACGAAACAAAACCTTTCCGAGATCACTACAAGTCAAAGGAGCCTAAAAAGTCTTTCTTTCCGCAATCCCCGACCTTAAGCGGAGGATCCCCCCTGTCCCCCCCCGCGTGGAGGCGGCGGAGGAAGGCGGTTACATCATCCGCTTCCTGCTCCCGGCCGGGCGGGGAAGGCCGCAGGCCCCGCGGCCCTCCCGGCCCAAACCCCGGCCACAAGGGGCAGCTCCTGGGCCCTCGCCGCCTCTATAACCGCAGATGGCGGCCTAGCGATCGAGTGCCGGCTCCGGCGGGCCGAAGCCTAGCAAACAAAGCTCTCCCCTCAGAGGGAACGCGCTCCCGAGCCCACACCCGCCCCGCCGCGGCCTTCTTCCCCCCGGCCGCCCCGCCCGGCCAGGCCGCGGCCCAGACCCACCTGCGGCAGACGAAGCAAGATGCCGGCCGCCTGGATGAGCTCGCAGCCGGTGACCCGCAGCTCGGTCTCGGTGTCGGGGTCGAGGCCGCTGCTCATGGAGGGGGTGAAGCGCAGGGTGTGCTCAGGCAGCAGGCAGTTCTCCAGGGTGATCAGCACCCCCGAGTACAGCCGGTCCCCGATCAGCACCGCCCCGGGCCCCGGTACCGGCGCGCCGCTCCCCGCTGGGGAGCATCCCACCGCCGTAGCGCCGCCAGCTTGAGGCCCAGCCGGGCCGCTGCCTCCCACCGCCACCACAGCCGCCGCGCTGCCCGACCCCGCCGCCATTTTGTGGTGGTGCCGCCGCCTCGCCTGCCTCCGCTCTCCTTCCCCACCGGGCGGCGCCCCGCCCCGCCCTTCTCCTCGCCGCCTATTGGTGGGGCGCGCCGAAGCGGCTCTCGACGATTGGCCCCGGCCGCCGCAAACGTTCTGACGTTTGTTTCCCCCCCCCCACCCCGGGCTGAAGGGAACGGCGTGACGCACCGGTTGGGAATTTGAACGACGCGGAGGAGGCGGGACTTCCGGCGCGCGCCACCGCCCTCAGGCGCAGTGAGGCGGCCTGGGCCTAGCTCCCCCCCACAGCGGGGCAGCGCCAGAATTCACCACGCAAATGGCTTCTCCAGGAGCAGTTACCAAAAAAAATATCTTTATTAAATCCTTAACAGAAAGCGCCTGCACGCTATATACGTCATTAACGCTGGGACTTCTACAGGCCTGACTAACCACTGCCTGGCACCTCGACCTCCCTTCGTCCTCCCTCTGGGACCCTCCTGAGAGGATTTGCTTCCACAGCTACGATCTCAGCAGCAGTCAGCGAGCGAGGTTACTTTGCAATACAAGTTCCTCTTTATAACACGTATCTGCAGACTCTTCTAATATCAATAGTGGTGTACGATACGTGAAAATATCCCCTCCGGTTCTTTTCCATCTCCCAGGGCAGCAAGGAAGCCTTCTTGTCTCCTCCTCTGGGCTAAGGCAGCTAGGGACTTGAATGTTTTCGGCTCGTAAATAGCCAAATCAGCAATCACTTTCCTATTCAGCTCCACCTGGGACTAAATGTGAGAAAATGTGTTGGTTAAGTACTGTAATTTTTAGGAACAACAGTGAAATGCTTAATGATTACTTGAGGTCTTAAGGCAAATTACCTTTTTTCTACGGTGTACAATTTTGGAACTATTAGGGAAGTGTCAGACATGACTGCTCGGCCACGGATGTCTCATTAAGTCACTGTGTAAAATTTGTTTTACTGACTTTCTCAAAGTCTCTCTGGTAGAAACCCAAAGACTGAAGAAGGATCTCTTATTTCATGGAAGGCCACATGTTACAGGTTAACCCATGGCATTTGTTTCAGTTCTTAGACATATTCACATTTACTTGTGCTAGAAGCTGCTTGGTATCTTAAAATTTGCCCTGCAGTAGCGGAAGAAAGACTGCAGGATCAAATACTCTTAACGAGGGTAGATATTGCAGTTAACTGCATATTCATAGAGGGAGATATTCTATAAGTGTTTACTTCTTTTGGATCTTTTAACAGAGAACCCTACAAAAATACATTGCTCTGAGACAAATCAAAGGGACAGGCATCTTGCGGGATAAAAAAAAAAAAAAAAGAAAAAGGCAGTGCTTTTTTAGGCAGTGCTTGATTCTTTTGGTTACAGCATGACAAAAGTGACCAGGAGAACAAGTGTATAAATTTCAGAAACTGTGTAACTTTACAAGAAACACGTCAGAAAACCTAGAAAGTTACCGATTTATTTGAAACACAGATAAAATGTTTTGAAATAGGCTATAAATTTATATGTAGTTCTACTTTAAGAAGCAGAAACACTATCTTTTTATTAAGACCACAGCCAAGGGAAACAAGTTTTCATTGTACAGTTCAAGTCTCAGCAAATTAAAACCAATTCCCCAGCATACTTAAGAACAAGGGGCAACGCACCAACTCCCTGCATCGTCCGTGCTCACCAAAACACAAAGCTAGTAGTTAAAAGAGTAGAGATTTCTTAGGGTTGTTTTTGGTAATCCAAGCTTTGTATTTTGAAATTTTTTGAACTAAAGGCAGCTGTTGCTTAATGCCCGCAGTAGCAGTAAGTGTAAAAGCATTTTAGAAGCCTCATTCTTAAGTTGCGCGGTGAAAAGTTTTGGGGACAGAACAAGGTGTGAAGCAACGATGTTCACCAGGATAAAAGGGGTTAAGCACATAAGGAAGAGAAACAGGTTTAGGGCAGAACTTAGTTCCTGCAGTGAACCAAGCTCCTTTCCTAAGCAGAGGGCCTTTCATCACGAGGACTCGGAAGCAGGACCGTGTTGGCAGAGGTTCAGCCTGACAGAAGGAGCTTTTCAATCCCTTCACCATGCCCTGTGCTGCTATTGCCTGCTCCAGCCCCAATTTGGAAGTCCCCACCATCATTCTTCAAAGATCGGCAAGTGGAGGCTGCAGCTTCAATTCCTTGCAGTTGCATTCTTAGAGAGTAACCAGCAACCCTTTGATTATGTTTTATCAGATGACATCTACTTGAAAGATTTCAGAGTTCTAACAAATTAATTTGCCTGGCACTTCAGAAAACCTCTCTCAGACATTTTCACCAATTTGTTGTTTCAAAGTCATTACTTTCCGAGCACCATCCTTACCTTAAGCAGATTGCTTATGAAAGCCGGGTATTTCAAACCATGTTCAAGAGAAGCTGCTTCAATCCTCGTGATCCAGAGCTGAAAGTGTAAAGATGAACATCTTGGATGATAAAATACTCCAAAAGTAAACTTTTTGTCATGCAGATCTGCTCACACTTAGTAAATATAACATTTTCAGACCTACAGTCTTCTCAGTGCAACATATATACGTATGAACTTCAGAACGTGAGCTTTTTCAGACCACAGAGGGACTGTGCTTACTTTAAAATCATATTTATCAGCCACTGGTTAAACATTTTAAGAGAACCCACCAGTAAGGAAAATTACTATTTCAGTTCTGCTCTTCTCCCATTTTAATGTTTATATATAACATTTTGCGCTTTACCGCTCTGAGGATTCTCTTCTTCTCTCTTCTGGCCTTTGTAGACTTCACAAAAGCTCTCCGAACACTTCGTACAGCCAGCTTATAGCAGCGGTTCTTCCTTCCACGAAAATGCTGAAACAAAACCACGATGTTCTTGTTCAGTTATCTTTAAGGCTGTTAAACCCTTCAATCATATTAATATGTGCTTGTTCAATAACATTACTTCAATAATATTAATGTGTGCTCTTCATACCAAGGATCACAAAATGCATCACAAACATCAGCTAAGCCTTCAGCCTGCATATAATGAAAATATTTTTTCCGTGTTTTCCAGCATGGGAAACCTGAAGCTGAAAAGTTGGAGCAGGGGGAAAAATTTCAGTCCAGCAGGAGGGAGCCAAAGCCAGGCCTCATTTTAGGCTGTGGTTCCAGGGAGAAGGCAACCGGCAAAATCACCTCCAGTGCTTTCAGCCAACCTCTAAACTCACGTATTTATTCTCATTCCTGAGCTGCCCTCTCAGTTTTGTCAGTGTGAATTCGGGGATGGGACAAGAGCCTCTGATATGTCAGAAACATTGCAGCTGCCCAAATAAAAAGCATAAGGACAGAAGTTTACTGGAGCTACCGCTGACATCCAGCTAACGTCAAGTAAGAAGTAGCCAGTGCTGCGCAGTCAGAGAAATAAATTACTGCTCCTGGCACTGTGGGCAGCTTGGGCACTACAAGACATAGATAGTGTCACTTACTTCAGCATTTTCCACCTCAGTACTACACCAAGAAGCACTACCTCCCATGCTTGTCCTCCTGACGCGTTCTGACTTTTATTCACACCCATCCACGTGCTGTGACATGGCATGAAAAACCAGGCGTGTTTATGACCTTGTCCTGCTTTGAGCGCCACAGGAATCATTTATCTTCTAATGCTTGGGAAAACTGCACTTTTAGAAGACTCCAGCATCTGAACTGGGGAAAATATTTACTTTATAGCCACCTCTGGTGTGTGGGTTTCAAGGTCTTGGTGTTTTCGAGCTCACCAGGTGCGGGGACGAGGAGGGATGAGACCCGAGCACTGGACCCAAGCTGCCAACAGGGTTATTTCAGACCATGAACGTCACATTCAATAGAAATGAGAAAGTTTGCTGAGGAGTTCTCTCTCTTTATATGATGGCTGTGACCCTGAGAACTCCTTGCCCTGGTGCCGGAGCCCTGAGCCCTTCCCTTCCTCCCGCAGTGTCCCACATGGGCTGTCCCTGCGGGGAGTGCACGGCTTCTGCTGGGGGAATGGGCTGGGTGTGATCCCCGTGTATTTTATAGTGGTATCGGGATCAATACTGGTTCTTTAGTGTTACTAATGTTAATTATCTAGTCTTATTCTATCCAACCCTCGTGTTTCCCTGCCTTTTCCTGATTCCCCTTCCCGTGCGGGGAGCAGTCCTTAGGTGACAAAATAATTGTCTAAACGACAATAAGTTGCTGTGGGTTTCTCATACCGTAACAGGCCAGTATATCGCTCGCTGCCTGCCCTCTCTCTGCTAGGGCAGGGCTGGCGGACACCCCAACGAGGGGCCAGGCCAGGCCAGGCCGCTGTCCCGCTCCCCGGGCCCGGGGCGCCTCCGGGGGAGGAGCGGCCGCCCCCGCTCCGGTGGGCATCGGGGGGACGGCGGGGACACTCACCCGCGCGTACTTGAGCACCTCCTGCACCCTCCAGAAGCGGTCCGTCAGGCGGCTGCGGATCCATCGCTGCGCGCTCAGCAGCACCATCCCCGCGTCCCCCCGCGGCGGCGCGGCGCCTTCCGGGGCGGGGACCGGAGGGGGGCGGACCAAGGCCCGCACCTTCCGCCGGCACCGGCGGCCGCGCCGGGGTGCAGCGCTCCCGGGCTGCACCGCAACGGGTTGGGTGGTGCGCGGTGTAACGGAGTGGGTCTGGGGGGCTGCTGCCGAAACTCCCTGAATAAGGATCGCAGAATGGTTTGGGTTGAAGGGACCTTAAAGACCATCTCATTCCACCCCCTGCCCTGGGCAGGGACACCTCCCACCAGCCCAGGTTGCTCCAAGCCCCGTCCAACCTGGCCTTGAACCCCTCCAGGGATGGGGCAGCCACAGCTTCTCTGGGCAACCTGGGCCAGGGGCTCACCACCCTCACAGCAAAGAATTTCTTCCTCGGATCTCATCTAAATCTCCCCTCTTCCAGTTTAAAACCATTTTCCCTCGTCCTATAATAGTGAAAAACTCTTTTCAGAAATGCTCTCAGCATTCCGTTCTGCAGTAAGAATGTACAGATCTACTGCGTTCAGTTGGGTTTTTTTGTTGCTGTTGATTGAGCTCTTCTCCAGTCGAAGGTAACGGTAGATGCGGTCCATCAGTGAGTTGCATGTCAGCTCCTGAGAGCTTCTGAAAGTAAATGCAACTGCAGCACACCAAATGATACTAGGCAAAGAAAGGTGATTGTGATACTCCTATTAAACTGCAGACATATTGATGATCAGTGACCTGTCCCTGCAGCCTAAAACACGATTACGTGATAACTTGCTATTAGTATGCAAAGGCTCAACCCGCAATTCTTTAGACATGGTGGGTAATCGAGTTTGATCAGTAAAGTGCTTTCAGTGAAAAAATAATCCATATGTCCGTGGAGACATGGGGAGGGAGCAGCTTTGTTGTTTTGCATTGTCATTTGTCCTGCGAGGTGCTGGAGCTGTTTATGAAAGTTCTATGGATGCTGGTCCTCACTTGCAGTCACCGTTCAGTTCGCACCTCTGCACCCCTGGGTTATATCGCTAGCAGTGCTCAAACTAGTGGTGCTGAAGCAGCCTGAAAAGGTTTTGTGTTGTTTTCAGTGACTGGAACAATTCCACACTGGCTAGCACATCTTCCAGTAACCACCTGTGTGTAAGAGATCGTGAGATGTAAAATGAAAATTTATCATCTGTACCAAACCACAAGATGGTGCTGTCATTATAGACAGTGGGAAAATTAATTCCTAGCAGCAACGGTCTGTGCTGTCGGAGAAGAGAACTAAAGAATTTGTCTGATCATCTTTAATCATTACCAGTTTCGGCATCTCAAAGCAATGATGCTCCTGTTAGAAATTGCTCCATAAATTGCAGCATCATCAAAACATCTTTCCCGCTTATGGGCAGGTACTTGTTGAGGATGTGGAAATTCCACAGAATTAGAATTTTTCTTGCTATCCCTGGGGTTTGTTTGACACAAAGTTCATTCAGTAATTAGAAGAATCATTAGAATGTGTGGGGTTTTTTCCAAAAGAAAATAAATTTAAAGAAGACAGGTTAAAATGCATTTTCATCGTAGCAAAAGAACTTTGGAAAGTTTCACTGGATTTAGCAAAGCTTTTTAGTATTTATGGCACTTCTATGACTATTTAAGCAGCTTTGTTATTTACCACACCACCATGCCCTCACCCACGGTAAAATTAATATTTTATTGTTTCAACAAGTATCAAGCTGTTTCGTTTTCTTTTCCTGCCCCTCCTCCTAAGTGAAGGGTGCATATTAAGTTGGAACAGTCACACAGGTCAGCAGAAAACCCACGAGATGGGCAGAACTTGTCATGAACATCATAAACAGATCCTACTGGGTCTGAAAAAAATAAGAAAGTTACAAAATGCTTAAAAAGAATGTAAGTGGTAAAAAATTCTTCAGATCCACCAGCCTGGCTATTCTAAGCTGTTTTCAGTAGCAGAATTACTGATGGTTTCATTGGGTTTTTCATTTATTTTTGGTTTTAATAGCTCTCTGGTGCCCCAACACAACACAGCTGAAGTGATTTTGGGGGAGAAATTTTAGTCGCCCAGCACTGAGTTTGCAATCTTTCCGTGGTTGAACCTAACCTTGATTCTACTTCCTATCGTTTTGGTTGTGTGTGTGTGTGTCTTGTCCTTTCTCCACTTAGAAGGCATAAATCGAACTGAAAAAAAAAACATTACGCATGTAAATCAGCAGTTGTTGGACAGGCATAGTAAATACTGAGATTCTTTGGTAGCCTCCATGCCATTTGTCACGTTTATTACATCCAACTCCATCTGGTTTCCCGCACAGATTCAGGCTTTTATTAACACTGTGGCTGGCCAGTGCAACAGCTGAAAGCAGGATGGATTCAATAGTTATTTCCCTCTGGATGTCTGGATAGATCTGGGCAGAGATTTCACATTTTGCAGCTTGAGAGAAGGCTGCTACCCTGCATCCTCCCCCGGGAGCCATTCAGCCTGAGAGTGCAGTGAAGGAAATGGGTGGAACAAGACGAAAATGGACTTTTCATACTCTGATGTCTGTTTTAAAGGCTGTTTCTCTCTGTATTTTTTAATATATCTCTCTCACGCATTTATTACTAAAACATTTTCACAATTCATTCCCCCTCTCCCAGGAAAGTGGCTGTCCAAACAGAGCTGCTCCTGGGGTTTACAGTCTTGTCAAAATCAAAATTGATCTTTCAGCTGAAGTGCTTTTGAAATCGATTTTAAACATTTGGATTAGTTAGTACACCTTTCAAAAATGTTTCATGGCTTGACATTCAGAAATGAAAAAGTAGAGGAACATCTTCATATTTGGGAGACAGTTGTCTCTTGTTTTTTGACTTACAATGCAGAGCTGTGGTAAATGAATTTATAATCAGGTTAAAGAAGTAATTTTCATGTATTTTTCAGTTTAAAAACCAAGGAAAACCATTATTCCCAGAGATCAGTGCATGCAATACACTGCAGTACCCGAGATGATCTTTGGCACTCCAGCTCCGTGGGGTAACCAGAGACTAGAACAATCTTTCAACGGAAGGAAATAGGATTGTCAGAGCAGTATTCCACAGGGAAAATCAGCTTATCCTTGGCTCCTTCAACCCCTTCTATGCCGTTCTGTGCTTCTGGTTTCACTTCTGTCCGGTGAGGCAGGCTCAGGTGGTCCCGGGCTCCCTGTTGTGGCTGGGAAACTGGGGGGCTGGCTGTGGACGGTCCAGTACCAGAAACTCTTGGTGCATGCTGCCCAAAGCAAAGCAATTGCTTTCTGGACTTCACACTTCCCTACCCTGCTCTGTCCAGGGCTGCTGAACTCAATACAGACAGATGTTGACTTTAATCTGTGCTACAAATTAATGTTTTCTCTTATTTACCAGTATATTCCTTCTGGAACAAATCGGGATACAGGCTGCTGGCAGCGCTGTCAGTCTCAAAAGTTTATTTTTAAACTTCTTGCCCTCTCTTGGCACATCAACTTTTTTTTTTTTTTTTCTCCACTGAGACAGAACTCAGCAGAAAGAATAAATAATAACAAACGAAACAGATTAATTAAATTCAGTGTCACCTTCAGTGCTAGAGCTAGAGGAAATAAAATTACTCAAGAGAAATTGAGTTTAAGTCATTAGCACCAGAGGACCAGCGCAGCTCCCCCCTCTTTTGGGTGGAGAATGGGTCTCTAGCTCTGATGTTTTCTCCTTCCCCTGTTGCTCTCTGGGGTGAGAGGCTTTTCCCTCCAGCCAGGCACCACCAAACAATGAAACCTATCCAGTCCAACCGAACCCCACCATAGCCAGGGGAATAGCCACCGGTTACCCGTTTGGGATGAATCCCAGTTGAAACCAATGTTTAAGAAAAGTTACTCTTGTGTCACTTGGTAAATGAACAGGATTCTAGTGGAGATACCGCCTCCCGCTTTTATTTTCTCCTTCCCAAAGCATCATGAAGAAGGTAGAATTTTACATAAATAATAAACCTGCCACCACCGTTGCCACAGTTTGATCTGAAAAGTAAATAAGTAAGGCAGATAAACATACCAGAACACCCAACAACGGCAGGGGCACCCAAAATGTACAATTTTTAACAGAAGCATTTAATAAAGGAAAGCTAGCACTCGTCTGTGATTATTATAAAATCATTTTACATTTAGTATTGTGTGAACCTCGTTTTTCTGATAACCTTTTTCTAGGGCAGAATTATTCTGAGAGAAATAGCATCAAGCGGAACGCGGGACTCCTGGATTCTTTCCCTGACTTGTGCCGGAGATGAGCTGTGCCTTCTGGTAAGACCTGTGCTATCTCAGTTTCCTCTGGAGTTAAGGAAGTTTTCTCCCTCCTGCAATACTACGATCATGCATATATGAACGTATCTGAAAGGCTACATAAATGCATAGATATCGCTGAAATTCTTCGTTAATATTGATCATGAGGCAGATGAAATAATTGATAAATGCTTTGCCTTCACTACCAGAATTACAGTATGTTCTGCAAACAATAACAGCGATGACTGCAGAGAACAGATTTCTGAGGTATATGATGATTATTATCAATTTCTCTAAGGTTTTTTAATCTAGAGAGAAATGGTAGAAAATGAGTCAGAGGCAGAATAATTAAAACTGCAATGGGACCATCTTGACCTGGGAGTGTATGGTTTGAGCGTGGCTCTTGGTTGCTGTGTGCTAAATCACTTCAGCAGAGAGAGAGATGTAAAGGATTGGCTAGCGCAGAAAGCAGCTTCAGAATCTACCCTGTAAATAGAGCAGTGTTGCAAAGCTCAGACCCGGCTCAGAAAGGAAGACGCTGCTTGCTTCGAGTGCCTGTGAGTGCAGGCAGCGGAGAGCAGTGAAATCACACACTGCTCCAAGCTCTGCGAGGTGTGGGCAAGGACTTCTGCAAGGCAGAGAGTGGAGAAAAAACTGCTCTTCATTATCTTCACTGGTCACTTCATTTGGATGAGACACGAGGGGGAATATTTACCTGGGTACAGGGTGAAAATGATTTGAAGTCAAGGAACTGCCTGAAAGTGCCTAAGCCCGGTATTCTCAGCAACGAGCAGCGCTAGAAGGTGGAGGAGGATGCTAAAGCTAGGTGTTCTCTGGAACCAAGCAGCCTATCAAAGCTAAGACAGCAACTCTTTGGGACTTCTTGGGATCATAATTCTAGGAAGAACAACAACAAATTCAGAAGTACTATGGATTCAAAAGCAAAATAATTGCCAAACTTCCAGCAGCCACATCTACTTTGAAAGCCAGCTTGGGACACTGCTGGAAAACATTCTGAAAGGAAACAAACTGTGCTGGCCAGGGCCTGGGAGAGCAGGTGGCCAAAAGAGGGCTTTCCTTCCTTGCGCCATTATGGTCGCTGGTTAAGTGTTCTTGTCCGTGTGTGGAAGAGGCCTCTGCAAGTTACTTCCCAGGTCTATTGCCAAAAGCAAAGAAACCATTTTGAATAACAGTGTGAGTTGATTAGCAGCCTTCTTGAAGAATGTCTGGCCAGGACACTGAGGACTTTGGAGCAGACAACCTCTCGGAGAAGTCTCGGATGATTCCTAGCCTCCCGCCATATGACATGAATGACCAGCTCCTTCCCAGGGAACCGCGGAGTGCCTGGTGCTGCTTGGCATGGACCCTGGTGGTAGTCACCATGAACTCCTTGGTCTTTTTCGTTAATTTGCTCCTGATGTTTGTTATCTTCACCGTTGTCCTGCTTCCTACCATTGTGGTGGTTTACTTTGGCTTCCAATGCCACTCTCGGGTAAGTAAGCCTTGCTCCACTTGGCTATTAAGAGCCACCTCTAAGGCAGGGCCATCCATAAGGGGTTTATTTTAGAACAGTGGCTGTAAAGGAAAGGCTAGACTCCCTGAGGTTTGGGTTTGTTTTCCTAAGGGGTGTGTATGCGTATGGATTTTCTCCGGGGCAGGTATAGACTGGGCTGACAAGAGCAGGTTTATGGCGGTTCATGTGGAGCCGCAGGCTCCTGGTTGTAGAAGGGAACGGTCTCTGCTTGGTGACACAGCTGTCAGCGAGGCTGGCATGTGCATTTGTCCGGGGAAGTACAGGCTTTACGGTTTCTGGTCTAATTGTCTTAAAGTAGTTGGTTGGCACCCCTAGGTTGTGTCAGTAGACAGAAAGGCTCTCACGGGAGAGACAGAACACTGACAAGCTGCCTGTGACTGCTCAGCTCCTCGGGGACTGAGACAGCATGGGACCCCTTGGTCCGACCCCGGTGCACTGCACTTTGTACAGTTGTTTAAGTGTAATGTGATCAGGCATAAATCTATAGTATTTCACAACAAGCTTGGATGAGATGCCAATCTTGTGGGCACATCTGAATGCTGTCAGGAATGAGAGACAGACATTTTTACCCTGCTTTTCTTCCAGTATTGTGGGAAATGGAAGCTTGATTGGGCAATGAAGTTGTATTCCCATGAAAATAACAAGTAGCTGTGACAGGTCAGGTGAATACACACCCTGGCTGACAGAGTTGCTGTTTGCATTTTAATGCCACAATATTTCTCTCTCTTTCTGTGACCTCTGTTACTGAGAGCTGCCAACCCCAACTCTGTAATTCACCCAGGTCCTACATGGGCTCTGATAAGGTTTGTTACTTTCCACTTAAGTAAGCCTTCTGCAGCGTGTCGTATTTCATCTGCCTAATGACTACTGATAGAACTAGTAAAGTCTAACAGAATATATAATCCCCTTATGCCAACCTGACATTCAGATGTGTTCCCAAATGTGCCGTACGGTTTCTTGCACCAACAAATGAGCCTGCTTTGTCAGGAAAGGCTCTGGCTGTGTGCATGTTTCTTCCAGTTGGTTGCTGTCCTCTGGATTTTATTAGTTCATTACTTATAAATTTCGCTTTGGTATATTTCTATAAATATGTTTGGAATCACTTGACTAAGTGTGGATGTGAAAAAGCAGTTCTCCTGTTTTCCTCGCAGGCAGTGACTGTTGGAGCAGCTCAATATGACTTCTCTTGCTGATTATCCTGAGTTAGAAGAGCTCTTTTACTTCCTTCTTCAGGGGAAAAAACACGCCCAGCAGGGACAATGGACTCAAAATATTGGTCTCCCCATCGCACAGAATTGAACTAAAGGGAAGATTATTTAAATCTTCTCAAACTGATGCATTTGCCAGAGAAATATTGAAAGAAGAAAGCTTTTCCCCTTCCTTTTAATGGAACCTGTGCATCCTATTTAATCGCCCAAGTCCTTGGGACCTCTGTCTGAGTGAGCGGATCCTAGCATGGGTGGTAGGAAAGGGTCCAACCAAGCAGCAGGGTCAGCCATTTGCCCAGTTTAACCCAGTAAGGCTCTGCTGACTTTTGTGGAGCTGTGCATGGGCGTAGCTGTGGAGGTCTCACTGCACAGGGACGGAGGAGACACCCTTCCTGCCTAGCTGATGTGTGAAATCACGTTTCCCAGGTGTGTAAACTGTCACTGGGCTCTGGGAGAGCTGCTGCCGTGTCAGTGCTTTTAGCACCAGTGATATTTACCCTGAGGAGCTGTGAATGCGTGGCAAAGGTGTTCGTTCTGTAGGTGGAATCTTAGTTTGCTTATTTGAGGCCCCTTAAACCCTGGGACACCACAGCACGCGAAGACATACTGTTGGCTTACAGGCATTTATGGCTTTGGGGGATGTGCTGTAACTTTCCAATAAAGCCATTGTATTGTGTTATCCAGCTGATGTCCCAGCAACACGAGCTGTCACCCCACAGCTCCCCATCTCAAAGCTCCCGGACAAAGGGACTGTGTTACTGTTGTTTTCTCGGTACTGATGTATTTGCTGGTCTGAGAAGTTTGGCTTTGATTTTTATTGCCCTGAAATGACGACAACTCATAGTTGCTGTTATTGAAAAGCTTTTCCTGGTCCTGCCAACTAATGAACGGGGAGACATCTGTCATGCTAATTGTTTCGTAAGGCAGACACAAGTGCTGGTTGGAGTGAAGCATAATTCGTAGAGAAATCATGTACCTCTGGGCCAGGAAATTCCCGCTGCGTCTCTGACGCCTTTTGGAAATGTTTTAGTATGGGATGTAAATGTGTGTGTTGCCCAACGGGATAAAGTGGGAGGCTCTGGAGAGCCTACAGAGAACAAAAGTGGCTCAGAGGAGGTCCTGATGTACCTGGATAGTCGTGCAACCCTTCTTCATTGTGGGTTCCAACACTTGCCTTTTACAGTCCATAGCTGTTAGGATTTTCGTATACAAAAGGGCATGTGCGTAGAATGACTTTTGTTTTATTGAAGAGTAACACTAGAAATAACCTAATAAACTCTCACTGGGAGAAAGTGCAGTGTGGGCCTTGGTAAAATGCTGGTCTGTCTCCACAAGTGCAATGAGGACTCTGTGAGACATGAGGCTTTTTAGGGTAGATTTAAAATGAGATTGCCTGTAAAGCCCTTAAATAATTTTTTCCTATGATCTGAAACCGGTCCTTGGAAGTCATAAATATGAGCTTCAAATTGAACCCAAAATGGGAAAAAGTATGAGGACTGACTCCTGGAATTACCCCTTCCAGCTTCACTCTGCTCGACCTTCACCTCCCAAAACCTCAAGTCCTCCTGTGCACACCCCGTGCTCTCCAGTCAAAGGCTTCGAGGAGATGCAAAAGGTTTTCGAGTACACTCAAGTAGATCAGAAGTGAAAGCAGCCCTGTTGCTGTTAGCTGTAAGGAGTCTTTCAACACAGACTTTAATAGGCATAGAGAGGGATTGCGGCAGTATGGCTTCACAAGAGCAGTCCTTTTTCTTTGGGCTACTGCTTTTCAATGCCTTCCTAGTAGCCAGAGGCCGATTTCTGCGCTGCAGATCCATTAGATGGCTTTTATTCTTTTTTTAAAGTATGATGGGTTGTGTTTCTTGTACTGCTGAAAGAATATGGCAAAAGGAAAGGCAGCTAGGGGACGTGGGGGTTGCCTATAGCATTTGTTAATGCAGGAGAACTGAGTGGCTTGACTCAGATCTGCTGCTGCCAGGACGAAGGGAGAGCTTTCAATGCCACTCGGTGAGGACCAGTTAGTGTGCTGGATGCTTTGAGCCACATGGGGCTGAGGGGTTTTGCTGGCAGATCTTGCAGTGGGGAGGTAGAAATGAGTACAGCGTGTACAGAGAAAAGAGAACACAAAGGGGTCTGTTCCAGGGCAGGAGTCTGGAGAGTCTCCAGCCAGCTGGTAGCTATGGAATGACCAACCTCTGTCTGCAGAATCGAACGTCTTGCTGTATTTTAGTTATTTTGTTATAATTTCCAGCATGTTGTGCCACCCACACTGATGTAGCAGCAATCGGCCTTTTTATTTAGTTTCTGCCTGTCAAATGTGAAGCTGTGCTGTTCTGATGACTTAACAAAGACTAGCGTTTCCTACTTCAGCATCAGTGTGCAGTGCTCGCTTATCGCAGTGAGGCTGGAATAATTGAAAGCTTGATTAAAATGAGTTGTTAGTCACATAGTGTGGCCTGAAGGTTGCTGGGCTCAGCTCGGAGAGAGGGAAGAGGGGTGTTTTTCTGTGCAAGCGCTAGAAACTTAAGGGAACTTTGGTCACCACTCCCACCCACCACCAGGTCTGTGACAAACTTCGTCTCTCTTCCCACAGGTGCTGCACTCAGCTGCCCGCTACTGCAGAAGCATCTTGGATGACAACAGTTCTTCTGCCCTCATTATCCTTGGCTTCGTCATCATGTCCCCTCTCATTGTGGTGGCCATGGCTATCTACTGCAGCCTGGCAAGGCGTCTCCACCTCTTCATGTGCTTCCAGCCGTACAGCAGGGCTGTGTACAAGGGCGTGAAGTGGCGCTGGTACGAGGAGGGAGGCCTGTGCAGCTGTGTCAAGGGGTGGAACACTCAAGTCAAGGCCTGGGTGTGAGTTTGCAGCACCAGAGGCCCTGCCCTAGCCAGCACCTGCTTCTCCCTGCCCTGTCCATCCCCACCGTCACCGTTACCTCCCAGAATCACCATCCTGACGCGTCTGCTGAGGAAGGCTGTGTAGCACTTAGATGTGAGAGAAACGGAGGTCCATTAATGAGCCAGCTCCTACAGCTTTGTCTAAGAGGGTAGGATTCTGCCCACCATGGGTGAAATACAGGAAAAAAAACCAAGTCCTTGACGGTAAAGACAATGTTCAGCCCTGAAAAAAAGAGGGATTCTTCCCAGTGCCTGCGGCATTCAGAACACAGCACTGTTTGCAGTCTTGGCAGCATGTTCTGCCTCAGCTGGGACATAGAGTACGTGTGTACAGGATTGAACAGTGGCGAGAGCGGCTGCTGACTTTGCTGCACACCTCGGAGAGGTCTCCTTGGGAAAGGCAGCCTTTGAAGCATCCAGCCAAGGGGAAGCAACTGCGGTTTTCCCATGCGTTGGACTGCCAACGCTCCTAACCTCTTGCGGAGGTGTCTGTGGGTCACTGCCTCTGTGATGTTTGGGTTCTGCCACTTTCCTACGCATCAGATATTTTTCCCCCACTTGGCAATCCCTCTTCCCATGTCTATAGCAGTGCTTATGCTCCTTTCACCGTTCCTCAGTCAGGTCACTGGGGTGGCTGTGGAAACAAATGCTGATGGTTGGGTTTCTTCCCTGCCAGCTGCTGATCTGAAATATGCACGCCTGGTAACGGCTGATGGTTATTAACCAGCAAATAGCTCCTTGTCCGATATGCTGTGCTCAGGTTTTGTCTGGGGCTAAACCTGGCTGAGGGTTCGGGTCAGTTTTAGGATTCCTGGCAGGAGGAGCTGAAGACTCATGGTGGCTGCTGAGTACTACAAGTTCTCCCTGATCAGGGCTAAGAGCTTATGCCTGTGAGGAACAGTGTATAATGCCTTGTTTTGAGGGTCACAGATACCTCCCGTGATCCTGCAGGACTCCCACTGGGCCTGAACTGATGCTTAGCAAAGTCAGCTGGATCTCCCTTGTGATTTCAGTGATCTTGGAAGTAATACCCTGGATTCCTCTGTCATATGATGTGCCATAAATTGCAACTGGGAGAAAAGCACAGTGTATGTGAAAGGTATGGCGGGTAGGGAAAAGCATGAGCTTGATGCATGATCCTTTTAAAATCCCTGTGGGTCTCTGTAGTGTCTAGTTAGTGGGGTCTGTGTGCTGCTGATCACTGCAAGCTCTGTACTCCCGCTGCCTGTTGTTCCCCTGCCTCCCAAATATAACTATTTCAAGTGTTATGTATAAATAAAATCATGCCAAATCTCCACTGAGGGAGCGTCTCTCTGCTCTGTCTCAAAACACTGTCTGCATCAGAAACAGCCATGTGGTGCCCATTGTACCACAGGACTTACACTTACGTGTCTGGGGGTGGCATCTGGGTCCTGCCAAGCACCAGAGCAGCCTTGGGAAAAACAGGAAACCTTTATTTGCAGGGTATTTGTAGATGGGCAATTAATTTTTGAGGCAAAGCGCTGTGATTTGGTGGGCGTGCATCCACACGGTTGGGCCAAGAAGGGCAGGGAACTGCTGGAGAGGGGACAGCAAAGGGCTACCAAGATGCTGAGGGGACTGGAACACCTCTCTGATGAAGGAAGGCTGAGGGATTTGGGTCTCTTCAGTCTGGAAAAAAGAGGACTGAGGGGGGAGCTTATCAACGCTTATAAATACTGAAAGGGTGAGTGTGAGGAGGATGGGGCCAGGCTCTTTTCAGTGGTGCCCAGCACAGGACAAGGGGTAACGGGCACAAACGTGACCATGGGAAGTTCCATCTCAACAGGAGGAGGAACTTCTTTGCTGTGAGGGTGGCAGAGCCCTGGCACAGGCTGCCCAGAGAGGTGGGGGAGTCTCCGTCTCTGGAGACATTCCAACCCCACCTGGACGCGTTCCTGTGCCACCTGCTGTGGGTGACCCTGCTCTGGCAGGGGGTGGGACGGGGTGATCTCCAGAGGTGCCTTCCAACCCCTGCCATTCTGTGATTCTGTGGCTGGTGACTTGCAGCCCCGTGGGGCTGTAGCCGCTCTGGGGCAGGATGCCCGCTTCTGTGTCCGTGTGCCGGCGAGCTCAGCTGCAGGGCGGATTTGTGCTCTGCTGCTACGTCTTTCAGCCAGATGACGTGGGAATTTCTCACCTGTGGGAGCAGAACTGGCCCAGAAAGCGATCGCGGGGTTTGCTGTTGAAAAAAAATGCACAGTTTAGGCTCATTTCCAGCAGGCCTGGGCTGCTCTTCAAAAGGATTATGGTTGTGTTGTGTATGTCACAGCACTGGGGTTGAGGGAAACGCAGTGGTTTGGGGTATTTTAGGGCTGCCGCGCGTCCCTCCTTCCCAAATCCCATTGCAGGGGGGATGCATGCTGGTGCTTGACCTGTGCCCAGGTCACCAACCAGTCAGCGGAGCCACAATTGCTCTGGGAAAATGCATTAAAAGAAGTTGGAAAGCAATGTGGGAAAGGCATGGGAATTATCACAGTGTGATGGTGCGTTATTTTCCCTTTTTCTGCTGAAAAAGGTTGTGTGGCAGCGTGGGATGAAGGCACGTTGGCGGAGAAGTGTCCCCATCACCAGGCGGCAATGTTTAGCCACTTGCCTGAGGTTGCCAGACCTGTTTGTGCGTGCACGGTATTAAATAGAAAATAAGTAAAACAGGGGAAAAAATGTTCACTGGCAGCTTGCACGGCCCCTCTGGAGTTTTTGGAGATGTGGGGACGTGTTGCTGCGTGTGTCACCCGCTGGCAAGGAGAGCTGCGGCCGGCGCGGAGCTGTGTAGTGCTGCTGGGCTGGTTGCTTGGTAAAAGGAGAAGAAAAAAAAAGAAAGGAAAACAAAGGGAGAAATGCAGCCAGGAGGGCAGCAGCTCCGGCGCCGCCGGTGTTTCCAAGGCTACTGCGAGGCTGCGGCCGCGCCGCCGGCCACGGCAGAGCCACAGTTGGGTTGAGTTTGTAGAATTTCGACTGCAAGAGTCGGTCAAGACGTTTTGGGCTCAGTTGCGCGGGTTGGATGGGGGGTGGCTAAATGAGGAGTTTGGTTTTTTTTTAACGCGAGCCTTGCAGGTGAAGGGGCCGGGCAATGCGAGCCTTTCTAAAGAGTTCGGAGGGGTGTTTTCAGCTGAAACTGCACACCACGACGATAGGCAGGCACCCAGGGGCCGACATAGTCCTGCAGGTAGGGGGCGAGGAATCCGACCCTCGTAAGATGGGTGGTGGTTTGGGTGCAGGGGGGAGGATGCGCTGGGGTCCTCCCTGCGAAACGCAGGGGCTCCCAATGTACTTTCACCCAGGTTTGCAGCAAGGAGAAGGAGGGGTTGGCAAATAATGAGCAAAATCTTGAGCTGCTTTCTAGCAGGTTTCCCTGCTCGCCTGTTGATCGCCCGCGCTAGTCCACAGGTGTAGCTGATCATCACGCAGCCCTTGAATTCACCCCCTCGGACAACAGCTTCATCCTTCAGGACTTCAACTCCCTCCATGGCACCTTTGTCAATGGCTGTCAGGTCCAAAACGCGGCCGTGAAAGTGAGTCCGGGGGATATCCTGCGCTTCGGCGCGGGGGGAGCATCCTTCCAGCTGGTGGTGGATGGGACGGCCCGGGTAAGGATGGGTGCTGCTGCCCAGGGAAGGGTGGATGGGGCTCCCCAGGGAACGGTACCCAGGGAAGGAAGGGGTGCTGCTCCCGAGGGAAGGGTGGATGGAGCTCCCCAGTTAACGGTGAGTGCTGCTCCCCAGCAGCAGCAGTGGGTGCTGCTCTCCAGGGAAGGCTGGAGGGGACTCCCCAGGGAAGGGTGCCCAGGGAAAGATGGATGGAGCTTCCCAGAGAAGGGTGGATGGGGCTCCCCAGTTAAGAGTGGGTGCTGCTCTCCGGGGAAGGGTGGGTGCCACTGCCCAGGGAAGGATGCCCAGGGAAAGGTGGGGTGCTGCTCCCCAGGTAAATGTGGAGGGGACTCCCCAGGGAAGGGTGCCCAGGGAAGGATGGGTGCTGCTCCCCAGGGAAGGGAGGATGGGGCTCCCCAGTTAATGGTGAGTGCTGCTTCCCAGTTTAGAGTGGATGGCGCTCCCCAGTTAAGAGCGGGTGCTACTGCCCAGGGAAGGGTGCCCAGGGAAAGGTGGGGAGCTGCTCCCCAGGTAAGGGTGTGTTGGACTCCCCAGGAGAAGGATGGGGTGCTGCTCCCCAAGGAAGGGTGCCCAGGTAGGGATGGGGTGCTGCTGCCCAGGGAAGGGTGGATGGGGCTCCCCAGTTAAGGGTGGGCGCTGCTGCCCAAGGAAGGCCCCTGGAGCAGGACCAGGCTGCCAGGCTGGTCTGGGAGATCCTCGGGAAAGGATCGGTGGGTGGAATGAAAGGCTTGAGCTCCCTCTGCTGAAGAAAGTCGGGCAGTTCAGTAGGGAAAAGGAAAAGCACGGGTCGGGTTTCCCAACAGGGAGTTGCACGTGAGCTAAGGTAGGGCTGAAAAATGTCCTTTTTCTCTATTTGCGTTTTATGTTTCCTCGAAAGCTACCGACTAAGGGAGAAGCTGGGGGTTGGATCAAACCTCGAGGGAAGTAAAAGGCGCTTTGCTTGGCCACGGCATGCGGAGCTGGAGACACCGCGGTGCTCGGCGCAGCACGGCCGGGGCAGCACCGCTGGCTTTGGGGGGTGGGAGAAACCCAAAGCCATTGTAAACTGGGAAAGGATGTGGTGGAACATCATGGCAGTCTCCCATCTCTGTGAAAAAAAACTGTTCAGGGTTGGTTTTGGAGGTCATTGACCTTTTGAGTTACTATATAGGTAAGGATTGATAAATTCTGGTATTGTTTGTATTATTTGGCTCTTGAGGTATTCTAGAAAGCACAGTCTGAGAGAGAATCCTGGAAACGTGTGTGTTGTGTGCCTGGTAGCGGGAGTTGCAGAGCCTGGTCTCCTAGCAGGGCCCGTGTCCAAATAAAACTTTGTTGGAATCAGCCTGTTCATGCACCCAGATACTGGGTTCGGAGCTCTCGGCAAGAATCCTGGTGGAGCAAGCTGACCTGCTGAAGCCAAAGGTGTCCAGAAAGTCTTGGCCGAGAGAAATTAAAAAAAAAAAAAAGCCCAGCTGCACATTGAAGCCGGGCCAGGTGGGGTGCCAGTGCCCCTTATGTAAATTAGTTGTTGCTGGAACCTTCAGCATTTTAATTTCCAAAAGTATTTGTGTAGGATGCAGGCAGAAAGCCGTGTTGTGCGGTGACACAGAGGAAGCCCGGCGGGTGCCGCTTCGTTGCTCTGGGCTCTGTGATCTTCGTATGGTGGAAGAGCTTTGAAGCCCGACCCTGCTGACCGCAGAGAGTAAATCACCTCTGCCTCGCACCCTGGGAAGTGCTTCTGGCGTCTAACCTAGGGAGGTCTCGCTCGTTTTCAGTAGTATCAGAGGAACATGTGGTGAAGAGGAGCACCACCCAGGTAGTGTCTCAGAGCCCAGGACAAGCGCTCGGAAAGGCACGGCCTGATGCTGTGGTGGAATCCAGTCCTCAGCAAGCGCCCAGGGCAGCGTCACGAGCCAAAGCGACGGGGCTCAAATGTGCTCTGGGAGAAGGCGAGGTGCCAGAGAAGCTGGGGACGTGCCCTGGGGTCTCGGGCTCTCTTTCAGGGAGATGGCAGGAGCTCCAAGGCCATGTTGGCAGATGTTTAGTTCAGCCCATGTAACTGAGGGCTACGCCTAAACAAACGTCCAAGACCTTAATGGTGGCTTGTCTCTAGCTCTGCTTCTGAGGAGAACAGCAGATAGTGTCCTAATGACACGTCTGGTGGGCCCAGCGTGAGGTCTGATGGATGCGATGGGAAGCCGGGAGTGCAGTGAGAGGCTTTGGGACAGTGTGGCGCATGGGGGATACGAGAGGGCAGGAGCGCTTGTGTGTGAGCCAGGGCTTTGTGATGTGGCAAACGAAATGCAGAATGAGGGCGGTCAAATCTCGAGAGAGAGGGAAGAGCTCAAATTGCAGCAAACCCCAAGAATTGCTTTCCATTTCAGCAAAGCATTTGGGCCTCCTGATTAAAATCTGATACTTGGGAATGGAAATGGGAAAGGACTAAAATTCAGCTTCCCCTCAGATCTGTGCCTGGGTTGCGTACGACGTTAATCACACACATCAAGGGCTAAGAACCTTCCTAAAATGGTGCTAATAATGTGATTTTTCCACCACAGATGTCCTATTCCCCTGTGAAACGTCTCATGGCATGGACCGGGCAGCTCCAGGTGGTTGCAGAGCCCAAACCCTCGACTCCGGCATCTCCTCCCCACCTCCCCTCCCTGCAGTGGCAGCATCCCCCCAGCTCCCCAGGCCAGTGGGCTACCAGAGCTGCTGGCCACGTACCTCATCCGCCCCCACGGAAGCGACCCCTAAGTGCCTGGGCTGGGAGCGTGGCCACCACCATCCCTCCGGATGCTTTCAGTAGGAGCTCCGCGGTGAGGACAGGTACTCCCTGGTGCCAGCCCTGGTGGCCCGTAGCCTGGTGTCCTCTCTGAGCATCGTAGCATTGAGTGGTGTGGATCCGAGCAGAGAAGTGATGGGCCTTGGCAGCAGCCAGGTGTGGGTCCTTGTCCAGTGGAGCTAATGGGAGACCCTGCGTGGTCCTCGGTGGCATTTGGGTTACTTAAGAAATGGGCTGTGACATCCGAAGGGGAATGCCATTGCCCTCCTAGCTGAGAGTGACTTTTCCTCTTCCTTTTTACTTGTGTGTGATCGGGAAGGGTGATGACTAACTTTGTCTGTACCGGTGACTCATGCACCTATTCCTGTCTCCTGGTTGAAGTGGTGTCTTTTTCTCCTTTGAAGCACAATTAGTGGCTGCCTTGAGGAACTTTAAACTAGGTCCATAGCTGATATGCTTCTAAAAATACAGTATGCAGTGGCGGTGGAGCAGAGGCAAGGCTTTGGGGGAGTAGTACAGCTGGAGAATGAGACTTTTGCCATGAATGTAGCTTTTTGTGGCCTGATATACAAGCCAGTTGTTTTCCTGGTTTGGGTTTGGGTCGTTTGAACAGTCATAATTAACACAAAGTCAATAGTGAAGTGCCAAAGAATAGCAGAGACAGTACCGTGCAGTCCCAGCAGCACATAAGGATGTGTGGACGGGCAGAACGTGAAATTGCAGTGAAGGTAAAGGGAGGGATGCACACGCTTCAAGTGAGCACATATTCATCTGATTTGGGGCAAACAGGGCCCAAAGGATCCACAAATGCTGACTGTGACGAGCGTAGCTATTCACACGTGGGAAGCCAGCAAAGCACAGCTTCTTCTGTGGGGCCGAGCAATGCTGAAAACTCAGAGGAGCCTTTGTCCACTGCCCTTGAGGCTTCTTTGGTTCCCAGAGGTCTGTTATTGCTCTTGGGTGTGCAGACTGGTGTCTTTTTAGTGCCAAATTATTGGTTTCTCTTCTGGTTTTGAATGGAACTCATAGACTGGAAAGTAGCTGCTGCCTTAGAGCACATTTGAGCCAAGTGAGAGGGATGCCGCGAGAAGCGTTACTGCTGCCGGCAACCAGTTCCCATCCTGACATTTGGCTGTGGTGTTTGCTTCCTTCCAGTCTTGACCAGCATCTCAGGTGACGGTGTGAGCGGTGCCGGGGGAGCCCCTTCGCCAGGGACTCAAGACGCAGATTTCCTCCCACAGGAGAAGGTGATGCTGGGGAAGGTGTGAGGGACGCCATCCCTGTCCTGCTCCAGGGTTGTGTGTCCAACCGCGTGTCCCAGCAGAGTGCAGGGACTGGCACCAAAGAGGGCTGTTCCCATGGATGGGGACTGCTGGGTGGATGGAGAAAGTGGGCATGGTGGGACATGGGAAGCCAGGGCAAGTATGTTCGAGTGGTCATAGAATCACAGAATGGTTTGGGTTGGAAGGGACCTTAAAGCCCATCTCATTCCAACCCCCTGCCCTGGGCAGGGACACCTCCCACCAGCCCAGGTTGCTCCAAGCCCCGTCCAACCTGGCCTTGAACCCCTCCAGGGATGGGGCAGCCACAGCTTCTCTGGGCAACCTGGGCCAGGGGCTCACCACCCTCACAGGAAAGAATTTCTTCCTGATAATCTCATCTAAATCTCCCCTCTTTCAGTTTAAAACCATTCCCCCTCGTCCCATGGCTCCCCTCCCTGCTCCAGAGTCCCTCCCCAGCTTTCCTGGAGCCCCTTTAGGGACTGGAAGGGGCTCCAAGGTCTCCCCGGAGCCTTCTCCTCTCCAGGCTGAACCCCCCCAGCTCTCTCAGCCTGTCCTCACAGCAGAGGGGCTCCAGCCGTTTGATCATCTCCGTGGCCCCCTCCGGCCCCACTCCAACAGCTCCGTGTCCTTCTGCTGTTGGTGCCCCAGAGCTGGAGGCAGCACTGCAGGGGGGTCTCACAGAGCAGAGCAGAGGGGCAGAATCCCCCCCTCGCCCTGCTGCCCACGCTGCTGGGGATGCAGCCCAGTGGGTGGGGGGTTTCTGAGTTGTGAGTGCACGTTGCCGGCTCATGTCGAGCTTCTCATCCACCAGCACTCCCAAGTCCTTCTCCTCAGGGCTGCTCTACAGCCATTCTCTCCCCAGCCTGGATTTCTGCTTGGGATTGCCCCAACCCATGTGCTGGACCTTGCCCTTGGCCTGGTTGAACTTCATGGGGTTTGCATGGTCCCACCTCTCCAGCCTGTCCAGGTCCCTCTGGATGGCATCCCTTCCCCTCCAGCATGTCGACTGCTCCACACAGCTTGGTGGTGTTGGTTGGTGGCCATGGGTCGGTACCCCTTGGAGCAGGCAGCCTGGCGTCTCTGTAGAGGGAGAGTGACACATGGCACCCGTAATCTGCCCGCAGGGTGAGAAGGTCCTGCAACTGGAGAAGGAAATCGGTGGCCTCTCTGGTATGGAGACAGAATCAAAGCAGAAAGATGCGATGATAAGAGACCTGCAGGATGAGATCGCAGCGATGGCAAAGACCCTGGCTCAGGCGGCGGCAAGGAACGAGGTAGAGCTGACCCAGAAGCTGCTGACCTTCGACCGAGAGCTGGGGGCCAAAACGGAGGAGATCAGAGCCTTGAGGGAACAGGTACTGAATGCTTCCGTAGGCACCAAGCAGGGAAAATACCTCTCTGATACAGACGCGTTGTGAGTTTAACAGCCAGTTTTCAGGAGGAGAAGGTCTGGGAACTAAGGGAATTGAAGGAGATGTGGGTTTTCTGGTTGTATTTTGCACACCTGCGTGCTTTCGGTGCAAGTTTCCCTTAAAGAAGCTGGGACTGAATTGTGCCACGTATGTGGTAGGATCTGTAATGCTGCAGTGGGGAGGGAGACAGGAGCTTAACCAGCCTTTGGTGGGGCAGAGGCACATGCCACTGCCATGGACGGGACAGCAGGACCCCTGACTGGCCCCTCTTGCCGCAGGAACGGGCTGCGGGATCGCGTTGGCCGGGGCAATGCCTGTCCCGAAGGCAGCGCAGCCCATTGGCGCCCTGGTTAGAGGAGAGAGGGCTTTATAATTGTCGTGTCCAGCGATACGTCAATAGCATGCACCTACCTTTTATGAAAACTCAGAAAAAGTCCTGGAGGGATGGTGATGGAGTCCCCCGGAGTGTCTCCAGCCCGGGGAAAGGGTCAATCCGAGGTGTCAGTCTCACGGGTGGGCACCTGGGCATCTTGGCCAGCCCATCCCGGCCGCGTCCTGCCCTCCCATCTAATACCGGGTGCGTAGGAGGCGGTGAAATGCTTTGTGCTTGTCCTGACTGTCTGTCATGAAGAGCAGCTTTTGATGAGCGGGTTCCTGCTGGGCAAAAGGCAATATAACTTCGGGGCGCTGTCAGCATCGCTGCTGTCGCTGCGCCGAGAGGAGATGACATGCGGTGCCTCCCTTCCCAGCGGCTTCCCTTCTTCTGACAAAAGCCTCTTCCACCTCTGGCTTCGCTCTTCTGTACCCTCCAGTAAATGCTGTGTGTAACCAGCCGTTGGAGCAGCGGAAAGCGTGGTGGTGCTGTCTGCACGGCGCTGATGTGCCGGAGTGGATGGTACAGACTGTTCCCCACTCCCCGTTTCCAGTAGGGACTGTAAGAGCTGCCTTTGCAGCAGAAATGTGAACAGGAGTTATTAGCGGCGCCAGATCTGCGTTTGTGAGTAATAACTCCGTGTGCCTTCAGGAGGTGATAAATCTGCCGGTGTTTCTGCCTGCTACCACGTTAGCGGCGTCACCCAGCCCCAGCCATCTGGCATGGGAGACTTCTTCCTGCCTTTTATATTAGGATTTGAGTGTGAATGGCCAAAATGAAATTAAGGTCATGCTATGCAAAGCAATGAGTGCTGAGTTAGCCAAAGGATGCCAAGGAGTGACCCCATCAGAGCGTGACCTGGAGGCGCTGGATTTCCCTCTCCAAAGGGGTCTGTAATGAAGTTAATAAGTGATCCGGGGAGGAACGCGAGCAAATCTGTGTTTTGCAGGTCAGCAGCCTGCAGAAAGGCTCGAGCCAGGTTTTCTGCCATTCCCTCTACGAGAGAGACCTGGAGATCGGGAGGCTGCGGAAAGAAAGCGAGAAGGTGAAGAGGGAGCACGCGTTGGCTGCAGGTGGTGTATCCCTGGAGCTCTGCGTAGGGGCATGAAGTAGTCTGGGGCTGGCTCATGGTGATGAGTGAGCGTTGGGAAACCTGTCCGGGCAACAAATGGTGTGTAGCGGCAGTTTGTAGAAATTGCCCTACCCCTGTTTCTGCCTCCTGAAGCTCTGTGGGAGTTGCAGGCAGTGTCTGACCTGATGGGAGTGGGACGATGTGGGGGTGGAAGGCAGGGAGTGATGGGATGGAGAACTTTGGGAGGAAAACCAGGCTCAAGCATGGCTTGCAGGGCAGGCTCGACAGCGGTGCTGTGGAATGGGATGCCGTGCACCCCACGGGGAACCTGCCCACCCGAGCAGCTGCTGCAAAGGCCACCTTGGACCACCAGCCTTGTCCAATGGCCTTTTTCCCAGCGGTTATCAGGCAGGAGGAATGTCATGTGTACACAAAATATTGGCTTGCATAACGCGTTCAGGGTAGCCAAACTGTTCTGCTTGGTAGCGTTGCCCGAGATAAAGGAGTAGTATCGGTGCTTGGCGGGGAGGAGGCATCAGGGCCGGGGATCTGACGTAGTAAAGCAGCAGAAATGGATCCATAGGAGCCACTTGTCCTCTGAGTCCCCAAGGGCCTTGTCAGCCATAGTGTCACGCAGCAGTGTCCAGCACGGCACGGCAAAGCTGGATGTGCCTTCCAAGCCCAACGGTTGTCAAAGAGGGAGGACGGCAGCTCAGCGGCTGGAGGCTTTGGCATGGACGAGCTTGGGGATCCTCTCACGGCGTCATTTTCCTCAGGTCTGGTGGCCAGCCTGCGAAGGGAGATCATGGGCAAGGAGCAGAAAATGCAGCAACTCAAGCAAGAGGTTGAAAAAGTGAAGAAGGAAAACAGGGAAAAGGACAACCAGCTAGCAGTCGTGTCTGCCAAGGTTATCCCTAATGAGGGGCTCGATAATTTACAGCCTTGTGTATGGATTAATGTGAGAAACTGGGATGAGAAGGGCCATGCTTCTCTCTGTTAAGGAGCGTAGGATCTATTGATGTGGCTGTTTCTCGGGGCAGTTGGAACCCGAGGGTCCTGGCTGCACCCACGGTGAAGGTGCAGAGCCGTGCCATGGGGACATAGCAGCGATGGGGCTGTGGTGGCATCAAAGTGCCGTGCCATGCCCGTGGAACGGTGTCACCTTCCCCGGCTGAGTCCACCTCCTTGTTCTGCATCCGGGTGCTGTGCGCCCTGGATTGCTGCGAGCACAGTCGCTGTTTGTTCCGACAAAGCGCTGGTGCCGAGATCCTCCCCAGGAGCCATGGAAACCCCGTCTCAGAATCATAGACTAGTTTGGGTTGGAAGGGACCTCTAAAAGTCATCGAGTCCAACCCCCCCCTGCCACGAGCAGGGACATCTTCAACTAGATCAGGTTGCTCAGAGCCCCGTCCAACTTGACCTGGAATGTTTCCAGAGATGGGGCACCAACAACCTGTTCCAGTGTTCCACCACCCTTGTAAAGAATTTCTTCCTTATATCTATAGATATAGATATATATGTAGCTATATCTATAGATATATAAAGAATTTCTTCCTGATATCTTCCCTCTTTTATTTTAAAGCCATTACCCCCCATCCTATCGCAACAGGCCCTGCCAAAATGTTGTCCCCATCTTTCTTCTAAGCCTCGATAAGTGTCCACGTGGCCCCCCGCAGCCCAGCCTGGATTTCCCCCCGAAGAAAGCGGGCTGGGCAGGAGGTTGTTCCTCTGCGTTGGCAGCTCCCTCTTCATTGGGAAGAGCTGCAGCAGCTGCAGAACCGGCACCGAGCAGGCGCTGGGGTTTGGCTGGCTGACTGGGCACTCTTCCAGGGGATTTCAGGGATTCACTGGGAATTTTAAGTAATGGAGAAAGATGCGTGAGGGCCCCTGGGGTGCAGGCAGAGGTCACCCCACCTGCCAGCCCCTACCTAGCTGAGCATCCTCCCCGAGCAGCTCTCTGGGGAGAGGAATGATGGGGATCAGCCCTGGAACCGGTGGAGATGTATGAGTGCCGGAGCCAGCACCTGGCATCCCAGGGACGCATCCTGCTGGGTGCCTGGTGGCGCTTGGTGGCCACAGCGCTCACGTGGAGGCTGAGGGCATGTCCCAGAGCATCCCTCTGTGGTTTTCCCTGCTCCGTGGATGCGGGGAGGCCCGGAAGGAGGCACGTGGGAGAGGCACCCGGGCAGATCAGGGCAGGCAGCAGGGGCTCGGGCTCTGAAGCCCTGGCACCCCAAAATGCAGAGCTGAAAGGCGCAGCTTGATGCAGTGAGGATTTGCCTAGAAGTGTCTGTGACCATCCTGGTCAGGTTACGGTGGATGGTTTTAAGAGGCATTTGTTTCCCTTAGTTCTTTCCCCTCATCCCTGTTATACTATTCCTGAGCCAGAGGAGTTTCCCTCTGTCGGATGCTCCCTGCAGATATTTCTCCGTCTCTCATCCAGGCGATGCTTTAAAATGGGCATTTTCAGGTGTGGAGACTCTTCTGCTCTCAATGCCTTGATGGCCCCGTCATGGACACTCCGCCACCCGTAAGGGATCTGAGCGCTTAGCTGGGCTGCGGCACTGAAGTACGTGTTGACATTTGCTGCAGAAATGGTGGTATCTGCCTGCCCTGATGATTTTTTTTTTTTTCCTTGGTCGCCGTTCATTCTAGTGCTCTAGAATTAAAGAGGAAACGAAGCACCAACGTGGAGAGCGAGAAGTAATTGCGTGCCGAAATGTGAGTCTCAAGTCATTTGGGGTGATGGAGCAGACGGGAGAGCAGCGACTGCAGGAATGCAGCAATCCAGGGAATAATTCACTGGGCATTTTAAGGGAGTTGGTTTGAACCTAGCTCCTGGAATAGGAGGCACAAAAGGTGCATAGCGAACCGGAGAAATGTAAATTCCTCTAAAAATTCTAAGGCCACATTGCAACGCAGGAGGATGCTGTCAGAAATAAGATTGAAAGTCCACTTGAAAGCCGGTCTAACCGCAGTAAATATTGGTTAGAAGGAAATTCCAGGGGTAATGAAACAGGGTGGATGGGGAAAAGATATAGCTTGTGGGTTAAAGCTCTCCAGAGAGGTGATGCTCAGCTCCTCTGGTGAGACCCTGCGCTGTCCCGGGGCTCTTGCAGCGCATCGGGGAGCTGGAGCGCGACCTGGAGGGGCTGCGGGGGGAGGTCCAGAGGTATTGTGCCGAGCAGGAGAGCAGCCGAAACCAGCTGGCCCAGAAAGCCAAGGTGAGCGGCCGGCCGTGGGGAGGGTGGAGGGCGGCAGGGACGGGCACGGCGGGTACCTCGGCTGCCTGGCAGGGGTGGCAGCGGCGTGGGATGAGGGGTAGCGAGCCCCAGGCATGCCGGCTGTACGGACAATAGGGACAAAATGTGCTGAGCTCTGCCACAGAGCCCAGGGGAAGAAAAGACTTACCCTAGGGAGCAGTGTGGTAGGAAGTCAAGGATGGATGGTGGCCCATGGACCAAACCCAGCCAAAGAGCAGCATTAAGTATCTGATGCTGCAAAACCCACCCCTTGCAAAAAGATTTCCCCCTGCCTCCTGCGACTCCCGAGCCATAATTGGAGTGGTCTGATGTGAATAGTGGCTGGCCGGGGTGGAAGCTCTTTATAGCATGATTTTTTCGGGTCTGGCTCTGATGTGCAAACGCTCTCGTCGTCGCAGGCTGAGGAGGAGCTGCAGGAAGCCTGCGCCAGGCAAGCGCTGCAGCTGCAGGAGATGGGGCGCAGGGAGCGCCTGCTGCGAGCCGACGCGGGGAGGGCCAGGGAGCAGGTAGGGAGGAGGCAGGGGTGGGTGGGAGCATCCTGGAATGGGTAGGGTGGGAAGGGACCTTGTAGATCATCCACTTCCACCCTGCAGTCTGGGCTGGAGGCAGCCAAAGGATGGGTTTTCCCACGGGGAAGGACATGGTGCTTGAGTAGAGGAAAGGGAATGCAGAATCCAGAGCACCAAACCTTGGCACGGGGCTGAACTTGATGTCAGATGCAGGATATGAGGCTTTTCTGCAGGATTTGTGTAGCATCGTAGAAGATGGTGCAAGTTTAACAGGATACAGAAATGCGCTATACTCTCTATAGTCCTAGTTGTGGTGTGCGGGACCCATGGAAACCCTCCTCCATGCCTAGGTAATGCCGCTTCAGGCAGAGACAGCCCTTTGCAGAATAACATGGTGCTAGATCCCCAGGATAAAGCCGCGCTTCATACAAGAAGGTCGTGCCTCCCCATTAAACTGCAACGCAGAGTTTTGCTCGTGTGAATTTGTTAGGAACCCCCACAGCAGGAAAAGCTGTGAGTTGTTTCATTACACGTTTGGAAAATTACCCTGTGTCTTTTGTGTGCAGAGCGGTGCCAAAGGGCAACCTGAAGCTTTTAAGGGCAGATGGGGGCTTTTGGGTCTGCCACGTAGGTTAGCTCAGGGGCAGCCGCGTGTGGAAGCCCCAGAAGAGCCAGCATCAGGTGCGATAGAGAAGCATAAGGCAATAACCTCGTTGGGAATGGTTGTCCTCTTCTCTGGCAGAGAGGCCAGGGGTGGCATCCCCAGCTGTCTCCAGCCTGCCCCGGCTGTTTCACGGGAAGAAATAGGAGATGGCCATGGGAAATCCCCACTGGAGCAACTGCCTGGCATGGGTGGTCTGTCCTTTGCAGTGGGTCCCAGCCCTCTGTCATCGTAATCCTCCCGCAGCGGTAGAAGGGCAGCGGATGTTCAGGAGTTGGGTTGCCCTTGGTGGCGGGGAGCCGACAGCCTCCCCTGTGCGCGGTGCTGGTGATCACCCCGGGCAGCTTGTAGGCAACGTAAGGGATGGGATACACCACAGGGCCTCACCGTTGGTGGGGTGCGAGCCATGGGGGTCCAAGGAGTGGTTTTGGGGAACCCTTGTGAAGGTGCATGGTGAAGAAGTTGCCTGTGCTGAGGAGAGGGCAGGAGCATGCACGGGGCCTCGGTGGTGGGGACAGCAGGCACCGAGATGCCCTTTGCATTGATGTGTGAGGGTCGGGTAGAGCAAAGTCGATATCAGTTCTCAGTGATTTGTGTTTTTCTCTGTCGATCTCTGCTGTAGCTGGAGTCCTTCAAATCCCAAGTGCTGCAAGCCTGTTCTCCAGCAGCAGCAGGAGTTGCAGGGATGGTGGTGACGGAGCAGCAGGTGAGTTTGGATACCAGCGTGCGGAGATGCTCGGTGCTTCCGAAGCCCAACTTGGCTCGAGTCGGCCACTGCAGAATGGTCACAGTGCTTGCTCCATCGGCAGGAGTGCTGGTAGCATCCAAGCTTCTCCAAATCCTAAATCATGATGCAGCTCTCCCAGGTTAATGGCGCTGCTCCGGGATGTGAAGAAGACATGATCCTTTTAGTCCCCCAAAGCTTGGATGGAGTCAGTGGCCTCCTGAAGCCCAGGAGCCCAATGTGGCTTCCAGTTTGCAGCGAGTCTCAATCATTGCGCACTGAGACAATCCATGGTCCCTCGGCAGAAAAGGGGTGTGATTATAATGCCTGATTCTCCTCTTCCTTCACATGCTTTTGCCAGGTGATAGAGAAGGTCAGGCAGATCTCTGAAGAAAGCCAACAAAGTCATGAGAGAGAGAAGTGTCTACAGGAGGAACTAAGCTCCTGGCTCTCGAAGGAGAAGGAGGTGTCTGAAAATGTAGAGGTGTTCAAGAAATCCCTGCATGAGCTCCAGGTCAGTCCTTTAAATGCTGAAGACGAACTGGCAGCCAGGAGATAAGTGGCACAGGGGCATTTTTTAGCTGGAGGTCAGAGAAAAGACACGCTCATGCATCTGCGCTAGCTAGTGCGCGGATCTCCAGATGTGCAAGAGGAGTAGCCCCAAAAAGTGTTGGTTGGAAAGAAATGGGTGGTGTTGCAGAAGTGTGTCCTCCCTTGGGCCTGCCAGGAGCCATTCCCACCAAAGGTATCGACCCGCGGAGTGTCGTACCAAAGTGTTCACCTGGTTGTACCCAGGACGTTCTCAGAGAGGCTGTGTTGTGTACCAAGTCCCAGAAGCCTGCTGACCATGGAGGGTAGCTTGTTCAATGGTTGTGTTTTCTCCAGGGGTGCCTGAGGAGCTCCTGCAGCAGCGACAGCCTGCGAGGGCAGCTGGGGAGGCTGGAGGGGGTGAGCCTGGACCCCTCCATCGCGGCCATCGGGGCGGCGGTGGTGGAAGTGGCACATGTCCCCCTGTCCTGGCTGGAGGGCACGGAGCGGCTCCTGGCCAGCATGGGGGTGGACCCGCACGCCTCCGGCAAAGGTCCGTGTCCCGCTGGGTGTCTGGGGGAACTCACCTGCTCCAGGTGGGATGTCCTAGCTAACCAGCCATAGAGCAGGAAGCCCAGCGTGACTCACCCCTTGGGGATGACAGGTCCCTGCATTGGGGCAAATCTCGGTCAGTTTGGGCAACTAAGGAACCTTTTGGGGGGAAAGCACAGCAGGGAGCAATGCTCCAGTTTTGGGCTCCTCCCCACAAAAAAGACATTGAGGTGCTGGAGCATGTCCGGAGAAGAGCAACGGAGCTGGTGAGGGGTCTGGAGCACAAGTCTGGTGAGGAGCGGCTGAGGGAGCTGGGGGTGTTCAGCCTGGAGAAAAGGAGGCTGAGGGGAGACCTTCTCACTCCCTACAACTACCTGAAAGGAGGGTGTAGCCGGGGGGGTCAGTCTCTTCTCCCAGGGAACAGGTGATGGGACAAGAGGAAACGGCCTCAAGTTGCACCAGGGGAGGTTTAGACTGGATATTAGGAAACATTTTTACTCTGAAAGGGTTATTAAGCATTGGAACAGGCTGCCCAGGGAAATGGTTGAGGCGCTATCCCTGGAGGTATTTAAAAGATGGGTAGACATAGAGCTTAGCGATATGGTTTAGTGATGGTTTTGTCAGAGTTAGGTTGATGGTTGGACTCGATGATCTGAAAGGTCCCTTCCAACCTCAGCAATTCTATGATTCCCCAGACCAAATGCAGCCGGTGAAGTGCGAGAGGTTGTTGCTGTGGGACTCGTGTCTGGCAGTGATTCTAGGATGAAGTTAGATGTTCTGATGGGATGTGAGGAGCCCCCTCTTTCACAGCCTGGGTCCCTCCCTGCCTCCCAGGTGTAGCAAGCTGAGATGGCAGTCAAGGAGCCGGTGCCTTTGCTGGTTGTCTTTGTCCCGTGTCACTTGTGGATTGAGGCTTTCCTCCGGGGCTGGTGTGCTCAGGCAGCGTGTGTCGTCTTATTCCCTGCCTCTGCGACACCAGTGCCACGCGTAGGACTCTGCGGGGTTTGTCCATGGGATGCGATGTCTGCGTGTGCTGGACCTGATCTACTGTCATCGCAGTGATTCAAAGTGGGTTTTTTCCTCAGTGACATATAGGGAATTTTTCTAGTCCAGGATTGTGGCCGTGGCACTGGCTGAGATCCACCAGCCCCCTGTCCCGAGGTTGTAAATTCCGTTGTCTTTCCTTTCCTGCGCAACCCCTTGGGAGCGGCAGAGCAGTCGCTGAGCGGAGTTTGCCGAAAGCAAGTTTAGGCGGAGGGTGCGCGGGAAGCGGAGCGTAGGTCTGTGTCAAAGCATCGTGTGTCGTGGGGTGTCGCTGCAGAGGAGGAATTGCGGTGACAGCAGCGTGGGAAGGGGGAGCATCGCTCTCCCGGCAGCATCGAGCATCGCGCAGGGGTGCAGGACATGCCACGGCGAGGGCGCAGGAGGAGCTGCGAGGCCGCCGCAGTTAGCAGGGTGGTAATTATAGCTCTGTGCAGCAACGAGCCGTCCTCGGCTCTTGCAGAAGTGTCGGGCTTAGAGGAGACGGGGTGACGCAGCAAAGCGGGTGACAGTGTGTGACAAGGAAAACACATCTGCTGGTGGGAGCAGGCAGCTGGGCTGTGTGCGCAGGCAAGCCATGTCTCAGCAGCAGCAGCGAGCTCCCAGGGCTGGGAATGTGCCGTGGTTGCAGTAAGTGCAGAGGGAAAACCCTCGGCTGGGTCCTAGGAGCCTTTCCAAGGGGATTGCAGAGCCCGAATCCTGTGGCCAGGAGGCTAGTGAGGGTGTCCAGGCTAGTGAGGGTCCGTGGGTGGAAGGTGGAACTGTTGCCCATGGGTCTCTCCTTCCCCGATAGCCGACACCAGCACATCCATCCCAGCCTGGGAGGGAAACCCACAATGAGTGTGTTTTCTGGGTACCCCAGCTAGCGCGGGGGGTGGCTGCATGGGGAAGGAGCGCTGGTCCCTTCTCCCTGTTGCCTGTGGAGGAACAAGGACCCCCACCATCAGGCGAGGGGGGTGAGGGCCAGGGCTGAACGCCAGCAGTGGCCGAAGGGAGCGTTGCAAGGAGGCAGGCGGCGTCCCCAGGCCCCCGAGGATGCTGCAGGGGGGATACAGACGTGAGCACCCCGTACAGCAGGACGCCGGTGGCTTTTGCAGGGCTGTTGGCTGCTCTGGGGAGACTGGTGGAAGACAGTCAGGAAACCACACAGAGGAATCGGATGCTACAGGTACAGAAATGCGTGTGTACGTAAACCGAGTTGACAGAGGGACCTTTCTGTGGGTAAACACCATGGTAGTCCAAAGCGAGCGGGTGTGGGACTGGAATTGGGAATGTTCAGTAGCAGGGGTGCCTGGGGCTGCAGTAATTCGGAGGAATGGAGAAGGCGGAGCCCACTCTCGGCGTGTTGGTGCCCGTATCCCTAATGCAGCAAGGCTGGAGAGTATATCTGGTTTTTGATGTGTTTGTTAGTGAGTGTACCCGGGATGTTTATGTCATGCCCTGTTGCTGATGCAGTCCCTTTATCTCCCCGGTACCTGCTGTCTCCCCGCAGGCCCAATTAGAGAGGGACCGGGAGGCGCAGGCAGCTCTGCTGCAGGAGCACGTGAAGGAGCTGGAAGCGAAACATGAGCACGACCTGCAGATAAAAATACAGCAAATTATGTTGGAAAAGGACAAGGAGAACCAAGAGGTATGGCGGCATGGTTGTTTTTTAGGAAAAGGACTGTTAAGCAGGAAAAACAGGTGCCTGTATTAGTGGTGCCTAGCGAGAGGAAGAAGTCTGTAGCCCCGAAATGCCTAGGTGCATGGTCCCAAGAGCCTGGGTATCGGCTCTCCTCCTGTGTTGATGTTGGGGATTGTAACTCCCCAAAGTATCCGCGGTGGAACCGGGAAGCATCCGGGTAATGGCAGGACGCACTGCTGCCAGTCGATCCCGGGGAGAAAGCTGTAAGCAAGGAGCATCACTGGGATACAGGAGCTTAGGAAGACGCTGCAGCGTTTGTAGTAAACCAAATGCAGGCGCAGGTAGGCTTCCTCACGAGCCTTTTGCTCCTTCCTTTCCCTATGCTGAACCCCTTCTAGGGGTGTTTTGGCTGGAAAAGTATATCCCCTGTGGAGCAGGGGGGGTGGCTGCCTGGTGGGTTCTCGCTGGGTCACCCCTGGTCCCGGGGAAGTCCAGGTCATGGAGCTGATGGTGCTCATGTAGGACGTACTGTCAGGCAAGGTGTGAGTTGGTGCTCTGCTGTGCCTGTATGGCCGTACGTGGTGTGATGGGGGCAGCATCTCGTGGTAAGGCAGTTCCTAGCGTGCCTGTGTATATGGAGCTTTGGGAATGGTTGTTTCCCAGCCTTGGGTTTTCTAAGGAGGCAGGTGAGGAGCAGCAAAGCGGCTCCTCCTTGGTCTCTCTGCTGTACCTTTCCCCAGGTGCTCTCATCCCCTCCCTCATCGAGTCGCCTCGTGTCCTGCCCAGCTTTTCTCCTGTAAAGTGCCGCTGCTCCAGAGCAGTGACGCCCCTCATCGCTTTCCTCATTGGACTCGAGGTCTTTGGCCAAATTATGTTATTTATTTTGCACTGAAATGTACCAAAATCCATCATTTCTCAGATTCTGGAGATCGCTGTCGCCCAGGAGAAGGATAAGTGCAAGCAATCTGTGGAGGAAGAACAGAAGAAGATCCGAGACCTGGAGAGCCACCTGAGATGCCTGACTGAGGTCAGTGGCACACACTGGGGAGGTAAAGCAGAACTGCTTACGCCCGGATTAGATAAATCTGAAAGGTCCCTGTAGCGAGGTGGCCCATTTGGTCATGGGCCACCAGTGGACTGTGGTGGGTTTTTTCCCCCCAAGCACACCTAGATGCATATTTGCAGAGGGAAAGATGGAATTTTGCAAGCTTGTTAACTTCTCGATTACTGCGAATGTCCTTGTGTAGGTAATTGAAAGGAAGTCAAAGGAGCAGGAGGTCTCAGAGTGCAAACTGAGAGAAGCCACGTACAACCTGGAGGAAGCCACGGCACGAGAGGTAGCTCCAACAACCCTTGTGTGCATGTGGGGGACATGGTGTAGATGTGGTTTGGGTGAAGAAGGATTCCCTGGTCCCTGCCGATGAGGGGGCAGAGGCACTGCAGCCTCCCCCCTCCCTGAAACACTTCCCTTCCCTCGGTCCTCCTGACTGCCAGCCAGGAGAGATGATGCTGGTCATGATCCCAAAGGAAAACACGTGCGAAGCTTCCAACGGAGATCACACATCTTGTTTCCTAGATGACGTTAGAGCAGCGGGTTCTCACGCAAGAGGAGCAGCTCAAGACTATTCACGAGGAGAAGGAGTTTCAGAGGCAGAAACTGCAGGAAGAAATAGAGGAATACAAAGAGCAAAGCAAGCAGCATTCTCTGACAATCGTGGCTTTAGAGGACAGGTTGCTGGAGGCCAAGCAGCAGCAGAAGACACTGGAGGAGGAAAAGGCAGCGCTCGTGGAAAAAATGAAAGGTAGCGAAGGGTTGCACGGGATGAGTCTGTACTGGGAACCCTCTTGGTTAATGTGAAATTAATAGAGAGATGGAATAGGGCGCTTGCTGCTATGGAAAGCATTGTGTAAGGTGTTGGTTTGAGGTTAGCCTGAAGGCAGGAAGAGCCCTGGAAGAAGCCATTTCGCAGGGAGCTGCGGGATATTGTACAGTGGCTTTGGGGACCATGGCCATAGGCAGGGCTGTCCCACTGGAGAAGGGGTCTTTGCTCTCTAAAGCGATGAGACTGGAGCCCTTTGGGCTGCACTCAGGCATAAGTGATCCCGAGCATGGAAGGATGTAAAGGACTGTCTAAACAGTGGTGGAACTGGAGCCTAAGAGACACAGGTTTCCAAAAATAGGTGGTCTGCAGTCTTCAAAGCCGCCGTGAAGGAAAGAATATATGTAGCAGAAGCAAGAATGCTACGCGTATGCTTTATAAAGAAGCAATTGGCCTTTTTTATTGTGTCCTGTAGGATTTCAGGGCGATGCCCGCAGGGTGACATCGGGAGCCACGCTGGAGGTTTCTCCTGCCGCAGCATCGCACTGCTGTCTGAGGTGAGGAGCACGTGCTGATGGTGGTCTTGGTCAGAGGGGCTTGGAGCAGAGCAGATATCACTAGGAGAGGTTAGGGAAGAGCCAGGGGCTGACCGCAGCTTGTACCAAGAGCCTTTTTGTCTGTGATGGTGAAGAGAGTCCTTTTGCTAGGCTGGGATGGCCCTAAGTGCTTAGAGGGTGAAAGTGATGGTGAAGAGCACGTGAGCGATCTGCTGTCCCATCCAGGGGGGCTCCAGGTGAGAGGAAGCGAGCTGGCCGGTCCCGGGGCCACAGCCGTCAACCTAGGGCACTGAAAGGCAGTGAAAAAAGTAATGTGTATGTATTAATCATGAGATGCAGCTCGGGAAGGTGTACGCAGGCTCCGTGAAATGTCTTACAAATGAACCGTGAGATTTACCATGATCTTTGTTAGGAAATTCAGGGAGGAGCTGGCAGCGGCGCAGAGCGCGCTCCAGTCCAAGGAGGCCGTCATCGCCGGACTAACCAAAGAGCTGGGGGAAACCAGAGCCAGGATGTCGGACATGAGAGGTGGGTGAAGCGGACTGCCTGGATTCCATCTTCCCATCCCTCTTCCCAGCAGGAACCACGGGTGGTAGGTACTAGTGGGCACAACGCAGATCATGGGAAATAGGTGTCACCATCCTGAAATAAATGCTATTGCCTTGCTCGGGGTAAAGTAGGCGGTCCGTTCCCTTTGGGTAGGGGAGTTCCTCCTTGTCCTTGGCTAAGTGATGGTGAGCGAGGGTAACCAGATGGAGATCGGGGGGACAAAACTGAGGCCATCTTTATCAGAGTCCTGCTGGGGGGCTCCTGGGAGGCGAAGGTTTCCTAAGGCAGTAAGACAGGGAGAGCCTTGCCCAGGATTCCTCAGTGGGCATGGTCGTGCTTCGGGGAGGCTTTTGGTGGACAACCCAGCAGAATGAGCAGAAAGGAGCCCAAGCCTGAAAACTAAGGGGATGTGCATGGCTTGCTCTCAGCGCCTGTACCGGTGCAACGTGAACATGGGGACAGAGCCTACGAGGAACAGTAAGAAGGAAAAAGCCTGCAAGTCAGGAGATGCTGGTGTCCCTGTGCTTCTCTAATTTGAAGGAAATTTGCCTTTGCAAGTGATTGCTGTGCCGTATGCCCACACACAGAGACTGGCCTTGCACTGTGCCGTAGCACAGCAATGTCTGTTGGCAGAGCCGGGACCCGAGGGCTGCTGTCGAGGGCAGGGCAAGGGTCTGCGGGGACAAGCACCATTCTTGCTAACAGCCCCCATGAGGGTGTGCTGGGAAAAGGGGACGCATCCGTGAATGCTGTTCCACAGAGGACTGCAGGTGATGGGTGATGAGACAGGCAGAAACCCAGGCAGCTCTCTGGGTGCCTAGGGGAGCTGAGCGAGGAGCAGAAGGTGGAACTGGAGCAGAACCTGAGCCGGGTGAAACGCCAAGAGCGGGAACTGAACCTGCTCAGGGAGAAGCTATCCCAGATGTCCAGCCTGGTGGAGAAGAAGGATCGAGCCCTGGAAGCAGCAGCTGAAGAGTTAAGGTACACGCTGCCATGACCTGATGCTTTACAGAAGCTGCTCTGTAGCTTCCCGGCAGCTGAGGGCTGCAAACTGAAAGAGGGGAGATCTAGGTTGGATATTAGGAAGAAATTCTTTGCTGTGAGGGTGGTGAGCCCCTGGCCCAGGTTGCCCAGAGAAGCTGTGGCTGCCCCATCCCTGGAGGGGTTCAAGGCCAGGTTGGACGGGGCTTGGAGCAACCTGGGCTGGTGGGAGGTGTCCCTGCCCAGGGCAGGGTGGTTGGAACCAGATGGTCCCTTCCAACCCAAACCATTCTCTGATGCTATGATGGCATTGAGGTATCTCCCCAAGAGCAAAAGGCATGTGTGAGAGCAGCAGAACTGTGCTCAGCGAGGTTCTCTTGATGGAAGTACTATGTGGAGTGCTGTGGGGGTTTAGTGGGGCTCATGCCAGTGGACGTGTAACTAAGTCACTTGTAAAGAAGTGAATGTTCCCACCCACGCCATGCTAGTCATCAGCAGGTGCCCAGGGTGCTGCTCTCTGCAAGCTGTTTGGGCAACATTCATCCATCACGGTGTCCCACAAGGGTCTTGTTTCTTGGCACAGGCAAGCCCAAGCCCGCCGAGCACTGGAGGATGCCTCCCGAGAAACGCTGAAGGATGCCGATCCCAAGAAGGATGCTCCTGGGATGCCGGTGCCGGCAGCTGAAGCCTCCAAGAGGGTAAGTCCTTGGGGAGGGTGCCAAGGTCTGGCTTTGCGGAGAGCATCGATCACGCACATGGTGCTTCTCAGCTGCATGGTGAGATGCAGCAATGCCCAGCCGAGCCTGGCGGCTGCCCCAAGCTGGTGGAGGGCAGGAGTGCTGACAGCATTGCTGTTGACTAATGAGCTGATGTTTGTACAGCACTTGGGAAGCGTGAAGCGTTGTGTGTGCTAATGGCTGCGATAATTGCCAATTAGATGGGATAGCGGATTATGGAAAGAACTGCAAGCATTTCATCCTTTTGCCAACCTTGCTGGCTCTATTGGCCCCACAAAAGCAGTTACAGGGTTGAAAGTGCAGGAGTAGGGGTAGCTTGTTGCACAGGACAGGAATGAAGGTTCTTTTTTTCTCTCCTGTGCCGAGTTCCCTTTTGATTTTCCCTGGTGCTAGGAAAGGGAAGAACTCAAAAAAGGTGGCTGTGGCAGCAGATGGTGGGACTGTAGGAACCGTACACCCTGTGCCGCAGCAGTGGCAGACAGCGTGCCAGCGAGAGAGGCTGGATGTGTGGGGGCCAGGCGGTGACTCACAGCCAGATGACGAGCGGGAGGGATCGCCCGTCCTTGTCACGATGGGGAGGGGGAAGCACAGAGCCCAGCCGAAGCCATGCTTGGGGAGCAAACCACCCCGCGCCGAGCTGTGCCGCGGGGCGACGGCGGACGGTCCAAGTAGCCGCGTGCAGGGTGCGATGATGGGCCTCCCCCGTCCCAGATTTTTTTGGATGTTCGTCAGAATGCAGCAAGCTGGATGGGGCTGGAAGAGGGAAATGCGCCTGTCTGCGTGCAGGGGTGTAGCTTAAAAGAGAATAATGCATGAGACCGTGTATAAATGCAGGCTGCAAAGTGTACCGGTATTTGTGCATAGAAAATGGCCTCGAGTTGCGTCAAGGGAGGTTTAGATTGGGATATTAGGAAAAAATTCCTCACTGAAAGGGTTGTCCAGGATTAGGACAGGCTGCCCGGGGAGGGGGTGGAATCTCCATCCCTGGAGGTATTTAAAAGGCGGTAGATGTGGTGCTGAGGGACATGTTTCACATGTTTTGGCAGTGTTGGGTTGATGGTTGGACTCAATGATCTTAAAGGTCCATTCCAACAGAGACGATTCCATGATTCTAGGATTCTGTGAAAGCAGTAAATGCTGTGCGTTAGCACAAAGTGCAAGAGCAAAATGCTGACACGGCCATTCAGAGCCATACACTATCCCTCTCCCAGCTCTCTTGGAGGGGTGGTGTCCTCACCGGAGCGTGGCTGGTGCAGCAGAGCATGAAAGGGGTCTCCAATGCTGCTTTTGTACCCCTCACATCCACGGAGAGGGTGTAGGGTGAGGCGCTTGTGGGCTTTGCTCTTGGCACATGCCAAGTGACCAGCGACTTCCAGCAAGGCTGTATTTGAGCCAGGTTCCAGCTGAGCTCGTGGTGAACCAGGTGCAGACTGGGTGAGAATTGGTCGATCTTCTTCTTCCAGGAGCTGGCAATGGACTTGGCCGACCTCGGTGCGAAATGCCGAGGCCTCAGGCACGAGGAGACGATCCAGCGCCAAAGACAAGGCTTGGCCGAGCTCCGGGAGAGAGTAAAGATGCTGGAGAAGAGGCAGTCCTTGGGTGAGCGTGGCTGCCACTAGAAAAGGAAGATGTGTCCATTTGCCTTTGGCAGAGCCCGGGGTCTGTGCTGGTGGTCAACAGAGGTAGCCAGCGAAGGGTTTGGCACAGCCCGGCTCTGTGCACGATTGCTCCCATGTGCACATGCTCCCACGGCTCCTCAATGCAAGAGAGAGCATCCAGTACCTAAAGGGACCGAGCCTTGGGTGGGGTTGTCTTACAAAGCCTTGCAAGTAGCCTGAGAATCTTCTGCTTGCCCCATCTCATTCTCTTTTGGTTCCTTTCCATTGTGTATATCCCTGCATTGAGGGCTATTGGAAAAATAGTGCCATCTCTGTGAGAAGCTCCGAGTAGGAGTTTGTGGTGCAACCTCTGAGTTCCCATTGGAAAAACAGGTTTGTGTCCTACTTATATAGAGAAAGCAATATGTCTACAGATTTTAATCTGTAGCCTGTGTATCTCTCCGTGCGTGGTCTCTGTATGGGGGAAAAAGAAACCTGGTGAGCCTCAAAGTGTTTGTGGGATGAAGCCACAGCACATCATACAGAGTGTGGAACTACACGGTGGGTGTTTGTTTGCCTCCAGCTGTCATGAAGAAGGGTTCGGAGCCGCTGGTGGTCCTGATGAAAGACTTGCCAGAGGAAATAATCCAGGAAACAGGTCTTGAGAAGGAACCAGCACCTATGTCAGGAACAGAACTGAAGGCCGGGAAGGTAAGAAGTCACAAGTTCATGGTGCTGGTGACTCCATTGGAAAAGTATTCCCTGGAATGGGGAGAACTGGGCTTTCGGATATACTCAATGAGAAGCCAGGGGGAGATCAGGCAGTGTATAAGGTGCAGCCCAGCAGAAGGCATTGCTCGCAGAGGGGGTCGCAGCTCCTGTCGGGAGCAGCAGGTTGCCCGGTAATGTGGTCACAGGGATGTCACAGGCTGTCCTGGCCGGGATGTCATGGGCGGCAGCGCTGCCAGGGTGGTTTTCCCGTGCGGTGGAAGGGAGGCTCCAGGCAGCTCAAGCCGAAGCCGTGTGATCTGTGTGTTCCATTGGTCTTTCCCTGTCTGTGCAGGATCCTGGACACATTCCTAACTGGGGCTCACACGGGGCCGCTGACGGGGCAGCGAGCTCGGAGGTGGATGATGTGACAGACCTCGGCGAGAAGATGGTACGTCAGCGACAGACCTGGTGAAATGGTTCCCAGTGCTCCTAGAGGGTCGAGTGTTTTCAAACGCATTGCAGAAGTGAGTGATTGGCATCAGGGCCCTGCAGGAATGCGGACGAGGAGGAACTGCGTTTTGCAGCACCCAGGGTGTGCCGGGCATCTGCTGGGACATCTTGGGAGCCTAGGAGATGCAACGGTGCAGCCTTCTCCTCTTCCCACCTCAGGTCCTTGGGGACATTCCCTTGGGCAGTGAGGGCTGACCCCCAAGGAGAGGTGGGGTTGGAGAGGACAGAGACCTTCACCAGCCGGCTCAATGATGGGAGGGAGGTGGCGGAGCGGTGGAGGTGGCTGCTGGAGGAGGCGTTTGTTGGTAACGCAGAGGGCGGGTTGCGAAAGTGGTTCTCTTCCCTCTGACAAGGGCAGAAAAATGTCCAGCGGGGAAAATGGGTTATCTTGGAAAAGGGAAAATCCAACCCCCATGCGTCCTGTGTCTGGGAATCGGACGCAAGCTGTGAAAGGGCATGGGATGTTCTCTGGTGCAGGGATGAACCCCAGCCGGCCGTATCTGTGGGAGCGCTCGGAGAAGCTCGCCCAGGGAAAGCACACGTGGAAATTAAACAAAGGGGAAGGCACGCAGCAGTTTCCTTGTGACATTTTCGTATCCTCAGTAGAGCAGAATGAAAGCAGATGGCTGAGCGGTGTGATGTTATGTGGCGGAGGAATTGGCAGGCCTAGTAAATAATGCATTTCCTCTTCTTCCTACAGTACCTTGATGTAATTGGTGCTCTGGGAAGCCTGATGAAGGTGAAGGAGCTGTCAGGAATGCAGTCTCTGAAGCACCTTCCTCTGGAGGAGAGGGAGAAAGCGGGACTGCAGAGACGGAAGGGCCTGCAGCTGCTGTACGATCAGGTCAGGAACCTCAAGAGTCGCCTGGAGAGAAAAGAAGAACTGGTGAAAGATTACGAGGCCAGCGTGGAGCAGCTCAGGTACCGAAAGGCAAAGGTGGCTGTGAGTGGCCACCGGTCCGAGTGAGACCGAGTCCTGGGACACAAAGTGATGGGGAGCTGGGGACAAGGAGCGGTGCAGCCCCTTGCTGGGTTGTGCGTCTGCCGGGGACCGGGCATGTTGTGCCCACGGTCTAAACATTAAATGTTAGGAGAAGCAGAGACCCTTGCAGGGCCCTACGCGGTTAAGCAGTGACAGAAGCAAGGAGACCTTGGCAGAGTCCCTTGTGCGGGGTGGCCGGTCCCCGGGGTGGGGGGACAGGGTCAGCAGGAGCGAGGTAGGCATGGGAGCCGATGGGGAGGGATGGCCGGACCGAAGGGGATGCTCCCGCTCCAGGAGCTGCCCTTGCACACGGTGATGTGTGAGGGGGCAGGGAGGAACCCGGGGTTGTGCAAGCCCCGCTGCTGCTCGCTGCACAAATGCAGAAGTCTTTTTGCCCGCAGCACCGGAAAAAGCGGTGTAGAAAGATATTTCGGGGCCGGTACTAATATGCCACTGAAAGCAAAGTAGGCAGGAGGTTTGATAGCAATCTGCAAGCCAGCAGTGCCGACACGGCCACCCAGAGTCCCTCGCCTGCCCCGTACGCTGAACAGAAGGGGTCACAGCCAGCACCGAGGCGGGGTTGGGTGAAGGAAGCCTCGAAGAGGGGACATCTTGGTCTCAGCGAAGGCAGGAAGAGAGGGGTTTTGCCACGGTGTAAGGCAGCAGAGTAGGAAAACCACTTCGTTAAACATGTGCAGGACCTTGCAAGGGGTTAGCCACTCTGGTGTCCTTTAATGTCACCCCATGGTGTGGGTGCCCCTGGGAGGGACGCAAGCGTGATACGGTGTTGCTCAGAAGCCATCTCTCTCAAGGCAGAGCCCAGCTGGGGGTCGGGTGGTCGACGTGGTGACAGTCGTCCCCCCCGCCATTCTGTTTCACACAGGCTGAACCAAGCATCCCTGCAAAGGTGCCAGGAGGAGATGTCCAAGCTGGAAGATGAAGCCTACAGGGAGGCAGAAGAGAAGGCTCTGCTGAAGGAAGCTCTGGAGAGGACGCAGCTGCAGCTGAGCCAGGAGAAGAGGCTGCTGCGAGCAGCCAAACTGCACAAGGTGAGGACACAGGAGCAGGTGAGCAGGGCCCGTGAGGACACCTGGAGCCCCAGGAGCCAATGGTCCTCGTGCCCCAGTGTTCAAAGGCAGGTCCCAGTGGTCAGTAGGCACCTCCGAGGGCAGCGAGGCGCTACAGGATGCATCTGCCCTGATGATGGAGGCACAGGGGATGCAGGGCACAGCCTGGACGCTCGGCTGTTGGGAAGGTGCCCAAGGCAAGTCCTGCAAGTGGAAGGAAGGTGACTCCTGGTGTGACCCAGAGCCTTTCAGAGGACAAGGCAGAGGAGCCTCCAGGCGGTGCCCATTCTCCAGAAGGCAGAGTTGGGAAGGCATGACATGCTCCAGTCACTTGGTTGCACACAGTGGTGAGGGGGGACATGCAAGTGAGGTGTCTGCTGCTGCAGGAGCATCTCCCCTCGCTGGTGCAGACACGTGGGTTTGCTCTCTCTGAGATGGTCGCTCAGGTGGGGTTGGGTAAATGAGGAGCTGGGGTTGTAGTGAGAGACCTCTGGGGCTGAAAGTCGAAAGGGCGTTGGTGACTTTGGGGATGTATCTCTTGCGTGGGGCACCTCTGTGGTGTGCCCGCCACAGCTGGAAAGGTGAAGCAGCCTGGCACGAAGGCTCAGCAGAAGTGGCGAGCACCGTGTAAGGCCCTGACCGAGCTTTTGTGAGCAGTTAGGAACAGGTGGTGGCCCTGTCGCAGTTTTCTGGCTGTGGAATACCAACGGGTGGCTGTGCTCTTCTGCAGCAGCAGTGGGGCAGACACCAGGCAAAGAGTTGGGAGCTCCCTGCAAGACCCAACTCCTGCAGTTTGTGCAGCAGCCAGCTCCATCCGTCAGGGACCCTGGATGCTGTGGTCTGTCTGTCCATCCCGAAAGGCTGGGTGGCCTGGGGCCCTGCTGCTCAGCCAGGCTTGGCCGCATGGCAGCATCCCCGCTGCCGGAGGTGGAGGGCGATGCGTTGCATGGGCAGCCGTATCAGTGGGTTTGGGCCATGTAGGTGGTGGAGAATGGAAGGTCAGGCATGTCCTGCAGGCGTCATGAAGGCCATGCCAAGCTCTCATGGGTGAACATGGTGTTTAGGTGTTTGATGTGTCTCTGTTCTGCAGCCTGGAGCCAAGAAGCCTTTCTGCTCGGGAAAGCTGAAGGCCAAGGAGCGCACAGCAGAAGCCCTCAAGATGGGAAGCCCGTAGGAGAGCTACCACAGAGGCCTTGGGTTGGCGAAGGTCCGTGGTAGGAACGGGTCGGCGCACTGTGGACACTAATATTGGTCGTGGTACGAGGTGTGGGTGCGTTTTGAGGAGCCCCTGTTTGTATCCCGGAGCTCCTGGGCACACTGGGGTGACTGCACGGTGTGGAGGACATTATTTTCCTGCAGTACATGTCCTGGGCTGCGTGGTGGGGCTCATGGCGATAGAAAAGGTGGTGTGGATACACCTGAGCGTATACATGTATATTCATCTATATGTGTGTGAATACAACCCAGTGTATACAGCATATGTGGGGTCTGTCGTGTCCCGGCTGAAGTAGCCTCAAGATATGAAGCCTGTATGAAGTAAATTGTCCCTTGCACTTGGGACTCCGGTGTCCTCCAGTCCCCGTGGTGTCACGGGGCAGATGGAGCATAAGGCGTGATGCAGAATGGAAGTGTGGCACTCCAGGAATGCCGGAGCGCAGCGCTGGTGGAAGCCACGACAAGCTGCCACGCAGTAACGGGAAGGGAAGAAGAGGAGCCACGTTGGCCACGCGGGTTCATTACAGCAGCGTGAGAACGAGCCCGGGGAGGCCAGAGTGAAGCCCTGGTTGGGTGGGATGGGGCAGTGGCACGGGCTCGCTGTTGCCATCAAATGCAGTCCCACTCCATGTGCAAGGGTGAGAGCGGACCCTGGTTTCTGGGGAGCAGCGGCATTTTTTGGGGAGAGGGGGGGGAGATGTCTGCAGGGAAGAGGCCCCTGCATCTGCTCTGCCTTGACCTCACTCGGAGCAGTCTGTGCCGAGACCTCAGCAGATCCTTCCAGCTGAGGATAATGTGGATGTGAGCAAAACCTCAGGGGTTTTTTGGGTTGTTTTTTTATTTTTTTTTCTTTCTTAATAGGCTATAAAGGTCTAAAAGCAGCTCAGAGGGGCTGCATCTTGCTGACGCAGGAACCACATCGTGTTGTCGGGCAGACCCTCCCCGGGGCACGCAATGGCCAATGCCTAATTTTTAGTAGGGACTGTGCGGCGAGTGGCTGTGCCCCCGAGGCCAGCAGGGCGCTGGTGATGGAGTTGGTCTATTATCCACCAGATGTGCAGTGGGCTTCCATCTGTGTGCTGGCCTGGGCTCGTTTAGGGGGAAGACATGACCCAAACATGTGGAACATCGTGCCGGGAACCTGTCTGTCCGTGCTGTGGGCGTCTTCTGCGGGTTTCTCTGGTGGTTTTGGGCTGGGCTAGGTGGTGTGTGTCCTCTCCATCCCACCTTTGCCCACCCCTGGGTCGCTAATGGACGGAGCGCGGGTGTCTGTAGGTGGACCTGGGGCTGATGAAGCCCCTTTCCCTCCCTGGATCCTAAGGATTCGCACCTGCATCCCGGGGGGCTCCCAGCGCTGGATGGGACCGGGGCAGACTGGTACCCGCCGGGGGAGACGGTGATGGGGCGGCCGGGGGAGACGGTGATGGGCTGCGGGAGGGCGGTGGCAACCGCAGCCCCCCCCAGGTGGCCGGGCGGAGCGGGGGGCCGGCGGCTCGGCTCTCCCCGGGGCCGGGGGGCTCAGCCCGGCCCCCGGGGCGGAGCGGGAGCGGGGCGGAGCGGCCATCCGGGCACCATGGCGGCGGCGGCGGAGGAGCTGGCGGGGCGGCGGGGCCGGGGACCGGAGCCGGGGCCGGGGCCGGGCAGCCCGGTGGGGCGGGTAGGGGGCGAGAGCTCGCCCGGGGGCGGTCGCCGCGTCTTCAGCCCCGCCGGGGAGTTCCGTGAGTTCTCCCGGCGGCAGCTCCGCGACATGGAGCGGCTTTTCCGACAGTGAGTGCCGGTGGGGATGGGGGGGGGAACGGGGGACGGCGATGGGGACCCCCCCCGCGTGGCATCACCGGGTCCCGGCCGGGGGACCCCCGGCATCCCGGCTCTTGGCAGGAGAGATGCCCCTGCGCCATGCTTGCGGGAGGGATCCCCCCCATTCCTTGCGGGAGGGACCCCCCCCAGGATCCCCCCAGCTCCTTGCGGGAGGGACCCCATATTCCTTGCAGGAGGGACTCCCAAGACACCCCAGCGTATTGCAGGAGGGGTCCCCCCCCTTTATTCCGTGCAGGAGGAATCCCCTCATTCCCTGCAAGAGGCACCTCCAAGACCCCCAGCTCCTTGCAGGACCGATCCCCCCATTTCTTGTTGGAGGGACCCCCGGGTCCTTGCAGGAGGGACCCCCCCATACTCCCAGCTCCTTGCAGGAGGGACCCCCCCCCCCATACTCCCAGCTCCTTGCAGGAGGGAGCCCCCCCAATTCCTTGGAGGATGAACCCCCAGGACCCCTAGCTGCTTGCAGGAGGAACCCCCTGGCTCCTTGCAGGAGGCTCCCCCCTGCCCTGCTCTTTGCAGGAGCGATGGCTGGGACACCCCGCATGCCTTGCAGGAGGGATCCCCTCCAGCCCAGCTCTTTGCAGGAGGGATGGCTGGGACACCCCCCAACTGCTTGCAGGAGGGATCCCAGGGACTTTCCCTTCTCCCCCCTGCCCCAGCCCCTTGCAGGAGGGATGCCAGGGACACCTGGGACACCTTCCCCCAGCTCCTTGCAGGAGAGACCCCTGCACACCCCCAAATCCTTGCAAAAGGAACCCCCCTACACCCCATCTCCTGGGAGGAGGCACCCAGCACCTTGTGCTGGGGCTGGTGGGTGCCGCAAGGGTCCCCCGCGGACCCTCTGCCGCAGTGCCAAGGGGCCCCCACGGCTCCGGCTGCGGTGACAAGGCCAGCGTGTCCCCAGCATCCCTGGCCGCGCTGTGTGCCACCACGCATGATGGAGCGTGACTCGTGCCAGTTCGGCCCCCGGCCCCAGGGCTGGCAGGGGGTGGGGGGGGCGGAACGGACACGACAGAAGCTGGCAGCAAGCATTGAGCCCTGGAAAATTCCAGGGGGAGACAGAAACGGGGGCGGCTCCGACCACGGTCACGCCAGGATGCGCGTGAGTAGCCGGGGGCGAGTGGGACGGCCCCGGAGCATCCCCGCAGAGCCCCCGGCGTGCCGGGTGCTTTGTGCAGGCAGCGTTGGAGGGAAGCACGGCTCCGGGGGGAGCGCAGAGCAGGCGAAGGCATAGCTGGGGCATGCTGCTGCCCCTCGCCTTGCCGGGCCCCAAGGAAGGAGGGAGTCCGCACGTAGGGTCTTGCTGGGGTATGGCCAAGTGCTGGAGAAAGCAATGGGGATGGAGGCAGCGAGGTCCGAAGCAGCACGCTGTGGGGCTGGTTGGGGTGCAGGTGTGCCCCCCCAGCGCCCCAGCAGTGCGAGGAGCCCTCCGTGTCCCCCGCTTCTCCCTGGTGGGTTGTCACCCCATCACGCGGACATGGCAGCCTCACGTACAGGCTGCTGTCTCTTGGACTGCAGCAGAAGGGAGCTGGTGGTGGGGGGACACGCACCATACTTTGGGGTCCCCGGGGGAAGAACCACAGCCAGAGCGGCTGCTCGTGGCGCCGGAGGTGATGGGCGGCCGTGGGTGCTGCGGCCACGGCGCAGATGGCGGTGCGGGGCGGGGGGGGAAGCGTTGCGTGGTGGGAGTCTGGCCGGCGCTGCGGAGAGGAGGGAGCCGGGCGCGGGAAGCAGACGTGTTTGCTCTGACACCTGCAGCGTCTCGCTGCAGCAAAAGGAGCAACGCCGGGGCTGTGCGGCAGCCCCCGGGGGTTTGGGAGCCGGGGGTGGGGAGGGGGGGTGTCTCCTAAGGGAAGGATGCTGTGGAGCCGAGCCCTGCCACGCTGCCCGTGCCACCGCTGCCGTCCTCGCCATGTGACGATCCGGCCGTACAGGGTGAAACGTTGCATGGAAGGGGTTTTGCTCTCTGCAGGGAAGATGTTGCCCTTTGGGAGCTTCCCCGGGAGCAGCAGAGGGATGCCTGCATCCCTGACAATCAGAGCGGAGGGGAGTGAGAGCGAGGAAGCGCCCTGCAGTCGGGGGATGGCTTGCACGGGACGAGGTGGCAGGGCCGGGCTAGCAAATGTGCTCCTTGCAGGGAAAAATCTCAGAGTGATGCCCCAAAAGGGGTCTGGGATGCAGAAAGCGTGTGAGGTCTGCTCCCCCCGCCTGGCTTTGGGGGTGATGGCGGAGGTGAGTGGGGCTGGTGCGGGGCCAGCCCTGTTTCAGGGACCCCGTCAGTGTGGGAGAGCAGGAAGGTGCCGCTTGTGGCACGGACAGAACAAACCACAGCAGAGAAGGGACAAATGAGTCACAGACCAGCAGCGCGGCGAGCGTGGGGCTCTGCGGGGCGGCTGCGACGCTTGCAGGCACAGGAAAGGCAACCCACAGGAAAAAATACACCCCCCCGGTCACGATGGGTACAGCCGGGCAGCTGCTCGCCTACTTCTGCATTGCGCCGGGACGTGTCGCAGGGCCTTCCTCTTGTGGCCACCGTCGTGCCCAGGAAGGGTGGTGGGGCAGGTGACAGTCCCTTGCAGGGACATTGTTCTTCCGCTGGTGTCCTGCGCTGTGGAGCTGTAGGAAGCCTGGATCCGTGCTGGCTCCCCAGCGAGAGCCCACGGTGCCGGGCAGGAGGCAGCGTGGCATCGGCACAGCAGGCAGGGCAGGTGGTGGGAGACTGGATGGGACGGTGGCATGGTCACAGGCCGGGGTCCGAGGAGTCCGCAAGCAGGCTTGGAAAACAGGGATGCACCCGGATCTCTCAGCCAAGCCCAGCCGTCTGGATGCTGAGGGGCTCTGGGCAGGTGGGAACGGTCACCGGGAGGTGTCACGGGGAGGAGGAGGTGGCTGCGCCCCCCACCACATGTGGGGGCTCACGGTCCCCATAGGCAAATGGGCAGGGGCTGCCGGGGGCACCTGCACGGTGCCAAACCCCCAGGAGCCGGGCAAGCTGCCGACTCGGCCAAGAGGAAGGTGGCTCCTGACGGAGGGGCGATGGGGGGAGCGGCGCCTGGTGGCTCAACACGGTGCCCATTATCCCTCGTGGCAGCCAAGGGGAGCGCGTGCCCCGGCTCCCGGCGCAGGGAGCCAGCGGCAGGTTTGGCAGCATCTCGGGGGGGGGGTGTTTTGTGCCAAGTGCCGCACAGAAGCAGGAACGATCCCGGATGATGCTCCGGGGGGTTGTTAGCAGTTCACCAGCAGCTTCCCGTGGTCTGGCAAGCCGCCCGGGATCGTTGGTGCCCAGGTCCTTGTTCTTCCCTCCTCGCTCCCTAACCACGCTAGCCGCCTCCCTCCCCGGCCAGCGTGGGCACTGGCTGTTGGGGGGCTGGGGGGCCCGGTGTGGCGGGGTCTGATGCTCTCCATACCCCATGGCAATGTGACAGGAGCGTGCCTCTATCCCGCAGGTACGACGCGGGAAAGGACGGCTTCATCGACCTGATGGAGCTGAAGCTGATGATGGAGAAGCTGGGGGCACCGCAGACGCACCTGGGCCTGAAGAACATGATCAAGGAAGTGGACGAGGACCTGGACAGCAAGCTCAGCTTTCGGGAGGTGAGGGGCCGGGGGGGCCTCCATGATGGCAGCAGGGGATGGCCACAGCACGGTCCCCCTGTGGCCAGTGCCAGACTGGGCTGGTGGTCAGGTGGGGAGGGAGCCTTTGGTGGCTTTGGGGTCTCGGAGGAGCTGATGCCAACGTCTCTTCTTGCAGTTCCTGCTGATTTTCCGCAAGGCGGCGGCGGGGGAGCTGCAGGAGGACAGCGGGCTGCATGCCCTGGCCCGGCTCTCCGAGATCGACGTCTCCACGGAGGGGGTGAAAGGCGCCAAGAGCTTCTTCGAGGCCAAGGTGAGGCGAGTGGTGGTGGGGCACGAGAGGTCCCGACGCGGGGTAGTGGTGCACGAGGGTGGTTTGGTGCCTGGAGAGGGGTGGGCAGGAGGTGGAGGTGCTGGGACGGGCAGCAGGGCTTGATGGGGGTCTGGGGGGGGACCCAGCCAGACGTGCCACCGCCCGCAGGTGCAAGCCATCCATGAGGCCAGCCGCTTTGAGGAGGAGATCAAGGCGGAGCAGGAGGAGAAGAAGAAGCAGGCGGAGGAGCTGAAGCAGAGGAAGGCGGCGTTCAAGGAGCTGCAGTCCACCTTCAAGCAGTGACGGGGCCCCGGCGCGGGGCCGGGCAGGACTGGTCTGCGGTGCCCGGGCTGGCAACGCTGCGTGTGCCGTGTGCCAGCCGTGCCGGGAGCGATGCCGGAGCCGGGTGCCGACTGTGCCCGCCCTGAAGGCTGAGCTGCCGGCGGGCTCCTGGCCTGGGCTGGGCGCAGCGGCGGAGCCCGGTCGTCCCCGGCTTCCCTCCCCTTGCTGTGGTGTCTGTAGGTGTTGTTCGTGTCCCCCCCTGAGTCCCCAGTGTCCCTCTCCCACCCCGTCCGAGCTCCTCCCATCCCGAGGGGCAGCAGCACCCTGTCCCCTGCCCGTGACGGTGCCGGGGCTGCTGCTGCCGAATCCTGGGGGCTCCGTGCCCAGGACAGTGGCTGTCCCCAGGGCGTCCTGGTGTCGTGCATGTGCTGTGAGGGTGACAGGAGCCGCGGAGGGGGTTGCGGCAGCTGCGCTGGCTCGGTGCCCATTGGCGTGGCTGCGTGGTGACAGAGATCCCGGTCCCCCCCTCCCGCCGCCGCCTTCCCCGATGGCTGTGCCGAAAGCTGGGCGTGCTGCGGGGCAGCTCGGCGAGCCCCCCACCGCGGTGCCACCTGTGTCCGCGTGTGTGTGTGTGTGTGTGACGGCGGGTGGCACGCTCAGGGCTGGGGGGCAGCCCCCACTGGCCCGTGTTTGTCTGTACGTTGGTGAAAGGCGGACGGAAAGGGCAGCTGCTGGCTCGCAAAGCTGTATTTTTATTTGTCGTGTCGTATTGAGCCCGGGAGGGCGCGTGTTGTGGCCGCGAGCGGTTTCTGTCGGTTGATTGCGGGCTCCCGTGTTTGTGGGTGCTGTAAAGAGGCGCGTCTGTCCCGCAGCATCCCCCGAGTGGTGGGACGGGGTGGGGGGGGTGTATGTATTGTTTGGGTTTTTTTTATTTTAATCCCAAATAAATATTATATTTCGTAAGTGCGCTGGGTGCCTGCGCAGGGGCCGCGGTGCAGCGATGGTGCGGCCGTGTCTGCGGCGGGGGCTCGGGTCAGGGGTAGGAGCCTGCGGGAACGGGGTCCAGCTGTGGTCACCTGGTCACCGCTGCCGGAGGTGGCCCCCCCCGCCACGGGTGGATGGGGGCGAGGTGGGGTGGTGCTGGGAGCCCAGCGTGGGAAGCAGCGGGGGCCTGATCCAGGTGTGCGGCTTGGGGGTGAGTGAAGGTCTCCAGCGTCCCCGCTGGCATTGGCCGCGTGGAGAGTGAGATAAGGGGACCTTGGCCCTGGGGTAACTTGCGGGGGGAGCCACATCCTGGGGCTGGAGATTGGGGAGCAGCTTGGCTGGCTGGCCACCCCACGGAAAGCGGCATGGCTGGCGGGGGGGGGCTGTCCACTAGCCGGTCCCTCTAGAGGGACCGTGGCCACCAGCCGTCTCCCAAGAGGGACCCTGCCTTGTCCCCCGGTTGGGAGCCAGCGTCCCTGCTGTGCCACATCGCGGTGCAGCTGCGGGATGGACAGATGTGGCCGTTCCCAGGCAGGAAGGGGCGATGCGATAAGATGGGGCAATAGGGCTGGGGACCCCCCCGCCGCTTCCCTCCCCAGCATGGGACAGTCACCACATGTTGGTGGCAGGAGTGGTGACGCCAAGGTCCCCGGCGGCGGCGGGCGCTATAAGAGGGGTGAGCAGCCCCAGCGCAGCACCTTGGGACGGCGCAACCATGCTGGGGGCTGTGTGTCTCGCCGTGCTGCTGGGCTACGGTGGGTGCGGGCGGCGGGGAGGGGATGGGGCAGGGGGGGGTGAATGGGACCCCAGCGCCCACCGTGGCCCCAGGCACAGGGTCGCAGGCGGTCGCTGAGGTCCCTTTGCCGGGTGTCACACAGCCTACGGATGCGGTCAGCCGGCCGTGCCGCCGCTGCTGGGCACCCGGGTGGTGGGTGGCGAAGATGCCCGTGCCCACAGCTGGCCCTGGCAGGTAAGGCGGGGGGGGGGCACGGGGAGAGGGAGAGAGGGTGGGATGGGGACGGGGACATCCCCGCTCTGACGCTGTGCCCCTGCCGTCGCAGATCTCGCTGCAGTACAGCAGGTACGGGGCTTGGCACCACACGTGCGGCGGGACCCTCATCGCCTCCAACTGGGTGCTGACGGCTGCCCACTGCATCAGGTGGGTGCAGGAGCGCCGGGGGGGTGGGGGAGGTCCGGACTGGGTGGGGAAAGAGGTTTGTGGAGACTGACACCCCCTCTCTTTTCACCCCCCCCGGCAGCTCTAGCTTGAACTACCGCGTGGTGCTGGGCAAGCAGGTCCTGTCGGAGGAGGACGAGGCGGGCTCGCTGGCCGTGGGCGTGGATAAGATCATCGTGCACGAGAACTGGAACTCCTTCTTCATCATGTAGGGGACAAGGCGTATTGGGCGTGGGTGGGAGGCATCGCGGCTCGGGGGTCCCCCGTCTGTCCCCGTGGCTGGGGGGTCCCCCGTCCCCACGGCCACCGGTCCCCACGGCTCTGCTCTCCCCGCAGCAACGACATCGCCCTGATCAAGCTGGCGCAGGAGGTGGAGGTGAGCGAGACCATCCAGCCCGCCTGCCTGCCGCCCGCCGGCCTGACGCTGGAGAACAACTACCCCTGCTACATCACCGGCTGGGGACGCATCAGGAGTAAGCTGGGGACTCCCGGGGCCGGGGGGGAAGGGGGTGTCCGGTGGTGGTGGGGCACAAGGTGTGAGATATGGATGTCCTTGCAGCGAACGGGCCCCTGGCCGACGTCCTGCAGCAAGCCCTGCTGCCCGTGGTGGACTATGAGACCTGCTCCCAGCGGGACTGGTGGGGCAGCAATGTGCGCCCCACCATGGTCTGCGCCGGCGGGGACGGCACCGTCTCCGGCTGCAACGTGAGTGTCGTCCCTGCAGGGCCAGGGCTGGGGGCCGGGAGGGAGGCGGGGGTGGCCGGAGTGGGTCTGGAGTATCCATCCATCCATCCATCCATCCATCCATCCATCCATCCGCGCAGGGGGATTCGGGTGGCCCCCTGAACTGCCAGCGCGATGGGCTGTGGGAGGTGGACGGCATCGTCAGCTTCGGCTCCGCGCTGGGCTGCAACACCCACAAGAAGCCGACGGTCTTCACGCGGGTGTCTGCCTACATCGACTGGATCAACGAGGTGGGTGCCCCTGTCCCTAACCCCACCCCCCCCCCCCCGGAGGGGCCGGCCACACTGTCCCTGTCCCCACCCCTCCGAGGGTCTCACCACGGCCCCCCCGCCATGTCTTGTCGTTGGCAGAAAATAAGCGCGAACTGAGGCGGCAGCGCGTGGTGTGGAAAGTCTGGAGCGGGATAAAGGCGAAAGTGTTGAGCCGGCCTCCTGTGTCCTGCTGGTTATTTTTTTTGGCGAGGCCGGGGACGGGGGGGGGACGGACACACACACGTGGCAGAAGCAGGGGCTGTCTGTGGCGATGGTGGGGTTCGGCCCATGTGCTCGTGAGGGTCCCCCGAGTCATGCAGCGGGGCTGGCGGGGGTTCCGGGGGGGGGCAGCCATCCTGCAAGCTGCCCCTGGTTGTGGGGAGGGGGCAGTGGGAGCCATGGCCGTGGGACCGAGGGGCTGGTGTGTTGCGGGGAGAGGGACCCAGGGTCTGGCTGGGTGGCCCTGGGGGGCTCTAAGGAGCCCACTTGGCCCCTGGGGGGCTGTGGGGGAGGTGGTAGGTCCTAGGATGCTTTAGGGGAGTGGGCTGGCCCTGGGATGTCTGAGGGTACCTTGGTGGCCCTGGGCTACTGGAGGACAGATGAATTAGAATGGGGGGGTCTGGAGAGAACTAGGGTGGTGCAGGGGGGCTGATTGCTTATGGGGGGCTCAAAGTTGGTTCGGGGTTTCCCTGGGCTCTGCATGGCATTGCCAGCTCCAGCTCCAGGAGCTGGAATGTGGCCCAGAAGCCGAGGGTCTCACCCTGGGTCTCCATCCCCGGCGCCTGGAGAAAGCAGGTGGGCGGTGGGGGGCCGGTGGGGTGGTGCGTGTCCCCGGGAGGAGCCGGGACTGCCGTGGGGGAGGTGTGGGGTTCACCGGGGAGCAAGGCTGCTGCACTGATGGCCGCGAAGAGGCTGCCTGGGAGGTGCGGATGGGTGCCATGCCGGGAGCCCCCACGCAGAGCCACCCGCCGTGCCGGAGCCTTGGGGAGGCGGTGGTGATGGAGGCGGTGGTGATGGAGGCGGTGGTGATGGCGTGCCGTCATCTCGTGGTGCCCGGCAGGGAGCATGGTGGCAGGAGGAGGGTGGCGTGACGTGCAGAGATGGACAGCGGGGCCTCGAGCTCAGCAGGGGAACGTGATGGATGGTGCCGGGAGTCAGAAGTCTGCAGGGACGAGCCGGGAAGAGGCGTTGGCATCGATGAAACTTGGAAGCAGTAACCCAAGGGTGGGAGTTTGGAATCTCTGTCTGTGTCCAGCATTGCTCTCGGCGGGTCAGGCGCCAACTGAGTCCATGGAGCTGTGAAGCAACGGGGTTTTTTGAGGTGTGTGAAGCACTTTACAGGTAGTGGCCAAAGCCATCGGCCCTGGAGGTCTGTCTGTGAAGGAGCCAAAGAAGGTTGGCAGCTTGTGCGAGATCCCGGGTATGTGGTGGGAAAGTGTTAGCGGTAGAAGTGGATGCAACAGTGAGTGGTAAAAGTGTCTGGAAGTCTGGAAGGGCAAGTTATACAGCGAAGCAGAAACTCTCTTTCAACTCTACAGCAACAGTTTCACCAATAGCACTAGTGTCAAAATTGTTGAGCTGAAATATGGAATTTTGTGTGTGTGTAAGTGTACGGGACACATTACCCTCCAATGGAAAAGGTTATGGGCAAAAAGGAAACAGCTGAAAACTCAGTACCAGAACGTAGGCAGCCTTCAGACGTTCTCCAAGAAGAAAGTTTCTTAAACAGTAGTTGAGACTTTAGGGGTACTTCAGTCGAGGGCTGCGCTACCCGTTTCACCTTACCCAGGTCCCTTAATATTCCCACTTAAAGAACTTCTGCGGTACGGACCTTCTAGTAGACAGCTGGAGTACGCTTCTGAGCCTGTGCCCCGGGTGTGTATTTACCCTTTTAAACCTCTAAAATCCGCCCTATAAAAGTTTAAATTTGCACAGTTTGGTAATAAGCGTTTTTCGAAGCCAGCCTTTTCAAAGGCGGAGTGTCAGGCAGAACACCTGCGCACTGAGCTACTTTAGCTTTTACTTAGTTTTGCGCGTGGAAGTTGTTAAACTTTTTGTCCTTAAACTTGCGCTTTTAACAAGTCCAAGCGTATAAAGTTCAAGTGTAAAAAAGTAAGTTAAAAAAGTACAAAGTACACTAAATGTCTTTTACGCTTAAACTTTTATACTTCTTACACTCTTACACTTTAGCAAGTGTAAAAGACGTTTTGTACTTTCAGCAAGTACAGGTTTATAAAAAGTGTAAAACTTTTACACTCTTAAAAAGTTAAAATTTTGCACTTTTAAGTGTATTACAACAGTAAAACTTTTTTAAAGGGTAAAAAGTGTAGTAAAAAAAAAATAAATAAAATAAAATTACTGACGAGCGCTGGCTCCTGCCGCCGGTGGCCAGCTGACTGTCGCAGACCTTGCGCACCGGCCTGGCCCTGTCTCCTCTGGGCCCCCGCTGCGCCTTGCAGGGTCCGAGTGGGGCTCCGCTGTCTCCGGCCCATCCCACACCCCCTCCTGCCCCGGGCAACGATTTGGGCCGGGACCGGCTCCCCTTGGCACGGCGAGGAGAGGGTCCCCCAGCACATCCCAGCTGCGTCCTCCTGGAAAAGAGACGACACCACTTTCACCAACCCCCTCTGGCCTCTCTCCTCCTGGACCTCACCCATCGCCATCACCCAGTGAGACCAGTTGCAGGCTACAGCCTCCTCGGGGTGGTGGTGGGGGGGGTTTGCACTTGTTTTTTGCCCTCTCCCACCACCCAGCCTGCGTTGCAGCCCTACCGTGCCCGGGAGGACCTCAGGCACCCACACCAGAAAAAAGAAAACCAAAATAAAAGGGCTGCAGCACCAAACCATAAACACGATAAACTAAAACAACCACCAGAGAGAAAACAAACCGCCCCCCACACACACACAAAGCCCAGGCACAGCCCACCCTCGCCCCCACCACACACACATGCGCACGCAAAGTCCCGGTGCAACTCATCACACCTCCCACTGATGCTTGTGGCTTGAGCAGGAGCCGGGGTTGGGAGGGGGTGAGAGGGGAAAGGGAGGGAGCACACCGCCACGAAGACCCCAAACCCATCAACCTGTAGGGGAGGAGGGAAAGGCAGGGGCGAGGATGAGAAAAAAAGCGGGAAGGGGGAGGCAAAGAAAAGCCGGGAAAAGGCCGAAAACAAGACAACACATAAGGAAAAGGAAAGGAAAAAGGGGAGGGAGAGGGAAGGAGGAAGGCAGCAGGGAGACAAAGAGGGGAACAACATTATGAAGGCAGGGAGGAAGGCACATGGAGGGGATGGGACCAGACCCAGGACACGGGGGCAAAGGGGCAGCCCCCCGGTGGGGGGCACTGAAGGGGCAGCCCCCGTGGTGGGGGGCACTGAGCTCTCGTCCCCACCTTGGCTCATTCAGGGATGCTGTGGCCACCGCCGGACCTGGCCCTGGCACACACACAGGGCTGGCCAAGACCCGCCACGGCACCCAGCCACGGGGACGAGCTGCCCCCCCCGCCCCCACCTCGGCCCCGTCCCTTGGCCACCAGCGCCTGCCGTGCCCAGAAGAGCCCCAAAATAAGCAACCGAAATAAAAGGGCCGCAGCGCCAAACCATAAAGATGACAAATTAAAACAACAACCTGAGAGAAAACAGACCTCCCCCCCCGGCAAAGCCCAGGCACAGCCCACACTCATCCCCCCACCCCTCCAAAAACACACATGGGCTGTGCCCAGGCACGGCCGGCGCTGGAAGTGGCGGAGAGCAGAGGAGGGACCGGGGACCCGCTCCCCATTAGGGACTGCCCCCCACCCCACCCCAGGGACCCTCCCCAGGGAACGGGAGCTCAGGGACACCCCAGGAACCAGGGACAACCCCCCCAGGCCGACACTCACCAGACGAGGGCCGGCCACGCTGGGAAAGGGATGGGACGAAGCTCCTGGACCAGATGATGCTCCGGGACAGGACAACGCTTGGCCACCAACAGAAGAGAAGGGAACGGGCTGTGAGTCACTGCTCCAGGGTATCTGTAGCCCCCATGCACCCACCAGCCCCCCACCACCCCCCCCAACCCAGCCCCCCACCAGCCCCTTAAATCACCCCCTGGCCCCCAAAGCCAGCCCCGGGGTACCCTGTGCCTCCTCGGCTGAGTCCCAACAGCCCAAAGCCATGGACAGAGGGGAAAGGGGGGGAAGTTGGGGGGGGATATGAGGGAAAACTACCCAGAGCACACCAGCACCCCTGGGGTCACACAGCTCAGTTTCACCCCCTTTTCTCTTCTTTTTCTTTAACGCGACCCCAACCAGAGGAAATGCCCGGGGCGGGGGGAGGACAGGGAAGGGAAGAACTTGGGAAAAGCAAGGGCCAAAAGCCCTTATGGCCACAGCCAGACCTGCCGCTACCAAACAGAGTGCTGGCCACCACCGGCCACCACGCCCTGGCCCTGAGGACGAGCCCCCGGCCCTCGGCCCGCTGGGGACCCTCCCCAGGGAATCAGAGCTTGGGGACACCCCAGGAGGCAGGGACAAACCCCCGACCCTCACCAGACACCCCAGGGCTGACAGGAGAAGGTTGGGGGCAAACACAAGCCCACCACAGCAGCCACAGCCGATGAGGCCGCTCCACATCCAGGGCTCTCCTCAGGCACAGCCGGCACCGCCAGAGGGGAGAAGCAGCGTGAGCAGGGGACGGGGACATCTCCGGGGGGGGGGATTTAGTGGCCGCAGGGAAAGGAAAGAGAAAAAAAGGCAGAGAGTCAGCTCTGGCCACAGCCCATCCCCAAAAACATCCCCCAGCCCCGGCAGAGCCCAGTCCCACGGGGGAGGACCACCCAGGGGACAAATGTGCAGGGTCCCAAAGGAAAATCGGGACTATGGGAGTTGGGATCAGCACCAGCATGGGAAGCCCCAGGAGGGACGTGGGCACCCCAACACCACAGCACCCAGACACCCGGGTGCCCCGTGGACAAGGGACTGGGATGGGACAGGGACACCCCGGGGGACAGGCACCATGGTGGCACTGGAGCTCTCGAACAACTCCCTGGCCCCCCACCCCAGGCGGGCACCCAGGGGACACTCCAGTCCCACCAACCCCATGGTGGTACAACTGGAAAAAAAACAAGGGAAAAAAGTGCAGGGTCACCATTCCCGAGAGAAAAACGGGTCCAGGGAAGACAGGATCAGCCCCGGGATCACCCAGACACCCGGGTGCTCTGTGCACGAGGGCCCAGGACAGACCAGGGAGCACCAGCAACCCATAGCCAGGGGACACGGGGAAGGGGACCATGGTGGCACTGAGCTCTCTCGACCCCCTGAGCACAGGCAGGGCCGTCACAGCCACATCCCGGCTCTGGCTGGGACCCCCCCCACCCTCCACCCCAGACAACGGCCCAGGGCAACCACTCCCCGGCCCCAGGGGGCTCGGGGCTGCCCCACCTCACTCCAACAGAAGTGGCCGTACCTCCCCGCGCGCTCGCCCCCAGCCCCGCTCGGGCACAGGGCCCCCACCACCGGCCTGGGGCGCCCCCCGCCCCCAGGAAAGCCAAAACCAAAGGGAAAAAAACCAAAACCAACGACTGCAGCTCCAAACCATAAACACAACAAGCTAAAATAACAACTCAAGGCAAAGCAAAGCCCCCCAGAAAGTCACACACGCCCCCCCACAGGCACATACCCCATGGCCACCCCCAGGCTTTCCCGGGTTCGGTGGGTGCCACCAGTATTCGAGCCGATGCTGTGGCCGGGGCATCGTCCGGGGCCCCGCTCCTCACGGCACCAAGGACAGGCACCCAAGGTGGGCCCCCACCGGCAGGGACCCATGGCCACCCCGTGCTGAGCCCCCCGGGAAAGGCATCGCCCGTCCCACGCCAGCCCCGACCCCGGGCTGCTCCCAGCGTCCCGCTGCCAACGTGGGGCACCGCCAGCCCTGAAGCCGGGACAGAGAGCTCAGGGCCACCACGGGGACAGGGATGGCATACGCGTCACACACCGCTCTCACCTGTATTGACGGGCTGCAGGACCTTGGGGATGCTCCGCCACTGGCCAAGCATCGCTCTGTCTCCGGGGACAAGGAGGGGATGGAGACCGATGGCACCTAACATCTGTTTGGTTTCCATCTTCCTCTGTTCCTCTCCGCTGCATTTCCGCCGTGCCGTCTTAACAGCCTGTTTCCCTACACCTTGCTTTTTTCCTTTTTAAATGAAACTCAAAATTCACATATTTTCTTCCCAGCTCACTCCTCCTTCCATCGCAGGATGTCAGCGCGGGGCAGATCTCTGACAGGATGCTGCAATCGAGTTGAACCTAAAAACGGAGCTCCACTTACCCCAGCGGCGCAGGTGATGGCAGTGGTGGCTCCCAGCTGGGCTCTCCAGCATCGCCGAGATGGATGTGCCGCTCCCGCTCCATCACCGCTGGCAAATCCAGCACCTGCAAGTCTTGAGCAAAGCCCAGAACCTGCCCAGACCCTCACAGACCTGCCCTGCTCGCCCTGCCCCTGCCCTTTCAGCCCCCAGCACCACCCTACCTGGCCCAACCTGAGCCCCTTCCCGATTTCCCCCACCTGGGGACGGGCAGTTCCCTCCCTGCCCTCCTCCCTGCCGCCAGCCGTCCCTGTGCTCCCCGCTCCTGAGCTCCCCCATTCCACAGCTGGGGGGGACCACGCATCCCCGACCCCTACACCGGCTGGGGAAGGTCCCACTCGTCCCTGATCCTGATTTCTGGGGCAAAACAGAGCTTGCTTCAAGGCTGCATGATAAAGCATCACTAGAGGGACCTCGTGCTCATCAAGTAACAGAGAGGCTTTTCCTTCCCGATGCTTTTCTTTCCACAGACGCGTGGGGGACAGCCATGGGGACAGTGTTCCCCCAGCAGCAGGGACTGGAAGCAACTGAAAGAGAGAGTTAACAGCCTCTGGGGGAACCTGCCCCTTCTCTCACTCTCTCCCCCGATTTTTAATTACATCTTTTAAGTTTCCATCTCAATCGCCATTGCTCAAGGCCCAGCACCCTTTGAAAAACAGCTAAACCCAAACCCTGGGCTGAGAATCACTCTGCCAGCGGCGCTGAACTGCCTCAAAGCACCTGAAATGCTCCCAAAAAAAGGAGCATGGAAATACCGAGTGACTGCAAATGCAGATTGGAGATGCCCAGGATCCCAAGCATCCCACCCAGCAGGGCAGCTCCTCCGTCTCCGAGGATGGTTTCTCCCCAAATTCCCACATACATCCAGGGTTTGTGACCCAGAACCGTCACTGCAGTAGCTTGTCAGGGCGAGCGCTTTAACTCAGCTCTGATATCTGAAAAAATCCACCTCAGTTTCCTGCGGTAACTCCTGATTGGCATCCGATCGACTCCTCAATCATCGATCAACTCCTCAACATCCTTCTCCGGATGCTGGCACGGCCGCATTAGAAATGCCATCAGTAACAGCAGGAGGCTAAAAATTCACATGAGCAAGGCTTTTCTGGCTCTTCCCATTCCAGAGAAACCTTCGGGAGATACTGAAATCAACAGACAACGAAATACAACGCAAACGATTTTTTTTTTCCTTTTTCATTGCGTTTTATTGAAAATGAGAAGTATCAATTGCAAAAATCATTCCATTCCACTGAAGCGCCAGACCTTGATTCCATCAATGGGTTGTCCAAGCAGAAAGGACACAAACATCGCAATCATCATACAAAAATACTCGGAGGCGCAGCGCAGCCGCATTGCAGCGAGCTACAGCCACTCCCCTCCGCACGTGCCCCGGCAAAGGGGCTTCCTTCACCCATTCCTGCCCCGTCCCTAACATTTTCCATCAGCACAGCGCCAGGCTCCATCATTTCTCTATTTCCCAGCAAGGACAGCATTCACAGGTTACGTTTCTCAAGACAAACATCTCGACAGACAGACAAAGGCCACTGGGAGCATTGATGCCGAGCCACAGGGGGCACAGATTTCATCCGGCCGCAGAGGAATCACTCTCCCACTTGGCAGGGACCTTGGAGCCCACACGTCATTTGCACATGAAGAAGAATTTTTTACGGAGAAAGTTGAAATATCCTGGGATCTGCTTGTACCTCCCCTTGCCAGAGACGGCGTTTGCCACCTGGGAACAGAGGGAGAGCAGTTGAGGAGCCGGATGTGTCGAGGGCGTGATCTCTCACGAGAAGCACGGTGACAAGGACGGGGAATGGGACCGTGGGAGGGGACAGTAAGCAGGTCTCCTAAAACGAGATGTTTTTGACAGCAAAAACACATGGGACTTGTGGGAAAACGGCCTTTAAAAGTAACCCCGGCTGCAGCAGTGCACCCCGCTGCCTCCCGCAGGTGCTTCTCACCGTGAGCCCCAAACTCCCTCTTTCCCTTTGGGTGTTTACTTAAAAGCGCATTCCCTTTCCACTCATTTTGTTCCAGACACGTCTGTCATTTCCCCAAGGTCCTTCCCTTGCACTGAATGCCAACCGGCAGAGCGAGGGTCCCACAGTACTCCCTTGAAATCAATAGCTGCCGTGCCACCGTCTGCTGAAGAAGTGCCGTGACTGCAGCTCTGACTATTTCCTTCGTCGTGACTACAAAAAGCAGGAATAAAAGACATTTACCAGCGTTAACATGTTGAGCAGGTCTTCCGAACGGGCGTGTTGCTCCAGCACGTTGTCCAGCGTTTCCACGTACCACGAGCCTCTCGAGGCATCCCTCCAGGAGACAAAACCTTCAGAGAACGAAAGAGAACATTATTGCTAAAGCCAGTCTTCCGTTCTCATCTCAACGACTTACTGCCGCTCCCTGGTTGCCATCCCCAGCGGAGGAGCCACTCATCCCTAACTGCTCCTGACTTTGGCCATGAAGCTCCGACCTCTTTTGCTACTTTCCCTGTACCAAGCAAAGGATTTGTGCAGGCTCTCTCACCTGGAAAAGTGGAGTAGGAGACCAGGATGTCGCTGGGCGTGGGCAAACTGGCTACGGCATCCGGCTCGTCCGTGCCACCCGACAGAGTCCGAAAAGGAGTTGCATCCGACTCCAAAGAACCTCCAGGGGCTTCGTTGCCGGGTGAATCGCTATCCACTGGAAAGCCTCGATCTCTTTGTTCTGCAAAAAGCGGCAACAAGACAATCCCTGGTGTTCATCTTACCCAAGCACTCAATGATTGTACATCCTCCATTAAGAAAAGATGAAAAAACAAAATAAAAAAGAATAAAGGCCCTCCAAGAAAACAAAGCTTTTTGGCCCCTGGGCTGCGCTGGTTGAGTCGGAGCCCTCAGGCGATTCACGCGAAAGCCCTCGGTCTGTGCTTCCCCACCAAACTCGCGGCTGAAGACCTGGAGCGGCCAGTCAGTGGGCACTGCCTGGCCGGGTGCCGCAGTTACTCCCCTCCTTCCGTCCCGCATCCCTACTGGGCGGAAAACCTGTTCCAGCACACACGAAACTGTACTGCCCTCCTACGAGAGGCTCACGCCCAAGTTCTTACGCTCAACCCATGCTAGCAGTAAGAAAGTGGGGCCGAGAGTAAGAGAAGACAGCCAGAGAAACAGGCAACACACAAAAAAGGAACAAGTCGTCAAAGCCTAAATCTCCGAAGCCTGCTTACGCCCAACAGCTGACTCCCTTTGGGAGCTAAAACAAAGATTCACCTCCACCACAGGCCTGGATGAAGAAGAGTTTGGGTTTTCCTCTCAAACTCGGGCAATTGGACCCATTGAAATAGTTCACAATCTTTTCTATTGGAATGGGTTTTCCATCCGTTCCGTAAACGCCTCCGGGAAACTGATTATGGCTCATCTGCAAGAGGAAAATCCGGGAGCTAGTAATGCGGAAGGAGGCCGGTTCCGAGGGAGCCCATTTCTGATCGGGTGCTTTGTAGCCTGAAGTTACCCGAACAAATCTCATTTCTTCACGTTTGTGCAAATGCGTGCACCACGTCAGGGTGAAGGGATGCCCGAGGGGACGCTCAGGAGACATTTGAAAAAATGCTAAACCCCAGAAATCCAACTCCTCCTGTTATCCAACTCCTATCCCGCCTCCTCCAGCCAGAGTTCTTCATCCTCTGGGACAACAGGCATGTAACACACCGTTTTCCTAACAACTGCTCGGTCCTTATCCTTCAAGGCCTCTGACTTGCGATAGAGCCTTTACTACTAATAGCATCTCCCCCAGCAGAGCCGGAGAAACAGGAAGGACTAAACGACCGTAGTAAGAGGGTTAGTGCTACCTCCCTGCGCTCTCTGCCCATCATTCAGTTCCGAATTATACACCCCAACTTCCAAAACGGAGAACACTTGTCCACAGGCAACACCAGATCATACTCCACTGGAGAAGCTGCCATTTTCTTTAACCCAGATACAAGAGTGTAACTCTTCGCAACGTACCTCGACACCAGATCGGTCAGGACAGACCACTTCCCTCCCACCCTGTGTGTGAGACCGCAGCGCAGGGAATTAACCCCTTCCCACGTGGGGAACCTGCCTAAGGAGCAAAAGGAGAGGCGTGACGAACCCACCTGACACCCATGGGAAAGGATGACCACGATGCAGCAGTCCAAGGCTCTGTGGTCGCGCTGCGCCAGCTTCTGCAGCTCTGAAACCATTTCCTACAGAGAAAACACCACAGTAAGAGCTTTTCAAGTCATACCTCAGCCGCAGAGTACTGCTGGGCCCTGCTCTTATCCGTCTATCACGGCTGTGCTGCTCAGAAGGATCCGGTCAATCTCTCTGCCACGGGGTAACACACACCCCGCATACAGGCAGCAAAACCCATTGGCAGACAGTGAGTATTTCTGCAGTTCTGCCCTTATTTAACATGGGTTGATTTAATTACACACATTTCTCTCCTCGCTGCATTCTTTACAACACAGCAACATAATACAAAACACACTTCCACGCCGTTTAGCCACTAAAATGCACTGCATCTGATTAGGGGCTGGTGGGCAAGCAGAGAACTTTGGGTTACTTTCAGCAGCCGCTCCAGACGATTGAGCTTCCTGCACCGCTTCAGGGACTGTACAGACAGGAAAATCCCACCCCCGGCCACACACGACGCAGAGGCCATCAGAGCTAGCGCAGAAATGCAGCCTCACCAATTTCCCCACAAATCACAACCAGGAATCAAACTTCAGGCAGAAGGGTGAAAACGCGCAAGGTCCTTTCTCCTTCTGCAGTCACAGCATGACAATAAAGTAAGAGGACGTGAGCGGTTGATTATTTCTCTGTGCAGCGCAGGGTGGGGCTTTCGGCATGTTGCCAACACAGGGATACGTCCCGTAACACACTCCCATCGCTTCCAGGAGCTCCCCTCTTGTCCCTCACATGAGCTGGATGTGACTGGCCTCACCTGAGCTTTGAGATCATGCCGAATCAGGACGTCAAAGTGCAAGGACTTGAAGCGCTTCTCCAGCTTCTTGCAGTCCACGTTGGAGCCGTCTCGAGTCGACAGATTCGTGTCTCCACTGAACTCGACATTGTTGAGGATCAGGCAATGTCCGCACGGGTCCGCTTTCAGCTCGTAAACCTGGCAAGCACAAGTTGCAATTAAACGCTCTCTTATTCAGAGCGCTCACCAGCTAATCCAGTGGGACACAACACCAACAATTCCTTAAAGCAGCTCATTTCACAGCTTTTTCATTTCTCCGGGACTAGGGATGCACAACAGCAACCGTTCTCCACATGCACATCGTTACCAGCAGCCGGGGAACACAAAACAACCTGCCAAGCTGGGGACCACCTTGGTGGAAAACGGGCTGCTTCTTTCCCTGCAACATCTCCGATGGTAAGCTGAAGTTTCCATGAATTCTCACCATGAGAAGCCACGTAAGGAGCCAAGAGAGAAATCTCCTGGAGACTCAGCTTTACCACTGATGACAGCAATGCAGGAATTTTATGAGGGCTACCCAAAAACCTGCACCGATACATCCACAAGCCTCGCACGTGCACAGCCAAACTATTCCCTCCTCACTATTCACCCACAGACTGCAGGCTGTCGGAAGGCAACTCCAGACGTATTCACAACACTCGCTTCCCTGCGCGTCTCCCAATGTGCCAAAGCATGCTGCGCGACTTCATTATTGTTTTCCTGCCTTCTATTTCTCAACACTACAATTACAAAGTCTAAACATCACTTCCCAGACAACACACGACTTGATGCTTTCGGAAATTACCAGTTGCCTCGCTGGGAACTGTTTAAGCACAAGCTTTAACTCTGTGTTATGTCATTTGCGTTACAGCTGCAGGAATCTTAAGGAGGAGCTGGTTAACGATTGACCTGCTCTGAGCCGACTGGCCCTGTTACAGCAGTGTCAGCCTCGGAGCGATGGCTCAGATAACACAAAGCAAGAACCAACTGTCCCAGGGCTATTTTCTGGTAGCCACCCACAAGGCACAGAGCTTTTGCTTATTAGGGAACACTTTGGGCCTAACCAAATACTAACCAGATCGCGGTTCCTCTTGCCAACGGCCGAACCTACAACACACAACACAGACAGGTATTTAGCTTTCCACGCTCCACAATGAGACGTTATACCCCTTCCTCCTGGAATTAACACCAATCCCGCCCTGTCCCATGTGACGTGTCAGCGACACCAAAAAATTCCCCCTTCCCACCCCACCACACACTGGAAACGAGTGTTTGGCATGCTGACCCTCTGGAAGAGCCTGGGACATGGCTTACCCCGGGCTGGCACCGGAGGCATCTGAGGTCTTTCACTCTCAGCTTGGACCGGGATGGACAAACGTTCAGGGAAGTTCACATCTGTAATGATACAGGACAAACGGGTCTCACCTTCTCCTCCTCCTGATTTCATGCTACAAGTAACCCATCTGGGATCCCCAGAAGGACCTGAACCAAAAGCCACCTGTCGCAGGGACCCTGCTGCAAGGACGTGATGTGACATTGCGTCTGTTTTCCCCTTTTCAGTGTTTGACAGACTACAGTTTCTCCATACAAGCACACAAGCTGGATCTGCACACAGATTCAGCAGAGCATGAGACGGTGAGGACATAGCAAAATATGTTTTCACCAAGGTACTGCGGAGATTGGATGCAAAAATACAGAGAAGGAAGCTCCCAACCTCATGAGCAAATATCCTGAGCTTAGAAGCTTCTGCTACTAGAAAGCACGACATTCTCCCAACAGCTCTGAACAGTCACCTCTACAAGCCGTGGTCCAGGATAATAAAAATCAGGACTTCACAGGCTATCACCCACAGCAAGGGGGGTCCCAGCTGCCATCCCCTGTGCTGCTGTTTACCCAGAAAACAACTGCACCCTCAATACTTACTTTTATTACGCTTTTCTCCACGTAAGTCCAGCTCAACAGGCCTCAGGTCTACCAGCTGTGGTGATACTGGTGGGCATTCACACTCCTTGATCAGCATGTCTGCGAGGTCACCCTGCCCGGTGTCCCGCAGGATTGAGAGGAATACAGGAAAAGCCTGTTTCCCTCGAGTCTCCAGGTCGATGACCAGCTGCCGGGCTTGGTCTCCTCGGCTGCCGGCGCTCTGCAGAGGAGGAAAGCCCAGGACAATGCACATTCACCCCGAGCCAAGGTGCACCGCCTGGCCAGCCCTTCCAGCCCAGAGAGGGGAAACATGAGGATCCACAACAAGGCACATCTACACGGGACGAACGAGACCGAAACCCGGCGGACACAGTCACAGAGACCTCCAGCTGCCACCTGAACCCTAGCCCTGGGCACCCTCCAACCATAAAGCCCTGCTGCTGCCACTGAGACAGGCAGCTGCAGCCCACCAAGGGACTTAGGGGGACAAGGAGAAGGGAGCAGCCCCAGCCTGTCCCCTGGGGATGAAGAGACACCCCCCAGCCTGCCACTGGTGTGCGGGACAAGGTAAGACACCCCCAAGCCTGTCACCAGTAACAGAGAGGGGAAACGGGGGCCCCTTAAGCCTATCACCAGGTTGGGATGGTGACTCAAGGAGAAACACCTATGCCTGGCACCAGCTGGGGCAGGGGACAAGAAGATGGTCTTATACCTCTTACCTGCAGGGATCGGGGTAGGAAGAGACAAGGGCCACTCCCCAGGCCTGTCAGCCAGAATGAGGGGACACAGGGCCCTCCCTTGGGACTGTCACTGGGGCGAAAGGACACAGGGGCCACCCCCTAGGCCTGAGAGGAGGTAGGGGCCACCCCCCAGACCTGTCAGCCAGAATGAGGGGACACAGGGCCCTCCCTTGGGCCTGTCACTGGGGCGAAAGGACACAGGGGCCACCCCCTAGGCCTGAGAGGAGGTGGGGGCCACCCCCCAGACCTGTCACCGGGCTAAGGGGACACAGAGGCCTTCCCTACACCTGTCACTGGGGTGAAGGGAACACAAGGCTCTCCCTTGGGCCTGTCACTGGGGCTCAGGGGGCATAGGCCCGTCCCTTGTATCTGTCACTGGGGTGAGTGGATACAGGGGCCACCCCCTACACTTGTCACCCTGGCTGAGGGGACACGGGGCCCTCCCCTGGGCCCGCCCCCCAGGCTAAGGGGAACACAGGGGGCTGCCGGTGGGCCTGAGTGAGGCACAGAGGCCTCCACCTGGGCCTGTCACCAGGATGAGGGGACACAGGGGACATCCCCAGGCCTGTCACTGGAACGAAGAGGACACTGTTTGTTTCTTTGAGCCTGTCACCGGGGCTGAGAGGACATGGGGCTCTCCCTTGGGCCTGTCACTGGGGTGAGGGGGCATGGGGGTCATCCCTGGGCCTGAGAGGACATGGGGGCCACTCCCCAGGCCTGTCCCCAGGGCTGAGGGGAGGCGGGGGAGCCTCCCGTGGGGCTGAGGGGACACAGGGCCCTCCCTTCAGCCTGTCACCGGGGCTGAGGGTACGTGGGGCCCTCCTTTGGGCCTGTTACTAGGGCTGAGGGGACACGGGCCACCCCCCAGCTCTCTCATCAGGCTGAGGGGACACGGGGGCCTCCCTTGGGCCTGTCACCGGGGCTGAGGGGCCACAGGGGCCGCCCCCCAGGCCTGTCACCGGGGCTGAGAGGACACGGGGCCCACCCCCGGGGCTGAGGGAGACCCGGTGGGTGCCCGCCCCCGGCCCAACCTGCAGCTCCTCGACCATGGTGCGGGTGAAGAGGCCGCGCTCCTCCAGCGGGTCCCAGAGCGGCGCCACCTGCAGCGCCTCCACCAGCCGGGCCCGCCCGCGCCGCAGGGCCCGCCGCTGCGCCTCCTCCATGGCGCCGCCGCCGCCGCTCTGGCCGCTCCCTCTCGGTGACCGGAAGCGGCGCCGTCTCTATGGTGACGGCGGGGCGGGCGCGCCGGAAGCGGCGGCGCAGGGTGGGTGAGGGCGGCCTGTCCGCGGCCCCCGCCGGTCGCCGGTCCCCAGCCCGCGGGGCCTCCGCCGGCCCCCTCTGCCCGCCTGAGCCATGCAGCTGGGGCGGGCGGGCTTGGCTTGGGCCGCCGCCTTGCTGCTGGCCGCCCTGGGAGCGCAGGCCGCGGCGGGGGATTTCGACCCGTACCGCGTCCTGGGGGTCGGCCGGAGCTCCAGCCAGGCCGACATCAAGAAGGCCTACAAGCGGCTCGCCCGGGAATGGTACGTGCCTCCCCTCCGACCCGGGCTCTGATCTCCCCTCCCCGGCACCGGACACGGGGACACACACGGTGCTGTTTTGCGTCCTCTCGGTTGACAGAGCCAGGCCGCTGTGCTCTGAGGAGCGGGTGACACTGCCGGGTGGTGGCATTGGCCACCTTACCTGGTGGTCCGTGCCAGACGAGGCTCAGCAGGCTGTCAGAGATGAGCGCCGGGTCTTCCTCGTGGCCCAGGAGTCGTCCTGACACCAAGCAGACACCTTCACGCCAGCAATCCGTGCTGTAAAACCCTCCCGCAGGCTGGCTATGGGGGGGAAAGTTCCCCCTGACTTACCCAGGAGCCTTTAATACACCAGGGTTTGAGTGTCAGTTTGATACATCGATGTCCAAGGGCAACTCGACCCCAGTGCTGTGGAAGTGAAACGTGTTGGATCCACAAATGTCATGCCCCTTGCTTTGGTGGTGTGCACTGAGGCTTGAGACGTTACCTTGGAAAATAGCCTCACATGGAGCTTTTAGAGCCAGCGTAGCTTTGTCTGAGGGCTGTGGCAGGAGGTAGTTTACAGGAAGAATGCGGTAGATATGTAGGGCAGGAGCTGAGGGATGCACCGCTGTAGTGGGTAGGGGAGAAACACATTCCCTTGTCCTGGGCTTGGGCCGTTCGCGATGGATTGGATGGAGGGACAGGTCTGCAGGTGCATGGCACGTGTCCCGGTGCTGCGTTTTGGGGTGGGGTTTGGGTAGGGAGAGCATGTGCTGGGTGTACAATCCAATCTCAGCTTTGGGATGCTGCCACACACCCTAACTGTCTGCATCCCGCTCGCCTCTGAAGGGACGCTGACAGCTCGCTGTGCCCCCCCGGGGAACTGCTGACCCCCTTTTCCTCCGGTTCTGCCTCGTAGGCACCCTGACAAAAACAAGGACCCAGGAGCGGAAGACAAATTCATCCAGATTAGCAAGGCCTATGAGGTAACACGCTCTTCTTGCTAAACTCGTGCTGTCATTAAGATCAAAGTTAAGTGACCTTGTTTTTCCATACTGGGCTTTGTGCTTTTTCTGCATATGGCTACACGGGAAAGGTGCTGGACCCTGTGGGGGCGGACACTACTGACCAGAAAAGTTTAGTCTTTTTTCTCAACAGAGAGCTGCTGGATGACACCGAAGTGGCCTCTGTTGCAAATATTTGGCTACAGGTCGACCCTGTTCTCACTAAAAAGCCTCAAACGAGGGAGGAGCGGGTATTCGCTGAGCCCCACACAGCTGGGTGGCTGTCTTGTCTGTGTCACACATCCATAGAAGTATTTTGGGGATGATGTAAACCATGTTAGTCACCGCAGGGCTTTAGTCCCTTCAAATTATTCTTTGCGTAAGTAGTTATTTGCACATCGCTCCTGTGCAGCTCTCAAAATTGGCTGCCCCAGTTTGCGGTGGCTGACCCGGCACTTCCAGGGCAAGTGAGCTGAGCCCGCAGAAATAAAGCAAACCATCATCTCCCAGCCGAAATAAATGCAGTTTCTCTGCGGGGCTTCTGGCTGCTCGGTAAAACTTCTGGCGCTTTATGATGCGCTGAGAAAACCCTCAGCGTTCAAATAGATGCCAGCAAAAGCTGCTCCAGAAAAAAGCGTCACTGCTCAGATGGTGTGACGTTCAGGCTCGAGGAGCAATTGGTGTCAGAAATGGGTACATCAGTCTTGATTTACTGGCTCCTTTTCTTTGGGCTTTGGGTTTTTTTTTACCCTTATTTACCACCGTGAGCCTGGAGGCAACGCGATAGTTCCCTTTTCCAGAATATTTATCCCTCCAATGCGCAGCAAAGGGTGCAAGTTCCCTCATAGCCCGTCCTTATGCAGCTGCAGTTATTTACTAAGGGATTATTGTCCGGGCAGTTCTCCCTCACGGTTTCAGGCGACCGTTCTTCTACCATCTACTTCCCAGATTCTCTCCAACGAGGAAAAAAGGGCAAACTTTGATCACTACGGAGATGCCGGGGACAGCCAGGGCTACTCTCAGCACCAGCATCGCCAGTTCCACCACTTCCATGAAGGCTTCTATTTTGACGAGTCCTTCTTCCATTTCCCCTTTAATTCGGAGAGGCGGGACAGCTCCGACGAGAAGTATTTGCTCCATTTTTCCCACTACATCAACGAAATCGTGCCAGATAGTTTCAAGAAACCTTACCTCATTAAAATAACCTCAGACTGGTGTTTCAGCTGCATCCACATTGAGCCTGTGTGGAAGGAAGTTGCTCAGGAATTGGAGGCGCTGGGTAAGGACGAGGCTGTTCAGGCTGGGCGCGTGTCCCTTGCCCAGCGAGCGCTTGCCTTCAGCTTTGGAGAACTGAGTTTAATCTCTAAATTTCCTCAGGGATTTACCCTTATGCTTTCCTGTGTGTTACTAACATCGCAATCGATGAGGCTGTATGTTAGAAATGAGGAAAAACCTAATCCTGTAGATCACAAGGACCAGATATCTTTTCTCCTGTCCGTACGGCTAGTGGCTTAGTCCGGCACTGATGATGATAAATGCTGGCGTGGCCGAGAGCTGATCGCACCGCCATGAGTTTAGGCCACCAGCGTAAATGCTGTGTTGCTCTTCAGTCCTGTGCTTGGATGGCTTTGCTAAGCAAAGATCCCTGCGGCATATGTCCTCAACTTCAGGGCCGCTACCATACAGCGCGGATCACTCGATAAAGCTATGAGTTTTAAATACAGTCTTCAAGGGTTGCAAGAGGGGGAAAGAACAGAGTTAGGAGGGACAGTCCCATGAATAACTGGGGAGCAGGGTGCTGGGCAAGGGAACAGGTCTTCAACCTCGGTTTTCTCCTAGGTGTTTTGGGTTGGTGATCTTTCATGCGAACTCGCTCTCCTTTTTCAGGAGTGGGAATCGGAGTCGTTCACGCTGGGTACGAAAGACGCCTCGCCCATCACCTAGGTGCGCACAGCACACCCTCCCTACTAGGGCTTATTAACGGGAAAATAACCTTCTTCCACAACGCTGTCATTCGAGAAAACCTGCGGCAATTCGTGGAGAACCTTCTGCCAGGGAATCTTGTAGAAAAGGTACGCGCTAGTAAGAGTGTCACGTGCTGCTTCTCATGCCTATTTGGATATTCGTCTCTCTTCAGCTGTTTCGGTGGCTAATCTGTTTAATTCAGCCCCTGAGCTGATCTGTGTCATGAACGTGAGAAGATCCAACTGAGGCTGGTGAAGCGAGGCGTTTTGAGAGTTGTAATTACAGCTACAAACCCTGGAGCTGTCAGAAGCAATCACGTGATGCGGCTCTGTAACGCTTCCCCTTGCCAAAGGGTTAATCATGCTACTAGGTGGTTACGCCAGCAACTTTGTGTGCCTGATCTTCTCCCAGTTGTAATACCCCACGGCTGCCAGAGCTGTACGAAAGCTACCCCCCAGGTTTGGAATCAGTGAGCATGCCCTACCTGCCTTCGGATTTCACTTCCTTTCTCAGGGTTTCATCCATCAACTTAAGGACCGCTTACTGACTTGTAGGTATTGTCTGCTAAAACTCACCCAGAGACCCGCTGTTTGTTTTGTCCAGTTTTGATTTAGACCTTTGAAACTGCAGCCGCCGGCGTGAGCCCTTTCAAAATTATAGTAAAACCCCCCTACTAGATAAAAAAATTCCTGCATTTCAGCCTTGCTCGGTTATTTTTGTCAGAGTCCTAAAGCACCCACCTCCCCTTTCAGTGCAGTGCGGCTGGGTCAGCTCCCGTAGCGCTCTCACCTGCCCGTCCTCTGCCTGGAGCCTTGTTTGCCTCATCTCCTTTTCCTCTGGGGAAAGGGGCCACCCTTCCCAATGGACTCCCAACCTGATGTTGTCTGGGTATTCGACTTCTCACCCCAAAAGCGGGGTCTGCTGTCCCTTTCCGCGGCTAACGCAGCCATTTCACCTCTCACAGCCAGGCGTTCCTCAAAACCAGAGCTGGCAGTCTGCTCCTCTCCCCGTGGGTCCCTAAACCAGCTGTGATCTCCCTTTTTTCTCCTTCCTCTAGGTCAAGGGGGTACCACAGCTAAAACAGAGCAGGTTTGATGGAGCTCACAGGTGCCTGTTAACCCTTGGCTTCCCACTATGTGTAAAGCGTACGGCCCCAATGAACAGTTACAAGAACGAATGTGGCATCAGCATTGATGAACAGCATTGGCAGAGGGTGCACTAGCTCAGAGGGTTGGTGGGGATCGAGACGGTTTTAACTGATCTCCTGTATCAAAAAGCACAGATCAGGCATACCTGTTGGAAAGACAAACCCCCGGAGTCTGCTTTCTCTAACACCTGGGCAGCTCTTTTAGACTCAGTTCTCATTCAGACATCTAATCCTACAGCATCGCGTAGGGCTCAGAGGTCTAACATCTCAGAGGTTAAACTAATGTGCTGGTTCTATTTAAAGATTACAGATAAAAACTACATCCGCTTTCTCTCCAACTGGAAGAAAGAAAACAAGCCCCATGTCCTTCTATTTGATCATATGCCAGTTGTGCCGTTATTATACAAGGTAATGTGATTTCTGTCGCTGCATTGTTTGACTTACTAATAAATCCAGCTGTTCCGAAAGAAAATGTGATATTGCTGTGAGCAGAGGCAGACTGATGCCTCTAAATACTATTGACTCGTTGTAAGAGAACAAGTTGATTTACGTCGGTTGAAAATGGCATGGCCAGATGACCGACTTCATTAGGAGATCATTTCTCTGTCCCGCCACAGATGTGCCCTTAGTGGATGTGAAGGTGCAGGTGGGTTTGGGAGGTAGCGGTAACAGAGGCATGTGCTAACCTTCATGGGTAATGAGGGATTTTTGCAGCACATCTACTTTGGGTTACTGGAAAGCCCGTTTCCTAAGAAACGCCCGCTACTGTGCAAAATGTCAGGTTGTAAAATAAAGCTGTGGCTCCATTGAGGCTCCCTGTACGATGACTAAGAGGATGCAAAGTGCCGCTCAGCGAGGGAGAGGAAGGGCTCTTACCTTGCGCAGCAGCGTTTCGTTTAAAACAGCGGGAGGTGTTCTCAAAGCAAAGTTGCCACAGGCACTCAGGGGGAGAAAAACTTGTTTGCTCTCTAATGTAAACACGCGCCGGTGCTTTCTTCCCCTCCAGCTGACTGCCTTTGCGTACCGAGATTACTTGTCCTTTGGTTACGTGTACGTCGGACTCCGAGGCACCGAGGAGTTGTCCAGTCAGTACAACATCAACGTCTACACGCCCACCATGATGATCTTCAAGGAGCACATCGACAAGCCCGCTGATGTTGTGCAGGTATTGCTCAGTCCTCGCCGAGAGCTTAGGCGAGATGGACACTGACTGAGGGTTTTCTGACCAAGCTTGTGATGAGGGGCTGGTCGGTGGTGGATTTCAGAGTAAAGAGCATTCGATCTCAGCAGAAACTCGGGCTTCAGCAGAGCAGAGCACGATCATTAGGAGGGAGGATGCTCAGTAGGCTTCGGCTACGCTGTCTGACCTTTTCAGGAGGGTGGCTGCAGGTGGCTTCTCAGTCTCGGGGCCTCGAAACGTCTCTGGTGGTTTCAGTGAGGACTGTGATGGCTGTCAGCCTTCCCCAGGCTCCAGATAAGAATGTTGCAACAGCTTCACTGTCCTCACCCTGCTCGGTACTGACCTCTGCTTTCTTTGTCCTTGCCAGGCACGAGATATGAAGAAGCAGCTCATTGACGACTTCCTTTCCCAGAATAAGTTCCTCATGGTGGCCAGACTCACCAACCAGAGGCTCTTCCAGGAGCTGTGTCCTGTGAAGAAGTCTCACCGTCAACGAAAGTAAGGCTCTGTGGGTGACGTGTCACTGCGTTTTGTTCCTCGAGGCTCTGGGGCTGCTCCTAAAGCCACCTTTTGTTGGATTCTGAGGGAGAAGGGAAACGACTGCATTGGATCATGCTGGGTATCCGTGCTGTTCAATAGGTTTCTGGCTCATCGGGATCGTTCTGGCTAGTGGAAAGGGGAGGGTCGTTTCCTCTCGCGTCCAGAATGACTCCTAATCCCCCATCTTCTTGCATTGCCTAGGCACTGTGTGGTCCTACTTACCGGAGAAGGCGAGAAGTTTGCCGAGGCTTATGAGACGTTTTTGGCTTTCGCTGTGGCCAACACAAAAGACACGCTGAAGTTTGTGCACATCTATAATGATCGGCAGCCGGAATTTGCAGACGCCTTGCTGATGGATGAGGAGAAGTATCGGGGAAAATCAGCTGTGAGGGTTCCTTTTTTCCCCCCCCCCCTTCTTCTCCCCTTTCCCTTCTGTCATGCTGACTCTCATCACTTTATGTAGGGTGCTACACCTTGATCTGATGCCTAATTGTGGGCATCTGTCTGGAAAAAAGTACCTTCCTCTCTGACATCTGCAATGTTATTGGCTCGTCCAGGTGGTCATTTTGGAGAGACGCAACAACGCGGGGAAGATCGCCTACAAAACCTTGGAGGATGCCTGGCAAGGCAGCAATGAGGACAACTTCATCCTCCTGGATCTTCTGGACCAGCTGAGGACAGACCCTGGCCTTCTCTCTTCAGAGACTGTCCTGGCAGACTTGAATGACGAACTCGCTCCCGTAAGTGCACGGCCTTTCCAGCTGCCTAACAGCTGTGTTACCTTTTTGGATGGTTATGGCATTATTTATATTTTAAAATACCAAGGCAAGACTCTTAAAAGTTTTCTCGCTCAGGGAAGGAAGAGCTTATGGCATGCTCCGAAGCCGATTCAGACTGGAGTTCTGTTTAAGGGGTGGGAGTCCTGTCTGGGCTCTGGACAGCAGTTTTGTCATTTGCTCTTTTCTTTTCTCTTCTTCAACAGATGTTCCTTATCCGATGGCTCTATTCCATGCTGGACTATATCTCGGACTGCTGGGACAGTTTGTTTCACAGTAACTGGTACGGATTGGGTGCTAATGAGCCTCGACAGGGAGCAGGATTTGCTGTTACCTTGTTCAGATCTGTAGTAGAACCAGGTTCTTATTAACAGAATTGAGAACAAATCAAAATACGTAGGTGCCTGTATTCTCTCGAGATTTAGGCGAAGAGCGGTGACACCACAGTGACATTCGCTTCTGCCTTGAGTGCTGGGTACTTCGGTACATTACGCTCCTGAAAACACACATTGATTGTTTTTCACCACTTCCCTGTCACCTTATTTTAAAATGGAGCCATTTATATCCTCCTCGTTGTGGGTGGCAGCAGGACGGTGCTCAAAATCCTGATCTTCTTTAAGACCCCAGGAAATGAGCCGAGTTTCTGGGGAAACTGCGTGATATTATTCGAGGTAGACAGGAACTGAAATTCAAGCAGAAACCGCGCAACTCGCAGACCTGATTGCTGTTTGCAAATCTTCCCCTCAGGCGAGAAATGATGCCGCTGCTGTCCTTGCTCTTCTCTGCGCTCTTCATCCTCTTTGGCACCGTTATTGTTCAGGCTTTCAGGTGAGTGCATGCCAAAACGTCCTAGAGGATCTTACGGCCCAGCCAACAGCAACTCGGTCCAATCTGACGCCTTAAACACACACAAGCTCATCTTCTTTTACAGCGATTCGAGTGATACAAGGGACTCTCCTCCCTCTGAGAAAGAAGAAACCGCCGCAAAGACCGAGAAGAACGATGCGAGCTTCAGCAAAGAGAGTAACAGGTTCCCTCTCTAATTTCTCCAGAAATGTTTTCTGCTGAAGCATTGCTCAGGGAGCATCTGCGCATAGAAAGCGTGCGCAGAGAGCGTGAGGCCAACAGCAGAGAAGCGCCAGAGTAGCGGGGACACAGCGCAGTTGTTGCGCAGGGCAGTGCGGGCGCAGCGGGGCGGGGAGGCGTGGTGGTTAGCCAGGCCCCAGGCCAGCAAGGACAGGGGTGCACAAACTTAGTTATCAGGCCATTCCCACAGAGTTTTGCCCAGGCGACATTCTCAGGGAAAGGCCAAGGTCTGCCTGACTTGTTGAGGAAGATCCGAGTCTGGCCATTGCACCGATTCAGCTGGCTTTAGCTACAGGGCACGGGGATGGCTCAGCGTAAGGAGGTAGGGAACAAGTTCACCCTTTCTCCATCCTCAGTCACTCCCGGTCCTTCTTTTCACTTTCACTCAACCACTGTTTCATTGCGGCAGGATTCCCAAGAAGGGCTTCGTCGAGGTGACCGAGCTAACGGACATCAACTATAACAGCAACCTGGTCCGCCTGAGGCCGGGGCACATGAACGTGGTCTTGATCCTGTCCAACTCGACCAAAACTGCCCTCCTCCAGAAGTTTGCCCTGGAAGTCTACACGTTCACAGGGTAGGCTGGGGCCCTCTCCTGGGTTTCTGTTACTGTTTTAGCAATGTGCGTAATGCTGCTCTGATAACGGTTAGGAGCGGTGTCAGCTCACTTGCCAGGAGGGAATGCTTCTGGTGAGCAAAGCAGCCTCCACATTCATTAAGCACTGAAAACCAAGCGGCCTTTCCTGGCCGTGCTCGGTGAACGTGGCCAGACAGGTCTGGCGCTGCGGCCGCTTTGTCTGTACCCGCATCTCAACAAATTGAGAGCACGACAGTGCTGCATGCTAGGTAACTGTCACGCGTGCTGAACTGGGTTAAAAAAGGAGCCGTGGTGACGCAGCTCTGCACCTGCCCTTGTTCCAAACGCTTACCGGCCCAGTAGGAATCCAGCCTGACTCGGGAGACGTGCTAATCCCGCTTCTCCTCTGCTTTTCCCCCAGGAGCAGCTCTCTTCATTTCTCCTTCCTCAGCCTGGACAAGCACCGAGAATGGCTGGAGTACTTGTTAGAGTTCGCGCAGGATGCGGCCCCCATCCCAAACCAGTACGACAAGCATTTCCTCGAGCGCGACTACACGGGCTACGTCCTGGCTCTGAACGGCCACAAGAAATACTTCTGCCTCTTCAAGCCTCACAGATCAGGGGATGAGGGGGGAACCCTGGGCTCGTGCGAGGATTACGATTCCTCACTACACACAGAAACCAGAGGGAAATCCTCCTGCAGCCCGGGATCTAGATCCATTAAAAACAAATTACACAAATTGTCCTTTTGGATGGAACGCCTCCTAGAGGGTTCCTTACAGAGGTTCTATATCCCCTCGTGGCCCGCGCTAGACTGAGGGATTTTAAAGAGATTCTAATGGACAAACTTTTTATGAAGATGACAAGGGACAGCTCTTTCCAGGAATAAGAAAACAAGCGTTGACGAATGGACCTTAGGTTTTAGATGAACTCTCCTAGGGCCGGCGACTAGAGCCCAGGAGCACAGCCAAGCGCACCAAAATTCCCTCCACTGTCTCCTTCGTGCGTTTGGATGCCGTACTACCGAAGAGCCAAGAAGTCCGTTTTTCCCTTCTTGTCTTGCCGCATCCGCTTCCCGAGTCACCCTCTGTTCCATCTCTCGTTTTACCTCGGTTGAAGAAAAAAAAACCTGTGACTTCTCTGCGCGGTGACTCAGTCCAGACCGAACGCGGCCGGCGACGCAGGTTGGGTTGTGGTTCTCTCTCCCCTTCCCTGTGTGCTTAGCCCATGGTGCATGGTGTAACACTGGCAAGACCCCGCAGACCCTCCCAGGCCCTGCCCTTCCGAAAGGCCTCCTCCCACCAGGCGGTCGTACTTTTATCGGCTTTCCCCGGGGTAAGTGCTCTAGAGTACGGTCGGGAGCATCTCCCTTGTAGCAAACCTGTAGCTGGGACTCACCTGTGGTGCGGGCTCCTAGGCGATCTGCATGTTTCATGCTCCTCGTGTCATAGTTCCACGTGCAGCTTCACCGGCTAAACCGTAACCGGGGAGGGAAGGGGTTTTGCACGGCCATAAATACTGTAAAGGTGTTGAGCCATTTAAACGTTACATTGATTTTTTCAGATGCCTTTCTGCTTCTGTCGATTTTAGACGATGTATCCTAGAGCCATAACTTTAACTGTGTCCTCAGATTGTAGGCGTGAGCTGCTATGAGCCAGTAGATGTGTCAAAGAAACTCTACCTAGCTGCTAGGGAGTCAGTCCGGGCTCCTTTCAAACACCCTTACGTCTGTAGTACAAACCAACCTTTCTTTGTATCAAGGAACCTAATTCTTCGATGATTGTATTCTTGAAACGTTGCCCCAGAAGTCCTGTATCATGAGACCGTCTCTTACGTGTGAAACTCCTTTTGCTTTAGGCGTGGGTTTAAGACACTCGGTTTCAGACTCTCGCCTGTTTCCTTCTTGCCACAATGTTTGTTTCTCAACATGCAGGCTGCTGCCTTGGTTTTTTGTTTGTTTGCGTTGGGTTTTGTTTTTATCTTTTTGAACTCATAGGTCTGTGTGAAGCCAGAAGAGTCATAAAGCGCAGGGCTCAGTTTATGCTTTGCCCTAGCAGGGCTCCAACAGCCACTTTCAACACCGCGGGGGGAACGGGCGGCGCTTCGTGCAGCGGAGGGAAGGGCAGCAGCAGACTCATGGCCGCTTGCCACTCCTCAAGCGATAAAGCAAAGCAGCAGGGTTTCTCTTTGCAGCCGGGACCGAAATCCTGTGGGGCTTGTGTTTGCTTTTCACGGCTCCGGGGCAGACACTGTCGCCCGGGCTGGTACCTGCTGCGCCTCCTCCAGCCGCTCTGCACAGGAGCCAAGTCCCCGTGGTCCCCAAGTCGCTGTTAGGCTACAGCACTGCCAAAGCACGGGGGTCTCAGCGGGGCAGCCTTTGTTGTAGGGCTCAGAACCCAATGGTAGAGCACCTGGTCAAGCACTTGGCGTTAATTAAAAGCTCACTCCTTGCCACCTTAGTTACCATCTTAGCAGAGCAGGCAGTTAGTAGGAATAACTATGCCAATCTCTGAGCCAGCTGCCGATCCCATAGGAAACCCGGGAATGCTCAAGTCATTTCACTGCCTACGTGACCCAGTTGCTCACAAACCCTTGGCTTGCTGCATTCCTCCCCGCCCGGGGAGCAGATCGGCGTGCTGCGACCACCACAGGTATCTCAAACCCCATGTATAATGTACTTCCAAATAAAGGCTACGATGCTACCAACTGACCCTACGTGAGGTTACTTAATTTTAGCTCAGCAGCTCCGAGCTTGTGCTGCTGCACGAATGAAGCACTAAAGGAGAGGGAAGGAAGGAAGGCAAGGTCTTCTCCCTGCCAAAGAGCTCTGAGGCGCAGGCATACTGCTGAAACAGAGCGGGACGGGGAACAAAAGGCTGGCCTGATGCCGCTAGACTTCATTTTCGTTTGGCTGGAGCAAGGGCCGTAGCACTCCCGTGCTTTTCCCGCAGCTTGCCGTGCAGGACGAGGCTAGAATACGGTTGTAGCCCAGTGGAAGGCTCCGCATCACTTTTTACATGTTTGCAAAAGCAAAAAAAAAAAAAAAAAAAAAATACACACTCTGGGTCTCTGCTGTCGCTAGTCAGAAACCAGGAGAAAACCCCTGATATAGTAAAAAAAAGTGCCTAGTGGTGCTACAGCAAGGGAATTCAGCCCTGCCCCAAGAAAGAAGATAAGGCCTTATGGCCTTCAAACTACAGTTCATGCGCCGCACACCAGCTGGAATCCTTTTTGTCTTTTCTTTTTAGCAGAGGTAACCTCCCCTTTTAGACCATTTTTTTGTTTAAGGAGCACTTGCAGCAGTCCATCCTTACCGGCTGTGGCTTTTAACCTGGTTTTTATTGCTGTTTTATGGAAAGTCTTCTTACATGGGCTGAAGTGAATGCCAAACTCTTCTAAACCCCTCGTTTAGTTAGCTGTGGTGTCCATGGTGGAGCACTGGCTGCTTGCTTTCTTGTAGAAGAGCGTGGTCGGAGGCTGCTTGCGCCCAAGATTTGTCCACCGCGTCCCAGCATTCGCGAGCCATCACCCCCCGATAATTTTCTCACCTGCCGCCTCCAGTGGCGCTCGACCCATATCGTACCGTATCGTCAGCAAAACGCGCTCGCGATTCTGTTATGCACATGGCGGTTTGTAATCCAAAGATTGAGGGAATTCAGTCCAAGTGCGCTATTCTAGTGAAGTCCGAGCACTCGCACACCGCTCAGAAGCTGAAGCAGAGGGATACCAGGCCCCCGCTCTAAAGGTTTGGTACCAAAACGCCTCCCTGTTCCCAGCGTGGTGGGCAGCGGCTGCCTGCTCCGCTCTGCCGTGCGCCGAAAGCCTGCCAGGAGCTAGCACACTATCGCAGCCTGAGAAGTAGGACTGAAAACTAGGTACATATTTTGCACTTTTGATACTGGGGAGGGGGGGGAAATTAATTTATTTGGCAAACTTGTCTTTTTTTATTTTTGTTTCAGTTTTTGTTTTGGTTTTTTGGGTTTTTTTTTTTTTTTTGTATTTGTGAACAGGCACTGATGTCATTTTGTTTTAAGACGATTACAGATTCGCAACCAAAATAAACTATTTTAATGTGTGATGAGGTGGCTCTGTGTTTCCGTGGACAAACTGTCCCCACCTGTGCGTCGGCTCGGAAATTCTAGGAGCGATTTGGCTGCTCCTGCCATGGCAGCTGCCCGGTTATCCCCAGCAGGAAATTCAGTCAAATACCCCCCTACTCTCTGAACAAGCCACCCCCGGCTGTCCCCCCTTCCTCTACATTCCTTGTCCTGCTGCTGCACCTTAATGGGAGAAAGCTTTTACCAGTGACAATTGTGCGATGAGCCCCTGTGAGCCAGGTGAGTAATTCCAGCTCGGAAAGCGGCGGCGAAACGCCATTAGCCTCATCTTTGCCTTTTCCCAGGCAAACTCAAAAGCTACAACCACCAGTAAATGGGCTGTTCAAACCCATTTGCTACCTACAGTTTATCAACTTGAAATTACCTTTTCTAGCGGTAAAATGGCATTTATTCCTTACTGCAAAGCCCACGTTCCCTGCAACTTGGGAACAAGGGGAACAGGACGCGGAAAGCCTCGGCGGAGGTGGGAGCTGTGTTGCCCCTGGGGCAGGTGGGAGCTGCCCTCACATTGTCTTCACTCTGGGGAGAACGCACAGCATCTCGAACAGCAGGTTTGCTGCCAGGAGGGCCGTGTTGCCTATGAAAAGACAAAAAGAGGGGAAAAAAAAAAAAACAAGCCATGAACGCCCAACGGCTTTCACCCGCATGGTCAGACACCTCTGCCAGGCACACATCCTGCTCTCAAGCACCTTTAGGCTCACCAGAGACGTCGTACATCGGTGCAACTTCTACAAGGTCGCATCCCACGATATTCAGTCCTTTGCAGCCACGAATGATCTCCAAAGCCTAGGAAGAAAACAGGTTTGGGATCAAATCTGACCTAGCGGACTGGCTGGGGCTCTGCCTTCCCCATGTGCAGCTAAGGAAACCCAGCCTATACAGACCAAACACACCAGTTCAACATTTCCTTTCCTCGTCACTGTGAAATGCTCCCTGGCCTCCCAAACATTTCCCTTCGCTGCATTGGTAGCACGAGCTCCTTTAATGGGAGCAAAAACATCCCCTTCCCGCTGGGAAACGAAGCTGCGTCCCCCTTACCTGCGCAGGCGTGAGCCCGGCTATCTCCGGCGTCCCGGTACCTGGGGCATAGGCGGGGTCCAGTCCGTCAATGTCGAAACTGATGTACACCAGCTTGTCCCCCATCTGCTTCCTCACCTCCACCATCAGCGGCGCCAGAGACTTGCTCCAACACTCTTCAGCCGGGACCACCCGGAAACCCTGTGGGAGCAGAGACACAGGGAAAGACCTTATAGTGACCGCTAGACCTTATAGCGGCCTTCCAGTACCTGGAGGGGCCTACAAGAAAGCTGGGGAGGGGCTGTTTGCAAGGGCATGGAGCGACAGGACGAGGGGCAATGGTTTAAACTAGAGCAGGGCAGGATTAGGTTAGACATCAGGAAGAAGTTCTTCACACTGAGGGTGGTGAGACACTGGCCCAGGTTGCCCAGAGAGGTGGGGGAGGCCCCATCCCTGGAGACGTTCAAGGCCAGGCTGGATGAGGCTCTGAGCAACCTGATCTAGTTACAGATGTCCCTGCTCACTGCAGGGGGGTGGGACCAGGTGGCCTTTAGAGGTCCCTTCCCACCCAACACATTCTATGAGTCTGTGAAAGGCAGGCAAAATAGAGCATCCCCTGCCCCGCTGGGAATTTCTGCTGGGATAAATCCTCATCCCAGGGCCAAGCTGCAGAGGTGCACCTGGGAGCACCCTCCACTCACCCCCACTTTCTTATTCTCCACTCAGCTAACAGCTCAGCATCCCAGGAGCGTTTATCCTGCAGGCCAAGCCGCTGGCAGGGGACAAGACGCCGAAAAGACATTTATTTTCCTGCTGAAGTCATGACATAGGAATAGTCATGACGTGGGAATACTAATGGCAGGGAAAGAAAGCAGTGCTCGACACACGCCTGCGGCTGAGCTTACCTGGTCCCGGCAGTACTTGTAAGGATCGGGGTCATAGGAGGAGCCTCGGATGCCAATCTGGACCACGCGGCTGCAGTCCAGCAGCCCTTCCTCCACGCAGCGCCGGAACGGGGTCCCGTGGTAGATCTTCTCCCCCAGGGCTCTGTCACCGGTGTCGGTGTGAGCGTCCACGTGCACCAGTCCCACAGGACCGTGCCTAGTCGAGAGAGGGTGGCCATGTCAGTCCCCACCCCGTGCGCGGTGGCCCTGCCTATGCCGTGGATAGCAAACCAGGAGCCTTCCCACGGCTCCTTCCCAGGTCCTTGTTCTACATCTCCAGGTTGGAAACTTACTTTTCTGCCACGGCCTGCAGGATGGGGTATGTTATGGTGTGATCTCCACCTGCAACAGGATAGGGAAGAGGGTGTAACACACCCCAAGAGGTGCTCAGTGCTTATTACCTTTGTTCCCAGCGGACTCTTCCCCCCTTGCATCTATCCTGCACTTCTTTATACACCCCAGGGCTTCGTTCCCGAAGGAAAACCTGAGGCTCCTGGGTGCAGGTTGCTTCCTCTTCCCTCCTCGGGAGGACCAGAGACACATGAGGGCTGGCAGGGGCAGCCTGTGGAGCAGGACCCTTGACCAAGGCTATAAATAGGTTCTTGATTCACTTTGGAGGATGCTGTAACTGATAGTTTGCCCCACTTTACTATATACACTCGCTTCAGTTAGCCATGCCCAGCTGCGACAGCTGGGAACTTGAACAGGCGCCCAAATCACCGCCCGTGCAAAGCAGCACGCTGCCGGGCGCTTGAGGCTTTCCAGAGGGGCACAAACCACTCACACTTTGGGACAGCAAAACAGCAAAAGCACACTGCCGGCCGGATTTGCGGTTGAGCTTCAGGCTGTGCACTGAAACAGTCTCTTAGCTGACCCATTCTCCCCATTTTTGACACAAGAGGCACCACTGATGGCAGTAATTTCAGCAGAGAGTGTAAATTTACCCATGATTTAGCCCCATGCAGGGGACAGATTCCTTGCTCACCTTCTACCATGTTCAGACTGAAGGAGGGGAGGAGGAGAGGGAGTTTGGATGAGCAGGGACACGGTGGCACGGCAGGGAGTCGTGGGGTCCTTACCCAAGGTGAGGGGCACGCAGCCGGAGGCCACTATCTTCCGGTAGGACTCTCGGATGAGGCGGCAGCTGTCAGGCAGGTTGTAGAGGTTCACATTCACGTCCCCGATGTCAGCCACCTGCAGGGAATCAAACGGCGCTGCCCCGGTGCTGCCGTTGTACCTCCTCACCATCGCCGACTCAGCACGGATCTGGCGTGGGCCGAACCTGCGGAGAGAACACAGCCAGGAAAAGCTGCTGGGCAGAGCTCCCAATGCCAGCACCACTTCTCTCGTGGGATGAGAGCCATTCCAGCCGGCCAGAGTGAAGCACCGGCTCCCCTGGCACCATGGCTACCCCTTACCTGGCTCCCGGCCGGTTGGATGTGCCCGTATCTAGAGGGACACCGACAAAAGCTGCATCCAGTCCCTCCGCTGACGCCTGAACAGGCAGTTTCATCATGGAGCAGACCCCCACGGGCCGGGCCACAAACTGGGCACTGGGGGGCACGTTGAACTGCGAGCCCCAGCGGCAAAAGGTGCCATGTCCTGGGGCTGGGCGCTGGAGGAGCCCCATGGATATGCCGGGCAAGGAGCCGGAGGTGGCCAGGAGAGCAGGGGACCAGACGCCATGGCGTGGGGCAGCCGCTGCGGCAAATGCAGACAGCTTGCGAGCATGAAGCCCAGCTTCCCGGGGCAGCAGCTGGCTGCAGCAAGCCCAGAGACGGCTCCTCATCCTGCCCCACAGGCTCTGACCCTCTGCCCCACACGGAGCAGAGCGAGAGGTGCCGCGGAGCCTGTCCTGTCCCGGCTGGAGTGCCGCAGCCGGGCAGGGAGCCAGCTGCCTCCGCCATGCCTCCCTCTGCCCTCCCCAGGGTCCAAAGTGCAGCCGGACACTCTGCGGCTCAGGGAAGGGCAGAGATTCAGCTTGGGCCTCGCATTCCCCCTCTTGGCCACCCCCTTTTCCCCACGACAATCTGCTTCCCGGCAAACACCAGGAACAAACACGGCAGCAAGGGGCTTCAGCATGACAGGGCAAGAGGGACGCGCTGGGAAACGTTCCAGTTTCACTCCCCCTTCGGGGATTTGCAGAAAGTAAGGCAGCATTTGTTGCATTAACAGCACGTACTTTTAAACTGTGCTTTACAAAAGCACCCGGAATGCTGAAGAATCATAAAAATGTCTCATTAATGAAAGGCAGGCAGTGAAAGAACACACAAAAAAAGTCTAACCTCAGCAGAACCGTAGACAGACAAAATGCAAGCAAACAAGAAACACTAACAGGGATTTAAGAACCAGAGGAAGCGCTGTGGGACAAGAGTTTTAGGCTATTTTTGAGGCCAGAGAGATGAAATGAGATGATTTCCAGGGGAAGCAAGTTTCCAGTGTCTGGAGTTAACCGGCACAGCCCAAACCCTGGTTGGCCTAAAAACGACACGCTTGAAATCAGACGACTCTGGCTCCTAATTTTGCTCCCTTACTCGTGTAGCAATTGGACCTGGGAGGAAAGTCAAGGGGGAAAAAAAAACAGAGCATGTTCACAGCAGAGAGCCTGCTCCACACAGTTGGTGTAGGTGTGGAATACGTGTGTATTCCATGCCTGGTACTGGAAGGATGATTAAAGAGTCAAAAAGCAGAGCTGTGCCTTGCTGAGCTAACCAGCTCTCGCTGGTTCAGCAGAACAACAGAGAGGTCAGAGCCGAGATCTACCAAAAAAGCGACCGTATTTACTCTTCAAAAAGCTCCAGCGACAGCGTTTGGGGAACTGGCTGCTAAGTCCGGGGGTACAGAGCTCAAGGGAGAGTGCACACACAAATTCAAGGCAGTCATCCAAGGTAAAAATGCACTGCAAGAGCTCAGTATGTAAGAAAACAGCAGCAGCAGTATTAGTTAGGGTCAGACCAAGATTAAAAAATTCAATTTTTGCAGCTTTTACCCCAAAGAGCTCATTTTCTGTGATTTCCCAGGCCCTGTGCTATTTGCTGAGCCTTCTTTACATCCCCAGCAGCGTCCCGTGTTCACAGACAGAATGAGCAGGGCTATTCCCTGCCAGGTAGTTTTGCAGCGTTGCTGAACCAGACGCCGTTGCAGTGTGTGAGACCTCGATGGCACGTTACTGCGTAACGATTAGGGATACCAGCCATTTGGCAAACCATGACATCAACCTGGAAAGTGCAGGAGCAGCCAGTGATTTACCGCTCAGGAGAGCAGGGAACAGGCACATTCAGGAGGCAAGGTCCAATCCACTTTGGGAAACTCCACTTGCTGGAATAAAATAACATCTCCTGGAGATGGACCTGGAAAGAGCTGAACGATCTTTTAAGACACCACTGAACCAGGGCTACGGAGCCCCACAGGCCTCCACAACCGAAAGCCTGGATCCCATGAGCAGAGATGAACAAGATTTAGAGAACCCACTCGGCAGCAGAGCTTAATCTTCCATTTATTGTGCAACAACTTTCTCCCCATGTTCCTCTAAACACAATTACAGACACAAAATCGAATGATGTTTTCATAAACACCACTGTTGTCGTTCAAACATCGATGTCTCTTATCCTCCCCGAGCAAAGGATATTACTTCATTGTTAAACAGAATAAACAGGTAGGTAAAACAGAAGGGCATCACACTAAACTCTTTAAGCAGGGACTCTTTAAGCATTTCGGTTGCAGAATTATCCCTAACCAGGCACAGTTTGACTCGGCCTTGGACCCTGCAGCAGCAGCCACTGCACAAATACAACAGTCGAGAAACAAATATAAGCAGGTTTCGGGTTCATCATACTGTCCTATTTTGTGTACAACTAGTGAGGTATTTAATGGCGCATTATCATAAGAAGCAAGCAGCTCCTGACGCTCACCTTACCTCACTAGCACCTCAGTAGGAGGCTTTTAGGCTGTCAGTTATAGCCAGATACGTCTGCAGCTGCAGAGGAATATCATCTTAAGGCCACCCTAAAAAAATAAAGATTGCACATCCCTTTGTCAGCTCAGCTTTCTGCGTGTATTGCTCAAATCCGTGATGCTTCCGTGTAAAGAGCAGCTAGACAGTGCCTCCTCCCACACACATCCCCTTCTGAAAGGGAACTTGCTTCATTCAACACACAACCTCGAAGTCAACGATGAATTCCCAAATGTGAGTGAAACCCACCACGTACCTCAGGACACCTGCAAGGTCTGCAAACCCTCACCAAAAGTGTAACGAGGCAAGGGCATTTCCTCTAGCAGGGAGAGAAAAGCAGTGTGTACTAACACTTGCCAGAGATAAACTCAAAAACCTCTTAAACGCAGGCCTGCAGCTTTGTTCCCTAAAGCACTACAGGATTTCAGGCAGACAGAGAAGACAGATTCCTATGTGCCTTTTAAAAGTGCTGTTTATCTATCACACGGTCACGCCCCCGATAGTACTCTTCACCCAGACCGGCTCCTCCAGGCCAGCAACAGGAATAGCGCTGCCCAGAGGTCTTCATACTCAAGGTTTGCCAAAAAGCACATCTTCATTTTGGTTTCTACCCGGCTTTTATCCACCAGTCTGTCTGTGAGCAAAGCGGCCGCAGACTGGCAGAGAAGCCAGGCGATCATCTGGTCGGGTTTCAGGGTCTTGGACGCTAGAACACTTTCCCCCCAGAGGCTTAGGTGAAGCACGTTAGCAGCAACTCTAGCAGACAATCTCTGCAAAAGGAAGGAGAGGGAAGATTAGCCGATCCTGCTGCAACCCCATCACATGTAGTGTGTATGCTGCCAAAAGTTCCCCAGGCCTCCCATAAGGCACCACAAAGTCTCAACGAATAAAAAAAAGCTCTTTATCACTATTTATTATCAGGCAGCTGCACATACCCCCCCCCCAATTCGAGGTCCAGCCTCTGACACAAACATCCACTGAATTTCCTGAAACTATTCAGTGCCCACACTCTACTTCAGCAAAGACCTTTTGTTTGTCTTTGATCATTATCTAGACTGCAGTGACACCTGGAATACAGTCCTGAGCCCTCCAGAGTGAAATGATCTAAAAGAATACTCCCAAAGGCTGGTCAGACAACTTCTTCAAGACAACAGTTTCTTACCTTGTTGGGATCCCTCTGAAGTAGCATCTTTATCACTTGCTTCACCTCAAGGGGCACGTGATCGGGCAGGCTCGGCAACTGGTCTTCCCGGTAACTTCTGCTTTCCAGAGTCGAGTCCCCGTGGCCGTAGAAAGGATTGGCCAGGCCAAGGATTTCATAGGCGATTGCTCCGACAGCCCAAGCATCAGCTTTACTGTAGTTGATCACCGTGCCTGGGCCAGGCGACGCTGTGATCACCTGTCACACAGATGGCGATGTTCAAATAAACAGTTCTAGTGTGGGCTCTGTGCTAAAACTCATTTTCAAGGGTTGAGACAGCATTTTCGCTGTAATAAACTGAGACTGAAACCAAAGCTGGGTTTCATCTAAATCTCTGGTGCAAATATTCACTATTGGAATGCTCTAGACATCGCTCAGCCCACCAGGACGCTGGGAGGAGTTTGGTCATTGTGCCTAGGCTTTAATCGTTGCCCCTGACCAGCATTCACAGAGTCCCGAGGGCTATTTCACTCTGGGATTTTAGGCTGACAGGAGACATGCAGATGAACAACCGATACTGCACCAGCACTTAGGCAACGCAAGGCAAGGTGCTCCAGGTCAAGTTAAGGGTGTTTTCGCTTTTACTACGGTCATCATCAGCGAAATAAAAAGGACCTGTACATAATTTCACAACCACCTTGAACTTCATCCAAAAACTACTGTCGCAACACAAGGACTGCTGCATAAACTTCTTTCATAGCTACACAGAAAGGGGCCAGAGAAAAGACTGAAAATTAACCTTCTTGTGGGAAAGGTCAATTCTGCCTCGTAATACCCACTGATGATGTTTCACCTTTTAGCACTCAAGGTGTCTGTTCGACAGCTTCTCAGCACAGGACTGAAGGGGACTTTTTTTATTAACACAGAGATGTTTATCAAGCGTAACTCAAGGTAGGATCTTCTACGCTGCTTTACGGGACACGGCTCCCCAAGAGGGTGAGATTAGTTATGCTACGGGTCCTGTCTTGCATGATCAAGTTATGTCAATAAGCAGGAACGGACAGAAAATGATCACTCTGATGGCAGAGGTTTTCAGCAGGTATTACTGTGAACACACACCAGCAGAGGCCACATTAGCAAGTATTGCTGTGTGCACGCTGGGGAAGGCTCAGGGACAAATCATGGCAACGTGATGTGCTGGTATGCTTTCCACTGCTTCTAGACCCAATCCCAGCCTTTTTCAAGTTCCTATCACAGCCTGCATCACAGCTTCGGTTGAAACTTTTTAGTCCCACCAGCAGGACAAGCTGACAACCAGCAAGACAAACCATTGCTACTGGGGGATTTACCTCGGGTGCCATAAGGCAGCCGTTGCCGCCCCGATCCACGTAAGAGCTGGTGAAAGGCAGTCTCAAGCCGATGTTTTCATCTGCCAAACAGCAACCGAAGTCCGTGATCACCAACCAGGGGCAGTCAGCTGCGAACGACACAGGGCGAGCAGAGTTAGCGTTCAGTTCAGGAGTACCTGCTGTCCATCACACGGAAACCAGAGAGACTCTGCAGGAACAATCTCAAAACCCCCAGGAATCAGCACAACCACACGCAGCTTTCCTGCTTCTCCTCTGTGACATTAGGTGAAATATTGGTTTTATTAAAACAAAACTTGTTATTCCATTTCCTGTTTAAATGATATTACTGCTCCCCATGGCACGTGCGTCTCAAAAAATGTCGTGGATACCATAAAATTGAAGACAGTTGAGGTTAGAGACTCATCCATGATGGAGGAATATATTCATTTTTTCCCTTTCTTTTTATCTACAGCAAAAGCTACATATATATATACACTTAAATATATATATACACACTTTTATTTTTATATATATACTTCTACATATATATACACACACACTTTGCTATAGCAAAAGGTTGGAGAAACTTTGCAATAGTTAATAGTTTTGTCCTGATGACAAGTCAAACATTGTAAAGTAGAATCATTACTTCTCCAGACTCCGATATGGAAAAATCGATGCTTTCGATCATTCCTAACCACATTCAGAATTGCTCCAGAGCAGCTTTTCCTTCCAGAAAAAAAGGATAGCATTATTATTGCTGAAAACCTTCCACAGCTGCTGCACCAAAACCTTTAATTACACAGATCTGGCTGCCTGCTATTGTTTCCTGCCTGTTCAAATCTCAATCACGCTAAAAAAGAGCTCAGGTAATTAAAAACTCAGTTACAGAGGCTGACAGGAGAACAAGACGATGAAAACACTGCTTTGGGCTTTAACGCTGTGGGTTCCCTTGCCTTCCAACCGACGTTTCATCGTCCCAGGGTGCAGCACCATTAACCTGACCCACCGAGAGGTGGGATTTTAAGAACCATGCTGCGCTATTTGGCAAAGAGCCTGAAGCAAAGGCACCTCCAGCATCGATGTGGCGTTACTATATGCCCATCTGCTCCAGACAACATTCGCTGTGCTTGTGCAACTCAAAACCTTAGCAATACTCCGCATCTCTCCATCTGATTACAGCACAACGCTCCTTTCAAGTCCATTTTAATGATCCAAATCTGAGGCACAGACAGGACAAATGACTTCCCCAGTGCTGCAATGACAGCAAGCGGTAAGCTAAAAACTAAACCCGAGATTCTTCAAAGGGTTTGATGCTCATTTTTCTCCCAAACGCATGCCTGGGTAGGACTTTCCCAAATACCTACACGGCTGCATCACTTCTGTGCATGACTTAATTGGCATTTCTACTCAGCGATCTACATACCAGAATCAAATTCAACCAGGATGTTGTCAGATTTCAGGTCTCTGTGTGCTATTCCATGTCGAACAAGATGGTCCACGCCTTCCAAGAGCTGTAAAATCATCATTGTGGAGAGACGAATATCCGGACTGCTCTCCCTCAGATACTGGCGCAGGGTGCACGGATAACTAGTCAGAACAAGGAAAAGCTCTGAATTAGCATCCTGGAAGCTTCTCACTTGCAGTTCAACCTCACTGCTGGCTGGCTGGGGATACAGCACGCGTGTATGTGGCAAAGTCTTCCTGACCTCCGTGACGCATTCCCACCTCCCAGCCCCAACCTGACACCACTCCTCTGTCTGCCGCTCTCACATCCTCTGCTTTGCAACAACACCCACCACTGAATTTTCGGCACTCTTGTCTGAGATCAACAACTGCAAATAAAACAAGCCTCTTAAACAGCATGGCGAAGGGCTCCAGTAGTCACTCTTACAGGTTTTTATATGTTCTATTTTGCACGAAAGAGGAGGCAGATTAATAATGCAGATTGTATGAGAAAAATGAGGAGATGTGCTAATCAGGAGACAGAACATATTCTTGAAACACAGGGACGACAGAGCACTTCTCCAGCCGCAGGCAGAACAAAGACTGGGAAACAGGAGGTGCTTTTATGTCAGTGCCACTGCAGTACCCATTCAAAACCAAAATCTGAGAAAGCCAGAGATGCCGAGCACTGATAAATCTCATTACCGATTCTACTCTGTCTCTAGTGGCGTGTTCAGACTAGCGGTGAAGTTCAGAATTAGAAGGGCAGACAAATTGGGACAAGCTCCCCATTTCTCCCTTTAATTTGGAGTAACTATTAAAAAGAATGGCTTGTCTTCATTGTTGAACAAGAGTTAAAATCTCAAGGACTTGGAACAGGTCTTAGGAGGCATTTCCAAAAATGTACTCTGCTTTTTGGCAGCAGCCCAGGCCAAATCTTTGCAAGGACCCGCGCGGCAGCAGAACACGCAGCCCTGCTGGGCAGTGTCACGAAAGGCCCGAGTTGCATAATAAGCTTCTCTCTACCTACTTCTTCATCACCAAGAAGAGTGTGCGGCTGTGACCAATCCCTCTGGGATTCAGGCTTAACGGAAGAACATCTGGATAGTCTGCAAAGGCTCCGGGCAGCAAAGGGACTGAGGATGTGAATGCTCGGATCACCTGGATTATATTCGGATGAGGCTGCAACTTCTTCCTCCCAAGGACAGGTTTTCTGCACAAAAGTACAGATACCACAGATTACATCGGCCTCCTGGTCAGTTGTGTTTTATCACAGACACATCTCTGTTATTTACGAAATTACTTTTCATTAATATGGCACATCCTCCCCACCGAAGGGTTCCAAAGGAGTGTGCAAACACGTTTATTCTGCAGTGACAACCTTATTAGAGAGAGCATTAAGGCTGCCCAGCACAGATTACAGGGCTGCATGTTAAGAAAATATTCAAACACTCACATCCTGGAAACTATTTGGTTAGAAAGAACAGTGACAGCAACCTCCCTGCCCTCACAGCCAATTTCCTAACCAGCGCCTCAGCCCAGCATCTCCCACGTCCATGCAGAGCACCCACAGCCTGAGCAGACCCACGCCAGCAGCAGGCAGGTCTCAGCACTCTCTCTGGAGTTCAAAATCTACCCTGCTGCTTCCCACAGCAAAGCAAGCCATCATCAAGGCAGTGCTGCGCACCAGCAGAGGGTACGCAGACCAAGACTGCACCTGTGGCTGTTACGACTCTGTTGTAACTGGATTTTCCTATATACAACGGTTGAACAGGAAATACTGGTGCTTTACCAGTGCAGGAGAAGAAGCTTTGCTGGAAAGCCTTACACTTAACAACCAGCCTTTAATTTTGTTCAAACCCTACTAGCCCTTCCATACTGCTAACAAAGGCAGAGCTAGTCACAGGCTGCTTCTCGGCTCAAAAAGAATTACAACAGCAGCTTTAGAGAAAAAAAAAAAGACAAAAAACCAATTACTTTGCTAGACATAAAACAAAGGTCAACGTCACACTAGGCATATCAATTTAGACCCTCTATTTTATGGCACAGGCAGGAAGCACTTACTACAATGAAAGTCAGGTTACCTATCTGTAGCTGCAAAACAGATCTCTCCCCTCTCCTCTCCTGAATGTCAAATAACCCTTTGGCTCCTCTGTTGCGTTCTCAGCTAGCGACGTACCACGCAGCATTCATTATTCATTTGTATTGGCAGCTGAGATGTATTTGAAATTTAAATCAGACAATCTGGACTGCGGACTCCATTGTTTCAAATCGAACAAAAAGACGCATTTTTGAACAAAAAGATAGCTAACTCAAGTTAATTTACAAGTTTCCATGCAATTTTCCACCTTCATGCTGTTTGCTCACTTCTCACTCCGGCGCAAGAATAGGAAGAGTCATTTTCCACTTTCTTTCTCGCCAGTTTCCCTGCACTAGAACAGTTTCCACCACCCTGCCCACCACCCGTTTTACAACCAAACCAGTTCTAAAATAGTACAGTCAAACCGTGTGACAGTCAAATTCCTTGATGTTTAATACATTCAAATTGTTACCGATTGTAGGTGTGTATTTCTGTAATTAAAAAGCACCATGACGCACATTTAAATGACGTTTCATCAAAAGGAGATCCTCCCGGACTCTAACACCGCAGATATCAAAGCGTTTCACACATGGGGAAACTAAGACACAGGGCACAGAAGTGCCTGGCCACTGTCACCCATGAGACTGCTGGCAGGACCCCAGTTGATCCCCAGTTATTGGCGTGTCCTTCCAACACCCTGCTGGACTATGCCATCCAACCAGCAGGTATTCCCCACATGCCAATAAGCCATGCCACAATCTGCTCCTCAGAGTAAACAAGACTGTGTTAAATCACTGTCTGAACAGCGGTATTGCTACGTCGTTTCCTAACCGCATGGGAGAAAAGCACACCGCAGAAAAATCCCCAAGGCAGCCAGCAGCTCGTCCCTGCGTGATGTTTGAGGTGTGCGGCACTTCTGAAGGCACCGTCGTTTAAGACAAAACATACGCACACGCCACCTGAGCCATTAAGAATCCCAAGGCTTCATTTTTATCTACTTTCAGGAGCTATTACAGAAGCCTCTGGCCATCTTTTTAACAGTACAGATGTGCTGCAAAATTAATTGATGGATAAAATGAGCGTGTCACCATATGAGAACCGCCGCCGTTTCCATCGTGACTGTACCTGCGGCCAGAAACGGCTCCATATTCTCCGGCTAAGGCAACCCTCGTGGCTGGAACAAGCTCTCGGCCCATAGCATCAAGGATGGCTTCACTTGACGAACCAGCCTGAAAAAGTAATTACACACCACATTGGTTTAAGCTCCAAAATCATCCAGCCTCAATACAGACCGAAAGCAGATAATCCTGACGCTGGCACTGTATCTGGAGTTAGACCAACTGAGACCAGATCGAAGGGACTGCCTTCTCTACTTTGAAAACTGGGCAAGGAACTACTTAAAGAATTTACCACGGGAGGTGGTAAGGCCTTAACTTGTAGAAAGAAATCCATTTGTCTCTTCAACTGCATTCTTGACTGTTAGCTCTCTGAGCTATACATTAACACTCACTTTCAACTTCAAGACCCGACTGGAAAAGCCCGCAGCTAAATGCCAGGGTATTTCCGGAGCCCAAGGGATTTCAGATGTTGGCATTTTGGAAGACTCTCTTAGAATATCCACTTGCCGCATCAAGTGCCACAAAAACTCTTCAACGGGAAAAGCCACGTGGATTTTTTTCAAATGTGGAATAGCCACATTGAGGGGGTGGATGATCAAAGAGACACCTGGGCTGGGAAACACCAGCGCAGATCCTTCCCACTCACACTGCGGCCAGGGGACCCAGCACACAGGTTACTGCCCACCCTGTGAGCACTGACTCGTACCTTGGCCACGCTTTGCAGAAGAAAATCTATTTCTATCCTGACACTGACAAGGACACTGCTTCCTAACGCGGTGGCAGCAGTGGCTTTCCGTTTCTTACACCTTGCCATCACAGACAGCTTCAGAAAAGCTTTTTTTTCCAGAAGGATCACCTCCATAATCAACAACTCCACTAGCAGCAGCTCTCAATGCTGATTCCAGAGGAATGATGAATGCTAATTACCTTGCTCTGGGACTGCTCGCTAACAATCGACGTCTCCAATGTCACATATCAACAGCTTTGTTTTGACATGCTCAATGGGCGCTACATAATTAGCGCTTTCAACACTTAAGCGTTAAATATTTCAACCGGACTTTCCCAGTGACAGACAAGGAGATTAAGACCTTACCGAAATGTTCCACATCATTTTGATAGCTAACGGAAAAGCCTCTTTTGGTTGGTGGTTCACTACGGGCTCCTCTTCAGCTGCCTGCGAGGCCCAGCCACCATCCTGCTGCACGTCTGGCCCCTGCCCTGCGGGACGGCTGCTCTCTGCATGCCCCCGACGCTCACAGGAGAAAGGAATAGCTGCTTCGTACACAGCGGCGCTGCAGCCCTTCCCGATGGGTTGGCCAATGAGATATTCTTCCAGCTTGAAGCCCTGCCAACGGAAGGAGCTCAGGGGATCTTTCTGCGGCTTGTTCTTTCCAACAAACACTGTCTGAAAGGAGTAAGAAAAGACAACGATAAAAAACCCACTCAGTCAAGAACTCCCTTACTGTTTAAGTGGTATTATGCATCCTTTTGGGTTGGTCCTGCCTGAAAGCCACAATCAGGCTCAAACCATTAGGCTCAAATCACTGTAACCACAGGGAAAATAATCTGCAGACCATATATTTTTGACTGAAACAAATTACCCCTAAAACAGGCTTTACCAAAGGTGCCCTTTCCGAGGGTGCTGTAGATGCATGGGAAAGAAGAGGAATGGGGAGGGGGAGTCACTTGCTAATCTAGAATGTAAATATGTTTTGTAAAGACAAGTCTAATTAAATACTTCTAAAAAGAGATGCACTATTACACTTTTCTCCCCCTCCATAAATATATCAGGCAAATAACATTTAAAAGAAAATCCAATTAAGAGCAACAACAGATGGAAAAACAATGCCCTGAGCTGTTGCGGCAGCCAAGTACGAGGGTTGGTAAGCTAGACGAAGAGTGAATCAGTGATGGGAGAACACTGGGGGAGGAAATCTAAAGAGACAAGAGAAAACAAAGCACAGGAGGGCTGTTCTGGAGTTTAACCACAGCGTTCACGATCATACAGGTCTGGTGGTGCCACAGCTGTCACCTGAACTGATATAAACAAGCGCACTTCTCTGTGAGCTACAACCCCAATGTGCCAATGGCCACCTTAGGGATGTGCCCCATAGCGAAGGGACACAGATTCAGGGACAGTAGAAGGGGGAAGACAGCAAATCTAACTACCCAGCAAGGGCAGGGCACAGAAAGCATCCTGAGAAACTTCAGGGAAAGGCAGAACCTCTACGGGAATGCGTTTGTCTGCCGGTTAGTGGGGCAGGTGACAGCTGGCTCTGAACACCAAAGGTCTATTTTTACCCATGAAATATGTTCAATACCGTCCGTCCCCAGTGCCCTGCCAGCACGGCCTGCCGCAGCCCTGCCGGGCTCCCGTCTGTCTGGGGAGAAGGGACAGACCTGGGGGCTCGACACCAGCCTCCTGGGACATGAGACCCCCATCTACCTTTACAGGGGGACAGGGAGTGAGGGGCTCCCCACAGCAAGGACCCCCTGGTACCTGCTTTAGGGTGGTGAGGGGCTGCTGACTGAGAGCCTTCCCCAGTACCCTATTTTGGGGGAGGAAGAGGTATCTGTGGGGCTGCCCACAGCAGTCCCCATGTCGGGGATGTGCCTGAGGGCTGCTCACAGCAGTCCCCCCCACCTTCCTTGGGGGGGAGATAGGGAGGTGCACTTGAGAGGACCCTCACAGCAAGGACCCCCTGTACCCTTCATGAGGGGTGTCTGAGGGGCTCCCCAAAGCAAGGACCACCCCCATCCCCTTCAGGAAGGGTGTGTGAGGGGCTCCCCAAAGCAAGGACAGATACACACCCCCTTTCGTTGAGGGTGTGAGAGGGGCTCCCAACAACACAGACCACCCCCTTCCCTTCATGAAGGGTGTGTGAGGGGCTGCCCAAAGCAAGGACCCACCCCCCATCTCCTTCATGGAGGATGTCCGAGGGGCTCCCAATAATACGCCCCCCACCATCCGCTTCCTGGAGGGTGTCTGAGGGGCTCCCCTCAGCATGAACACCCCGTTCTCTTCATGAGAGGTGTCTGAGGGTCTCCCCACAGCAAGGGCCCCCCCAATCCCTTTCACGGATGGTGTCTGAGAAGCTCCCCACGGCAAGGACCGCCCCCCGTCCCCTTCACGGAGGGTGCCCGAGGGGCTCCCGGGAGGCAGGCCCAGGCCCAGGCCCGGGGGTCCCGCAGCAGCCCGCCCCCGAGGGGACGCCGCACCTGGATGTGTCGGCACGCCGCCTCGGCCCGTCGCTGCTCCTCCAGGCGCGGCTCCACCAGCCCCAGCGCCATGGCCAGCGCCAGGCAGACCCCGCCGCGGCCCCGCCGAGCCACGGCCGCCAGCCCGCCGGCCGGGCCACGCAGAAAGAGGCGGCGGGCGGCCGGCAGCCAGGCCAGCCATGGCCGCCAGGGCTGAGGCGGCGGAGCGGGCCGGGGATCGGGCCGGGGGTCGGGCCGGGGGTGGCATCGGGGCGGGCGGCAGCGCGGCAGCAGGCGCAGGGCCCGGGCCAGCAGCAGCCGCACCGCCATGGCCGCCGCCTCCTTCTCCTCACAGACACGGGGGGCGTGGCCCGCGCGCGGAGGGGCGGGAGGACACGCCCCCCACGCGCCGTCGCCGGCCCGGGGGAACGGAGCGGGACACGGCGGGGGATGGAGCGGGGAATGGTGGGACATGGAGCGGGGATGGAGCGGGGCACGGCGGGGAGCAGCGGGACGTGGAGCGGGACACGGCGGGGGATGGAGCGGGGAATGGTGGGACATGGAGCGGGGCACGGCGGGGAGCAGCGGGACATGGAGCGGGACACGGCGGGGGATGGAGCGGGACACGGAGAGGGACACGGCGGGGGATGGCGGGGCAATACAGGGCATGGAGCGGGGCACGGCGGGGCACGGCCCCCGACATGGAGTGGGACAATGCGGGGCACAACCTGGGACACGGAGCAGGGCACGGAGCAGGACACAGCCCGGGACATGGAACGGGGCAATGCCGGACAGGGAGCCGGGCACAGCCCGGGACGCGGCAGGGCCTGGAGCAGGGCGCCAGCAGGGCACTGCCCTGGGCATGGCTTGGGCACAGCCAAGGCACAGCCTGGTGCACGGCGGGGCACGGAGCCGGGTACAGCCAAGGTACAGCCTGGTGCCATGCAGGGCACAGCCCGGGACACACCAGGGTGTGCCTTGTGCGCAGCAGGATACGGAGCAGGGCACGGACTAGTGCGCGGCAGGGCACGGAGCACGGCACTGCCCTGGGCACGGCTTGGGCACAGCCGGGGCACGGCAGGGCATGGAGCAGAGCCCTGCCCTGGGCACGGCTTGTTGCCCTGGTTTCAGCTGGGACAGAGTTCATTTTCTTCCAGGTAGCTGCTGTGTTTTGGATTTAGTATGAGAAGAACGTTGACAACACATATTGGTTTAGTTGTTGCTAAGCGATGTTTATATTAGGTCAAGGACTTTTTCAGCTTCCCATAGAAGCTGAGAGGGAGCATAGACGGGACAAGCTGACAAAGGGATATTCCATACCGCAGACGTCGTGATCAGTATAGAAATAATGGTGGGGGAGGAATCTGCAATTGCTGCTCCGCATGGGTTGGGCAACCGATCACGGGGTGGTGAGAGCACGTTGTGTTATTTTATATATTCTTTTAGCATTGTTATTATTATTATTGTCAATGCCCCGTCCCTGGAGGGGTTCAAGGCCAGGTTGGACGGGGCTTGGAGCAACCTGGTCTGGTGGGAGGTGTCCCCTACCCAGGGCAGGGGGGTTGGAACTGGATGGGCTTTAAGATCCCTTCCAAACCGAACCGTTCTGTGATTCTATAGTAACAATAATAATTCTTATAGTGTTATTATTATTGTTGTTACTATTATTATTTCCCTCTCCCATTATAGTTCTATTAAACTGTCTTTGTCTCAACCCACACGGGTTTTTTTCCCCTCCTTTTCTCCCTCTTCTCCCTACCCTGCCGGGGGTGGTGGGGAGCGAGCAAGCGGCTGCGTGGTCCCAGTTGCCAGCTGGGGTTAAACCCCGACCCTTGGGCACAGCCCAGTGCACACAGGGCATGGAGCAGGGCATGGAGCAGGGCACAGAGCAGGACACGGCCAGGGAGGGCAGGAGGACACTAGCCATGTGGGCAGCAGCGCTTTGGACCATGCCATGTCCTGGTCGTGTCCTGTCCGCGCCGCCAGCGTCCCCCCCTGCCCTGCCTGGCAGCGGGGCAGCCCCAGGGCCCCGCTTCCCCTTCCCTGTGATTCATCATTTTGCTGCAAATGCAGGAGATAAACCAGGGCTGCTTTTATTTCACTTGGGCGTAGGCACTAATGCCCAACCCTGCGCTGGTTCGGAAATGTTAACACGTTCATTTTTCATTGTGCATAATTAAATAGTACAATCAGCAAACGGCATTACTCTGGAGACACAAAACTCTCCAGAAGCCCCCCCCAAACTCCTCCTTCATCCCCACAAACGGAATAAAAGGAAGAAAAACAAGCCCGAGAGAAAGGAGCAAAGGACACGCTCAGCGTGATAACCCTCCAGCTCCAGCAAATCGCCTAATTGGAATTGGCTTATTAATAATTGAGGGGGTTGATGGAGCTTTTCCTTTTCACTTTCACTTGTCCCTTAGAGATGAAGAATTCAGCATTTTCCCAAGCAATGATTTTGCATTATTCGGGAGTCATTTCTGGACCAACAAGCCCAAGCTTGAGCCGTGCATCAAACCCTTTTCTGCCTGCGATCTCCCCCCTCGCCTACAGCGATATCTGGACACTTTTTTTCTAATAACAGGGAATTTCTACAATTTGATTTCGCCATTTCCCTGGGGTGAGGTGGGGCCGGTGTCTGCGAATCAGCGCTGAATCAGAAAACGAGTGAGAGGAATGGGTAACTTAACACTATAAACGCATTTCCCGTTGCATCGTGCCCAAAAAGCCGCTTACACACTGGGGAAATTGGGGAAAACCATCCTCCCCTGCTGCCGAAGGGCAAAGGCCGTCAGCGGCCGCGCTGCTCACACCTTCTTCAGGTCCTCGGGGCCGAAGGAGAGTGGCAGCAGCTCCTCCAGCTTCTTGACGATATAGGTGCCGTCCGCTTTGGTCAGGTAGACGTCCCAGTCCGTGCCAAACTGGAGGAGAAGAGGGAGAAGAAGTGCCTTGATGCAAAACCTGCGCTTCTTCCTCAAATTATTCAAATAACCCTTTTTTTGGCTGGTTTCATGGTGAACATCCGCCTCTATTGCGTGTATTTTGGGGCGGCTTTTCAGCATCATCTGCCCCCATAGGTATTTTGGGCTCAGATCCTGTGTTTTTGCCCCCCGCCAGGGTGAGTCCCGGTGCCTGCGAACCTGATGAATCCAGCCTTCGAGCCGAGCCCCACGACCCATTAAATATTAACCACCCAAAAAACAGGCTGCGGGTGCCAGTGTGCCCCCGGGGAGGAGGGAGGCGAGAGCGGGATGGGCTCTGCGGGGAACTCAGCTTTTGCAGGAAAACCCCCGTTTTCAGGCTTGGCAGAGCTGGGGCGACGGCTCCGGGGCCAAACTCTGCACCCAGCAGCTCCCAGGAGGAATAAAACCCCCTGGAGAGGGCGAGTTAATGAATGACCACCGGACACCCGCTCCCGTGGGACAGGGAGGAATACCCCTTTCCCAGTGGATAGGGCAATTTGAGGAGCCCAGAGCCTACCCTGGGGCTGGGGCTGGGGGTTGCAACCCCCGCTTTGCACCTCTGGGTGTTTTGGGGGAGGTGCTGGTGGTTGGGGATGACGCCTGGGGTCAGGGGGTGATGCCTGGGGTTGGGGATGATGCCTGGGGTCAGGGGACGATGCCTGGGGTCAGGGGACCCGGGGCGCCCGCGTGAACCCTCACCTCTCTCATCACTTGTCTGCAGGCACCGCAGGGTGTGATGAAGTGGTCCCCCATGTCACTGCCAAAGGAGAAGGGCACAGAGCTCAGTCTCTGGCGGGGGGGGGGAGAACACCTGTAGAAGACCTTCATCCACCAATAAATAGAGCCACACCAGATTTCCCTGCCCAGTTCCTCAAAAAAACCATGCAAAAACCTGCCTTCCCCCCGCCCCCCACCCCGGCAAATGCTCAGGTTGCTGCAGCAGAAACTGCCCCTTGGGGTTTTTCCTGCTGCTCCCCCCCCGTGGTGGCTCTCGGCGTGCCCTTACCTGGCGATGGCCATGGCCTTGAAGCTGGTGTGTCCCTCGGAGATGGCTTTCTGGATGGCGGTGCGCTCGGCGCACACCCCCAGGCTGTAGCAGGCGTTCTCCACGTTGCACCCTGCAGGGAAGACCCCAGCACCCGCTCAGCCACCTTCAAACCCCCCCAGCTTCCCTCCGGGTGACTTTTTGGGAGGAATTTTCAAAAAAAAAAAGCCGTATTCCCTGTGCGCCGCCCAATCCCAGGCTCTCGCCAGCGCATTCCCTGCTTCCACTATTTATTTCCCATATTTTCCCATCTGCCGCGATCTTTGGCTCGCTTTGGGATGGTGGCTGCCAAGATGCAGCCGGGGGGGGGGGACACCAGCACCCTGTGCTGACCCCTCTGCACCCCCACGCATGGCCAAAGGGTTGCGTGGGGGACCCCAAAACTTAAAGGGGGGGATCGGCCGGCTCTGGCTTACCCGAGAAGATCTCTCCGCTGGCAGTGAGCAGCGCGGCGCCCACCGGGAAGCGGCTGTAGGGGCAATAGGCGCAGTTTTTGGCCTCCCGGCTGCGGTGCAGAAGGAGCTGCAGGGATTCACCCTGGGGCTGGCCCGGGGGGGCAGAGGGGGCCGGGCGCTGCCCGCCACCCTCCATGCCTGCACCCGCCTGCCCTGCTCGCTGACGCTGCGGTTAAATATTTCCTCGCCTGGAAAAATAGGCTGGCCGGCCCCGCCGGGATAACGCCCCGGCACGCAGCCGAACCCCGGGCAGCATCCCTGGGGACAGCCCTGACCCGCAAAGCATCGGGCTCAGGGGATCCCATGTCTCCTCCCCACCTGCAGTCGCATTTCTTCCAATTCCTCCTTTTTTGTGTCTGTGGTTTTTTTATCTCCTCTTTTCTCTGTCCCGACAGAGCATTTTTCCGCCGCCGCCTCGGCGGTGGTTTTTTTTTTCCTCCCCAGTTGAAAACTGGTTGCGCGGCTCCACGGGAAAAATGTCATTAAATCATTGCTGGGGGAAGAGCGGGGGGAACAGCAGCTCCTGATCAGGGAGATCAAAATAAATAAATTAATTTGATTGAAAATAGAAAAAAAAAATACACACCTCTATCACATTTTCCCAGGTCTTTCACTTACAGGCTGCCAGGCAGCAGGGAAAGCTGGCTGAAGATGGAGGCGATAAAAGCCCGTTTCAGGATGCCCTCGTGCTGCTCGAGCCCAAATTCTTCCATGGGAATCAGCCCATGCAAGGCAAAGGTCTCTTGGGATGCCAGGCTGATCAACAAATTGCTCTTTAATTAAAGATATCTCTATTTTTCCCCTTGCTGGAGGAGCCTAATACCCCACGTTCCAGCTGCAAGGATGGATGTCACAGCCCCTGTTCATTTATCACTGGGATTTTTGTCCAGTTTGCTGGATTTGGGGAGGATTTTGACCTTACCTGATGGCTTTGCCAGGAAATCTTGGTGCTGGGTGGCTGCTGACAAGCCACAACAGGCTGGGATGCGGCACCCGAATTGGCAGCAACCTCTTGATGTGGTACAAAGGCCAGGAGCTAAGAACGGAGCAGAGGGCAGCGAGAGGACCACAGGCACCCCAAAATCAAAGCCGGGATGCTGAGATCAGTTTTGTCCCAGGAGAACTACCTTCCTTGTGCTGTTCAGGTGCTTGTTCACCCTGGAACCTAATGACGACAGTTAGCTACTTGCAAAGGCAGTCAGTCAAGGCAATAAACAGCTAGAGGAGGGATCAGCAGCACTGAAATCAGCTTTTGAAGTGTAAACCCCATTTGTTTTCCGATCTAAAATGAGCCGCAGATGCTCCCGTGCCCCCCCAAAACCTGGGAGAGAAAAGGAAAACCAGCCCCAGGGCAGCTGGTGGGAGGCACCGCGGGAGCGGACCAGAGCAAGGGAACCCCCCTCCTAAATAATGGGGGATCTATAAATAAACGAGCTTTCGGGGAGGACTTAAACCTGCCCTGTTGATACGAACCCCACACAATTAAATAACGAGTCCTTACCTCTGTCGATGAGGGTGAGAACAGAAACAACAAGAGATAGAGGCTGGTGTGGACAGAAACCTTCCCCATTTCCACTAATTCACAAATTGCCACCTCCCCGAAACCATCCTGGTGCCAGGAGCAAACCGCGTGCCCCGAGCCGCAGCAGAAAACCTGAAAACCACCCAAACTCCTGTATTTTTTTATTGTTTTGGCTGCAAAAACCTACGAGACTGGCGAGGCCGTGGCAGCGAGAGGAGCGGGGCCGGCACTGCCTGCCTGTGAAGCAGCTATTTTAAGGTTGCAGTTGCTTCGCTCAAACCATAGAAAAGCTGGGAAGCTGCTGGGAAATGGCTTCCCGCTCCCTGCAACACCCTGCTGGGATCTTCCTCCCCAAATGAACTAGAAATGGGGGCACACACTGTTATTTTACCCTTTTCTCCTCCTCATTTTTTAATCCCAAGGCAGCCAGAGCATCTTTGTGGGTCCCCGAACGCAAGGGTCTCCCTGCTGCACCCACAAAAAGCCCCAGGTGGTAAAAAAAAGTGGACATCAGGGTTTGAGCCAAAGGACCTGAATCCTAAACAGCCTCAGACTCCACAGCGGGGCTGAAATCTCGCAGGCACCCCGCAACGCTCCCCAAAAATCCCCCCTCCCGGGCTGTGCTGCTCTGAAATGGCATTTCATTTTCCCTGGAGAGAATGCATCCCAGGGCCCCGGCCAGAGTTAAAAGCAACAGGTTAAAAGCCAAGAGCTCAGCCCGAGAGGGAAGACCTGTCTGGCTTGAAAACAGGGAAAAATGGGGTTTCTGGAGCAAAAAACGTGAGCAAACCTGCAGGATCTGCAAACCCCAGCGTACCCCCTCGTGCAGCGCTCGAGTTCGGGGAAAACCCCCTTCTTTCCTCGCGCCGGCGTTAGGATCTGATGTCTGACCCTCCCAAAAATTCTCCCCCTGGATCCTGCCCTAATTTCCCCTGGCGTGGGTGGGCGCTGGTGCTGGGGGTCTGGCTGCTGCGGTGGCGGGGGGGTGGGGGGGGATGTCTTTATTACACCAGCATCTTTCTTTCCCTGCCTGAGCGTGAACCGAGGGCGACGCGGCGTCGCGGGGAGGTGGAGCAGCCCACGGAGAGCTGCCTCCCCGCAGCCGCCGTCTCTCCCGCAGCAGGCGCAGGCGGCAGCCGGAACGCGGCGGCATCCTCGGCCAAACGGCTCCGCATCCTTCCCTGGGCAACCGGCATCGGATACGGGCAGCTGCATCTCACCGCACCGGGGTAGGGGCATCCCCCCTGCGTGGGGGGGTGCGGGGGCACCCCCCAGTTTTGGGGGTCCAGGGTGGGGGGGTCACCCTTCTGCTCGCAAGGGGGTCGGCAGGGCTGGGATTAGCGTGCGGGGGGGGCCCCTCGGCAGAGCGGAGATGCTGCCCTGGCGCCGGAGCAAGTTTGTGCTGGTGGAAAACGAACGTAAGTGCAAAGGCAAAAGCCTGGGGCCGGGGCTGAGCTACGCCGCGTTGCTGGCCGGATTCCTGCGCTCCTGCCCGGACCTCCTGCCCGACTGCCCGCTTGAGCGGCTGGGCAGCGTCTTCCGCGGCAAACGCCAGAAAGTGGAGCTGAACAAGGAGGACCCGACGTACACGGTGCGGTACCTGGGCAACGCCGTCACCCTGCACGCCAAGGGAGAGGGCTGCACGGAGGAGGCGGTGGGCAAGATCTGGGCTAAGAGCGATGCGGGGGCCGGCGGGGCCAAGATGAAGCTGACGTTGGGACCCCAAGGCATCCGTATGACCCCCTGCGAGAAGGGAGCCCGCCGGCCGGGCCACGCGTACCTCCTGCACCGCATCACCTACTGCGCCGCCGACCGCCGGCACCCCAAGGTCTTCGCCTGGGTTTACCGGCACCAGGTGAAGAACAAGGCGGTGGTTCTGCGCTGCCACGCCGTCCTGGTCTCCAAAGCCGACAAGGCGCGTGCCATGGCCCTGCTCCTCTACCAGACCTCCGCCTCCGCCTTCAACGAGTTCAAACGCCTTAAGAGGCAGAACGATTTCCGTCACGTCCAGCAGCAGCTCCTGGGCGACGCCATCGTCCCCTTGGTGCCCCTCCGCAGGCTGCTCAATGCCAAGTGTCCCTACCGCCCGCCCGCCGAGAGGGCCCGCTGCGCCCCCCGCCTCAGCTCCATCCTGGAGGAGGAGGAGGAGGAGGTGGCCTTCGGCACCGGGGCACCCCTGGGGGACGGGGGTCCCACCGCCGTGCTGCGGCTGGCCAGGGAGATGCGGGGGTGCAGCCTGCGCGGCCCCCGGCCCCTGGCGTGCTGAGCCGCAGCGGTGGGTCACCCCATTTCGGGGATGAGATGCCCTCCCTGCACCCCAAGCCGAAGTCGGACCCTCCACGGGGACGAATTGGATGAGATGGCGGCTTTGTTTGCAAGGAAGACCCCTGGGTGTGGGGGGGATTGCACCCCGGGGACCCCCCCGGCCCCCCCACATGAACCTGCTCTTGTGCCTCCTCCGCAGCGGCCATAATAAAGTCGATGTGTGTTTTCTGTGGTGTAACGGCGCCTGTGTCTCGCCTGGACCGAGCCCTGGACAATGGGAGAGGAAGAGTTAAGCACCGAGGCAGTTTGGGGGGGTTTATACCGAATTTGGGGGGGCTTATATCGCATTTACCCCTTGCAAGGGAAGCCAAGCTGAGGGGGGGGGCTGCAGGGTCCCTGGCTCATGCTGCACCCTCCCTGCGGCACCAAGGGCTGGCGAGAGCCGCTCCGCGTAGTCATGGCAACTTGCTTTTTTAAATATAGAGCTGGGGGGGGGGGGCACAAGGCCGCCCGCGCCGGGGAGGCTGCCATGGGGGTCTGGCCCCTCGGCCCCCCGGCGGGGAGCAAGGCCTGCCTGCAGCCCCCACCGCCCACCCCAAAAGCAGCGCCGAGGCCATGAGCACCAGTAATTTACCCAAAAATACTATTTTTTTCCTCCCCTTCTGCTGCTTTCCCAGAATAAGCAATGGCAAAGGGAGAGAGGGGGGAAGCAGGGTCCTGTGTCCTCCCCCCCTGCTCCCAGCCTGGCCATAGCCTTGCATGGGCTGCAGAGGACCCTATAATATGGGGCTGGGGGCTGCGTCCCCACGGCCCCACACTGAGCCTTGTCCTTGCAGTGGCGGGGGCCTTGGGGGCCATGGGATGCTGCTGCCCCACATCCCGGTGGGGGGTGTAAACTCCCCCCCGGCCAAGGCACTATAGGGCTGGGATTTGGGCAGATTTCCCCCTTCTCCAGCCCAGGGGAGAAAGGCTTTGGCTTGACACCCCCCAGGTTTGGGGGAGGGGGGGGGGCGGCTGGGATTTGGGCTTCCCCCCAGTCCAGGGCCCTGGGTGGGGGGCATTGGAGCTGCCTGCACCCTGGGGGGATATTGGGATTTGGGCCCTGCTACCATAATCCTGGGGAGTGGCTGGGATTTCGGCTTCCCCCCCCAACTCTAAGGCCCTGGGGAGAGCATTGGAGCTGCCCCCCCCAAAGCCCTGGGGGGCATCGGAGCTGCCCTCCATCCCTCCAAGGCCCGGGGGGGGGGCATTGGAACTGCTCCTCCCTGGGGCCGTGGGGGTATTGGCAATTTTTGCGCTCTGCTACCATAATCTTGGGGACTGGCTGGGATGTGGGCTGATCGCCCTCAAAGGCCTTGTGGGACGAGGGTTTAGCGTGGCCCCCTCTCCCCAAGACCACGGGGGGGCTGGGATCTGGCCTGCTGCCCTCCCCAGGGCCCCGGCGCTGCGATTTACCCCCCTAAAGCCCGGTGGGGCCGGGGTCTGGGCCGCCTTCCCCCATCCCAGGCCCTGTGGGGTGAGATTCGGCCTCCCCCGGCCCCCCAACAAGGCTCCGAGGTGGGGCGGGGGGGATCGGGACCCTTCGTGCCGGATCGGGCCCGCCCTGGAGGACCGCGTCTCTATGGTGGCGGCGGCGCCGGCCAGACTGGCGCGGCTGACGTCATCACGCGGCGCCCGGCGGGCTGTTGCCGCGGTAACGGCGGCGATGGAGGGTGGCGGGCGGCCCTCGGCCGTGCAGGCCGCGCTGCTGGCCGCCAGCACCGCCCTCACCGCCCTGCTCTACTCCGTCTACCGGCAGAAGGCCCGCGTCGCCCGCGGCCTCCAGGTGGGTGCGAGGGGCCCGCTGGGGTTTGGGGATCGCCGGGGCCCCGGGCCCCGACCGCGGCCTAGTCCCGTCGGCTGAGCCGCGGCCTCCCCTTTCCTCCCCGCAGGGCGCCAGGAGGGTCCGGCTGGACGGGGAGCTGCGGGCGGTGCTGCTGGAGGCGCCGGGGCGCTGCGTCCCCTACGCGGTCATCGAAGGTAGGGACAGGGTGGGGGTCTCATCCCCAGCGGCTCATCTCCCCCTTGTCAGCCTGCCACTGGCCACCCTGACAGCTCAAATCGCAGGCTGTCGGCTCTTCAGCCTCCCCCGACTTAGAATCATAGAATGGTTTGGTTGGAAGGGACCTTAAAGCCCATCCGGTGCCACCCCCACCCTGGGCAGGGACACCTCCCACCAGCCCAGGTTGCTCCAAGCCCCGTCCAACCTGGCCTTGAACCCCTCCAGGGATGGGGCAGCCACAGCTTCTCTGGGCAACCTGGGCCAGGGGCTCACCACCATCACAGCAAAGAATTTTTGCCTCAGATCTCATCTAAATCTCCCTCTTTCAGTTTAAAGCCATTCCCCTTCATCCCATGGCTCCCCTCCCTGCTCCAGAGTCCCTCCCGAGCTTTCCTGGAGCCCCTTTAGGGACTGGAAGGGGCTCTGAGGTCTCCCCGGAGCCTTCTCTTCTCCAGGATGAACTCCCCCAACTCTCTCAGCCTGTCCTCATAGCGGAGGGGTTCCAGCCATCTCACCATCCTCATGGTCCCCTCTGGACTCGCTCCAATAGATCTTGTTCAGATACTGCCCATACTCGCTGTACGCAATAAGAAATGGAGCAGATGATTCACGAGCACCTCACACACGCTTCGGGTTTGTCTTTCAGGCGTGGTGCAGTCTGTTAAGGACACCCTGAGCAGCCAGTTTGTGGAGAACTGCAAGGGCGTTGTTCAGCGCCTGACGCTGCAGGAGCACAAGATGGTGTGGAACCGAACAACCCACCTCTGGTACGTGCCCTGCACCCACGAACATCCGGTTTTCAGACCAGCTGAGGTGCCCTCGGAGGGCCTGACATGCTGAGATGGCTTCAGGTGTGGCCACAGTGACGAAGGTGCCCCAAACCTGGACCCCACGGTGCACTGTGGCCCTGTTACAGCTGCCAAAATGGGGCACGTTTGGCTGTTTTCAGGCTGTATGCTTTCAGAGTTCGCACAGGGGCCATAGACAATGAGCACGTAGAGTAACCCAATGTGGGCAGAGCATTTATTGACAGCCCCACGTTGTCATTATGGAGGTGGCCACAGGGTGGTATCTCCTGAGCAAAACGGCACCTTCGAAACAGAAATTCAGTTGGATTTGGGCGATACCCGCACCCAGAGGACCAGAGGATGGTCCCAAGAGCAGCCTGCCCCACGAAAGCTGCTGGAACAAGAGCACAGTGACGCTCTTCGAGCCTCGGCTAATTAGATAATGCTTATCAAATTTGCCTGTGTGACAGGCAGCACTTTTCCTCGCAGGGCGGTTTCTGGCAGCTGTGTATGCCACAGGGAGATGAGGGGGGGAAATTATGTGGGCTGAAGTGCTTTCCCGGTGACGGGGGAAGCCCACGCTGCTTCTGCGGGGACCGCAGAACTCTTGCAGTAAGGGCAGAGAGGCCTCGTGCACACCTGGATGGTGCCGTGAGGGGAGAATTACTGCTCTCCAGTGAGTCCCATCCAAAAAAACTTCGCTCAGGGCAGGTGACGGCTGGCAGTCCCCAAAACCAGCAGGTCAGCCCAGGCGGTGTTTCCCTGCTGGCCTCGGGGGAAGCACTAACGCTCGCCTTTGCTTTATCCCCTTCTCCTTCCCCAGGAATGACTACGAGAAGATCATCCACCAGAGAACCAACACCACCCCCTTTGACCTGGTCCCTCAGGAGGACGGCACCGGCGTCGCCGTCAGGGTGATGAAGCCGCTGGACGCTGCCGAGCTCAGCCTGGAGACGGTGTATGAGAAGTTTCACCCCTCCGTCCAGTCCTTCACCGATGTCATCGGCCACTACATCAGCGGTGAGCGCCCCAAGGGCATTCAGGAGACGGAGCAGATGCTGAAGGTGGGCACAGCGCTGACGGGGGTGGGAGAGCTGGTCCTGGATAATGCCACCATCAAGCTGCAGCCCCCGAAGCAGGGCATGCCCTACTACCTGAGTGGCGTGGATTTCGACTCCTTGCTGCAGAAACAAGAATCCAACGTCCGCTTCTGGAAAATCCTGACCGTCATTTTCGGTTTCGCCACTTGCACCGTCCTCTTCTTCATCCTACGGAAGCAATACCGGCATCACCGTGAGCGGCAGCACCTCAGGCAAATGCAGGATGAATTCCGGCAGGCCCAGGAGCGCCTGATGCGCGAAATGAACGCAGAGGGCGGAGAGACGCTCAAAAATGCCTGCGTCATCTGTTTAAGCAACATCAAATCCTGCGTCTTCCTGGAGTGCGGGCACGTTTGCTCTTGCAAGGAGTGTTACCGGGCTCTCCCTGAGCCCAAAAAGTGCCCGATCTGCCGGCAGGCCATCTCCAGGGTGGTGCCCTTATACAATAGTTAAATTTCTGTGACCGGGAGGGAGAGTTTTTGGCATTAAAGCTGTCTCTCGCAAAGGGGTTTTCTCGCCTGGCTGCTTGGGTGGTTGATTTTGGGGAAGGGGAGGGAGCTGGAGTGAGCGAGGTGCTTCGAGTGGGGTGCAGAGCCGGGTGTTAAAAGATGATGACGGTCCGGCTGATCGGGGCTCATGTCGCGCTCTGGAGGGTTTCCGGGGTGGGAGACGAGGATTCCTCACAAAGGGAGCTCGGCTGGGAGATGCAGTTTCAAGCGCTTCTGTTAAAAGTTGGACTCTCAGGGTTTGCGTTATGAAATAACCGGCTTATAAAAATGTGGAGAAAAGGAAAATATATGTATTATGGCTTCTCAGAGGCTGCAGGATTCGGGCAACGCTGCCACCTGGCTCTGGGGACTGACGGAGCGGGGTGGGCTTTCAGAGAGCTTGTGGAGGGGGGTTGCGTGAACACAAATAATTTTGGGATCATCCACGGAATTGGTTTGTGACTGTATCACACCAGGACGCCAGGACGGGGAGGTGAAACTGCTGTGGCTGCACGTGGCTTGAGCTGGGATAGAAAATGGGATGTAAAGTAATAAAATAGGATGAAGAGTGTGTTTGTCTCGGATCATTAGGTGACCCTGGGAGGGGGGACATGGGATCTGCTGCCCCTCTGCACTCTGGGGGCTGTACGCTGCGCTGATCAGCAGCGGGGGAATGTAAATCGCTGTTGAGTGGAGATGGAGGGTGGGGTAAGGGGGGTGGGATCGCGTCCCTCTGCTCTGTCATGACAGACAGCCTGTCCCCTTGTCTGTAACACAGGCGGCACCAAACCCCCAAACTTTCACACGGAAAAGGAAAAATTCCCTTCCCCAACTCCCCCATTTTGCTGTAAATCATGTACAGTAGCTGCACCCGAGAGGGTTAACAAACCCAAAGTGGCGCTTCAATTAACCTTTGCCGTGGAGAGCTGAGTTTTGAATTCGAAGAACACAGGGTTTGGGGGGGGGGGAGCCCCTGTTTTGGGAGCCTGGAGTGGGAACAGTCGAAATTCCCAGGATTTGGGGAAAGACCCCATGTCCGCAGACAGGCAGAGCTGCTCACATTCCCTTTAAGGGTCTGCCCTTCCATCGCCTGCCAGGAAAAATGCGGAATTTAACCAGGAAACGGGGTTGTTTCCTTGTTAAACATTAACCAGCCCGGCTGGGCAGCGTCCGAAGGCCGCTGTGGTTGGGTGGCACAAACCCGCTGGCCCAAGGAGCAGGTCCTGGGGCCACCCCAGCGCCGGGAGGGGACACATCCAGCTGGCTGTAGATGGCGGTGGCTGCCTGTCGCAGCGATGCTGCTGCCTGTGCGCTGCCTGCCTGCAGGGAAAGCCAGAATCCCAGCGGGAAAAGCCAAAATCCCAGCAGGAAAAGCCAGATTCCAGCTTGCCGGCAGAGACATCCCTCCTCTCCCCGTGGTTATCGCCCTGCCTTGCCCTTCACGCCCTTCTGCTGCTGACAGAAAATAAAATCTCCTCTTATCAGCGGCTCAAAGTGCATCGTGGAAGAAAAAAAACCAAGAACGCCCCAAGACTTTCCCTGCTGGATCACACTGCTGTCTTCCCGAGAGCGTGGATTTAAGATCCAGACCACCCGTGACCCCGACTCCTTTTCTTAAAAGGCTTTCTGCTGTAAAAAAATCATATTTAGAGGCTTTTTTTTGTGGCCGTTACTGCCCATTGCTCCCTGTGCCCTATCAAGGCTTTGCCTTTCCCTCCTCGGCTGTGGTTTCCTGGGGCCCAACCACCCCAAAAATCCCCATCCCCTGGACGGCGACCCCCCCCCCCAGCCCCGCAGACCGGTGCAGGATGCGGCCCTGAGCCTCGGCGTTTTCCCTGGGGAACGGAGCCATCACGCGAAGCCTAAAAATACACTTTTGGGGAGGCTGTGCTTTCCCCGTTACCTTTCGCCTCCTGTTTTCGAGCTTTCCCCCGCGATATCTCGGGCGTAGACGCAACCTTATGTAAGGAGCTGACAGCTTGGGGGTGTGCGGGGGTGCGGGAGAGGGGTTTGTGCGGCTCCCAGAGGCGAGGATTTTGACAAACGAGGGGTTTGGAGATGGGAGCAGTCCCGGGGCAGCATGTCCCAGCCTCTGTCCTTCCAGTGCCACCATCCTGCTCGGCCCCAAAACGAGCCGGGCTCCCGCTTTCAGAGAGATCTGCTGGCACAAACGTGTTTTTTTTCCTGCTGTCCCCATTGTCCCCTCCACTGCGCTTTGCAGGGGATGCACGAGGGATGCCTGAACCCCTCAAATAGTTGCAATCTGCACCAAAACGATAGCCCCGGCCTCCCCATTGCCCCTTGGCCAGGCCGTCTCACTTGGCAAGGCAATAATCCTGATGGCCCACACTGCTGCAGCAATGCTGTGGGGAAAACCCCATAGGAAGCTCGCGGCGACCCACACGCCTCTCCACTTGTGCCAGGGACATGTCCTAGGGACCGACAGCCAGGAGCACCCAGAACGACTCCCCACATTACAGCCCCCATGGAGAGACCCCACGACAGCTCACTTCTGCTGGGCTCTGCAGGAGAGATGTGGGGCTGAGCCCATGCTCTGTGAGGACACGCGCTGGGCTCCCCAGGGATGCTGTGGGGCAGCTCTGGGCTCCCCAGGTGTAGCTGTGGGGCAGCCTGGGTTCATTGGGGGTTGCTGTAGGGCAGCTCCAGGCTCTACAATGACACTATGGGGCAGCCACAGGCTCACAAGGGGTGGCTGTGGGGCGCCCTGGGAATGCTGTGAGGCAGCTCAGGGCTCCCCAGGGATGCCGTGGGGCATTTCCACACTCAGCAGGGATGCTGTGGAGCAGCTCTGAGCCCCCTAGAAGTGGTTGCGGGGCAGCCTAGGCTCCCCAGGAGTGGCTGGAGCTCTACAGGGTTGCTGTGGGGCAGCTCCAGGCTCCCCAGGGATGTGGGGCTCCCCAGGGATACTGTGGGGCTCCCCAGGGATACGGTAGGGCAGCTCGGGCTATCCAGGAGTTGGCTGTGGGGCAGATCTGGGGCCCCCAGGGATGCTGTGGGGCTCCCCAGGGATGCCGTGGGGCAGTTCCGGGCTCCCCAGGGATGCTGTGGAAATCCCTAGGGATGCTGTGGGACAACTCGGGGCTCCCCAGGGATGCTGTGGGGCAGCTCCAGCCCCCCGGGGCAGGCCGGTGGGGCAGTCCCGGGGATCCCCGGGGTGCGTGGGGCAGCCCGCCGGGGGCGGTGCCGCTGCCCGGGGCGGGAGGGGGGGGGCCGGGGGGCCGTGCCGCTCCCGCCCCGTCCCGCCCGGTCCCGCCCGGTCCCGCCTCCCGCTCCTCTATCGCCGCCGCCGCCGGAGCCGCCGCCGCAGCCGCCGAGCCGCCAGCAGCGCCGGGCCGGGCCGGGATGTGACGGGGCGGCCGCCCCGCTCCGCTCCGCCGCTGCCCCGGGCCCGCGGGCCCCGCGCCCCGGGAGGCTGTCGGGGGGCGGCGGCGGCGGCGGGCCCCCCCCCGCCGCCCCCATGTCGGAGGGGCCGCCCTACGGCGAGGGGCAGCTGGCGGGGGACGCCGCCGTGGGGCAGCTGCCCTTCCCCGTTCGCCTCCGCGGCCCCGACGGCCTCCTCGCCGGCGGGCAGGGCAAGCGGCCCCCCAAGCTGGGGCAGATCGGCCGCAGCAAGAGAGGTGGGTGCTCGCGGGGACGGGGCCGGGGGGGCGCACCGGGACCTCCCCGGGATGCAGGGGACAGGGAAGCGGGGAGCATCCCCGGGGACGGGGCGCGGCGCACCGGGGAGATGGCGGGTATCGTGTCCCAGGGACCTTCCCGGGGATGCAGGACACCGCGGACTGTCCCCAGGGACAGGACACGGCGCAGCGGGTACCCTGCGGGATGTTGGGCATTGTGCTCTAGGGACCTTCCTGGGGATGCAGGACACCGCGGACTGTCCCCGGGGACAGGGCATGGTGCACCGGGCTCCCTGGGGGACGTCAGGCATCGTGTCCCAGGGACCTTCCTGGGGACTATCCCCAGGGACGGGACACGGTGCACCGGGTAGCCTGCGGAATGTTGAGCATCATGTCCCAGGGACCTTCCCGGGCATGCAGGACACCGCAGACTGTGCCCAGGGACAGGACACAGTGCATCAGGCTCCCTGCACCATGTCAGGCATCGTGTTCCAGGGACCTTTCCCAGGGATTGTCCCCAGGGACGGGACACGGTGCACCAGGTACCAGTGGGGATGTCAGGCATCATGTCCCAGGGACCTTCCCAGGGATGCAGGACACCACGGACTGTCCCCAGGGACAGGACACGGTGCACCAGATACCCAGCAGGATGTTAGGCATTGTGCTCTAGGGACCTTCGTGGGGATGCAGGACGCCGTGGACTGTCCCCAGGGATAGGACACGGTGCACCAGGCTCCCTGTGGGATGTCACGCATCATGTCCCAGGGATCTTCCCAAGGTGTTGGGTGGTGGGGACCTTCCCTGGGGACAGGGCATGGTGACCCGGGCGCTTTGCCAGGCTGTAGGACAGCAGGGACCTTCCCCAGGGTGCCTTGGGGACCATTCCCGGGGTGCAGAGGTGAAGGGACCTTCCTTGGGGACAAGGCACCATGCCGGGGCGTAGGTACCTTCCCCGGGGACAGGGCACCAGGCACCGTGCTGGGGGGCAGGGTACTGGGGACCCTCCCGGGGGACAGGGCACAGTGCTCTGGGTACCGGTTCCCCTCTGGGGCACCATGCTGGCTTTGCCACCAGCTGCAGCAAGGCTGTGGGACACCCCCAAGCCCCCCCCAAGGTGCCCACCACCACCCTGGGGTGACCTTGGGCGAGGGGACCACACCGGCACCATATTCATCACCGTTATGTTTTTTGGTTTTTTTTGCTTTCCAGTGGTTATTGAAGATGATAGAATTGATGATGTGCTGCAAAATCTCTCGGAAAAGGCCCCTCCTGGTGTTTAAAACTCCCCTGGGGACGCTCGGCTGAAGGCTGGGGGGGCCGGGGGGGATTGGTTTACAACGGCACAGGTTATCGGCACAAAATCAAAGCACCCCCCCGCCGAGAGCGCAGCGAGCGAGCACCTGGAGAGCCGTCCTCGCCAGCCGGCGATCCCCCACCGCCCAGCAGCACACCCGCCCCTCCGGGAGACGCGGCGAGCGAGACAAAGCCCGGCGACAAATAAAAAAAAAAAAAAAATCATCATAGTACAATAAATAATAATAAAAAAAATTAATTAATAATTGGAAAAATAATCACCCGCTCCAAAAAACCCCCACCCCGACCGGCCGCCGCGAGGGATGGACGGAGGCGTCGCGGCGCTGAATTACTCGGGATTTCTTGTGGCGGTGGGATGAACGAAGCCTGCGCCGCGGAAGATGGGGGGGGATCCGGCCCCCGGGGTCTCCCCCCCTCCCCGGCCAGGGTCAGTCCCAGCGGGCACCTTGTTTACATTATTTAATCTTGCAAAAATGAATCCGTGCACTTGGATGTACCACGCTATCCCCTTCCTTAGGATTTTTTTTTTTTTTATGTTGATGTCTTTGGATGTTGGAAAATGATATAAAAAAAAAAATAGATATATATATATATTTCCTTTTAGTCACGTTTTAAGGTTCTGGAGGGGGAAAAACAACAAAAAAAAACTTTTATAAAGGAAGGGCCTAGAGGAAGAATCGCTGGTTTATTTTTTAAAGCTTGTACTTCTTGGTTGCTGTGAGCAAAGGGACGGATTTTATATGTACGGGGGGGTGGGGGGGACGCTCGGCTTTTCTAACTACCATGTGGTCTGTAGTGTGGGTGATTTCGTTTGTTTTTTTTTTTTTTCTTATATTGTGGCAGTTTCTTCTCTTTAATAGACTGTATTAAAAAAAATATCTCTATAAAAAGAATTAATGTAATCACAAGAGTGCCAAACACTTGGAGATGCCGGAGGGCAGCGATTTCCTCCCCGAGTCGAGCAGCGCTCGGGGGTTTTTCTGCTCTTTCTAGGGTTCGGTCGATCTCTCGTGGGGTTTTCTTTGACTTCTCTTTTCTAATCTTTCTTTTTAACTCTTTTTGCATGATGTGCGTATAAAAAAAAAAAAAAAAGAAAAAAAAAAGCGCCTCTTGCGTGAGGGCTCGGTTTCTTGTTTCTGTTTGCGACTCTGACTGACCTCAAGGCAGGTTTTCTTTCCTCCTTTTCTTAAATATTGTGTATGTTGCACTTTTATCCACTACACAGGGCTATTTCTGCAATGTCCAAATAAAAAAAAAAAAGGAAAATGAAACAAAATGGAAAAGAAAAAAATAATATTTAAATAATCTGCTGTGCTTTCCCACGGGTGGCCGGGGCCCAGCGCCGTGAGCATCCTCCTCCCCCCACCCCATCCACCCAAATCATCCCAAAAATAACCCAGGAAAACCTCGCCGCTCTCCGACATGGACCCCCCGCGACCCAGGTCGTGCTGCGCCCTGAATCATTAATTATAATTAATATTTATTTATGGGATTATTATGTTTTTTAATGGGAAAACGCCCAAATTCCAGGGAAAAAATTCAACACGAGGTCCCGAAATGCTGGGATGGGGATCCAAAAAGGTTCCCTTCCCTGCTGGGAAAGCCTGAGGAAAATGGGGATTTTTTCAGCCCCACGTCGCCTCCCCCCCCTCGCCTAAACCCAAATCCCAGCCCATTCCCCCCGTGAGCGCGGTCGTTAATCATTGGCGGCGTTAATAAGAGCCATTATCGCTCCTGGCCTAGGGCACGAGCAAACCTTTGTGCCGGGGGCAGAAAATAATCACGCCAGGGGAAACATGGCCCCGGGATGGTGTGTGTGTGGGGGTTATTGCAAATAAAATAATATATTGCAATAAAAGCAGCCTGCCGCCGAGCAGGGCTGGCGCTGCTGTGGACAGGGATGGCCGGGGGGGGCAGATTGATTAATTTCTGGGGGGGGGACGGGCCACCGGCGCTGCCCAAACACCCCCTTTTTTGGGGTGCCAAGGCTGCAAGAGTCTGCACGGCGCTCCCATTTTTAACCCCTGCAGCCTCTCACGGATGCGGGATGGGATGGGGAGATTTCCTGAAGTGCTCCCTTGAAAAAAAATCCCTAATTATTTTATTTTTTTTCCCGAGGATGCAGCCGCGTGGGTTGGGCTCTGCGGATACCGCCAACCCTTTGGTCCTGGAATTTTCTATTCCGGGTGACCCCATGCAGCTGTGAAGCACGAGATGGGCCTGCGGGAGGGTTTTTCCCCCCCCCCCAATCTAATGGGTTTCGCCCCAAATGGCTTCTGGGTGCGAGCCCAGGCTTTGGGGAGCGCAGACAGAGCCCATGGAGGAGCAGAACATCCCGCAACCGTGGAGAAGGCGGCGCTGGGCGGCTCATAAGACACATAACCATGGGCTGGATGTGGCCATTGGCATTTGGTTAATTAGGTTTACCAAAAAGCCCCTGTTTCGCATGAAAACCTGATCTATGGGTCTGCCAGACCCAACTGCCCGCTTTCTCCCAGGCATCAATAAACCTCCGAGCACCCAAACACCCCCTGAAACCCAAAACCGCCAGACGGGGTGCTCCGGGGATGGGGTCCATGCATGGCACCAGGAGCCCCCCCAAAACCCCTCGACACCCGGAAAAAGCCAGGAATGAGCCAGAGAAAGCCCGAAGCCAGAGGGGGAAGGGAGGTTGAAAGAAGAGGAGATTCTGCTAAATTATAAACCGCTCTTTTATATGCATCTTTCATGCACGGCGCATAAATAATGGAGCAGGAGAGCCCGGCCAGCTCGCTTACGGGGAGGATGCGGGATGGAGGGGCGAGAAGAGAAGGTCGCAGGATGGATGGATGGATAGACGGATGGATGGACGGATGGATGGATGGAGGGGGAAAAAGATGTCGAGTCGGGGATCCCCTGGCCACGCATCGCCGGGAGATGATATTCTGAAGGAGGATTTAAGGATTAAGCTGGCCACGGGGCAGGAGTTTATTGCATACATTATTTAACAGATGGCCCAACGCAGGCGGCCGGCTGCCTACGGTCTCCCCGGTGACCTTGGCCAGGAGTTGCCGGGGCCGGGCAGGGAGCCTGGTGCCACCGCTGGGCTCCGGTTACGGGGACCAGAGGAAAAATCACCCTCCCTGGGGAGACAGCACCCAGCAGCTCCAGTGCCAAATCCCCATGGAAACGGCAAAAAAAAACCCCAAAACCAAACCCACCCAGCCCTGGCCCATATGGGCTGCTTGTTTTGGCAGTGGTGGGGAAAAAAAAAAAAAAGGGAGGAAAAGATAAACTAAAAGAGGCATTTGCAGGTTTATTTACCGAAGGGAACTCGGCACTTCGTGAAGAAGCGGGGTGGCAGGGGGACGAGCGAGGGGCAAAGGTCCTGGTGGCATCCAGACAGCTTGCAAAATCCCTCTCCCGCACACAAATACGTGCTTCAATCCCATTACCTTGGGAATTTGGGCACTGGGGGGAAGGTGGTAAAACATTTGCTGCCCCAATAAAACCACCCCCAGCCCCATATACCCAAGAGCCCAGGGCAGGGCTCGGGGTGGGGGGGGGGATTTTTATCTATCTTTAAAGCCGCTCATTTTCTGCGAGCTTTAAATCCCCGCAGCAATTGCAGCACCAGCCCTTTGCATCTCATAAGGCCCCCCGGAGATGATGCCAGCCCTGGGGCGGGGGGGTGGGGGGTGGCTCAGTGCCACAGATGCCCATTTTGGGGCTGCATCAGCACCTCCGCCACCCATTTCCCGCATCACCAGAGCAATTTGCACCAACCCACGGAAAATCACCCCAAAAAATCGAGGGCAGTGGGTTGCAGCCGGGGCAATGCAGAGCACGGGGGAGCAGGCAAACCGCCCCCCCCCACCAAGTGCTTCCCCTGAAAGGACGCCCATGTAGCAGCCACCCAAAATAAATATTCTTTTTCTTCTTTTTCTTTTTTTTTTTTTCCCCTCCCCACCAAAACTAGGGCACGTTAAACTAGGCCAGCGCTCCCCTGCAAAGTGATTTATTTATCATGGGGGGAGCGAGGAGGGACGGCGTGGGACGGGGGGCTGCAGAGCAGCGTGCGCAGGGCAGGGACGCTCCATCCCACCCCTAAAAGCTGCGGTTTGGGGGAAGAAAACGGGGTCAGTTTTTCCCTCTTTTCTTGTTAAAAAATCAGAATTACTCAGAAGGGGGCAGTTTAAGTGACCTTCAGCGGGGAAGATGTGAAACTGGTCATTTTAATGGGATCAAACCCCTTTTTGATCCATTCTCTTGAGACCGCTGCTGGTTTCAACCGCATGTGGTTAATGTTTTATATTGTGGCATTACCAACATAAAATACCCTTTAGCAAAATGGAAAATGGATAAAAACATGAAGGAAAATTTTTGCCCTGCAGGAAGAACTCCCATTTCTCCCCCCCTCCGCTTTTTAACACAAGGATGAGAAAAAGCCAGTGTCTGTCCGCTCCCACGCTCGAGATCTGCCCATCCCTATGATGGGGGTGGCCAAGGGGGGTGTAGGGTGCAGCACCCTCCTGCTGGGTGCTCCCCCATCAAACGCGGCCTTCGGGTTTGTTTTTTTTTCCCTTAATTTCCCGGTGCCTTTGGGTTTCGCCCAGGGAGAAGGGCTTCTCGCGGTGTGGACCCGAACTCTTTCTCGTTTGGGGGATTTTGGGGGGATGCTGGTCCCCCATCCCTGGGTTCTTTGTCCCACAGCCACTAGAGGCCACTGAGGCTCTGTGATCCCACCTCATTTATTCACATGGGACATTCAGATACCAACATTAGCACCCAAAAGGATAAAATCGGGGGGGGGGGGAGTATAATACACAGAGGCAGCAAAACTGGGGGAAAACAGGGCAGAAAATGGCTGATCCCCAAGCTCCATCAGGATCTCTAGGGATATCCCCAACCCAGGACCCCATGGGCGACAGGGAAAGCACTTTTCTCACCTCAAATACGGTCAAGTCACTCAGCTGCCCAGGCCCACGCTGAGCACTAAGTAGGATTTTTGGGCATCCCCCCCGCCCCAAGCTAAACATCTTTGGAGGACAGGGAAATGCTGCCCCACATGTGGCTTCCCTCCTGGGCCAGCACACGGAGGAGCCAGGCTCACCGGGAAGTTTTTGGAGGGGGTCAAGCAGCTGCTCTCAGGATGCGGCATTTCCCACCTTGGGAGCATCCTGCAAAAAAAACCCCCAAATCCCTCCTGCTGCCTGCCTCAGGGACCCTGAAAGCGGAGCTCCCTGCCTCCCCAGGCTCCTTATTTTCTTTTAGCCTGGAGTTAAAATTTCTAGGATATTATAAACAGCTGTTCCCGCTAATGAGGACTAAGCGAAACATCAGACATCTTAATTTATACGTTGCTCAAGGTGTCAAACTGTTGCATTACAATAACAAGTGGGAGACACCTCACCAAAAAATGAGGAAAGTTTCACTCGGAGCTAAATGCAGAAGCAGATGCTCAAATACAAACCAAGCCTGAGCAAAGCACCAGGCTCTGCAACCCCGCCGACGTTTTCCCAGTTAAATATTCAAGGTTTGGGGCTGGGGGGGATTTGATTTTTTGAGGGGGTGGGGATGCCCATACAGCCTCATGTTTGTGCAACCCAGGAGCATTTTCACGCCCTCAGCAGGCAGGTGAGGACCGCTGCTGCTTTCTCGGGGCTGCCCCAGTTCCCAGCCTCGTTGGCCTCAGCAGGAGAATTCCTGCCGGAGATTTTCCGCGACGGTTTCTCCCCTGGGTTTCGGCGGGATACGCCTGCAATAGCAATCGCCCAGCCTCCTGCCAGCGATGCGGCGTGGGGGATACGAAGGAAACCAGAGGAATTAGGGCTCCCCTCCACGCTATGGCATTGCAATTTATTAATACATATTAGTTTTGCATGTGTGACACCCGTACGAGCTCGTTGCTTTGCCGACCTCAGTCTTTCCAGTGGCCTTTAGGCATCCTCCCAACCCGCTTGTCCCTTTCCATGGAGTGGCTGTTGATGAGCAAGCATGGAAAAAGGGGAGCAAAACAGCTGCTGGGAGCATCTCCCAGGGTCCCTGGAGCTTTGCACGGATGGCTTGGAGCATCAGCCCTTTCCCAGGGTGGGGAACAAAAGAAAATAAAGCAAAATAACCAAACCACACACACAAAAAAAACCCAACCAAAAACCCAAGCAGGCCATGTGATATAACACCCCAAAATACCCGGCGGTGAGTCACGGCGCTGGGTGCGGAGATGGGGCTGATCCATCTCTGAGTCAGCCCGGCCGGCGCAGGCTGTGTTTGCCCCCCCCCGTCCCCCCCCCAGCTCCCTGTTTCCCATTTTTGCTCCAAACCCGCACAAATACAAACAAATACACCGTGACTCAGAGGCATGTGGTGGGGCTCAGCCTGCGGCACCCCCTCCTAACCCCCCGGCATCCCCAAATCCCCAACAGTGCCACAACGATGGGGCTGGACGCACCAGCATCTTGCAAGAGCCAAGCCTGGGAAGCATTAAAGGAGATTTTAAAAATGTGTATTTTGGGAGGGGACACACACACAGGAGGTCCTCACTGATGCAACTGCAAGGAAGCACTTAGGATTTTCCAACTAGCTCTAATTAATTAGCATTTTCTCAGCTTAGCATCGTTTTAAACCTGAAGCACCAACTAATTCTCCTGTGTCATGGCCAGAGGAAGTGGATACAGAGCAGAGACCCTGCTCAGGGCCGTCTGAGGTGACAGGGTGAAGCCCCGTGCCTGGGACACCCGCATCGCGAGGGGTGATGGGTGCTGGCGGAACTGGGACAAGGCTCAGTGCAATCTGGTCCCAGCCCTTCCCAAGCCACAGCATCCTAGAACATCCCCAGCTGGATGGAAAACAGCAAGGAAACAGGACTTATTTTGGAGGAGGCACCTTTGGAAAGCTGCCCTGGGGTTATTTTCACCTGATCTGGATGAATACATGGAGGAGGGGGAGAAACCTTACAGCACACAAATGCTGTGTGCTTAGTCGAGCAGTGTGCGAGATCCAGCACGGTCCAAAGCCGAGCTGCCCGCTGGCTTTAACCACCCACGGGGTTTAACCTCCAGCCAGGTTAATCCCCAGCCTCGTCACCCAGGTTAACGCACCGTCCCCGTGACACACGTTAAGGAAAAGCAGAAGGTGAGTGGCCCCGCACAGGATGAGACCCCTGGTAGCATCCCCAGCATCCTCAACTGGTTTCCATAGCGATGGGTTCGGCCCCAGATTGGGTGCTGGGGAAGTAGGGGCGAGGAGGGGGCTCAAAAGGACAAATAGCACAGCGAAACAGCGGGGTTTAATAAAAAAAAATAACTTTGCACCTTGGTGCACCAGGAGGCTGAGGCTGGTACCCAGTGACACTCCCCAGGCCAGCCTCATTGGGGGTTTTGGGGAGGTGTCCCCCATCCCACTGCCCCTGCAGGCCAACGCCGCTCAGCACATACCCTGATCAGCACATTCCAGGTCTATCAGCCTTCCTGGCTTAATTCCCAGCCTGGCTGCAAAGTCCGGAGCCCAGCTACAGCCTTTCCCAACTCTACCCAGAAGCAAACAGCCCCAAAATGCCGAAGAATTAATCCTACGGCCCTGAACGCCAGAAAAACCCTGCACCTGGGCATGGTGTGGGCAGAAGGGAGAGCCCAGGCAGCGCACAGATGCTCCCGAGCGGACGGGAGCTGCGGGGCCCCACAGCCGCCCACCCCCGTGGCCGTGCCCGCTGTCTGCAGCCCAGTTACACAAGGCGCCTGGTGCTTGCATAAGCTGCAGCGGTGTGTGCAGCCCCAAGGAGAGAGGAAAAGTGAGCAGGGACCATGGCCCTGAAGATGGGACCCACGGCCTGAGCCCGTCTCCCTCAGGGGAGTCCCGTGGGTCCTGCAGTGGGGACATCACACAGCCGGAGCCGTCCCTAAATGTGGTGGCATGATGGCCTGCAGCATGACCGACCCCATTCCTTCACCACCCTTGCTGGGGAGACCCAAAAAAAGGAGGAATTCAACCACCACAGCTCAAACCCAGGAGAAAGGCTGCTAAAAACCCCAAAGCCAGTGAGCAGCACCCACACCAGCCCTAGAGCATCCAGCACTCACTTGCCTCCACGTTCAGCCCTGGGACTGGGGGTATCCCTAGGGGGAGACCATTTTTTTAAAGACTTTTAACCAAGCAGGAAGGGGTGTGCAACGGGGAAGCACTTTGCAGGGCTCGGGCAGGCTGGGAGCAGCATCACCCGCTCCCAGGGAGCTTCTGCAGAGCAGCATGCATGTGGGCGAGCATCAGCCTTCGGCTTCCAGCCCTCACCCACAGAGAAATAAAGCACTGCCTTTAAACCAGCGTCCCATCAGCAACCCAGGGATAGCCAAAACCCCTGGTCAATTTGCACAGGGAGGCTCACTTTCTTTAGGTACCAAAATACGTTGTCTCTACCCATCGTGGTGCTTTGGCACCAGCTCATTTCAGCTTGCATCAGGCACATGGCAAGACAGGGTTGTGAGGACTTGCCACCCCGACCAGACCACCTCTGCCGAGGGATTTATACCCCACAGCCCACGCGATCACATTTTCCAGGGGTGTTCCCCGCCCTAGACCAGTGTGTTGGGGCTGCAGCCAGTACACAACGTTTGCCCCAACGCCTTCCCACCCTGCAAACCCATGTATGTTTGAAACACTACCCGCATCCCTTGCTCTCCTCCCTCGTGCACAGAAAGGGTTAACGACAACAACAACAAAGCCAAGAAAGCCCCTAATTTAAGGAACAGGGAAGGAGGGGAAGCTCACACACCTCTAGCTTAGCTTTTTGAACATCTGCAATATGATACCTGTGCGTTCAGGAGATTTAATGATTTTGACAGTTAAAGGGACCTCCCGAGAGGCTGCGCATGGAGGAGACAAGCGTTTGCCGGACTCGTGCTCACCCGTGTATCCCAACCTAGCGCATGCTCCCCTGGCAAAGGTGACTTTGCAGGTGGCATGGCAAACAGAAAGCCAGAAAATGCCATTGCACGGGGTGGAGAAGTCTCCTGATTTAAATGCAACCCCCAAAATCAACGCTGCCAAGCCACAGGCATCCCCGGAGCTGAAACAAACACCAGCGACCCTGGGGCAGTGATGCCAGCTCCTTGCAGCACAAGGGAACAAATTCCCATCCTCCTTCCTCGCGTAGGCTGGGGAATGGCACTACGGGGACAGCAGCCACCTTAAGAGCAGAGGACAGGGACAGCCGTGGCTCGCTGGCAGGGTCAGGCCCCCCAGACCCCTAGACACACACCCAGCCCTCCTCATCCCTCACGCCTTATATTGCCTTCGGGATAAATAAATTATAAACCACCAGTGCAGCTGCCCTGGGTGTGAGCAGGAAGTGGAAAAGAAAAACAACCCAAAAGAGCCCAAATCCCAGCTGCTTAAAGAGCTCCCAGCCCCCAGGACAGGCTGGTTGCCCCTAATAAACCTTATTAAGGTGCTGCCTAGCCAAGTGCATGTGTGGGGCCACCGAAACTCCGCCGAACCCTCTGTTTTCCTGCAAAGAGGAGCAGGGCCGGGGTGAAGCAGAGCAGCGGGAGGCGGCGAAGGCGGCGTGCGAAAACGCGGGGCTGCCGGCAGCTATTTCTGCGCCGTGTCAGCACCCACTGACAGCAGCCGCCGTCGGCTTCTGCCATGCATCGGCGTGAGCGCCCCTGAGAACACAGCGAAGCTAGAGGCGTATTTTTATATACAAAATCCAACATATATATATGTATTTCTACTTCATCCCTGTAGCGCGGTCGGCAGGATTGTCAGGCGCGGAGCTCGCTGATTTTTGGGTGCAAAGCTTGGGAGTTTGGGGTCACAGGGAGGCACTGGTGGGCACTGGGTCCCAGCAGCAGCATCCGCCCCATGGGGTCTGCACTCGGGGACACCCGGGACTCCTCATTTCCCTTTATCCGATGGGTAGAAGCCTCTGGAAATTCCTTCTCTTTCCTTGCACACGAGGTCACTCTCTTTTTTTCCATAATTTCTGGGACTTGGAGACAGAGCCAGGCAAATGCAACCGATTGTGTAACGTTTTGCTCAAAAAGCTTCTTAAACAGCCACATATTTCTATTGGATTTCCCTTGCCCTTCGCTGCTGATTACTCAAGTATTTATATATAAATAGAAGCTGTCTTCCCCATAATCTGCTTGTTTCTCCTAATTAACTCGAGGCTGCTCTCATCGGGCTGCTCAGCCCCTGGGTTTTGGGGGTGCCGGAATCTGACAGCACTCAGTGAACCCAAATCTGCCCAAATTTCAGCTGGAAGCGCTTTTTTAGCTTTTTTTGAGGGAGCAAAGCCCTCCTGGCACCTGGAGGCTGAGAAAAAACCCTGTTTCCAAACTTTATGTGCTCAACATCGGCCCCAGCATCCTCGCCATCCACCCAGCCCCCTGCTCAGGGGAGCGCTTGAACACGATTTCTTCGCCGCACCTTCCTCCATCCTCGCAAAGCTTTCCCCTAATTTATGGAACGTCTCGATTTGCTAATTATTTTAATCATTATTACTCATCTTTCCTCTTCTTCCTCTCCCCCCCCCCCCCCCCCCGCCTCAATACTTCGTCCTGGGCCTGTCAATCACTTTAATAGCTGTTTACAACCTATCATCAAGTCTTGCATAACATCCACATGACTTCGCTCAGATGCCTCCGACACCCAAAAGCTGCCCCTGAGCTCTATTTTGGGAGCGATGAAGCCCACGGCACCAACCGGCCGCATCCCCCGCCGATGTGCCCGGGGCCCCAGGATGGGGAAAATCAAAGGGAAAAAACATCCCCAAAGCAAAATAATTTTGTAGTTAATATAAGACGCCGCTCCCTAGCCCAGGTTTTGGGGGTGAGGGCTTGTTTGGGTGGTTGCTGACCCCCTCCCGAGCATCGCAGATAAATGTTGCTCTACTGCATCTTTTTGGAGAGATGAGGAGGAAGAAGGATCCGGAGCAGCCCTGGACCACTTTGTGGATGCACCTGGGGGGCTGTGGCCTCTGCTCCCGGCTCTCCTCGGCAGCAATGGCAACACACACACACATACACACACACAAAGTACGACAAATGCTGTTAAAAAGCTCGTTTTCCAGCGAAGTTCTCCACTGTCAGCGGCGAGTTGGCGGGCGGACGGGGGCAGAGGCGCAATCTGTGCTTGAATGGCTGCCGGCACATTGCCAGCCCTTTTCGGCAGGCAATGGCTGGGTTGCGGGGTGTGTGTGGGGGGACACAGAACGGCTCTTTTTTAAGCTCTCCCGTCCTCCTCCTCTCCCGCAGGTTTCATAACCCTTCAAAGCGAGGAAAGACTCCTTTGGTTGCTGGCTAACGAGCCCCTGCAGAGGAGGAGCCGTGGCCCTGGCAGAGAGGGATGTTTGGCAGCAAAATCTCCCCGCTGCTATCGGGGCAGGGGGCATGCGGAGCTGGGCGGGTCCCACCATCCACTGTAACCCCTCTGGGGCCTGCACCGGCAGCCCCAGGGGTGCAGTTTTTCATTAGGGCTACCCCAATTTGTCCAGTTTTCTCCCCAGAATGCCCCTCGGCACTGATCGCAGCACAACGCCACCCGCGACTGGGAAACTTCTCCCTCCCCGCACAGATGCTGCGTGCAAATATTTATTTACAGAGCGTAAAGGGACTTATTTATTAAGCTACGGCTGACAACTGTATCCCAACTAATTTCTCTTAATAAGGTACTTGCAGTCACCCTGGCAACAGCATCGGAGCACCCTTCCTTAAGACAACTTAACCAGGTGAAAATCCCCTTGGATGCAGAGCATGATGCTGAGCAGGACCCTCCAGAGATGCTGTGGCCAGAGACCCATTCCTACTCCCGGGGAGATCCACACCATCCCTGGAGAAGATGGCAGTTCCCAGCCTCTCCTAGCAGCCATCCCTGCTCTCATTAGCGGCCCAATTAGCCGACTGAAGGGCAGCTAATAAATCAAGAGTTGCTGCAGCATAGCAGGCAGGGCACGTTTTTAGCACACGGTGGATCCCTCAGCTCGGTCTGGGGCAAGATGATGGAGAAAGCAGCGTTTTCCATCTACTGACAAGGGTACAGCAAAGACGGGCAGCGCTGGGGCAGGGTGGAGAATTTGGGAAGGGAAATAGGATTAGAAAGCAACCACCAACTCCTGCCCCACTGCCCTTCCCTGGAAGGCACAGACAGGGGGCTGGCAGAGGTGGGGGGACAAGACGGAAACAGCCAGCCCTTCTGCTTGGGTCCAGGGGGGGAAAATTAGAGCACAACTGTCTATTTTTTTAAAATATATGTGTATATACATAGGTCACCAAAAGCAGGAGGGCATCGGAGTGGGTCCTTGCTTGCCAAGAGGAAAATAATGGACAGCATAGCTCCTACCTCCTGCTTTGGGTTGGAAAATGTGATGGCTCCTTTATTAATGCCTGTAATAATAACACTGATTAAGGAAGGTGTAGGATGAAGGCAGAAGGATTTCAGCATCCTTCCACTGGTCCAGGTGACAGGGTAAATGCTGAAAGCCCTGATAGTAGAGATAGAGATGGCAGCAGGATTTCTCTGCTCCTCTTGCCTGCCATCAGCTTACAAAGCGCTGTACAACTTGGGGTTTGCAAAAACACAAGTCCCCAGAACCTGATGGAAGCTCCTTCCCCTCTGAAATCCAGCTCTGAACTCATGCACAAAAGTAGGGTGGGATTTTTTTGGACAGCTAGACAATGCTCCAAAGGACAAAGGACTGACGCCGGGCAGTCAAGCAGGCTGTGATTTACTGGGACAACAACACTTCTGCAACAGAGAACACGACTGCACCGAGGCACCCGGACGGCAAACCCGCAGCGCCGCCGAGCATCCCCACTGGGGACCCCGGAGAGGTGACACCGAGAACAGAGGGATGCTCGTGGTTCCCGGGCCAGTTTCCCTCCCGTCTCTCCCCCAGACACACAAACAACAAACCAGAAACCTGCTGAAACACAGCAAGGCTGCTACATGTCAGGGAGGGAGAGAAAGGCAACATGTTTTGGGTGGGCTCCATGGCATTGCAGCCACGCCGGAGGCGACGGCGTGCGATTCCCTCCGTAGGCACTTGATCCGCGGAGCTGCCATCGGCCAGATCCTGCAGGAAAGCCCATCCCAGGGGGGCCCAACGCTGCCAGGGCTGGGCAGTGAGCTCGATGCCTCAGCAGAGAGTGGAGTGGGAGGCCTGGGGTTGAGGGCACCCAGTTCCTTGTGCACACCGTGGGGCAGCGATGGCGAGCATCCCCACACCTGCTGGGGTCTCAGGCAGCAGGTTTAAGGAGACTCACCCACTTCGTGTCCCAGCACGGACCATCCTGGAGCATCCTCCAACGCCGAGCAGGACAGGGCAGCTGAGCAAAGGCGCACACGACACGGGTCGGGGCTGGAGAAGAGAGAGCAGCAGTGAGAGCAGCGTCGGGCTCCAAACCGGGTTCACCCACTTCATCCTCTTTTCCTTCCCTGAAAGCCAAGGGGATGTAGGAAGGGCTGTGACGATGGTGCACACTCACCCCTCAATGCAGAACAAGGGACCCGTTGATTCAAGGAGCCCCCCAAAGTGGGAGGGATACTCGTTTTGCCAATGGCTCCAGGTTAACAGAGCACTGGGCAGCTCCTGGGAGTCAGCCTGGGTCTTTTGGGAGAACCAAGGGCTGAGAAACCAGCTCACTAGTAACCCCAGGTGGGCTGAGATGCACTTGCCCCAGGAATAAACCCTGCTGTGGTAAAGACAGGGGAACCAGAGCGGGCTGTGGTGGGCAGGGAGCTGAAGAAAGGCAGAAAACAAGAGGCAGGTTTTGCTTGTGAGCTAAAATACTCCCCATCTCCACTAGTTCAGCTCAGAAAAATGTGAAAGATTTGGTGCAAAGCATATTCGTGCTCATGACACTTTGTTAGAGAATGCAGGGGATGCTTCCCCCCATGGGATGGTTTCAAAGAAAAGATGTTTTGTCTCAGAAGGAAACACCCTTTCTCATGCTCCCACATTCCCCCAGTTTCCCAACTCTGTGGCTAGGCAGTTTTCAGCTCTTACACTCACGCTTCCCTCCTTACCTACCCCTCCTCAGTGGAGGAGCCAAAGCTGCTATACCTGTGAATCAACTGCATTTCCTTTGGTTTGTCCTCAGACAAAACCAGTCTAAGCCCAAACAGAACTGGGGCATTCCTCTCACAGAAAATTAAAGATAAAACGTTAATTAAAAAAAAAAAACAAAACACAAAATCCGGAACCTGTACTTCTCCCTGGGAACATCACTGACTTCTAGTAACGAGTGAGCTTTTGGCTGAAAAATGTCCTCTCCCAGCTTCTCCTCCTCTTCTTTCCATCAGTTTCTGCAAGCCACAGTCCTCACGGTGCCTCCAGTGCCCCTGGGCTGCTACAAATTAGGGTGGATAACGAAGCTCCCGGCAATCGCTGGGCTGTGCTGGAGATGGTGGGGCTGGTGAAGGACTTTGCTGCACTGTCCATCACGCAGAACAACTCAGCTGGGCTCCTGCGGAGCCATGGTACCAACAACGGGTCGGGGGATGCAATTTGTGTCTGGCAGCATCTTGGCTTGAAGCAGCATGAATGCAAGAAGCGGAGATGGGGAGAACGAGGGGCTCTGCATCACCCTGGGGTTTGGGAGGGCTCTTCCCTTCAAGAGGGCTGAGGAAAGGGCAGGTCGGCCTCGGCTCTCGGGAGGGCCCCACCAGCTTGGGGGGGTTTAGAGGGTCAGGCATCCTTAAGAGAGCAAGCCTCCAAGACGTTGGATTCAAAGGCAGGTCCCTGTGGTTCAGAGCCAACAGATCAGCACGCAGGAAGCTCGTGCGGAGAAGGAAGGATGCAGTGTTTTGGCAGGGAATAAAATTCCTCCATTATTTTGATGCAGGGGATCTCTATTTGGTGTCAAGTGCAAGGGGCTGGTTTCCTTAGCCTGTACTTTCCTTCAGTCCCGGGTGCCCCTGCTCTGCCTGCGAAGCTCCAAAGGCACACTGACAGCTCCAAGGGGTCTCGCAGACCCCCTCTGGGATGGCAGAGGGGCTGAGGGGCCCCAGCACCATGTGGATGTGGTGGGATTTGGTCCCAGCCTCTGACTGGCCTGGCTTGTTGGTGCCTCGCTGAGCTCGAGGCAAGGCAGCATCCTCCTGGCCGTGACAGCGGGGTTACTCTTCAGACAGTCAGTTCAAGCCCGGATTTCCTTTGGTCCATGAGATGAGCACATCGTTAGATGTTCACCTTTGCCAAAAGACATCTGAGATGGCAGAAGCCGGGAAGGAGCCTTGGGAGATTGGCGACCCGTGGCCGGAGGACCGCAGTCAGGGCTTGGCATTGATTCAGGGCTGGGAAGAGGCAGACAAGTAAGGACTGGGCAAACTGTGCAGGCACTGGGGAGACCTGCTCTGGGAACAGGGCTGGGAACCAGAGGAAACCAGGATCAGAGAGAACTGCTGTAGCTGGAGGTGCCGGTCCAGTTAAAAATAAATAGCATCCTACTGCAGGCAGCTGGTAGGTACCCTCCCGGGGCAAAATACCAACTGCTGAGCACAGGATTTTACCCAGGCTGTTTCAGTTTGCAGGGCTTGCTCTAATAAACACGCACTGTCCCTGCAGCAGAGGAATTGAGCTCCTTGGAGGAGTTTCCTTGAGGACGTGTCCCTGCTCCTGCGCCCTTGGGAAGCTGCCTGAGCCTCTCTCCTCCTCCTCTTTACACGCTGCTTGGGTTGTAGCACAGCAGGTTGAACTCCAGGTTTTCATCCCAGTGCCGGAGCAGGACAAAGAGCTGCTGGGCTGCAGCTTTCACTGTGGCCAGGCTGTATCCCTCCGGGAAGTTCTGTTCACTCAGCCACAGGCTGGCCTTGGCAGCCACCAGCTCCCACTCGATGAAGTAGGAAGCCGAGCTGTGCTCCAGCCAGGCCAGGGCCACTGCTGTGGCCCACAGCATCCCCTCTGGCTCCGTCTGCTGCTGCAACTCGATGTCAAAGAGCAACGCCTGGACCTCCGAGCTGTCCGTCTCTGAGCCCCGGCCACTGTCGGCTTGCCACTCAGCCGAGGCTGGTATGCTCTCTGGGGAGGAGAAGTGGCGGATGGTGATAGCTGGCGGGGAGCGCTCTTTCTCGGCTTTCAGGGCTTTGGAGATGCTTTCCACGGCGCTGCCTGAGAAGTGGCGAAGGCGGCCAGTCTCTTCCCCATGGCTGCCAGGTCCCTCCGTCACTGGGCACAGAGCAACGTCTCTGTTGGTGGGACTCTTCCCATGCATGCCATCAGGAACAAGGAGCTGCCGGCTGGAGCCGAGGCTTTTCTGGTCCCCGGAGGGACTGGCCTTCTTGGTGCTGTAGGAGCTGGAGGGGCTGAGGGCCAGGCGGTGGCAGGCAAAAGGAGATGTCCACTTCAGCTTCTCCATGGGGATGTTGACAGCATCGCAGAAGGCCGAGTTCATGAGAAAGGCACCACAGGCCAGCTGCAGAGACGCCTGCAAGGAGCAGTAGGCATATAGAGAAGCTCTGAGATACTACACACTTCTGGGAGGTTCAGGAAAAAGACACGCATGGATGGAGCAGCTCTCCATCTCTGAGCAGACCATCGGACATGGCTGTCAGAGACAGCAAGAGGCAGGATCCAGAAGGATCCTCCTGCCCTTTGCTCCCCTGCAGTGACCATGCAATCCCAGCAAGACCCGGGAACGAGCTGCTTACCAAGGGAAGGTAGTCTATGTTCTCATTGTCACTCTCAGAGCTGGCTTCGCTCGCTCTGCTTGGAGATTTACTCATGAACCCTTTGGCGGCTCGAGTCAGCAGCCGGGTTTTATTGAAGGTCAGCCTGCAGGAGAAGGAGAACACAGCCATTACCTCCATGCCCCTTCTGACACCCACCCTCCCCTCCAAAAACCATCCCTGGTCCCTAGACACCGGCATCATGCTCGGTCCCAGCTCCAGCCGCTAACCCCGGCGTGTCCCTCCTCTTCCCCTCACTTATGTTTGCATCAGACCCAGGTGTAAGACATCTGCTAAGGTGAGAGGAAGGTTGAGCTGGCCCCATACCTTGCAGCAAAGAGGCTCTCGATGGATTTTTGGGCTTGTGCAGAGGAAGCAGACAGACTCTGTAACGGCCCTGGGAAGAAACATAAAGTTGAGGGTAAAACAAGGTGCTACAGGAGAGCGAAAGGGAGCGGAGTCTATGCACCGGGACATGGGGTGGCTTGTTCCACTGCTGAGTCTTTGGCAAAACCCTTCCTCTCCCCTTGCCTCATTTTTCCTACATGAATAATGAAATTCCCATACCTCTCAAAAATGAACCTGGGGGAAATCTATACCAAAGGCCCCATCAGGCTCTGTCCTTTGCACTCCTGAAGGAGTCAGGTCTTGCCTAATTTTAGGTCCTAAGGTTTTATAAAACCCCCAAAAACTCAGCAGAAGTATTTCATGAAGAGCCCAAATCATGGAGTCGATGCACCTGCAGCCTGGCAAGTACCATTAGCTCTTTCCCCTACCTTCGGGGAGACCGCAGCGCTCCCAGCCCGAGGATGAAGGGGTGCTGCAGGGCGACAGGCTGCTCTCCTCTGCATCTGCAATGGAGGAACCACATCAGCAACACCACTCAGCCCAAACTGCCACCACGCCAGGCTGCGGCACGGCCGCTCTCCCTCTCCGCAGCATTAACAGGTTAATGAGCATGATCAGGGGTGATTTTAATTCAGCTGCAGATCTGACAATGCCAGACAAGGTCCAGTCCAACTCGTCTTCATTAGTGGAGGATTTGGTGACAAGCAAGTGCCTCACATCCCCTTGCCTCTAATTACACCCGGTTTCATCCCTTGTGTTATCTGCGTTACGGCTGCCAATTAACTTCCAAGCATTGTCAGCAGCCACTGCTTGCGATTTGGGAGTTTCAGGGGAAATTGCAGCTTCTTCCCCGTTTAAAGAGATGGACTCCAGCCAGACACGTGTCTGATGTGCACCATATTCAAAGAGGAAGGCAGAAGAAAAAAAAGATCAGAAAAGCTGTCCCTTCATAGACTAAACCACTGAGATCTGTAACACCAGGAAGGAGACAAAACGCCAGGGAATCTTACTCATGCCGTAAAATCCATCGTCTCCATTCTGACCACAAGCTGACTGGGGACGACCAGGGGAAAAGCCACGATGCCTTCTGTTTCCCGAGCTCAGGCTCCTCTGGCGGTCTTGCTTGGATGCTGCCCCTTGGCACGACAGAAGGGAATTACCAGCATTAGAGAGGGACTTGCACACACACGATGGCAACAAAACCCACAGACTGATGAGCTTTGTCATCTCTGAGCATCCAGACCTAAGAGCAGGCCTTCTACCTGGCCATGGGGAAGAGGTTCTTGCCACCAAGAGCAGCAGGCATGCCATTAGGCTCAGCCACAGCCTTGGGTATATACGTCTGGGGCTGAATTGAGCCGTGGCTTCATAAGGTTTGCTCTGAGCGAGGTTTCTCAGATGAGAAAACCTTCCAGGACAACGTTTCATCCCTCCTCCGGCCCCATGTTACCTGTGTGGGTGTACTCGATGACAGTGGGCAGGTAGGCGTTGGTGGTCAGGTCCACCGGCATGAACGCCGTGTACTTGCTGATGATGTTGCAGGCCTTGCTGGTGTGGACAGCGTTGACCTGGTACCGCCGCCCAGACCCTGACACATGAGAGACACCAGGGTTAGAGTCCAAGTGCCCCGTGGGTTCCATCCACCCTTTGGACCCAGCTCCCGGACCCATCTCCATGCCCAGCACGGATTGTATCCCTCTAAACTCTGCCTACTGGGTCTTCTGCCCTTATTTTACATGCAGAGATGCATTTCATGGAGCAGAAGTTTGATAAGAGCCAGGGACACGTGCAGCCCAGAGTAGTGATGCATGGCTGCTGTTGGACCCTCTGAGTTTGATGCCACCTCCCAGCTCTAGGTGACTAACTCCTTAAAAATAATCAGTCACCCAATGTGCGAAGCAGAGGAGCATGAAGGAGCGTGAGCTCAAGCGTGTTAACGTGCAGCAAGGCTGCAAAAAGCAGGAGAAAAGTGCAAGGCAGTTGGAGGGGGCTGTCGCTGGGGAGCTACACAAGACATGGCCTGATGTTTCCCCACTGTCTGCCCTTGTATTAACTGGAGAGGCTGCTGAAGCTGCTGGGAAGCCCACCCCAAGGCAGGGCAGGGTCTGCCCGCAGCCAGCTTGCAGGCTGGCCGGGAGCTGCGCGTTACCGTGCTCGATTTCACACTCCTTCTCAGCAAGCTGCTCAAAGTCCCGGATCACCGACTTGGCTGCCAGGTGGTGGAAGGTCTCGCTCCACAGGTCTGCGTCGCTGTCCGTCTGGCTCTCCCGCTCTTGGAAGAGAGGGCGGATATCAAAGGCGACTTCCCACTGCACGGGCTCATTGCTTCTTAGCCCCTTCACCACCGCCTTGCAGAAGGTCCTGGGGGAGTGCGGGGAGCCGTGGGCAGCGCTGAAGTCGAAGTCCTGGGGCTCCCAGTCAGAGGAGGTCTCCGTTTCAAACGTGAAAGAAGGATGCTGGGCAGACTCTGCAGAGAGGGGAGAGGTGGATAATTAATCACATCTGTTGGAGCTGAATTCCCCACTGCCACCAAGAAACTATAATTAATACTTCTTAATTTTTACACAGTGGCACAAGAACACTGCAAATGGGAAACCCCAGCATGGACCGGTGATTCTGGCCATGCCTCCCTCTCTCCCCAGTTACCCAGATCCCCAGGGCTCCGGCTATCCGATGAAGACCGCAGGTTCGCGCTGGCATCAAGTGGTCCCAAGCCCCTTCCTGGAGCCACTTGTTGCAGCCCGTCCGGCACCAATGGGGAGTTGGCGTCATGGCAGAAGGACATGCAGCTCCGGTGAAGCAGGGATGGCCTCCGGGCACCCGCGCCGCGGATCCTTGTGGCAGAAACAAGCGAGCTGGCTGTGAAGGGCTGAGAGCAGAGCAAACGTTAGGGCTGGAGCCGACTGCAGCCGATGGCATGGATCTGCTCTGTCCCTTCTGATCCCATCTGCTCCCTGCCCGATCCCAGTGTGAGATGCAACCATGCAAACACCCGGGTCCCTCTCTGCTCAGCCCGCGCTGGGATCCGTGCCCAGACAGAGCCCTCCATCAGACCCGCAGGGTGTCCCCAAGGGACCCTGGCCCCAGGGGCTCCTTCCCCAGACAGGCAGAAGGTGAAATATGAGTTTCATGCCTCCAGACATTTTAATGACTTCACTTGGGAACCAAAGGAAAGAAGACAGACAGAAAGATCAAGGACCAGTTGCTTAGTAACGAAAGCAGAGAGGCGCAGGGGATGGGGAGAAGGAAATTTTTATCTTTCTTTTTTTTTTTTTTTTTTTTTAATTTTTTAAAAAGACTGTTTCTCCACCTTCAGGAGACATGATTTCCCCCTCCAGCATCTCCGGTGCCACATTCCACATACATGTCCCCCTCTGCGGCTAGCAGAGACACCGAGCTCTGGCTGTTTCTATCCCTATTCCCGGGGCTGCGGGAAGGTCCCCCTAAAATGGACTGTCTCTCTATCTTCCCAGCACAGCACCAGCAAGGGACAGAGGTGGTAAAAAGTGGTGGATTGCAGTGATGGATGGAAAGATGCTTTCTCTGGGTGGCAGGCAAGAACATGGCCTCTATCACCACTGAATTTTCGATGCTCTATGAAACCACCAGCAAAAATGGGAGGCAGGCAGCTCTAGGAGCTACTTACCAAGCTAAGATTGTGATATTTAAAAGCAAGCCTGTCACAGAAGCCTCTGCCAGACCCTTTCTATTCAAAACCTGCTCCTTCTCCTGCCCGAGCTCTCCTCCCAGCCAGAGGAAGCTGGCTGGGAACGGAGCTTGGGGTTTAAGCTGCCCATCGCAAGCGCTGACCTTTCCTTCCCAGCACGGCGCACGTGGAGACAAGCTGAGGGCTCACGTTCACACCCCTGAAAATGTCAAGCCCTGGCAGCCGGACTGGGAGCTGGGAGAGCCACTGGGAGCCCTCGCAGCATGAGGGATAGCAAAACCAGGCTGCAATTAATTAAGACCAGGATGCATGCTGTTAACCATTTACTACCCTCCAGAAGGGAGTCGTTTCCATCCCTGCCTTCACACTGAGCATCCTGTGGGCAGGAGGATGCTCGGTGGACCTTTGCAAGGCAGGCAAGGTCACTGGTACCCCTAAAACGTACCATTGATCACCCTTCATCAAGTGATACTGTTCATCATCCTGCTGCAGCTGAAGGGTAGATGTTCCGCTCTACAGAGTGCTGGCCCTTCATCCCCTTTGCCCCCTCATCTCAACTCCAGACCCCCCGTCACCCAGCCGATCTCTAACCCGCGGCAGAAGAGACACCAAAGCCCCAGACATCCCGCTCTGAGTTTCCATGGGAACAAAAGTGCTGCTGGTCCTCCCAGCCCTGCAGATGCTGATTTCAGAGCACAGCATCCTGGCAATGCCAAGGATGGGAGAAAACCGTCCCTACCCTTCCACAGATCAGTTGAAAAATCTTCCCAAAGTTCACCTGCTATCTGCAGCAGGCAGGGGACATAACACTGTTCAGCAGATGTATCATCACACAGGTCCAGGTCTCAGCCCAACGTTGCGTATGGGCTGTGGTTCCAGCTAGAGCATCAGGGAATCTGCTTTGCGACTGACTTCCTTTTGCCCTGCAGAGCACAGATGTGCCACAGCCCTACAGAGAGCTTGCGTCGCATGGACAAACTCTAGGGAAATACAAAGGAAGCAGCAGCCTGGGGGTCAGATGAGCAGCAAGGTGAAGCACAGGCCACTTGAAGGAAGGGGAGAGGTGTCTATCAAAGAAAAGCTGGGCTCCCATGGGGAGGCACTGCTATAGGGTATCAGAATGGCACCCTGCTCCCTGCTTGGCTTGTTTCCTACGTGTTTGTGATGTGCTGCAGCACAGAGCATGGGCACATTATCTATCTATCTATCTATCTATCTATCTATCTATCTATCTATCTATCTATCTATCTATCGATGTACATATATCTGTATCAGGACTAGTGTAACCCAGGCTCTTTCCCTCACGCATCTGAGATTTCCCTGCTGCTGCACGCTGGCCTCTGCCTGCAGGCAAAGCCTCTCCGGGGGTCACATACCTGGAAATCCACCTGCCAGGGCTCGGGGCTGACCTGCTGCAGGTCCTGCAGGTGGGTTTTCCGAAGGGGGTTTTTCGCCAGGGCAGTGCCGGGATCGCTGGCCGTCGGCACCTTCTTGCAAGGCTCATGGTCAGCGATTTGGGTGGTACTGTACGCTCGTCTCCTGGAGGAAGCCTTCACATCCATTCCTGCACAGTGGGAGAGAGGATCAGCTCCGCACCGGGGCAAGACCAGCCAGCACCATCCACCTGTGGCTCCCAGTAGGCAGCAGGGAGCCCACCCCTCTGGTCCTCCCAGGGCCAAGGAGGGACCACAATCAGCTCTGCACAATTTTAAGCAAAACAACTAAACCACAACAGGAAATAAGAGCCTACATTCAAAACTCTTGGGGAAGTCGGGAGAACAGATTGGGGAGGTTTTGTCTGAGCAAGTTTTCAGCCAGAAAAAGCCTGACTGCATTTCCCCAAACCTCCCTGGAGAAGACAAAGGGTTTACTAATGAAATTTCATTAGCGCAGACATTCTCCTGTCAGAGCAAGAGCAAAAATTCATTTGGAAAGGCATGATTTCTCATTGCTTTTGACAAGGTTGAGGGGATGCGCAGCACAGTTCCTCTCTGAACATAAGGGAAGAACACCCCGTGAGTAACAGAGGCTTCCTTGTCACATGGAAATGCAACCAGCTCTGGGGTGCAACCAGCTCTGGGGTGCCGGCCGTCGCTTTATGCTGCGTGTTGCTGACACAAATACCCAGCCGAACTGGGATGGCAAGGGGTGACACCCTAGGGACAGGGCTTTGGATTCATTTCCCCCTCTCCTGACCTTGAACTGCAACTTTAGGGCTTGCAGGGAAGCCACTGCTTTGCAGGTGCAGGGACAGTCTAGCTGAGCTCGCTCCTCTCCTTCTCCGTACACTGGAGGGCAGCTTGGGAAGCTTGTAAATAATTATGTGGCTGAAGCTAGAGCTGCTTTGAAAATCTCTGGGGAAGACAGTTCTCCAGGGTCTCCCTTGATTTCCTGACAGGTTTGGATAAAACATCCAAACCAAACAGACTCGCTCAAGCCTCGGGAGATCTGTCATCCCTCCTGCAAACCCCTCCGGCTCTTTGCAGAGATACAGCCGAAGAGACTCATTTGTCAGACAAGCAAATTGGCAGAGCAGCGACAGAAGCTTGATTAGAAAGACAGGGGCATCACACCCATGCTTGTACAGAGGAAAATCTGACCGGTGTCCGTGTCCGATTCTCCCCCGGGATCTCTGCCCACCACCAGGTGATCGGGGGCACGCTCGGCAGGGCAGCAGCCCTCTGAGTCTCTGGAGTGGTTCCAGCCCTCCACGCCTGCTCCCTCCTCCTGGGAGTGAAAGAAAACAGAGCTGCCCGACTCCTGGGATCGCATCATGCTGTAACGTCGCCTCTTGTCCTGCGGGAAAGCAAAGAGAGGGAATAGGTCTTACCACCGTGTCCATCAGCTGAGACGAGCCACTGCTTGTGCACCAGCACCCTTATCACAAAGTCATAGAATCACAGATTGGTAGAGGCTGGAAGGGACCTCTGGAGATCATCTAATCCAACCCCCCTGCCAAAGTAGGGTCACCCAGAGCAGGCTGGACAGGATCATGCCCAGGCGGGTTTGGAATGTCTCCAGAGAAGGAGACTCCACAACCTCTCTGGGCAGCCTGTGCCAGGGCTCTGGCACCTTCAAAGTAAGTAAGTTTTTCCTCATGTTGAGATGGAATTTCCCGCGTTCCAGTTTGTGCCCATTACCCCTTCACCTGTCACTGGGCACCCCTCAAAAGAGTCTGGCCCCGTCCTCTTGACACCCACCCTTTAGATATTGATGAGCATTGATGAGATCCCCTCTCAGTCTTCTCTTCTCCAGGCTGAACAGCCCCAGGGCTCTCAGCCTTTCCTTATCAGAGAGATGCACCAGTCCCCTCAGCATCTTCGTGGCCCTCTGCTGGACTCTCTCCAGGAGTTGCCTGTCTTTCTTGAACTGGGGAGCACAGAACTGGACCCAGTACTCCAGCTGTGGCCTCACGAGGGCAGAGTAGAGGGGGGAGAATGACCTCGCTCAACCTGCTGGCCACGGTCTTTTTAGTGCGCCCCAGGAGGCCATTGACCTTCTTGGCCACAAGGGTGACGCTCTTTTTAATGCGCCCCAGGAGCCCATTGGCCTTCTTGGCCACAAGGGCACAATGCTGGCTCCTATTTCTCCCCGATGTCTCACCCACCATCTCCCTTGAGGACAGAGCAAGAAAGCAAGAGACACCTCCTGAATGCTCACAAAGAGCCGAGATGCCTGTTTGTGCCACGTGCACACCAACAGCCCTTGCTCCCGGGACAGCCCCACCAGCCAGCACAGCCTAGACTCACAGATCTGGGGTTGGAGATGTACAGGGAGGTGTCGCAGACGATGCCGTAGCCAACCAGGTGGTCACCAGGGAAGAGGCAACTGGTGCTGACAGGGGAAACCAAGACCTCGGTGCACTCAGGAAAGACCCACTCCACAGATATGTCACTCAGGACCGGCGCCATCGCCTTCTTCAGTGACTTGATCATCTGAGGCAGAAGGCAGAGGGGAGCGGTTACAGAGCAACTGAATGTTGCCTGTGCCATGGTGCAGGCACTGTGTGTTGCAGGGAAGGGGAAAAACACTGCTCCCCAAACAAATCATCAGCTCATTCCTACCCTCTCCTGACCTCAATGGGAGCCTGCTCCCTCTCAGACTGCTCTGACACTGCTCTGACACCCGTCACAGCACCCCCAGACCCTTGGCACAGTTATACTAATGGCAGCAGAGCAGATGCTGATAAAGCGCAGGGCTGATCTCACGCTGCATGCTGCCAGCCCAGAGCAAGGTGGCAGCTTGTGGCCAGAGGCATCTTGTTCTGGTGTGAGACAGCATCCTCTGCTCCCCTCCAGCACCCAGGAAAAGCTGTTGGGCTTCACTTGTGCGAGCCCCAGCCCTGCCCCAAGCCCCGACACTCAGGCGCCGACTGACAGCCCCGCTATTTTTGGTACAGGCCCTTGCTGGCACAAGCCCCTGCCGGAGATCAGCAATGCTCTACCAATTACACATGTGGAGAAGACCAATATCCGTTAATATCTCATGGACAAACCTACCAGGGAGCCATCCACAAGAGCTTCCCCACGCACCAGGGGAAGAGAACACCAGATTTAGATGCAGAACAGCTCAACTGTTCTCTATTGTTCACTGCTTTTTCACAGGCTCAGGAAGACACACCAGGCTGTGTTTTATAAGGCCATTAATTGATGCCTCAGACTGCTGAAGGCACCAAGCTGCACAGCCCGCAAAGCTCTTTATTAATAGCTCGATAAAAAAACCAAACCTCCCTTCACTGTCTTTGCTTTTAATTTACATCAGAAACGCTGATACCGTTCTGTCTTAGAAAGGTTTTTGTGTGCTCCAGGTTCCTGCAGAGGGGTGGACTGCTGAACTTCTTTTGAGATCAAGAACGTAGCAGCCAGCTTTTTTGAGATATTTAGGAGCTAAAAACCCAATTCTCTCTGGGTTTAGTCATCCAGAGGATGACGGGCCAGGCAGCATGCTTTCACCAGGGGACAGAGACATTCTTACGCCATACTTGAGGCACATCGGTTTACTCAGTCTTCATAGGGACAGTGGAAATGAAGAGGCTCCCCCCCTTTGCTTTAAAGTTGGCTTAATAGGCAAAACTATCGCAGCGTATTCCTCTCCCTCAAACCCTGGGTACTTCTCGCCTGAGCAACACCAGGGCTGAGCCTGACTTCAAAACTAATTGGCTGCTTTGATGCCGGTTCCTCTGCCCTCGCTGGTGTCTGAGGCAGCAGCTACCTTTGAAGCCGAAGCTGCTGTATCATGGCTATCGCTTCTCCCCATCGCCGCGCAGAGGGTAAACACACCCTCCCACTCCCTCTGACAGCCGGAGATGAAGATGCTCTTTCATCCCCTCCTGCTCGCCCACCTGCTGCCGAGTGGGAGTTGGAAAGGCAGCACCAGGATGGGGAATAAGACCCGCTAGTGAGCCATGGCCTCCCCCTCACTGAACCAGAGCATCATTCCAGCCTTACAAGGTGGTCCCCGGGGAGTCATACCTTGGGCTGCAGCCTCTCGCCCTCTGCCAGGAACTCAGCGATGCCCCTGGACACGGCAGCCAGCCCCCGAACCAGTCTCCTGCAGGCGTTTGGCCCAATGCCGAAGCTGTAGCACCTGCAAAGGGACAGGGAGCGTCAGGATCCTGGGGATAAAGCCATCCCAACCCTATGCAGCTCACCCACTCCCTGCAGGCAGAAGACAACAACCCCCCTTCCCGGCTTTATCCAACTGCTATGCAGTTGTCCAACATGTCCGGAGGAAAATAAACCAGCTCTTCTTTTGGGTGGCTGGCAGGAGGGTCAGGAACAGGCATCCCCCTCCCCTCAACAAACTCAAAGCCCTTCCCCGAAGAGCAGCCTTCAGCTGCGATGCTCAGGGGCTTCCCAGCAGGACCCCAAGCCCTTGCCTCCTCTGCAAACACAAACAAGCTGCCTTGCTGCCAGTTCAGCTCTTTTCCCTGCTGAGTGTCTGTGGTCAATAGCACTAAAGACCCAGTAGTTATCCCTGCTTACAATCAAAATAAACGTTTTCTCAAGAAAAGAGGATCCAGCCAGGCGAGGCTGCTCCCCTGACTCCTGGCTCAATGAGTCAGGATTTGGTTTTGGATGAAGGCTGCAAACCCAGAGCCGAGCTGGAGCCTGGGCAGGGAGGGCAGGAGTGAGCAGTGTCTGGTGGGGATGGATGCGGTAGGAAGCCAGGAGGGATGGGGATGGGTGGGATACGGCGTTCATACAGGGCAGTGGCTAGCGGAGGAAGACACTGCCTTCAGCACCAAACTGCATCTGCACGAGGGGCTTTTCTCTTAGAGGTTTTTAATTCCCAGCTGCCTGCAAATCTTAGGCCAGCTTCATGCCCTCTTAAATAAGGCTCTGATCTTCTTTTGAGACAGGAGCCACACACATTACTCGATGGTGTGCGGGGTACTGCCTTCCAGGGTCACCTGAGACCATGCTCTAACTCTGATTGCATTTAGCCCACCACCATGCCTCCGTAAGAACAAGAGACAGGTTGCCCTATACAGCTGGGAAGCAGTTAAACCTCCATATAGTAAAAATCTCCATATCAGCTTCCCTGATAAGCCCTGAAGTCTGCAGGATGGAAGGGGAATAAGGTTTCCTTACATTTTTCTTCTGTTTCATGCCCCTTAAAGAGGCAGAGGAGAAACCAGACCAGCCTGTCATCAGAGCTGAGGAACCAGGCTGGGAGCTCGATGCACAAATTAGCTGCTTTTTACATTGCTCTCGTTCAGCATATTCAATTCTGCGCAGCCCCATCCTGGAAGCAGCTGGGGCCAAACCCAGATGTGCTTTAAAGAAAAAAAAAAAAAAAAAAAAGGCAAGGAAGATTGTTCGTGTGTCAATCTCTCCTAGCAGGAAGCATCAGACGAGAGCCTGTGAAGTTGTCAGCCCAATTATCCTGCTTTTGATTGTTTAAAAAGCATCTGAACTTCTGGGATCTGTTCCAAACCCTTTGAGGTTCTCCCATGGCTCATACCAGCAATCTCTCCTGCCTCTGTCTCTGAAGCAGGGCTGTCTGTGAGACAGAGCCATGTTCAAGGGGAATTGCGGCCCCCAACATGCCAGGCTTTCGCCCCCGCAGTGCCAAGCCCTGCTGCCCTCCCTACCTGGTGGAACAGGAGTGGTTTCGCAGCAGCTCCAGGACCTTCCCTGTGTTGCTGATGGCCCCATCCGTCAGCAGAAAGAGCAGACGGGGATGGCCCCTGTGGATGGGCTGCCGAATGACCCACTTCAAAGGTGATAAGATGTTGGTGCCACCCATATCGGCCCGGATCCTCTTGATGCTCTCGCAGGCGATGGCCAAGCTCTCCTGCCCAAGGGAGCAGCAGAATCGTCAGCACCTGCATCAGCGCTCTCCGAGCACCAAGGAAATGTGTCTCCCCTTCACCCACCTCGCAGTAAGTCTGACTGGCAGGAAAGAGGGTCTTGAAAGTGGATCCAAACCCAATGATGTTGAAGAGACACGCTGGCATCAGGCTCTTGACAATGACCAACAGAGCATCCTGGGGGGTGGAAAGCAAGAAAACATCAGACACGCCGAGTCTCTCCCTGGCTGCCCCAGCTTCACCAGTAAAAGCTCTGCCCAGGCCCTACCACCACACCTTACTCCCACCTGCGTTTGTCTGCATGCCTTTGATAATAAAACAACTGTTTCTTTCCCGTGCACTGCATGTGAAACCACTGCATATTACTCTGGCTCTTTCCAAAGTCCCTTAATGACATTTGGGTCCCAAAGCAGTAAGGAAAATGGGGAGCCTTAAAAAAAAAAAAAAAAAAAAAAAGCTGAACAAATTTTTCTGTTTGTTTTAAACTGATTAAATTTGTGCTTGCAATACGGCACTGCAGCACGCAGCTAGTGGGTGAGAAGCAGAGTGTGAAATTGAGAAGTGCGACACGCAATGCATTTCAATGTCCAAACTTGCAGAAAATAAACAAACAGCTTAAAGTTACACAAAAGGAAAAGCCTCCCCCATCCCCAATTCTCTTGTATTCATAACTGGCATCAATTAAAATAACTGGGAGAGACAGATTTAAGCTATTTTCTTTACCAGAGGTGGTTATCTAACTTGCCTATTCCTGGTCTTTACATAAGGGAAGAGCAATTTAAATTGTCGCAGACATCTGTGATGGCCATGGACAAGCCCAGGACAGAGCATGCGTTAGTGGCAACTGGGCAAGAGCTACCCAAGGAGCTCCCGAGCTTGCAGGGGCAGCAGGAGCAATTAGTGTGGCAGGAGAGGGAGGCCAATTTAAAGCAAAGTGCTGGCAGTGTTCAGGAGCAGCTCGGTTCCTTCTGTTTATATGCTGATAAAGGCAGACTCCTGCCAGTCTGCCTAGGGCAGCAGAAACCCTAGAGCCAGCCCCAAGAGAAGAGCTGCCAAGGTCAAACGAGCCAGAGCAGCCTCCTTGCTTCGTCATATGCAGTGGCAAAGACCGAGTGACCGCAGAGGGTGAGCGCTGGAGCTGCACGCAGAGAAACTCCCCGCTGAGGAAGAGCTGCCGGGAGACGGGTGGCAGGTCAGTCCAGTTCCCAACCCCTGTAAGACTCAGCAGCGAGGCAGAGCTGGAGCACGGCAAACCAGTAAAGTAACGTATGAGAACAGGGCTGCCCTTTAACAGGCTCCAGGGGACTTTAAACCAAGCTGTTATCTCAAACCTACGAGAATATATTTATACCGCTGCTCCCCAGATGGCTCCCGGGATGCCGGCTCTTCCAAATCTTAATGCTGACATCCCATCTCAGAACTAATTACCAGGAAAAAAAACAGATTTCTGAATATTTTTCCCAAAGTGGGCAACCGATGCCTGCTTTCTGTTTCAGCAAGCGGAAAGATTTATTGCTTCTTGTGGTAAATATTGATCCTAATCCTGTTGCACTCAATATCTATATGGCAGCTCAATAAGGAGAGATGTTTGCCTCCAGAGAAGTCAATTCCCAGTTATTAGTCTAGTTTTGCCAGCGAGCCCACCCGGTGTGGCACCGTCACAGGCCTGGCTCTTCTCTCCGGCCGCATCAGGATGGGAAAGGAACCAGCTGCAGGAAATTTAAAGCCCTGAACTTTCCAGCCCAGCCGCTTTGGCTGAGCACCCTCCTGCTCGGCAGCGAACCGCGTCCTCCCGGGCGCAGGCAGCCAGTCCACGCTGGACCTCCCTCCATCCCCTCCCTGGCTGCATCTCTGCCGGCACCACTGCTCTGCAGCTCCAAGCCCTGCCATCCCGCTCACCCAGCCAGCTCACCATGCAGATGTCCCCATCAAGCGTAACCCACCCAAACCCACCAAGAACAGCCCCTGCCGCGAGGTCCTTGATTTTTGACAGTCATAAACAATGATGGGGGGCTCAAGAGAGAGACAGTGTTTTCTCCTTTGAGGTGTCTCCTCCAAAATCTCTGATAACTCCCCCGAAATATTTTTTCCAGAAGTGGAACAGCCTTTTGCCTGGTTTTACAGCCCTTGTGCAGATGGAACTCCCAGTTCAGGCCCTCTCGGAAAAGAGCTCTGTCCCTGCAGGGTCCCCATCCCCATGGGACAAACTGGTCTCCATGGAGGCTGCAGAGACCGCAATGCCCAAACCCAGCCATGCTGGGAGTCGGAAAGCAAAAATTTGGCCTGGGGCAGAGATGCCTCCTGATTCCCAGGCTGCGAAACATGCCGAGGGAAGGGGGTACCACCTCAGAGATATCCTGGCCCCTTTGGTGGATGCAAGGACAGGGCACAGCCTCCATATCCCAGGGGACCTGCTGCAGCCGTCCTTGGGCCCCCTGCATCCCAGTCCTTGTTGCCAGAGGTGGCCGTCTCCGGTGGTTCCCATGGAAACCAGAGACAGATGAGTAGGAAGATGGGCTAGAAGATGCTCCCAGCTGCTCACCCTGGGCAGCAAGTCCTGCAGAGGGGGGTGCAGCTGTACCCAAGGGAGCATTTGGGTCCAAATCTGGGTGGCATTTGTGATAGGAAAGGGTATGAGTAGGACACCTGGGGACACACCAGTTCGGTAACTCTGTCAGACATCTAAATGCAACCGAAGCCCACAGATGATGCCTGCCTCTGTAATTCCCTCGCTGTCCTCAACAAAGTGGCATGGGGCAGCACAGGCCCATGCCCTGCTCAGGAGGATGTGATATTCATTACATTATTGGGGCTTACCTGGCCACGAAAATCAAGACAGAAACTTTCCAAAAGAGCTGTTGCCAGAGGCTGCAGCTTCTCACTGAGACCTGCCAGCTGGCAGGTGTCGGCACACCAGCCTGGCCTCCAAAGCATGTTAGGCAGGGATAATGATAATTAAATAGTTACGGGAGTGATTTCCCCTTTAATGGACAGAGTGGTCTCCCGCAAGCTGAGGGCAGGGACCTCTCCAGGTCCTTCAGGCAGTAGCACAAAGCCAAGCCCAGCTCTCACGGGGCAACCTGCAGCTGGGTAAGAGTAATATCTGACAGGGGAACCTCAAATCCACAGAATATCATGACAAGGCCTTTCTACAGCCTCTTTTTTTATCCAGATGTCTCAGCACACCTCCCATAAGCCTCCACCAGACTGCTGGTGTTCATTTGTGTTTGAAAAAGGGATGCATCCTGTTCAAACGACTTCTGCGGGTGCACAGAGGCGCCCATCAGCAAAATGTCTCCTAATGCCTGGTCAGCACATCGCCCTGAAGCTCCCCTTGGAGCTCCCTGGAGGTCTCCCCACTAGGCAGCGATTACCCCAAGCCCTCCCGGAGACAGGGAGAACTGGAGAAGGGATGCACAGGACGTGCACACCAGCAAGGGGGGGAAGAAAACATCTTTGCATTTGATGTGCTGATAGGAGGAAGAGGAACAGAACGGGGGAGAGTCAGCTTCACTGCAGGTACCTAACAAGCCACACGGTTGAGATGACTAAAGCTACAGCATATAATTACCCCCCATCCCCTCATAATGAACACTCATCAGCACTCAGCAACCCCCACTGCTCACTAATATTCATCCCTCATTGACACGCAGGCACTTCCCCTCCTGCATGGTACCTTGACGCGGTTGATGTTCATGCCGCTCATGCTTCTGCTGCGGTCTACGAGGAAGATAAACTCTCCTTGGGCTTTCTGGAGGTCTGGCTGGAGGGTCCTCAAGTCAGGGCAGAAGTTGAGCATGATGACGGGGTGGTGGGGGATGTCCTTGTTCAGCCGCTTCCTGATGATTTCTGTCTGCAAGAAAGAAGGAGAGAGCTTGAGAGGTTGATTTTTCTGCCCCTTTTCACTTTGAGGAGAATCGGAGCAGGGCTGAGTGCCCAAAGATGGAAGTACATGGCCTTTTGTGGGCTTGTTCTGGCCTCAGTGGTGACAACACCTAAGCCCAGGCTGTGCCGCAGGTTGTTCTGTCTGTACCCCCTGCGGAGATGCACTGTGGGTGAACGGGACTCCTGCCTCCTCCCAGCTGGCATCACCCTTTGCCCGGAGGACAAAGGCTGGCAGAAAGGCTAAACCAGAGACCCCTGCATGCACAGATGAGAGCCTGGAGAAGAAATTAAAAGATCTGTCCCTACGCAGCATCTTGAAAAACCGATTCTCCAAACATTTCATTAGATTCCTCCCGAAAATGTGGTTCATTAATGCAGTTCAGTATCACACCAAGGCACATCAGAGGTTTCGTCCGGGGTCACTCAATAATGAAGTCCCATATACAGCCCTCAGCGTGCTGTATTCACTGCTTCGATTCATTCCTGCCACCTCTCGTTTGCTGTTTTTTCTGCCTGCTTCTTTTATCATTTTTCTCTGTATGGCTTGAAACACTTTGCAAAGCCAAACCGGCCGCTCAGGACATCGTTCGATAGGAACCCACATGATGTATGTCTCTGTACCACGCATAGCTCTAGTGGCTCTCTGCATTTTGCCTTATTCTATTTCAAGTATCAACCTTCATTAAAAACGTGACAAAATTAAGCTGGAAAAAAACTCTTGTGATGGGTTTGTAATCCGCTGTTACGTGTGTATAAAGCAGTCCCGGGTTCACGGCCTCAGCTGCAGTGAGTCAGCGCATCCCTGCTTTCGAGGGAGCTCCGGGACCCCACATCAGCACAATCCGTGGCCTTTCATCCCCGGGTCTGCGGCGCAGAAACATCCACCCCAATAAGCAGCTCGGTCCTCAGGGGCTTTGTTTGCCTTTTTATTTCCTCTTTCAAAGGCTGCTGTTTCTTGCTGGTTTCACCAGGAGTAAACCAGACCCCAAATAACCGGGCTTGTTTTCTCCAGCTGTGAGTCATATTCCTAGATCTATGAGCTAATGACCAACCTTTATTTTACATAACTCACTAAACACAAGAGTCCCTGTGGATCAACATATACATTTGCTTTTGGCTGCGCTGCCAGAGTGCTGCTTCTCTGACCCCTGTGAAAAGACGGTTCCCATTCACAGGAACAAGTACCTCGCTGTCACCCCCAGCTCTCACTCATCCTCCTGCATGTCACTCTCATGCTTTGGAGCATAAATTAATCAGTCACTGGGAAATAAAAGGGCTTTCTCCATCCCTATTTTCCTCCAGCCATATGACACAATTTTGTTTAAGATCTTTCCCAGCATGGATGTTTATCAAATTTCAGACTCAAATTGCTGCCTCTCTTGTCCAAGGACTGAATTGTGGCTCCGGACCTACCTGCAGCGCTCCCTGGGATGCTCCTGGGGACCCAAAACATAAAATCCCTGCGCAATCGGGATGAGCCCATAGCCTGGATCTCCCACTGACTTCAGAGCGAATTTTACAGGCAAGGCTTCAGTAAATAGCCTCGGAGCTGCTGCTACAGGTCAGCCAGAAAAGCAAGCATTTCATCCAGGCCGTCTCTTCTCCTCACCTCCCCTCTCCTCCGTTCCCCTTCACCCGTTATCCAATTACAGTAAACTAATCAGATCTTGTCGGCCGAGAGCTGATTCCAGCGTGCATTCGTCCCCACCACCCTGCTAGCTGACGGGCATCCAAGGCTTTTGCATAACAAACTGAGGGATGAGAATTAATTATCATTTACTGCTGAAATTTCTGGGCTAATTCATTTAAGCCGCAAGGCGCCCAGTGCCATGCTCTGAGCAGCATCAGTTCTAGCCCATAATCTACCCCAGATATTCAGGGCATTTTCTCTGCTTCTTGCCCTTCTCTGTACAGTTGCTTCTCTGTCCTCCTGGGGCAAAGACGTGGGTTTCCTGCAGGGAAATGGCTCTGGAATGATCCCCCCCTAGATAATTTGACGTGCTAAAGACACAGAAATAATTAGAGAGCCATCTGAGCCGTAGCGTGGGAGTTTCATTTCGTTCCACCTGCCACACGCTGAACACAATTAGAGGAGATGCCTGCCGTGCGAGCAAGCGCAGTCCCGATCCCTGCATCATGCTGCAAGAGAAAAGCGAAGGGCAAAAGGAATGAGAAGCGGGTTGATGTGTCTCCAGCGAAAGGAGAAATCACGGCAGCACAGTGAGGCACCTCTGCAGCTGGTTTGGGATGTCTGCCCAGCGGGGAGCCAGGCTCAGACATGTGGAGAATGAGTTTAAGGGGAAATGAGCATCCCTGGTCGCAAACGAGAACACCGGTGCATGTAAAACAGGGAGCTGACACAGTAAGCCCGGGGCCGTGGTTACACGAGTGCAACGTGTGCCTTAGGTGAAGACGCCCACCGTGGAAATTCAGAGGGCTTCTTCACTGATCCCAGACACACTGATGTGGCAGCTCAGAAGTGCCAGGCTGTCACTCATTGCTTCAGAACTGCTGAAAGACGAGGCACAAATCCCAGAGCAGATATTTTTTCTATTTGCTGATCAGCAGAACAAAGAGAAGTTTCTCCTACCTTGTCTTCAGCTCAGCTCATTATTCCAAGCAAAATCACTTATTTCTCTCTGACAGCTATCCAGAAACAGTAAACATTTACTGAGCAATTAAAAGAATATTTTATTCTATGTCATTGCAGTAATTATAATACCCTTAATGCTATAACAATGTACCTATCTAATTATGCTATGCTAGACTAGCACTAATTATACACACAATAACCATCTCAGAGCTTCTTCCACACTCAGTTTATCAGAAGCGCTGCAGAATTTTCCCCTCTTCCTCCACATAAGTCCCTCTCCGAGGGAGGATGCTGCAGTGTATTGGGCCAGTGTAATATCTGGTACTGGAAGCAAGCAAGCAATCAAGCAATCATTTACTTGCGCAGTTTCAGTCCCAAGGAAAGCCTCAGCTAACGCCTGCAGTTTTTGCTTCTCACCTTTTTCTCAGCACTGGGGTCTTTCTTAGTGCCTTTAATGAAATCGTTCTTCCCCTTCAGGTGTCGTTCATACTCTGCAGGTGTCATATCACCTTCTTCCATTAAGATGTGAGGCATGTGGGGCTCTGGAAATGCAAAGAATCAGGTGAAAAAATGCCTTAGCTAAATTCTAGGTTTGGCAGAGATGCGGGCACCCTCGGTTGTGAAAACAGAGCAACATCTATGAGCCTGGGCAGCATGGACAACGTTGAGAAGGTCCAGAACTATCTCCTAGGAAGCCTAAGCCCTGGCAATATTTGCAAAACCAGCGACAATCCAGCTGTCTCCAGCACTATGGAAGAGGATCCCAGAAAGGGGCAAGACCAGCAGAGAGGAAGCAGAGCCCACCTACCACTTGGATGGATCAAGATCTCCACGGGTCTGTCGAAGGTGTGTTTATTGGCCAGTGTGATCACGATGCTCTTGGCGGAGCGAGCAGAGGGGTCGGCGTCTGCTCGGATCTCATGCGTAGGGCTCTCAACACCTGCCCAGGGAAACCAAGGTGTGGTTAGGGACTGAGGATGGGGAAGACCAGGGAGAAAAGACAGCAAGATGGCAGAGGATAGGAACCAAGTGGACCGTGTGATGCTTTGCCATATCAACACCTCACATTAGCATCAGCCCCAGCACAGTTAACTTGCCAAAACAGACTCCGCATTGGGAGGGCAGAGAAGGAGGAAGAGTGTGGACATTGCTTTGAGGAGGTGATAAACCAGCCTCATGCAGCAGGATGGCCCTGGCACTCCTACCTGCCAGCAAGCACGGCCCCCGGATCTCCAGGTGGAAGCTGAAATCATACTCGAAGGGGTTGGTGGCTTCACTCTCCAGCAGCTGAGCCAGGCAGAACCTGCTCCCTTGGTCTGGGCTCTCCGATCCACAGTAGTGCTTGTCCCTGCCAGTGAGATGAACCCTAATCAACACTGTGCACATGCTACATCCCCCTGGGAACTGCAGATCTGCTGGAGGTAAAGCTGCAGCAGCTCTGCAGCCTCCTGCAGCAACAGCGGTTTCTTTCTGCTCTGCCAGTCCTGCATCCCCCCAGATCAATCCCAGCCAAAGCCCACCCCGTGGTTTTTCGTACGTTCGGAGCTGGTGGCTGGAAAGGCTGCTGGCGTTCTCCAGGCTGGCCTGGGGGACCCTGGGGACACACACAGCTGGGAGAAGGACCCTCACGGCCCCGCTGGGCAGCGTCTGCAGCTCAGAGGAGGTGCTGATGAAGATGGAGACGCTTTCCAGGGCAGGAATCATGCCCAGGTTAGCCACAAAAACAATCCTCTCCAAGTCCTCATCCATCATGATCCTTCCTGCACAGAGCGGACCATACCAGGGAGACACAGTGTCACAACTGTGGAAAATGCTCCTCCCCAGCCCTCCCACGACCACCCCAGCCCTGGATCAAATGGCCAAACCAGCCCTCACTGTGTTATCAGCATTTCTCTAAAGAGCCCCAGCCCTCCCTTCAGCTGTCCAGAAGCAACAGTGCTTTCTAAAACAGATGAGAATGCTGCTTTTGGCAAACATCATAGGGACAGGAGCACCACAACCCACGGCTCAGCCTTTCAAAAGGAGCCTCCTCGATGCCATGGCATGTGACAGCCAGCCACCCCCTGCCACCTCCCCATTTCTCTTCCCCATGTTCACTAAAACACCCCGACCTCCTCACCACTTCTGTCGCGAGCTCTTCCATCTGACAGGCTGCAGCCGTTGAAATATGTGTCATCTATCTTGGCTTTGTCTTTGATCTGCACCGTCACGGCACGCCGGGACACGGCCGCCTCGAACCCAACGACAGTGGTGCACTCATCCAAGGGGTAGACAAAGAGACCTGCCAGGCAGAAGGGTTTTTAGCAACACCAAGCACTTGCCCGGACCCACCAGCCAGGACCACAGCGGGGCAGGTCCCTCTTTGCACTTCCCTGTATGCTGGGATTTTTCACACTTAAAAAATTTTAGCTTTGAACTGTGAACAGTACAATTGAGGACACAATATACTTGGTTACTCTTCCCGCAAGCATCTAAGGGTTTAAGGCATGTAGAGAAACCCAGCACTGTCGTATCCCTAGCTCTGAAGCTCCCATAGCAGCTCTTGCACTGGGAGCTTCACCCCTTGAAACTTGCCTTCAAAAGCCTGTGCTTCTGGGTTGCGGTAGGTGAGCAAGGCTGTCATCCCGAAGGCATAACCGCTGACACACGATGTCACCTCCGACGCAGTGAGGGGGAGTGGGGAGCGGGTCGTCCGGTTAATCAGCCCTGGCATCTTCCTGGGGATCTGTCAGTGACGGTGGGGTCACCTGCAGTGAGCTGGAGAGAGGTGCAAAGGTGCGAATGAATGAGGAGCCCCGAGTGCCCAAAACACTTGTGTGCCTCTACCACCTCATTTTGGCTTCTGCAGCCCTGAAGACAGAAAGGTGACTGACCCAGGACAGGATGAAATGTGGGCTTGATGGCTCCGCTGGTGGAGATGGGGATGCAGACAAGACCCTGGTGGGAAGATGCAAGGCAAACACTTGCCCCAAATCCCCGCCGGCGCAAGGGAGAAGGTTCAGATGAAACCTGCCTGGCTGGGGACAGGCAGCCCCAGAGGCTGATGTTGCAGGGGTGGATCACGCATCTCACCAGCTCCTGCACCCACCTACTGCTTGAGTCTGGGCAAAACGGGTTACTGTCTTTTCATGGCCTTCCTGCTTCTCATTATCCTCCACACTGACAGGTTTCTCCAGGATAAGACTATGACCCTGAGAGTTTTCCTTTAGCATACGGGAAGGAAGAGCAGAGAGGCAGAGCCAGGCATCGTCTCTGCCCTCCCACGCCCTTGGCAGCAAATTGTCGCTGCATTTTGGGGTGGTGGCATGGCTCTGCTGCCCCTCATCTCCACATCCCTTCTGCAAAGGCTGACTCATCCCTCCGCTTTGCTTAGCAGAGACATTCAGATGCAAAGTGGCTACTTCTGCCAATTACGTTTCAAACTCTTTTTCCCTGAGCAGGTTTTCCTCTGTTCCAGCTCATCTCCCCCAAGACCCAGGGGTTTCGAAGGAGACCTTTCAGGTTGCTCTCGGGCCACATCCAGCTCCCCTGGGGCATCGGGAGAAGTTGCTAGGCAGCAGTTCTCCCTGGCTGGCTCTGCAATGCTTTATGCAATGATTTACAAGGCCCAGGAGGAGCCAGCAGCAGTGAAATACATCAGTTTCTCATTTCCTAGCAGTCCTGTGTTATTAAAACCACCTTTATATGCAAATGCCATGGTAGATGCGAACTGCAGACATCAAGGCCATGAGCTCGCCAAGCACTCGGGCAGGAAAATGGCACTAAGGGAGGGAAAAGAGAGAGCAAGGGAGAGTAAGTGGGACTGTCCGGGAGGGAGGAGAGCAGCCGTGGCACCCGAGTAAATCAAACAGAAGATGATGGAGGGCAGTAATCTCAAGGCACACTACTGAATCCCAGCCAACAACCTCGGCCGTTCCCGATTTAATCCTCCTCTCCTTCCACTGTTCCCACCAGGAGCTGCCCACTGGGGTTGGGGGATGCATCCAGGGGGATGTAGCCCCACATGATCAGGAAATGCAGGAGCATGTCCAGCTCAGCTGCTCCGGCACAGGAATCCTCCGTGAGCCCACGGGAAGCTGTCACACACCAGGATGCTCCAAGCCATGCTAACAGGGCTTGTAAAGTCAGAAGCTGGCAAGAGTTCACCTGCTACAGGGAGAGATAATGAAGGTCGTCTTGCTGCCAAGATGTGGCAGAGGCCATCAAGATATTGGGAAGTGATTAAATGCCAGGCGGGGGAAGAAGGAGGGGGGATTATTTTGCCTCAGGGAAGAAAGCAAGCAAGAAATAACAAGGGGAAGATGTTCTCTACCAGCTAGGCACAACGGCAATTCATTATGGGGTTGCCAGAGAGGTGAATTCAGGCTCCAGGGGAGTGACTTCAGCCTGGCAGCTCTCTTGGCTACGGAGACTTACAGCAGACCACGGTTGAGATCCAAGCCCCCCACCTCTCCTGTACCAGGAGACTGGGGACATGCCTCCCATGGGAGCTCCTCCGCCAGTGGGGATTTCTGCATCACCCAGGCCAGCACAAGCATTAAGAGACCCTTGGTGGAATGTAGAGCCTGTGATTGTCCTGTATAAAGCACACCAGATTTGCACCTCTCCTGCAGCTCCAGTCCAGCTCAGAAGAGCCCTGCACCAGCCCTGCCTGCTATGCCAGCTGCAAAACCTGCCCCACAAGGACAGGGAGGGCTTGGAGAGCTCTTCCCGGCTGCTTCCGGCTCCAAGGCTCTTGGGATGGAGCTGGGAGGCAGCCGGCTGCTCCACACAGATTGTGTCACCAACGCCATCAAGTGACTGCAGCATGGAAAGGGGATGGCGGGGAGGCTGGCATGGAGGAGAGCAGTGGGAGAGCTGGCGTGTCTCTCCTGTGCCCCCCAGCAACCCACTGCCAGCCCCCCCAGCTGCTCCCCATCCTGCCTTTCCTGCTCCGGGACCTGCACTCGGTCCCCATCCAGGTGGTGGGGCTGGACCCTCAGGACGGGAGCTGGCAGGATCCTACATCCCAAAAATGTGCTGCCGCACAGG